>NC_046184.1:39790843-40415843 GCF_011004875.1 Balearica regulorum gibbericeps | reverse complement strand
CAGCTTTGGTTTGATGCCACATGATGGGAACACGTCAAGAGTGTATTAGGGGCGAACAAAGATAATGAGTCTGTAGACAGTAAGAAGCCCACACTTCTGACCTGATAAGCTCCTCTTTTTCTGAAGTTAGAAAAAAAAAGAGATTATAAAACAAGTAGCCAAAGAAAGCATTTGTTCCTATTCCCAAGTTTACCGCAATTTTCACAGTGTGTCCGTTGGCTTATACAAATGAAGAAATAGTCAGATAAATGAAAATGAGTGGTGAAGGAAAAACACTGCAATACACCACTTGGGAATACTGATTTTCTTTTCATGAATGTTTCTGTAATATGATGACAAGACTGCATTGTCCTGTGAAAGACAAAGCAGTAAAGCATTGCCAGAAAATTAGATTGATATATCTATTTTGAAGTTCCTACCAGGAGATTGATTTACTATTTAAATGAAAATATTAAAGGGAACAGAAAACATCAGAAAGACTTATTTTTTGTATAAGACTTCTGAGATATATTTATATGATTATTATTTTTGACAACTCCCCAAATGATTTATTTTCATAAAACCACTTTTCAGATTTTATAAGATTTAAAATTTCTATACATTGATCATCTATAACCCTACGGGTTAGGTTATCTGTGATACATAGGCTGATTACATAATCCTCAGCTGTAACTCCTGATCCACCTATAGGCTACCTTTGTTACTTATGTTACACTACGATAAGACTTGCTGCTACATGGAAGAAGTAGATATTCTGGACTCCATATGGTTAGACTGCACTCAGTGATGTAGCCTTTGTTAAAGCCTTTCCATAAAAAGGATAAATAAAAAGAATTAAAATGAGATAGCCATTCCTTTTGCTTGTGCTCTGGTTTTAATTTTTCTATCAATTAAAAATTCATGGTTAATAAGCGCAATTATTTTCCTTGTCTTTAATCACTGTGTCCTCTAGGTGTTGATGAGCGAGCCCATGTGACTAGGAAAGCAGGACTGGAGTCCCTAAACTGGCATTAAGAGAAACAATTACTAAATGCTGGCCTCTCATTTTTTATTTCTCCAGATCATAAATTGCAGAGGGGAGCTTGTTTATTTCTTTGTTTGGATAAAATTACTTGCTGCTCAGCAAATTGGAACATGTTTTTTTCAACCCACAAAGAATCTGGCATTCTCTTTCAAACTATAGTGTTTACTTTATTGTCCACAGACCCTCATGCTTTTCTTGCCATCTCTTCCTGTTTCCCTGACCACTTGTTGTCATGCCTCTTGTGTTTTCCCCCATCCCACTGCTGTACTTCAGTTTTTCCTTTTTCAATCAGACTGCATCAGAGTATTAATGCCTGTGCTGTCCCATGTTGCTAATATTTTCCTTTCCACTCATACCTGTTTTGATATTCCCATTTAAGCTTCTCCTTTACACGGCCAGGAGTGGGCACAGAAAGAAGTTCCCTGTATTCCATTCCGACAACTTGTGACTCCCTGCTGCTAAGAATAGTAGTTACAAGGAAGTCCTCCCAGCTTTGCAATGAAGCAAGCACTTCTGCTTGGATGCAATGGCCCACAAGCATTCCAGCCAGCAACTAGAACTGGAGTATTGTCAGGGCAGATGAAATTTTGAGAGAATTTTGCTTCCAGCTAAAAACAAACAGCAGTCACCACCCCCAGGAATGCTCAAGTAAACACATTGAAAAAGTTAGTTCTTATAATTTGGGACAAGGTTGTACAATACCAGTAGGTACATCCTGACATCAAAATGGCTCTTAGTGTCGATCAAAACCTTGGCTATACTAGAGATACCTTTTTAATGGGTACCTCTTGGTGTTAACAGGTAGAGTCACATTTGTTGCAATAAAATTAAGCAAACTCTCCAAAAGAGACATGGAAAAAATCAGATCAAATCTTTAAAAAATTATAGGCTTTAGAAGCAACCAAAAACCAAAAAGCAACTTCCAGTAGAGGATGCCAGGAAACCTTAATTAGAGACTTAAAAATTGCCGCTGTTCTGAAATTTTTATTTAGGTGTTCTCTGACTCTTACCTAAAGAATAAATTGTGCTTTATTTGTGCATCACAATAACACTTTCAACTCTCAACAAAACTAGGTATACTTGGGTGTCTGGGCTGGCTATGAAAGTATCATACAGTCCTCATAATTTATAACAATACTTCCAAGCCTGTAGACTAGAACTTGGATAATGTTTTGCTGTAAAGAATTTATTTTTAAAATGTGCACACTAGACTATTTATCTTTTTGATGATTCCTTTATTACGTTCTTTAAAAGTATATTTAACTTCAAACATTATTTAAACATTATATTTTATATATTTTATATATATATTATTTAAGTGGGATACAAATTTGTTATAGGCTGTTCCTTTCCAGTTTATATTTATACAAGCAAGAAACAAAACACCCAAGAAGTAATATTTTTAATAATAAAAAATGTGAGTTCTTTAAACATTTAAGAGTGTGCTGCAAGCTCCTCCAACTCACTGTGTGTGGACCCATACTGTTCAACTTACACCGATTTGTTGCTGTGAGATGGATCTTCCAGAATTGTGTTAAGCAACATGACTAGCATCTGCCTGATTTTCCCCAGCTTCTGCCACAGAGGAAAATTGTTTGAGAGAGATTTTAGAGCAAATATTATGTGCATTTTGCTGTGGGCTGGTTAAGGGATCATAGAAGAAATACGCCTTAGACTTGGAATGAAAGTAAATGAGCTTTTGCCATGGTTCTTAACGCTTGTGGAATTTCATTCCAGGATCGTGACTGGTCACTGAAAAGACTTGTTTAGGAGACCCATGAACTTCAGTAGGATTATCTGTGTGTGCAACTACCAGTGTGAGCAGAAAGGTGTAAATTTGGTACTTTAAACCAGCCACCAAACTTAAAAAAATAACTAGAGATAGAATCATAGAATCATGAATGATAGAATGAATGAATCATAAATGAACATAGAGTTTATCCAGAGATATAATTGGGCCCAATCTGAGATGTCTTGGGGTGATCAGGTACCTTCTTCCTTAGCAAACACATGTATAACTTCAGCCTGACATACAGAGATGACAGAGTCGTATTGATTATCTAAACTTCCCAGCCAGGTCAATTACATTACGATCTTTACATTGATGGTATGTCATGTTTCTAATCAAAAATTAATCAAATTATATCCTAAAGCAAAATAATTGATTAAAAAATTCTTCTACCCATTGAATGTCTGAACAGTGTCAGGCTGAATGTTAATTATACAAGATGTTTACTTGTTATTTGCTGAGGACAACTGCTATGACTCCCATCCCCTAATGTTCCCTGAATGTCAGTTCAGTATTGACAGATGACAGTTTCCTGTCCATGTTCTTGTCATCCAGCCTAAGGTGCTGCAGTTTTTGATGCACTGACACCTCAACTCCTAGTTGCAAATATATTTTAGAAACATTGTTTGAAAAGCCAATGGGCAGCCAGATCAAGAAAACAGTGAATGTTAAACCAACCTGAGAGAGATGACTGGCAGTTTGTTCTTGTTTATTTGGACTAGGAGAAGAAAGTCAACTTTGCACAAAATTGCATATTCAATTAATAAAACTTTGTCTGATTTCTCTTTTATTTCTTATTTCAAGGAACAGTACACTTCTTGAAATATAACATCAAAGGAAACCATCTGAGGCTGTTACTTCAGAGACAAATGCCCAAATTCCCTTATCTTATCTGAACCTGAACTTACTCTAACATTGGCACCTACAGATTAGATCAGTTGCCTGAAGTTTGACTCGAGACAGAATATTATTATTATTATTATTATTTGTAAGCAAATTTAGTGACTTCTACGTTAAGAAGTTTGAATCTAGAGTATAAATTGTACTGTGCAAATTACTTTAAATCTCAAGCATAGCTGCTTCATTTCTAGAGGTACTGTGTAGTTATTAGCAACCACAGGTAACTTGCCTTTCATATTTAAATGTATATTAGTATACACACACATATTTGTGGATTTTTACCAGTATTTTATGAGAAAGGCATATCATATTAAATTACTTTGACATAAAATAACTGGCTATAGAAATAAGTACAGTTCAAGAGATATATTCCTAGCCTTGACTAAAGGTCTTTTGAGGATAATCTGAAACTTCTTTTTACATCTTTTTCTGCCTGTGTTGTAACTTGAAGTACCTGACTTTATGAATCTTGATGGTCCTGGTAGAACATTTGAGGAAGATATCTTTACTGCCCTCTGGTATGAATAGCATTAAAGAGAGAAGAAATCAGAGAAAATGGTGAAATGGTACCTGGGCTGTATGAAATCAGAGCTGCCACTTGCTGTTCCAGATATTTGCTATGAATGGATCTGGACAGAGAGTCAAAAATGTTAGCAGAGCTAACATAGAATTGTTGATTATGTCCTTGTGGAGGGTTGTTTATCACCAACTCAAAACCACAGATATCTCCAATTAGAAATTCAGAAAACAGGTCCCAGGTGAAAAACTTTGTAAGAAAATCTACAAGTCACCTGAGTAAATATTCATATCTATATGTGAGCTAATTATCTTCAATTCCCATTACTGTCAGTGGAGAAAAATCAGTATTATGGGGCATGATTCATCCCAAGGTTGACATCTGAAAAAGGTCAGATAAAATACGCTCTAGGACTTCCTATTTCTCTCTCTTGATGACAAAGGGAGCTCAGCATGACTAGCTTGGAGAAAGATATATACCTCGCAGATGTCTCATGTTAGGTAAAGTGAAACCTACACCTATATTTGGAATATTTCGACCTGTGTCTTCATGTCCCACTTTCAGGCAAAACAATGGAACAGCTAATGCAGCACAGCAGAAAGAAAAGCTGACATTTCTGGCACATTTGCACAATTAGACTTCAGATGGAAACAGCGCTAAAAGACCTTGCCATGGGCAAGAAGAAAAATAGCCATGCTTATTACTTCAAATCTGTTTAAAAGTATTTTACCACTAAATACAAAATGCTGAGACAAGCTATCATCACCCTGGTAGGAATAAGCAGCTCCACATCACATTCATTCCTCTCCTCCTTCACATGGGAAATACAGAGAAAGCCATAACCAGCATCTGAATTGCCAGCTTCATTTCCCCTTCCTTTCTGCAGCATTGTAAACTCCTGAAGATACCGTAGAACTCCATAGCTTTTGGGCACTGCATTGGAAAGCAGGTGACCCGGAGCTACATATCTTCACATCAAAAGAAAATAATGTAACTTTGCTGGCAATCTAAGTGCATGAATGGAACTTGCTGCCAGAAGGGAAACAATCAGCACAGCTAAATGCATTTGCAAGTACTGATGTCTTGCCCTCAGTACTGGTTTGTGTTACCCCAACCCCTTACAGATCCCGTTCAGTACTTCAGCTGCTCACACTGGGGATTAACAGTGGTTTGTCTTGTGTCTTTAACAAGTAGCTTTTGGTCAGGTACCCCTTAATTTGTTTGATTCTTTCCAAACAGCCTCATGAAACAGGAGTGAAATGTTTCTACTTAAGCTATAGCTAACTTCATCAGAAAAGGGGAAAAAAATAAAATTATCTAAAAATTATAATACATTCTTGCCAAAATCTGCATAATAGTCTTGAAGTTTCATATCTACACACATAGCCACAAACACCCTTGCATCCTCTCTGTTTCTTATGCTGTCAAAGTTTTTACTGTCTCTCAGCTGAGTCAGTGTCAGTTTTTTATATCTGTATTAGAGATTCTGCCAAAAACAGACACTGGAGAGTCTCAGACCACTTTAAAAGGCTGTAATCCTATAATGACAATACTCATTAAGGAATACGATGTGTTTGCATTGGTACAATAATGATTTTGCCCACAGGCAATCTCTCAGGACACCAGCTACTCCGACACTTTTTCTGTAGCACTTACCTTTCTGCACTGTGTTAAAAGAACCCCTCTTCCCACCCTAGCAATATTATTTAGTGTGAGACCTAATTTTACAAGTCATAAGCTTTCCTCTGCTAAGATCACTGTACACACACACATGCACAAACCAAGAAGTAGTTACTTTTCTGATTCGCATTCATCTCTCCAAAGAATCCTTTGATCTACGCATATAACCTCCTCTTCACCCCTCCTCCTCCTCCTCCAACCTGCTTTCATTTATTACTACACAGTGCTTCACTTTTCTGCTGAAGCTTGTCAAGGCACAACAGATATGAGCATCCATATTATTAATCTTAGACAAAAGTGTGATTCTCTCTTCTTCAGATATATTCTCTGCTTGCTAATCTATATATCGCTGCCCTTATAAACTGAAGATTGGTTTTGAATTTGTCTTTCATTGTTTCATTCCTCATAAAGCAATTTGTCAATGGAAGTCTAGTGCAAAATGATTCCCAGACAAGGGAGGTGGTCTACCCAGCGTGAGAGGGGAGGAAAACAGTAAGAACTCTAACACTTGGAACAGTCTCTCTTAATTGTAACCGATATCGAGTGTGACTTCTCAGCAGCATACTCAATCTGTCACATCAGAAGAGAACAGGATGCTATGGAAAAAACATTGAAAAGAATTAGCAGTATCCCATACCATTTACCTCACTTATAAATATTGGTAATATTCAGCATTCAGCTGAACACTTAATTCAGCTCTAGACTTAATACACTCTCTCAGAGTAAGCCACACACTAGTGATCTCCACTCTGTTAATATCATGTTCTGTATTTGGAAATACAAAAAATAAATTAAAAAAATCAGTGAAGCTAGAGAATTCAAGCTGATGCAACATGTGTTAGCTCACTTTCTGTGTAACAGCTTCCCACTCCACAGTAATGCTTCCATTCTGCGTTGACGAGACTGCCTTTTAAAAAGGATACATTGCTATAAAATTCAGCAAATTATTTAGTTTTAGCTTCCCATTGAATTCAGCTTAAGTATGAGTTGGAAGCCTAAATGTTTTCTTGGATGTGGGCTCAAAACCATCTCAAGACATTTCCCCAGTGGAAAACAATTTTCTTAACAGAGTAGTGGTGAGTCATCTGGTCTTTGTGACTTAGGGCTCTACAAGTGAGGTGAGTACATATTGCTACAGCGCTCAATCATATGAAACCACAGCTGCCTCATCTGTAACCACATGGGGACAAATCAATACCATTAGCTTCACTGGAGTTATCCTGTTGATATATTTGATCCTAAATCCTTACGTAGAACACACAAGGGTGATGACTTGTGGACCATAACAAAACATCAGAGTAAGTAAATTTTTCTTGTGTCTTTCCTTAGGAGTTGGCTAAATTGTAATTTGCACTGCACAACTTACTGAGGGAAGTATAGGCGCCTGTATGTTTTTCCCATATGTATAGCTCTGAGGCCTGGGCACGCAGGAGCTGCAGTTGTGTGGGCACAAGTGGGGTGCACTGCACAGATAGAGTTCTTTCACTTTTTTTTTCTTTAATTTCCACTAGTCAGAACTAGTAGGATTAAACTGGAACAGGATGTGCTGCAATTTGTATATACCCGCAGCAAATTATCATCTCAGTAGAGGAAGCAGCAGAAACCTCGCGACTTAGCAGGGCATCTGAGGCACAATACCTACAAGAGATGTTAGTGAGACGACAGGGCTCAAATACCACTCCTTGTTCAAAAATCCCCTTGATCATTTTAATTCCCCGTTTCAGGCAGAGCTCAAGATCGAGTGCTGTCTTCCGACCCAAGCCTTTTTTCACTTATGTTGCTGTCAAATGAACGACCTGTCTATACGTATGTGAACAGCCGTGTGGGGGCTGGCAAAGGAAGCTCATTTGCATACGTACAGTCACACATGCAGTCGCATCTAGATATCAGGCCCTGTGCAGCCCTTCCCATCTTTATACGAATACGATTTCTGCACAAAGGTTCATTTAAAGTCAGTTAGAAGCAAGCGAGATCTGTTAACCCCCTTTGTTATTTTCTACTTTCAGCTGCGGATCACTCGCTGAGTGACACATCTGCCGCTTCCTCTCAAGGTTAGCCCCCAGTGACTCTTTTGGTCAATTAAACTCAACTTTAGAAAACGATCTTGTTACAGGGCTGTTTCATGTTTGGCCTCTTTATGTGGGTCCCTGATACCCATGTAATCAAATTTCCTAAGTGTCTCCTGAGTAGGTGTTGCATCAGTCTGGTCTGAACCACTGCCTGGAGTTCAGCAGATCCCAAGCAAACGTTACTTTATTTCTGTATCAGCCGCAGTTTCCATCACACAGTTTTTGCTAACTGCTTACTTTACTACACAGTGTGTTTCACAACGTATTGAAGGGGAGGACTGCCTTTGCTGCAAGCATAAAACCACACATCGTCAAAGTCCTCCCAGCCATGCCAAATCTTCCGAGACGAGCCCCATCAGCGCAGCAATGGTGGGGAGATGCAAAACCCACCGCTTCGCTGCAGCAGCGAGCCCCGACTGCTGCTTCGGCTGGGAGCTGAGGGAGAAACCACCCTCTGCCCATACACACGCATCGCCTCCTGCCCATACATGCGGCGGGAACTGGAGAGCTCTCTCCCTTCGCCTCTCATGCCCGGACACTTGGGCCCTTCCACAGCCCCGTCCCAGCCCAGCCACCGCCGCTTCCCGCCGCCCCGGCTCGTCCCTCGCCTCACCCCGCGCCGAGGAGGCAGGTGAGGGCAGCCTCCCGCCCGCGCTGCGCTGCGCATGCGCAGCCCGCTCCCAGGCATGCTCACTGACGGGGGCGGGGGGGGAGCGGGACGCGGTGGCGCGGCGCTGCCCGGATCGCCTCGGCTCGCCTCGGCTCGGCTCTCCTCAGCTCGCCTCAGCGCGGCTCGCACCATGCGGCGGGCGGCCGCCTGCCTCCGGGCGCTGTGCCTCCTGCTCCACCTCCGCGCCGCAGGTGAGCGGGGGAGCGGCGGGGGCCGGACGGTGGGTCGGGGAAGGCGGCGGACACCCGCTTGCCCCCGGCGGCGCACCTGTTGTGGCGGGGGGTCGCGGATCCGCGCGAGCTAACGGCTGCCTGTGGCCGGGCGGGCAGCGGCGGGCGGCGCGAGCGCCGTTCAGCACCGCGGACAGCGGGCGGCCCCGGGCGGCAGCGGCGCGGCGAACCCCGCGCTACGCGCCCAGCGCCCCGCGGAGCGGCCGCTCTCCGGCCCCGGATCCCGGGGATCTGGCCGGGGGTTGGGGCAGCGAAAGAGAATCCTACGTCTTCATCCCTTTTTCTTCTTCTTCTTCTTCTTCTTCTTCTTCTTCTTCTTCTTCTTTTTTTTTTAATTTATTGGCGGGGAGGCGTTGCTACTTGTATCTGCTCGTGGCAGCAGGATCTTTAGAAAGGGAAATTTCAGCTGCGACAGCAGGCGTTTCGGCTGTAGCGGTGATAATAAATCCTCTCTCTGCTTTGCTAGCGAAACGTGTGCCTCATTCAGAAATGTGGTGAGCGATGAGCGCCCTAGTACGTACATGAAGTTCCACTGCCAGTTTCGTTCTGATAGTCCTAGGTTGTATTTCTGGCATAAATCTCGGGCTTCTCTTAAATCGTGAAAAACTGCTTATTTGTCAAAGTCTCTTTTCTGTGCAGACTTAAGCATATGTACTCTTACGAAGGAAATAATATCCAGGGTAACTGTATAATTGAATTAAACTCTTAATTATTAAAGTCAAAGAGGTTTTTTGTTTGATCATTCATGGCAAGCATAGCTGCTTCCAAAGTAGTAAATGGCCGTTGCACCCTGCTTTTCACTTCACTGAAGTTTAATTAAGAACAACAATTAAATGCGCTGGTGCTGATTCTTTTGCTGCCGGGAATGTTGGTTTTAGGGGAGATTTTTAGTATACAACTAATCTGCATTGTCTTGCTACAGGATCATTAAAATTAATAACTGAATTTCATGTCTCTCAATGTGGAAGCAGTGCGCAAACATGTATGCCCTCACACAAATAAGCTGTGTTATGAATAACAGTTGTTTATATGGGTACATCAGGAAGCAGGCACTTCATTCTTTTGTTTGCTGTTGTCAGGAGAAGTGGTTTGCCTCGGTTATTGGTATTTTATTGCCCTGGAATATTAGGCTACACATCATAAAATCTCAGGAGCCTCTTTCCTGTGTATCTGTAGTTAGGAAGCTCATGCTGTTATGCCTTATATTCATATGTGCAAGAGATTATTGACAAAGATAGGGAGCATTTTGTGATCCATTTTAATAAAAGCCTTAAGCTGCTTTTAGATTGTTCTTTTACAACATGTATTAAAATGATCATCTGTACAAAATTAGTGTACAGCCTCTATTTGACATAGCATGCCTTCTAATCTCAATGTATCCTCTATCAATAGTGAACTTCACATTAGTTTTGATGTGCTTCATTTTTCTATCCTACTAATGGAAACTGGGTTTATATCCTGCCAGTAAGCCATTTACTTTCTTTACTAAGTTTTACTTCTTTCATTAAGTTACTGGGAATGCTTGCAAACACAGCTTGGCCTTTATTATGAAAACGTCTCTAATCATGAGAAAAAGAGAGGAAAATAGACATTTATATGGTGTTACTTTGTTCCCTGGGCAATCTCCGAAAATAATTGTTTCAGAGAAGGCAACTGAGTGGAGGGACAGGAGCAGAATTCAACCTTTGCATACTGGGCACGGCTCCCATTGAGCGCAAGAGCTGTGCTTCCTCTAAGGCAGGGCTGCAAACAACTTGCTCTTGTGGGAAGTCATTGAAGATGTCACAAAAATGAAATAACATAGCGAGCTTAAACAGCTAAGATTTCTGTGTTTCATCTAATACAAGTAGAAAATTTGGTCTTACACAGGCTATGACTATGGACATCTTTTATGCATAGCCTAAACTTATGAATTATTGACAGTGATTTTGCAGCTTTGGTTCCTGTGGAATCACAAAAATACATTCCAGTTGTCACTAGTGCTAGGTCACTAATTCTATCCTGAATGTCAATTTTTTTGTAACGTGATGGAAACTGCTTGGCTTTTTTGTTCCAAGGCTTAACATGCATGAGGCATGCTTCTAGGGAATGCTAAAGAAACTGTCAGTAGGCATTAACAAAATCTCCCTTGATATCAGTTAGTGATAATAAATTTTAGAGAAAACATACGTCTACATTTACTTGACCTAACGCTACAACAACAACAACAAAATCATTCTGTAATGTGTTTAAATAGTGCTTTGTAATTGAAAGGTAATGCATGTCATATTGCAAATCTGGTTTGCTGGGGAAAGACAATTCTACTATGGTTGTGTTACAGTAGCCACATATGTATTCACATAAAAATTGGAAAACATTCTTGTAAAAAATGTGATTGGAAATTCTCATGTGCTTAAAAAGGCACTATTTTACTAAGTTGATTTAGATACCAATTCCAATAAAGCATGACAGCTGCGTAAACAGAAAATTAAATCCAAATGTGCTGTTGGTATACCCATGTATCACTTGCTGAAATCAAAGACACTTGCGTGTGTACCTCTGAAAACAGAATTAGGCCCTTCTGCTGAGTGCAGCAGGTGAAGTAATCAACCTGTATAGAGATTGCTGTTGGATGAAGACCTAAATCTGTAGTGACTGAATACAGGTCAGCGTGAACCTTCAACTTACATTACGCATTGCATGAGAGAGTGCACAACAGCACGGGTTATACGGGTTTTTAGTAGGTATGATCTAATACATGTTCTTGCAATAAAAACCCTAATGTCTCCCAAGATGACTAGGAAGCATTGTTTCCTTGTAAAAGAATGGCAGGTGGTAGCAAAAGCACAAAGTGATGCATTAGACTAACTTGTAATTAGAGCCATTTGCGTCATCCAGATTATTCAACTAATTAACTATTTCACCTCATTTTCTGTTTTAACAAATTTTGTGAACAGAATTAAAATATGTGATGAGTTAAATATCCAGCCACAGGAAATAGGCTAGGAAAATCAACTAAACTAGAAAAAATACTTAGTTAACAATCACCATATCAACCCATCACCTGCCTTACATTAAAATCTCTCTTTAAGAGAGCATTTTTGCAGAATTGGCTTTCAAGATGAGCAAATCTTCATCAGTGAAGAGATGCATTGACAACCTTAAGACAGTATGGACCAATACTTCCCTACCAGCCTTTTCTAGAGATGCAACATGTAGATCCTAGTCTCAGCCTCTTGATGGATCCATTCCCCAAGCCCTCCAGCTGAATCAGGTAAAATCCAAGGTAGGAAATAGTGATATTTTTTCTTCTTGTGGGCAACGCTGTAACAACATGAGGATTGCTCATATCAAACCCAAAATTTCTTTGACCACAAACTAACACTCCTTTGGGTAGAATTCAGTAAGTGTGGAAACACGTGTTATAAATATGCTAGACTGGTTCTCACTTAATTGTTACCAAACTCCACAGGGTGGTTTACTAAGTTCTTCTGAGCAGAAGCTAGCACTTCAGCTTTTCTGGTCAAACATGCACTGTGTGCTATTCTCATGGGTATTCTCATGTTGGAAATTACTTGAGTAGACTGCAGTTTCTACTTAAGTGTTGGGGGGCCTATTTTCTACAAAATGCACAAACTCTGTCACAACAGTAAGAAAATTTAGGTACTGTACTTCTAGGGTTGAGGTGAGATCTGCACAAAATGCATTTGCAATCAGATCCATTTCAGTAACCTCATACTAATGAGTGAATAATGCTAGCTTCTAAATACATTTAGAGTGAATGTGAAGGAGCTATTGATTTTAAAAATGTATTGAAATTCTGCTTCATTACACTAACATAATCTAAATGAAGCTGGTACTTATAATTGCCTTCTGTAGAAAACATATTGCTGGCCATGAGTGGGTGTTTTTTACTAGAATAGGCATTTGTGCCTTTTATTAGTGGACTCATGGATAATCAGAGGGTAGACATCTGTCTTTTTAAAGGTTCTACTGGGGAAAAATAGTTTTATAATTCAGTATCTGACTTTGTATTTTTGAGGAAGTATTGAGGAAAGGGAACTATTTGAGGAAAAGAGACTCTTGTAATGTTTTTACATGTGGAAATTCTTGCTATTCATAACGTTGAAAGACATCATCCTCCACGAGAGGTTTATGTTCAGTACATCCATTAGGAAATTATTGAGGTTTGTGATCTCTGAATCCCTACCTAATTTAATTGGTTGTATTATGAGAGGACTGAAACATCTTAGACAGCAAAGGCTGGTTCCAGCTTCTCTGGAGAACAAAGCAGGAGACTTGCTGAAAAAACATGAATTAGGCTCCTGGGGGAGTCAGTCTCTCTAGAAGGAGGCTAATGAGATAACAGTGGGTGGCTGTGTTTGGTGGTAGTCCCCCTCCACGGGGATGTTAGGAGGCTTGATGTAGGGAACTAGAAGGGGTGGTAGGACTCATTCCATAAAGCACAGTCATTGTCCTGTAGGATTTTCAGCATGCCTTCAGAATAAGTACTTGGAGAAGCTTAATAAGATCTGCTCAGAAATCTTCACCGTGATTTCGTAGAGCACTATTAATGAAAAAACAAAAGAAAAAAACAGCGAAAACTTTTACACTGAACTTGACTTCCCTTCATACCAGCCACGGATTTCCATATAAATACTATATATTTTGTGGAGATACTATGTATTTACATCCATGTTATGCAGAGCAGAATTTGGAAAATGACAGTAATCACAAAATTAGCAAAATGATGCAGCACTTTCTCACACCTTCTGGAAAAAAAAATCTGATGTGAGACTATATAGTACATTAGTGCCAGGGCATAAGTATGGCAGAATACTTAAGTGCCTTTGGGACCAATGGCTCATCTCTTAATTCACATGAGCAGACCTAGTGAAATCAATAGTCTGTAGTGTCCAGTTACATTATTGACATATCAGGCAACAGGCCCATAAAACGAGATGTAAAGTGCCTTTTTGAAAAAGATACCACTCATGTGCTTAATTCAAATTCACCGTAGCTGGGGATATTTTTGGCCAGAACATTTTTTTTTTCCTACTGAAAAGGACAAATTCAGCAAAAATGAATTGTTTCTATTTTCAGCAGATTGCTTATGAGAAAAGGAAAAAAATTCCTTGCAATCATCGCTCTTTCCTCCTCCCTCTCTTGTGTATACTCCCTCTCTTTCTCGGGGTGCTTTTGCACTCTCACATATGCATACGTGCCCTCGCTTGCTCTCACACGCACACGGAAAAATGAATTGTATATACAACTGCACACAGACATACACAGATTTTGTACAAATTGATTTTGTCTAAATTTTTTTGTTTGGTCAAAAGTTCTGAACATTTTGTTTAAGGGCAAATCAAAATATTTTTCCAAATTTTTACAATTGTCCTGTTCTGTGCTTGCTTAGCTCTGGTGTAGGTTACTTGCTCTGAATTTTGACATGTCATGGGTACTGCTCCTCTGCTGCAAAAGGCCTGGCCTTTTGATTACTGGACCTAGCTAGGAAAGCACAGAACCCTTCCCGTGAAGGACTATGACCTTGTAGACCTGCGATATGATGTTGCTTTTGCTAATAGCAAAGCCACAAGATTTGTAGCGAGTTTGCAAGGCCTCATGACTGGGGCTTGTCAGGCCTGCTCTACCTGAACTTTCCTTGGCCTGCCTATTTTACTTCTGACAGCAGTTTCTCTAACTGACCAAGCATCTATATCTGTTTTACTCTTGTTTGTCTTTGGGTGGTGCAACTCTAGTTTTATACAGGTAGCAGTAACACAGGTCTGGTAGAACAGCAGAGGCACTGAGAGTGGAGGCACGGGACGCGGTGTAGAGGAGTGAAGGTGTGGGATGATAAGAGCTGGGGCACAGGCGTGGCACTGAAGACCTCATGCTATAAACAGCTCAGTAATAGGTAAAAATGCAGACCTGCAGCTTGAGAAAACTTTTAGGGGTTAACAAAGAGAACAAAGAAACAGTATCTGCCATATGTGCATGGCACCATTTATAGTAAACTCAGATGTAACCTGGAGCTGCAGACCAAATGAAGAAAGAGAAATGTGTAAATGCATGTTAGCAAACAAATACATATGTGGCCCAAAGACGAAGGAAGAAGAGAGGAAGAATCCAACAGCATGAAGATCAGATTCCTCCTGGCAAAGGACTCCAGATGCTGACAGCTCCTCGTAACATCCCCCAATTGCCAACACCAGTGTGAAACCATGGACCATAGCACCTAGAGAAGCAGTGGAAGGGTGAGCGTATCAACAGGGAAAGGGACAGACAATTTTAGTTGTATTATTGTTATTATTGTAACTTCTTCTATATTATTATTGTTTTTCTATAAAAATTAGATTTAGACTAACGATGCTTCTTGAATTACATTAAGATTGTCATTATGCTAACAATAAACTCTCAGCTTTACTTCCATGTATAAGGTATGCTTCCTCTTTGCTCATGAACAAGAATTTGAATGTAATAGATCTGAGAAACTTCTTCTGGCTGCAGGAGACTGTGAGAAGCTGTGCAGGAGCATGCCCAGTGAAAGATGATTAGGTCTAGCAGCCTGCTTTGGATAGGGAATGGCTTCATTTGTATTGCTCTAAAAGGTTTTGTCTTAAGAGGAAGCTGCAGTGTGAAGGAAGGATCTGATCAGGCTTTGGGTTTTGGCATTACTCTCTAAACAATGGAAACAGTCACAGCCTGCAAGTCCCTCTGCTACAAGGACTGTTTATATGTGGGAAAGTATTTTCCCAGGTCAGTTCCAAAACTTCCAATGTGTTGCTATTAAACCAGCAAGTGGATTCATATTTTTTTCCTTTTCAGGTTTGCCTGACCTTTTAAAAGTACGTTCTGTTGTCCAGCTAATAGTGAAGTCATATTTTTTCCACTCTTTAACTGCTTTTTATTGCTGATAATTCTTCATCCACCTTGCTAAAGTTGAACAGTAATTTGTGTTTGGCTAAAGCTGCGTAGCCTATCCTAATGAGATTTAGATTTGATTGATGTACTACTTTGCTGGCAGTAAGACGTACTGTTAACTAGACAGTACAGATGCAAGGCATATTGCCTCCAGACAGCTTTTGTTTTCATTTGTGCTTTCAGCATCACTTAAAACATTTTTATTTCCCACCAGATACGTTTTGATTTTTTTTTCCCGGTAAGATAGATGAAACAGAGATGATAAAGCAGTAGACTTCTGTATCTTTTAAAGTCACAGCCAAAGGATGATCCCATTGCCTGCACCAGAATGGACAACCTTCACAGCCCAGAGAAGACACAAATCTTTTAAACCTATAATAACGGTTATCCCATGTCTAGAAATTACCCAGTAGTTAGCATTTCCCTTAGTATCTTTGTCATCAGGACTCCTGAGAGTTAGAGCCATGATCATAAATGACTAGCATAATATTAAGCATTTTAGCACAGATGCTAAGAGATTTTTTTTCCTGCCCTTTCACTTGGCCAATATCTACTTGGCCCTTATACAGGCCAAAGAGAACTGCAAACTCTGCTCTGCAGGGTGTGAGACCATATCCATCTCAATGGACTAAAAAGAGACAGGCAATGAATCTCCTAGCTGTAGGAACATTGGCATTATTGGAGAGGATTGATCAATGGTCTGCATAAGTACATTGACCTGCCTCTCTCAGTGACTCTGGGTGGCTGTTCAAGAAAAGATGAACCATTGTGCAAGAGGTGTTAAAGACCAAGCCCGTCCGATGTCTGAGGCAGGTTTATAGGGTGTGAAGAAAGGTTATATGGGACAAAGAGCATCTTTCAGAACAGTGAGCTAAACAGAAAGAGAAAAAAGCATGTGGAGCTCAGGGTACAAAATTTAATTACCAAAGTTTTGTAAGTCTTTTTACTGAAAATGAGAAATTACTTAGCAACAGCATTAAATACTGTACTCAAATTACATTTGACTTAAATTTATCTTTGAAACCAGTCAAGTTTCAGCATGTTTTTCCCTTGTAAAATGACTCTATGTTTTCTGCCTTTTTTTCCTCCAATTTCCAGCTTCTTAGCATGAAAATCTCAAGCTGTGTAATATACCAAGATATCTGTAACTATAAAGAGACTTCAGTGGTAATATAGTGCTAGTTATAGTACTAAGCGTGAGTTTTAAAACATATGCACTATGTGTCTATATTCACCTGTGCATTTTACTTACTAATCAGGTGTACCGCAGCAGTTCTGTCAATGGATTTGGGGTGGTTGTACTACTTTACAAACTATACCTCTCATTACAGAAAATGAGAATGTTCAGGAACATACCTCGTTATGAATCTAATTTGTTCAGATTAAAACAAATAATAAGACTTGAGACAAGGACCTCAAATTGTTTTTCCAGACACACATCAAGACTTAAGACACCATTATCTTCGCCCTATCAGGTTTACAAAAGAATGTTATATCCCACTGGGACTCTCCTTTTCCAGTTGAACAAAGTTCTGGTTTCTGGGTCTAGAGGTTGTGAGATAAAAAAAATCTGTAAAGCTGTGATATTTTTATGTTTTAAAAAGAGAAAACTGTGCTACTGTGTTACTGGCTTATTAATGGATCTTGACTATCTTGAAGCTTCTTATCTGTCTATTTTAGAGAAACTGAAGGTATTTGGCAATTGAGAGTCTAACAATTTTCTTTCAAATAAAATGTCAACTGTCTGAGACTATTCAGGGAGTCGAGACAGTCTAGAGAAATCTTGGGATTTCTCTATTAAGCAGAGGCCACCTGGGACAGTCAAAAGTGCCCACAACATCTTTTACATCAGATTTACTATTTATTACAGGCTTTCATTTCTGCATATGTAATACACATTTGTAGTGTAAAAGACAAGCTTAACAATGTGTGCTATTGTGATTTACCCACCTATTATCATAAGAAACTTTTGTGCTTCCCATATACTGGGTTGATATGGGTATTTCACATGGACTTCTACTGACCTGTTATCCATCATTTTTATGTAGATTGGATATTTTTTTCTTTTTAATTCAGGAAAGAATCTTCTATGTTTCTGCAGACAACTAAGAAAAATCAAGTGAACACATAGTTGGAACCAGCAAGCAGAACTGCTAGAACCAGCAGAACAGGGAATTTTGTAGGGATTTTCCCAATTTTCCTCTCCAGGAAGGATGATGAAGACAAAGATGGCAACTAGTGGCAATGGTGGAAATACTGAAATTAGTGCAAGCAGTGAAGATGCTCAAGATGTAGAAAGTATGCATTCTACATCACTGTGGAGCTTCTTGTTGCACTTTATTAATAGATGAAGTGTTTCAGTTGGTAAAGGTTCTAGAAGTAAAGCTCCAGGGATTGGAAATGCAACTAAAGATAATCTGAGATTTTGAAGAAGGAAGTGTTGTACAGGAGAAGATAAATTAAAGAGTTACAGTGGAAGAACATGGAAACAAGATCAAGATGGACTTTCTTGTTAAAAAACAAATCTAAGGAGAAGCAGCATCAGTATGTGAGGAGTTGCAAGGAAGAAAGAAAAGTCAATCAGTAGGAAAGAACAGAGGAAGAAGTAGCAATATTCATCAGGAGCCAGACCCTAAGAAAAAGAATGGTGACCAATCACGACATTGTGCAGACAGAAGAAGTGGAAGAAAGAATCAACAAATCATACCACTCTAAAGTCACAGTGCAGCGTATGTTACTAAAGGGAATAGGAATGGTTATTACATGAGATGATCTAGATGAAGGAAGGGTATGTTGTCTTCCAGGAGCAAAGGTACATACAAACCTGCTGCTGAGAAGTTCTGATATGAGTTGCAAAGTAGCCACTGATTATTGTTCATTTTGGAACAAATAATGAAATAAAATTTTCCATGAACATAAAAATAGCTATACTTAGCTGAGAAATAAGTGAAGATTCAGTATCTTTTTGATTAGAAGAAAGAGCATGGAATCACACTATGAACATCTAGTTTGTTCTCCTCAATGCCAAGGCAGAATAAACTGTAATTCTTTGTAAATAATTCTTTGTAAAATTCTCTTTGAGGGGAGGGAATTTTAGAAGAAGGAATGAAATTATTTTAGTGAAAAGGGCGTTATCAGCACTGAGTGAATACTACAAGTCAGCCATGAATAAGTCTACATTCTGAAGCAGAGTTCAAACAGGGTAGTGTAGGCAGAATACAAAAATTCACATTAAGATCAAGTTTACTAAGCTTATAGAAGAGATACCTCTAGGTATTTAAGCCTTGTCCTAAGCCCCATTTTCTGAATTTCCATGTGTGTTGGGATATCGGAAGCTGAAAGACACCAAATTTACTTTTTACTGTCATACATCAGTTCTTCTTAGCTTCTGATGGTTTCCCCAGGGACCACAAAGGAGTACTTGCTTTTTCTGTATAGGTACAGAACTTAATATGGGAATCCCAGTCTTCTCTCTCTAAGGGTTGGAGACTGGCAATATTTAAAGGTGAAGTGTAGCAGAAGTGCTGGTGTTTTTAATGACTGACTTCTCCGAGTGTCTCTGGTACATACTGCTTGTGTTCAGATCTGAAGCTTGAGGGGTGAAGAAGGAATATGTTCCCCTTTCATCAGATTAAGAGGAAACTTTAGGTTCCCCTGCAATATCAAGAGTGGCCCACTTGTTAGGGTCACCTGAGGCGTCCATAGCAGTCTGGGAGCCAAAGGCTGATCTTGGTTAGGGCCTTATCCACCGCCTACTAAAATCAGTGATGTTTTGCAGGTGGGGCACTGTAAATGCATGTAACCTACTTAAGCTACTGGGGCTACATGGACTTCTCAGAAAACCAAGTTCAGCCTAGTAATTTGAACTTCTGCGCTGTCAGCTGGTAAAAATAGATTTGTGTGAGTGCAAAGAGTATGTTGTATAATTAGACTTGTTAATTTCCCATTTCTACAGGATGGGCCATTACCAAAGTACATTTTGTTGTCCATCTTGAAAGATCTGCTGCAATGGATCATGTATTGAATCTGCTGCAGGGACCGGTGTTACTGATGTGATTTTTAGCTTTCTAATGGAAGCGAGCCTGCTGGGATTTAGTGGGAAATGGTGATACTGCTGTTAAAAAGTACTGAGATTCATGAGCAGGCAAGCCTTTTAGGGAGTTCCTTTAACTATTGTTTTATCAAAAAAATAAGACAACCATTCAGGTTTTCCTGTGTTACTCTGGATTCAGTCAGGATTAACTCTGAAATCATACTTGGGATTTACCATAATATTATTCACTGAAGAATTTGGGCCAATACTTATTTATATTATTTTTTTCTATTTCTTTCAGTAAAAATAAATTAAATAAAAGGGGAATTTGGAATATTGAAAAGGGTAGGAAATGCAATATAAAGAATTCCAGGAGAACCACTGTGGTTTTGGTTCCCTCAGACACCAAGGAGTAGGAATGAAGGAAGCAAAGAGGAACCACAGACACCAGTTTTGGAATAATGGTTGTCTGTGAAGGAGACATGAAAATAAATTCAACAAAGAGGTGACTATGAGAAGTAGGTGACTATGAGAAGTGCTGATGTTTCCTTGTTTTTATTTTGCCCTTCACAGAGCTCTCTCAATTGCTAGGTAAGACCAGCCCTCAGGATTTTATCAATGAAGCCAACTCCCACAAAGCTTAATGAGATCCCAGCAAGCTTAACAAGCTTTTAAATTCAGCTATCTTTCAGACTATACTCTGCAGTTTCTCTTTTTTTTCCACCTGCTCTCAGTCATTTTCCCAATCAACAGCTGTACACATGTGACCTCAGTGGTCATCTCAGAAATTGTCAGTGTTTGGTTTTACCATTTAAAAGAGTAGCCTTAGGTTTAGCATTGTACTTTATACTAGGAGGGTCTCTAAGTGTACTGCAAAATGTAGGATTCTGTGTTCTGTCTTCTTCCTATTGATTTTCTGCTCATGTATGTTATGAATTGCTTCACTGCCTACTGACATGGACCTGCTTTTGGCAGAGAATGCATTTCCCAATGATGCATAGCAATACTATAGCACAGATAAGGTATTGTCCTCGATTTTCCTAACCAAAATTTCATGAGGAAATTAGGTCAACAGAATGTAATTACCTACACTGAAATCTCCTAAGGGCACTGGGTAGAGCTGTGCAAATGACTGATTATTGTGATTTGCTTACAGAAGCAAAAAAATCAGAGGCAAAAATCAGTCTGAATAGAACAAAATAATTTCTTGTTCAATCTGAGTTGAAACATATTGATTCTGAGCTGTTCTTCACGGCTTATTATGAGAATTACAATAACATTGATTTTTTATTTTTATTTTTTTTAAACTAAAAATCGGTGTACAAACGCAACATTGCCATTAACTCCATCAGCTTCTGAAAAGGAAATTCCAGGCTGATCAGAGCAAGCTCTCCGGGTTCACTTCTCTTAGAACACAAAGTCCCTTTTGTACCACAGTGGTTTTCTTAGAGCACTCTTCCAGGAGGTCACTAATACAGCTTTGGTTACTTTTTATCTATAAAGGACCTGATCCTTGCCTATTTTTCTGCTCAGAGGGACAGCCTGACTTCCAGACTGGGAGCTGAATTGGGCTGTTGGAGCTGTTCTGTTCTTCACAAGGGAAGTGAAGATTCACTAGGTTTCATCCATTTTAAAAAAAAAGAAAAAAATTAAACTTCAGTTCTGGCATCATTAGGGAATATTTTGACTATCAAAGGAAAACTTATTTTTTACTAATATACAGCTTATTAAAAACATGTAATCTAAAAGAGTTTTTGTGCCCAACACTAAGGTATGCAAGGTATGGCTAAATCCACACACCAATAACTCCTCTACAGAGAGCCAGGTGCTTCACTGGCTGGCTGTAGGCTGGGTCACAACAGGAGTTGGCACAAGGGATATAAGGCCTCCTGATCTAAGCAGTTAATGACATCTGAACAGGGAATGCAGAATTGTGATTATAGACTCAGGCATCTGAGCTTTGCCTTTCTTTTCTTTCCAACATGTTTAAGTCTGATTTTTGGATCTCGTTCTTGGCCTTTTCTCCTCAAGTCCCCTTATATAAAAGATGATCACAGCAATTCTCATTTTTAGTATTACTGGTTGATTAAATAAATCAGAAAGTGGACTGCCTATGTTTTTTTCTTCTGGAGTTGATGCTGATACAAAAGTTGAACTTGGCTTAGCATGTGCTCTGCTCTTGCACATAATTTTTGAAATGAAACCCTGACGGGAAGTATAAATAACATTTTAAAAATCACTGTAAAAATTAGTTTAAGGATATCATAGACTTCAGCTACATAGTAGACTCTCTCTAGTGTTGTTAGGCTGTTGCTATAGAAATTGCATTGTGGAATTTTAAGGGAATTCTTGTATTGCACAAATATTCTTTCCAAATCTTGTAGAACCCAAAGATCTCATCAGATTTCCAGCACTGTCTACAGAATATCTAAGAGAGGCATTCTAAACTTATTCTTCTCTTTCTGCAGGCTGCTTTTCTGGAGACAATGACCACTTTTTGGCAATTCATCAGCGAAAGAGTGGGAAACCTGTGTTTATTTATCACCATGTGCAGAGTCTGGAGAAAAGTCTGGATACAGACAGTTATAAGAATTCCAAACAAAATTTCCATTCTTCTTCCCACACCAAAATAAGCAAGCTGCACCCTGCGATAATTGTTAAATCAACCTTGCCCAGACCTGCCTATGACCCATCCCTCAATCTGTTAGCTATGACTGGTCAAGATCTGGAAGTAGAAAATCTTCCTATTCCTGCAACAAATGTGATTGTTGTGGTAAGTGCCTTTTTTTTTTTTCTGAGTTCTGGAGTTGTTTTGTGAATAAATATGCCTATAGATAAATATAGACATAGACAGTAATGTGGGGTATCCAAAGTTCATGTTCCACTGCCTCGCTAATCATCTAAATCTAAATAATGACCACGCATCTTGAAGCTCTTCACTTTAGTAGAACTTGCATTCATATAGCCTCATTGTGATCAACAAGCAATCTGATGAACCAGTGCAGAATATAGCCTCTCTGTAGGTAAAGAACTTACCTTTGCCTCAAATGCCTTTAATCCTCTTGTCTTGATTGGTATTTGCACTGCTTTTGCTGGATGGATTTTAAACTTGTTCTGTGTAGGGCACAAGAAAATGTACTTTAGGGAGCAATTCAACAGAGGCAGGGAGATTTTAAAAGGCTCATGCAAAGGATTCATTGACTTCTATTTCTCCAGTGAATCCTCCATTATGCTTATGTAGCTGTTTGAAAACAAGCCTGGTTTTTGCAAAGAATAAGAACTACGTTTTTGTTGGTGTAATCCATATGTGCTTCTTCTGGGAGATATAGTCTGGGACACTCCTCTTTCAGTTAACTATGCGTGTGATCTATCCCGTTCTCAGAAAAGTGACGTCAGTGCTCTCTCCTGCAGTGGAGGGCATGTCAGTGGAATCATATACTGATGCCACCCTGCTGCATGCTGACCCTGCATGCCAGTGGAGCAGCATACTGTCAGTAGAGCTGTCCTCTGTGGAATGCACAGCGCAGTCTGTACATGTTCTGCACAGACACTGCTCTGCCTCACCAGGGTGCATAGGTAGCCCCGCTTGATTATGGAGAAGAGCATTGGGCTCATCCTTCTTCCTGGAGGGAAGAACAACCATTCATAATGGCTCAAGCACTCATTAGAGTGAACTAATAAAGATTAAACTGAAACAATGTGACTAATTACAATCAGCAGCTATTTGCCTAATTCTGTAAATTACTCTGCACAGAAGATGCTAGATTAAAAAAGAATGGCCTTTACAAACAAGGAAGGAAGATAGACCATACAACACTAGAGCATGTAAGCATACAAAGTGTTTCAGAGTTGCGTATGAGTTCCTCGCATGTTGGTACCTCTAGAGATCTGTCCTCATGAATGCACCAAATGCAATGAAGTCTAGTGACACAGAAAAGAAAAATCAAAAAAACATGGGTAGCAATTTTATTAGCCTAGCATTAAAGTTTTAACAGTTAAAAAATACTATCACAGAACCAGGCTCAAAAAGCTGTGCTCTGGACTTCTTGCATCCTACATGAACAAGACCTTCTAATTTGAGATTAGATAGCTAGCATAGTCAGTGGGCTAGATTCAATCGTATGTAAGTGTCCATATCAGAGAAAAATAAGGTACTGACAGCCTTGCTTCACTGGGGACATGCCAACTCTACACAGAGTCCCAATACTGAATGGTACTGATCAGGAGGAGGAAATGCCAAGCAAGCTGGATACATCTATGCCCCAAGCTAGCCTAAGCCAGCAGGGCCAACTCCTTATTAAAGGTACCTGCTCTCTTTTTTTCCATAGCAAGCATTATTTCTCCTCCTGTGAAGGTGAAACTTTTCTGTTAGTATAAGGAACTCTAAATATGCATGGTCCCTCATTTTTTCATTAAATGATGCTATTACCTATGGCCTGTTATTTTAGTAGAGCTTTTGGAGACCCACAGTCCTCAACTTGCAATGGAAGAATCCTACAAGATATTCTGGGGCTACCCTGATTTTATCTGACTGGCTCTGTGCCTGCATTAAAAGCTAAATGAGGCAGATTTTCAATTGGCAGTCACATAAAAAAAGATCTATTAAATCTACATTAAGTTCTCATTAAGTGACCTCAGTCTAAAGCTTTGCTACTGCATTTCTAGGATGGAGCTGCTGCTCTGAAGCCTTCTGTTCTGGCTGAGAACCATATGTGCTTTAAGGGGGGGCATAACAGCATGAACTAATCATGACATGAAAGCTGTTTGTTGCTTGGGATCTTCAGCTATCTCTGGATGTGTTGAAGGACAGTGTTCTTGGTTTGGTTTTAATGTCATCCTTTCAGAAGAAAGCCTTTGGGGAAGCATATGCTTTAAAGCTGAAGTGCTGAGCATCAGACATCTCACTGGACTAGTCCCACCGTAAGAAATTTTGAAGGTGTCTTCCGCCAAAGGGCAGCTGTCCCACAGCAGGGTGGTTGCTGTAATCCAAGCGCAGCCGTGCTCCTTCCAGGTCTCTGCGCTTCAACCTTTCGTTTCTCCCTCTTGAATTTCACCTTAAGTAGATTTTAATGTTAATGTCATTGCCAAGAGAGTCTGTTTTGGTTTGAATACATGTATATCGCTCTAGCACTTACTGCTTGTTGCTGCTTTTTGGTTTTTATCATATAGGGCAAGCGGCAGCATTTGTTGTTTTGCCCTGGCTGACCCTTTTTGTTCCAGCCTTTAGCAATGCTGTTGGTTGCTCAACTTGAAAGAGCAATTGCTAGTGTTAATGCTTCCTGTAATCCAGTTACATGACTAGTGCACATTGTGATTTAGTATGAGAGCCAGCAACGGGGGTTATTTTTTAAAATAAATCAACGCTGTTGTGGCTCTGCAGAGGGGACGAAACTGAATTCAATCTAATTTCAGTGACTAGAAGTCCATTTTCTTCATGACCGAGGTGGAAAGGTAGGGTGAATGGATGCTTAATGTAGAACTATTACAAGGTTATATTTTGTGCTAAGGACTAGACCATCTGACAAGCAAAATGTTGCCAATGCACAGCAGAGTGCTATGAAGCCAAGAATTCTGCAGGTATTATGTCAAAAAGTGATGTTTTGTGACTCTGTCAATAAAGAACGCATGTTAAGAAGTAATTTTACTGAACCTGGGGAGATTGTAGGGCTTGTTTGCCTAAGGGACGAAGAGGAGAGATTTATTTTCTGGGAGTGAGTTTTATGTAACTGAAGGCTTTCTATCACATTTCCCAGTATTAAGTTCCTGTCTTTTGTTTGTGTGTGTTCAGTGCCCGTTGTTTGTTGAGGTAAGTGAGGACAATCCAGAGCTTGAAGCATTTTGACTGTTCTGTAAATGCCTTAGTGCTTAACCATATGTTCTGTTTCGCTGTCTCTCTGAATGATGTGAGACCAACTCATATGAAAATTGCTTTGTTAACATATGGAATTACATAATTTTTTGGTAATATGGGAGAGTTTTCTATTTGTATGGGTTTATTTTAGATCTCAGAAACTATATACTCATCAAACATATTAAAGAGTTAGTAGTGAAATGAACAAATTCTCCAAATGTTTATTCATATTTATTCCAAGTCTTTCCAATACTGAATGCGAGCACCACCAAGGTCAAGGCACTACATGGAAAGTAGAAATAGTCTGTGGATAACCACTCATGATTAAAAATGTTGCTGTCTCACACACTTGTTAAAAAAAACAGATGTACATACATACATATATATAGTTAGGGCTGAAGTTGAGAGAAAAGCAGAACTTGTGAAGCTTACAGCTCAGGCTAGGTCTAAAGTATCACCTCATGGAGGTGCTAAAGCATCGTCCTTTGTAACCTGATATAGTTTGGTCTGTCCAAAGTCTCTCTCAGGCACACAGGAGTGTTGTACTAAGATTGGACCAAGCTCCTCAGATGCTTTTTTCACTTGTATCCTCTGAAGTGTTTCAGAAATGTAAAGGTAATATCCTTGCTCAATATATCAAGATTTTCCCTTTCACAACTTGTTACTACTATAGACCTTATATTAATGTGAAAAATCTGTCTCTGTTTCCGTTGCTTAGAAAGGTCACCGAGCCTAGAAAGGTCACAGTAGCCTAAAATTCTGTGCATCTATTCAGTTTTGTTTGGTTTACATGAGTGTTACTGAATTGAGTTGATTTAATTAGAATTTCTCTCAGCTAATGTCAGTAGGACATAAGATTCACATAGAGCCACACAGAGCTTCTCTTTGCCTTTTCCATGGCATTTTGTGTAAGGCGGAATGCCTCAGAGCTATTGCTCTGCCATACCATTACATATATGTTGTCACCAATGACTGAATCATCTACCTTCGAGCACACTGAAGAGCACAAAGAAGAGCTTCAGATGCAGGTGCTTTGAGAGAGGATTCAGTGGAAGAGTAAAGCACATGAATGTATGTATCTATAAGTAGATATCCACATGTGAACTAGGTATTCAAGCTTCAGTACAGGTAGTAGAAAGCTAGCCTAATGGTAGTCTATTAAGCTATCTAGCACTTTTTTAAATGATTTCTGGATGATTAGGGAGTTAATGTAGGTCAGGGACCATATCCAGTAGTCAGAGTGCATGCGGTCATCCTGCTCTGGAGATTAGTACTGACACGGGCCATTTCCACATCAGTTTTCTCACTGCCTGAGAACAGTACCAGACACATTTAATTTATCAATAGAACATAGTCTTGATGTCTACTTCAGCGTGAACTGAGTATCTCCCTAAGCCCAAATGGGTCTAGTGACAAGATTTCTATTGATGATAGTGGGTGCGTAAGCACCAACTGCACACTGACTACTTACATATTTTTATATATTCATACAGGCACGCAGACATGTACATTTAGTGCCATCTTAATCTGGAGCTGAGCCCAGCTTAAACAACACATTTTATATTGAAATGATGTGGAAATGCTTTCCAAATCTCGGCACAGTTCAAGTAGGTATGCTGCTTCTGGGTGGCTTTGGGTAGCTGAAATCCATGAGGCTGTGAAACCACAACAGAATTGCTTTTACACTTACGTTACATTCTTCCCACAGTACTGCTATATCCTCTTGTCTAAGTTTGCTCATACTACATACTCAGAGAAGATGCATCTCTTGTTTGCTTACTGACATGGTATTACATGTATAAGTTTATTCCTCCATCAGTTCCCCATTTCCTGATGCATCAGGTTTAATTACCAGTGTCAGGGCCCAGAACTCATCTACTTTCTTTGTTCATGTATTTTATTTCATTATTCCCACCATTTTTTTTTCTGCTGGAAAAGTCTTTTTTTTTTTCCTAATTCTTTGTACTTTCTGTGAAGCCATGGCTTCCACATGGAATGTCCACTCTAAGTTCCTCTAGTAACACACAGGATGTCCTACTTTCTCCTCCTTCATGTATCCACTCAAGACTTCTCTTTTATGCAAGACTTGCTTCTTCCTTTTAAAGATCAGCCAAAGGGAACCAGACTATAAAATATCCTTTCTTTTGAACATTGAAATTGCATCTACTGACTGGCTTTGTTGGAGTGCTGTAGGAAGAGCCGTATGAGGAGAGCTTGATCCTTCCAAACATTTTCAGTCAGAAAAATTTATTCCTTATAGGCATGGTTTTCTGGAGACATTTAATATGGTTTTCTTTTCTCTTCATAAAAATGGAACAATGTGGAGTTTGCTTTTCTTTAAATGGAAAATACATATTTCTTCTCACTGGTATTTTGGTAATATAAGATGCTCTCTTTTTCAAGGTGAAGTCATAGAGTTTTACTGAATGAGAGCAGTAGGATACAGAGAGCCCTCTGAGTCACAGCACCAAGCTGCATGTGGTCTTTCTGCATACCAGAAGGTAAATGGCCTTTGGTGTTGGAGTCTGACAGACTCAAGGCTCAGACCCCAGGTTCAGGTAGGCCTTGTGAAGAGGTGATCAAAATATTTTTTAAAGTATATTAAGCTACAAAGTGGTGTGACAATAAGGCAAAAAATATGTTATGAGTGAGGAGAACAAGTAGTTTATAAATTGGCAGGTCAACCAGTGCTGGGACAAACAGCCAAGCTAACTGTCTACGAAATGTAACAAAAAGTCAGATGTCACTTTTTTGTCACTTACAATCAGTTATTGCCAGCCTGAGAGATTGGGACTGGGCCAGCTCAAGGGGGCACAAATAAAAAATCACGCCTCTGCAGGGACTTCTCAAAGGAGCCTTCACAGGAGTAAGATCTTGAAATCCAGTAAGGTATCAACTGTGTCCCTCTCCAGTTCCGGGTCATGCGTTTGTCTGATGCTTGGACCAACAGAGGACAAGTGCGGTGCTGACAGACAGTGAAATTTTAAGACTTTATTATAATTACAGTGCTGGATTGCTAACAAGCTCTAAACGTTAGTCACACATTACAACAGTGGGCAATATCAGTCAGTACCTGTAGTGTGATTGTTATAATCACTGTTGTGTCCCTTTACACTTTACATCATGACCCTGAACACCAGGTCTTCACAATATTTGTCTGCCAGACTCAAGTTCACCTTCTAATAAGAGATTGATGCTCACCATTATCTTAGCCTTTCTTAATTAATTATACTAGGCATAACATATCTGCAGCAAGCCTTGCAAATAGACCTAGTAGCCTGCAGCTCTGTCATTCTGGATTTTATTTGCACAAGGAAATCTAGAGGATCTGCATTAGTTGGCCTCATTTGCTTTCTGCTTCCTTCTGTGCACTTCAGCAGGGATAATTGCATGCTGAACCATTATCATAGTATTGTGTTTGCTGTCAGTCTGTGGAAAACAGGAAAGATTGCATTAGGTTGTAACATGCACTAAAACCTCCTTAAGGCACTTTTTTTTGCATCTGACTGTTAAAAGAATGTTAATCTGAATGTTAAAAGAAAGTTAATGGGATCTTCAGCAACCCAGTGCTTTAATTGCTTAGCTTACTGCTGGCAGCTTTGGGGTTATTTTCTGTAACGTTCAGTGGGATGCTAAACTTGCACAAAAGCTAGTCATATCGTTCACAAATTGCCCAGATCGTTTTTGGTCACCAAGCTTTTCTTTGCCTGCATTTTTTAGTGAAGGAAAGATGTTTCTTGAAGTCATTTCATTTTCTTTGTAAGCCGCACAGTTTAAATGAAAACTGGATTTCAGGTGCCATCATATTATATGTCTTTAAACTAAAGGGTAAGGTTTCATTGACAGTTAGCATTGTGCAGTTCATCCGTAAGAAGGTTAAATGTCAGCTGTTCCATACTTCTTCCTTCTGCTGTATGTTCCTATAGCTGACCAGTCCCAGTGATAAAGTAGATACTTTTTTATAGCAGAAAGGAATCTGCCTATGTTTTTCCATTCTCCAGATTACTGGCTTTTGCCCTCCAGGAAACTCTTTATTAATTGATTTTTTTTTTTTTTTTTTTTTTTTTGGCAAAGCAGAGATTTTCCATGAAATTAGATTGAATTGAGCCACAGTTGCAGCCAAATCAAAGATCTTCAATTTTGCTTAAGGATTTTCAAGATTATCTTGGAATTGCAGGGGAACTCAAATGTGAGAGAAAGGCTGTATACCCAAACATGAGAGACCTGGCTCCAAGCCTTGCTCTAAAGGAGGTAGAGGAGAAAACTAAACCTGAGTCTTTCTCATTTCACATGATCTAGCCACTGAGCTAAGGGGTACAGAATACCACTTATCTCATGCTCACAGATGAAATTATTTTTGACCCAAAACACATTGTTTCAGCCAACCAAATATTCAGAGAAATGTGGATCTTTGGCTGACCCAGTGCAAATTTCTTGTATGTGTTTTGATTTGGTCTCCAAAATAGGGAAAAAACCCACAGACAAACAAGCAAGCCCACCCTGCTGCCTCCATATTACTTACATGGCCCCATCTATTCCTCTGATTGAAATAGACTTCTGTGACATTTCTGTGCCATGCTGTACTGAATTCCAGGAGAAAAGACCCAGAGATTTAGGCAACAGTGGATTTTCCACCCCTGTTCTTTGTTCTGCTTCTTTATGACAATGCCCAAACTGCACTTTGGGTGTTTCAGCATTTGGCTTTGGAGGTAGCCTTGCACTCCTTCCCAGCTGGAACTGCACTGACTCCATCACCCTGAACAGTATGGACAGGCTTGTATTTCAGCAGGAGTTCAGGAGATTGCTGTACCACTATCAATGTTCTGTTTTCCTTTCCTTTTACAAGTGAGCCAAAACCTATTACTGCCTAAATTTGACAAAGGAAAGGGAAAAGTTTCCTGGCACACAGAGTTCCATGTGCCATCACTGGAATCACACGTGCTTGATGTCCAAGATCATAAATGAAAAAAATGGCCCTACTGAGATCATGAGACCCACCAATAAACAAAGCAGTGACTACTTCCCACAATAAATCTATGCATTGTGTTGATAATGTTCAGGAATAAAGACTGAAGAAGCACTTTTTATTTTTTTTTTTTTTTTTAAAATTCTTTCAGCCCCCTGAGAAAGCTATCTTTGTGAAAACCCAAGTCCCCTACAGTAACATTTAAAAGGCAGATAAAGGGCACTCAGATAAAAAGACAGCAAGACAGCATGTGTTTCCTTATCAGTCAATGTTTTGTTGGATCTGGCAATTCAGCCTCTGGAATAATCCTTTTGGTTCTTCACTTCTGACATCATTCTTAGGAAAAGTGACAGCTTCTGTAAAGTTCCTCAATCAGTGGTTCATAATGTATTCCTGTATGTAACCCCTTAAATGTTTAAGCCTTATAAAATTGCTTTTGAAAAAGAAAATTAATATTTTTTCTATATCATTGCTACATTAATATGTGATATTTTTAAAACACAGTGATGTTTTTAATCAGAAAAACATTATTAGGGAGCAGAAGGTAATCTTTTGTACACACTTTTAAAAATGCTTCATAGATCAAGTATTACTACACTTCGTCATCTCTTTTGCAAAAAAAAATACTGAATTCTGAAATAAAATGCACAGGCTAGAAGGAAATTAGAGTTTGAAAGTGGTTGCATAGCTGTCAACTGAATGATGTTTTTTCAGTCACCTCAGTATCGAAGTGGTTCATGGAAAGGGGAATAACCCAAGGAGGTAAGTAGAGAGGTACAAAGTCTTTGCCTGTCTTTGTTATTGTTACTAAAAGCATTTAAGTAATGTTTTGCTGTCCTTCCTTTGAAGGTTAAGTCATGACTGACAATTTGTAATGGACCTAATTCTTATTTGGCTCTGCACCACAATGAACTGGTGGAAAATATTTTTAGTGGATACAGCGCTTTGAATCAAGTATATGGTAGAAGCATCATGAAAAGCGTTGTGGTTAAACATCAATACTGCTAATATAATGGTGTTGGATAGCGTAGGAAAGTGGTTGACAGCACATGTTATATCTATGTTTATTCAAACATGAATTGAAACAGATTTACATTTCAGCCTTTATTAACTGTTGGAGAGTAATAATGGAATGTCTGCTTTGTATGGATTTGGCTGAGGCTACGCATTCTCCTTGGGAATGGTCATTGTGCGATAAACTGTAACATAGAAATCAATGACAATATAAATCAAGATTTTTACGTTCACAATATGCTAAAGTAAATTTTGCTTGATTTACACAATGTCATTGATTGAATTTAATTTCTTTTTTTTTTCCCCATTTTCCTGTTGGTGTTTTTAGAATAAGAGCTTATCTTTTTGCTGGTACTAATTGTACTAGTAATCTTGTTTTCATTTTGAAAACACACTGAAAGAAATAAGGATCACTTCTGTTACAGTCCTGTGGTGTTCTGGCATCACTTATATCTTTCTGCACTGTTAGCCAAATTGTTGCTGATATGCTTTCTTCGTGCAACACAGAATGTATTGTCTAATTAAGAACACAGCTCTGTAGGCTAACCTTTACAAATAGATATGATATTTCAATTTCATGTAATAAAAATGATTTCATCTTACAACAGTTTAATTTCAGGTATCGTACCATGTAGTTCTATAGCAGTGCAGTCTTCTGACCTGAGCTGACAGGCCATTCAAACACAAACGTTTTGGGTTAGTGGAAGAATGACCTTAAATAGTCTTTGCATTCTTGAGGAAAATAAAGCTAAAACACCATAGAAATTATATTCCTTGTCTAACAGTGATAATGGAAGATAAGCATGAAGCAAACACTGTCCCCAAACCCTCTCTCATAGGCTTTCTCTGGAATGGTGCCATGGGCTACAGGAATGGGGCTCTGCCTAATTAGCCACAGTAAAAGCATATACAGGCAATAGAAATTAACCTGAAAATTAAAAATACTTACTCTCTTTCTTCCACTCTTTTCTGTTTAAACTATAGTTATAGTACAGTAGTTAAAGACTTCTCCCCTTTGTCCATTGCCTACTAAGACAGGAACTTAGTTTTAAGGATTTCTAGATTGACCCTGGTAGAAATACTCTGTTAAAGGATGGCTGGGGTGGGAGGAAGGAAGGTGATGATTAGCTGTAAGAACACCTCTCTGATGTGCTGTATACCTACTTTTGTGGTTGGAACAAGAGACTATTGACTGGACTTGGGAGAATAAGGAAACATTAGCTGCAAATTTAAAATACCAGCTAGACCATGGAATAGCAAGAAAGTTATTGAATGTTGATCAGGAACATTGTAAAAATAATAATAAAAAAACCCCTGATGACTGACCCCTCTAGAAATAGATAATAGGACAATAATTAAATAGACTGATAATTTGAAATCCGTACACTAAATCAAAAATTTGATTGTAGCTTTAATTTTTAAATGTGCTTCCTAAGAATCAGCCTGAAAATGGATATAAACTTTAATGAAATAACTGTAATGTGAGGCTTTCAGTAATGAATGAATTAGAAAACCATATGGATGCATTAAGTAGAATAATAAATGTACCACACACAAAAGTAGGACATCTATAAATCATTTACGATGTCCCTTCTCATCAGTTCTTGGCTCTTTGAGTCTTAATTGAAAGCCAGGGTAGCTGGATATTAGAAAAACTAAATTTGTTAGTCAGATAACAGGCAACTTTCATTAAAGTATTAATTAATTTTAGAAGGCTGAGGGCCTGATACATTAAAAATACTTGCAGAGCAGTGCTACTTCAGTAATTTTTTTTTTCTGTTTTAATTACTGTCTTCCTCTGGTCAATGAAAATTATTCATGTTCTATTTTAATTTGCTCAGCAAATATGATGTGATACTATTGTGTTCATAGAATTAAGTATTATCTTGCCCTAACAATTCCAAGTGCTTCAAACTGCTGCATAGTAGAGTAACAAAAGTAAGATGGCTATTCCTATAGTAATGGCGAGTAAGCTTGTTTCATCTTTCAAATTCAGGGATTTAGAGGACTTGTGTTAGGCAATTCATTCTTTGCACAGTCCTTCTTGCCAGTAGAGAAAAGGGAACACTGCAGAAAATACCTTCTTTTTTTCTTTTCACTTTTCTTGTATTTAAACATACTAATTTAATCTCTCTATCACCTTTAGTAGTTTCCTTCCTGGAATCTAATCTCATTAAGAGGATGGCCAAAATAAACATTTTGCAGCACTCTCTTAAAAATGAGGGCATAAAATACATGCTGAAATTAATGTGAGGCTTAAGCTACAAGTATGCTTTGCCAAAGAGGTACATGTCTATATCAAAATGATCAGAGTTGTTTCAATAAAATACCTTAAAAAAATTAACAAATAGCTAGATTTACAATATTGGTTCTAAAAATATAAAAGATTCAGTCTGACAGTGATATTACTCAGTAAGAATAGGACACCTTTGTGGTGGCTGTAAATATGCTAAGAAAAAGTAGAAATTGGCAGCTTATTTTCAGGGATTGTATTTATTTTTGTCCAAGTGTTAGAGTGGGATGTTTTTATACTTAATTCTCCATTATTCAAAGTGAGGGACTAAGAGATGTTGTGGATAATGAAAAAAACCCTGATAATGTAATGTAACAATACAACATGGTAAGATCATGGTGTAGATGTACTGAGCATAGAGCTAGCTCACATCTATCAGGGCTTGCTAGCCAAGGTCTAGCATTAATGCACAGAGCTGGCCATTTCTAACTAAGAAGTCCCTTGGAGTCCCAGTGCCGAGGAATGTTTGCAGAATGTGAGGAGCATCAATGTCAGTGCTGCATTACAGTATCCTCCTGACTCTGAGCTACCACTGCTTAAGGGCAGCTTTGGTGTCTCCACATTCATGCACCATTAAACTGAAATCCAAGGGCAAGTGTGCACTGACTGTATTTCTAGGCCAGGGAATGTATTTCTAGGCTAGACTGAGGTGTTCCCAACTGTCCTACTCACAGTGAAACCCTTTCTCTCGTTCTCAGGTAATTGATCTTTCTTCTCCTGTAATGCTACCAGTTTGTTTGGCTGGCCAGCCAGGTATGTTCAACGGTTGGCTGTGCTTTCTCTTGGTCCACATCAAAATTACTTTTGCTTTCTACCATTATCTTTCAGTGGACTGCAAAACTGGCTTGGCTCACAGCTCTAAGCTTTCCTAGGGGCTAGCCAAAATTTCCTTGTGTGCCCTGTTTGACTCGTGGGCTGCTAGTTGACCAGTCCTCATCTGAGCACAGACCTATAATTCTTTTCATTAAAGGTAAGAGACTTTAAATGAAGAATCCAGTGCTTTTGGCATTATTAATCTCTTTTGATCAGTCACTGAAGAAATTAAATACTTCAGAAATACATATCTGCCACTTGAAAGGACTGTTCAATTGCTGTGGCCTCATTAATGTCTTGTATTTTGCCAGTCCTAGTAATTCCAGCCTTTGCCAAACACTGTTGTCTAAGTTTTGCAAAGGCTGCTAGCTTTTCTTTGTTGTCTTAATGTTGTTATAACCCTCTCCATCCATTGCTCTACTGTTATTGATCTTTGCTCTCTTGGCCATGTTACTGCCATCGTAGTTTCTTCAGTTGTAATAGGAAGGCATTGACTATAATCTTTGGCTCCAATACATAGTAATTTATTTTCTTGGCTGGTCAACTTTAACATATAAGCTACATCTTTTTTTTCTTAAATCTTATTCTACCTGGAGGCTGACTGACTCTGCCTATCTTTGGCTTTCTTTTTCTTTCCCTTGTCTCTAATCATGGACTTCTTTCAAAATTACTTTGAGGCTGATGCAATACAAAAATACCTTCACTTGGATATACACCAGCTGCCAACTAGCTCTCCAACAGCTTATTAGTTATAGAATGGATCACCTATTCCTTGTAGCATTTGAGCTGTACAGGAGGCTAATCAAGAACCACTGAAATTAAGTTTTCTGAGTCAAAAACTCAAGACAGAGGTATCCCAAAACCAAAGTTCCTTTTTAAAAAATTTCAAGGTAAATTTTTGAGGTTAAAAAAAAAAAAATAACTGGGATGAAATGGAACTATTTAGACACTTTAATTGCAACGTAAGGAGGAAATGAGAGTCATGCGTCAGAAAATGGCCAAGATCCCAGAGCTTGAAGCATAGAGCTACAATGGACGCTCAGGTTCCAGTGACTCTTTTGCCACATCCTGGTAGGAGCCAAGAGTCACATGGAAGAAATTAGTTAAATCATCCAAGTCAGGTTATTTGGTGTCTTTGTTTACGTTTTAGGATAGAGCTGAGACAGGCTCATGCAAGGGGTGTTTTCAGTACACTTGAGATGATTGGTCTTGCCTTCAATATATGGGCGTTCCAGAAGGCCAAGTCTCTTTTAGACACTGAAATGCTTTGCTCTCCCTTCCAGATCAGTTTTTATCTAATTATTTGGACTGAGTGGAATCTGTGGTATTGGCGGAAAAAGATTTGTCTGGAAGTCTAGTCATTCAATTAATCATGTGGCATACAGAGGACAGAGCAGTAATTCTTTATTCTGAAGCATATACAGATCAGGGACTTGAGCTGAGGTCTCCCATAGCCAATATAAAGCTCTAATCACAGATCTGTTGCTTATTATGAAGTAAATCAACCTTCTTCAGGTCTTCAGCAAGTTGGCCTTTAGTGAGATATCAGCAATGTATTATTTCTCAGGAGTATAAGACTCACAGTTTTAAGAAGAAATTCTGGGGACAGAAGCTGGAGAAAGAAGCTGTTCTTAGCTGTTCTTTTGCTAACAGCCTGTACAAAATCAGGAGGCAGTTTATCGGCACGAGTCTCAACACAGATTATCCTGATAAGGTTATACTGAGTTCCTCATACAACCTAGATAACAGGGAGTTTCTGCATCCTTGCTAGAGAAAAAAGTTGAAGGAAACACTATAAAAATGTAGACAAGTATTTCTGTACAGGGAGATAAGACCACATGGAGTCCATGTGCTTTATCTGGTAAAGTGGGGAGGCAGAAGTTGGTTTTCAGAGGCAAGACCAGACAGGTTACATAAATGGAAAAGAATGAATACAACTTCAGTGTGGTGACTCTAGCACACTCCATTATTCTCTGTTTGGAAAGATCACTTATTATCCATGGAAGACTTTTAAAAATTCTTCATATATAATCGGGAGTCATTTAGTTAAAATCATAATGTCAACTAGACAATTATTTCAGCCAAACTTGCACTACATTTCTTCTGCATTGTTCATTCTTTCCTGATTTATATTTTCTACTGAGATTTACAACCTAATACTACTGATGTGATGTGAAACTTACAAGAATAAGAGTCCTCACTGGTTGAGGACTCTTTTGCCCAGTATAAAAGTTGTATTTCTCTCCATTTAATCAGGCACGTAACATATTCAAAAGCATTGATTCAGAAGAACACTGCCGCTGTTTTCATATATCCTTCTTTTTTTTCATTCTTTTCTGTTTTGGCTAACCATTCAGTGCTTACCAATGCAGTATTCTCTACCCCTTTTTATAGTTCTTCTTCTTTCCTGTAATAAGTTTGATGGAGTTCTTGCCCCCAAAATACCTAGTCTGTAGTCCCCACTTAAGACATTTGTCTCACCATCCATTCAAACAGTCCCTGATGATTCTGGTCTTTCATCTACTTCCCCTCTGACTCTGCTGTGTGCAGGATGTATAAATCCTTTAATCCTTTCTTCATCCAACCCTTGTCTTGTCTTTTTTTAAATAAAAAAAAAGTGTTTGGGTTTCAGGCTATGATAGAGCAAATATCTAATCTTACCCAAAATCTTTCATAATAAATTTGAACCTAGAAAAATACTTTAAATAGCACATTCATCTTCCTTGATCATGCTGCTGGAAGTGGAGCTCTGCTTTTCTCCTTGGAGTGCCACATTGGTCTTCTGCACACTTCTGTGTGTGCACTCATCCCTTCTCACACCTTCTCATTCTTCTCATGCTCTACTTGCTCTACCCTCCTTTTTGCATCTCTTCAGTGCTACCCCTCACCTCAGGCTACTACCAGGGTCTTGGCTTGCATTTGTTTTTTAGTCACCTTCATCTTTGTCTTTCTTTTCCCCTTTGTCTTCTGCTTCTTCCTTTAGTCTTGTAGCCTCAAACCATTTTACTGATCTCTTTTTCCTCTCCACTTTTACGTATTTCTTAGCCCACACTTCTCTTCAGTTCCCTTGATAGTCTTCCCCTCTGCTGTGCATGCCCTTTTTTTGCCCAGGGCCCTTCTGCTACCAGATCTCTGACGATGCTGTGGATATGCAGACATTTTCTTGAACTGTACTGTGCATCTTCTCACCATACATTGTGACAGTACAACAGGTGTTCCTAACTCTGGTTTTATTCAGATGTTTTGGTCTGGTTTGGGTTTTTTTAATTATTATTTATTTTATTCATGGCAAATAACTGCTGTGGTTCACTGTGACTATTTCTAAACCTATTTGCTTATTTGTTTGTGTTAAGCTAGGAAAAAACATCTAGAGAATATTCCAGCTGTTGGTATAGGGTTGCCTTGCTTTTGCAGTGCTCCACAGACTTCTGGATTCCAGGTGCTGTGGGGATTATTGTGAGGCATGTACAGCCATGTATTTACAGACCTGGAATTAAATGATATAAGTGATTTCTGAAAATCCCATTTGAATTTGGGACCAAAATATACTTTGAAATCTAAGATTAAATTTTGCTATTTTTGATAAAGTGTCATAGAAAAAAAATATTTTCACTTTGAAAAGGTTCACGTTTGCCACATGAGTGGTGACTAAAAGAAACTAATTTAATGTCTGCTCAAAGACAATAGAAAAGTTATATCTCAGCTGAAGTAAATATCCATTTAAGAGTAATTTATTGTAAGGTGTACATGTCAAAGGTCACTTAGAAATATAAAAATATGCAGTATTTCTTAAGTGTAGGTCATTGAATAGATTGAATTTTACTCTGTGGAGTTTTGAAGGAAAATATCTAGTGAAAATATGTAGAAAAATATCAAATAACAATATCATCCACCAGATGTCCCTGTACTCATAGGTGGTAATGAAGAATATTCATTCAACTGTCTAATTGCTTTTATTAAAGTTAATTTACACACAGTGTATGTATTTCCCAAGTCTCTGTTAACCACTGTGTAATAAGATCATGAATAAATGGCAATTACATTAATAGTGTTTGAGAGCTGTAGTTATGAAAATAAATTACAGGAATTCACTGTTAAGTTTCAGCTTGCCATCTCAGTTTTGTGTGCTTTTGCTTCTCTTGGGAAAAAGTCTATCATGCATTGCATGGTAGAAATGATAAATATCGATCTCTGGTATTTGTAATTTATATCAATTTATATATGTAAATATAATTAGTCATATAAACATTACCAGTCAATATGTTCCCATCTACCTATCTATCTATAAAAGACACTAAGTTACTAGAGCTGACAGAACCAGTGAGTTGAAGAAATGCAGCTTTTGTGGAGATTTCTTCAAACATTGGTAGTGATTGGAACAGACTCTAGTCATGGTACCTGCATTCATGCAGGGTTTTTCATTTCTGTCAACTGCTCCCTTAGCTTGCCGTGCAACATGCTCCAGCCAAACGCTTGACTATCAGCCATCCATGCCTGCTTAGAGGCTACAGCAGGACAGTGAAGTATCTCTTCTTCAGTGGGGACTGAGGTTATTGCCCTCAAATCTGTAGATAACCATATACCTGACCATACCCATGGTGGGAACTGGGCAGGTCTGCCAACATCCATGCCTTTAAGTTTTGTGGCTGATTCGAAGACACAACCTGACTTTATAGTTATGCCACGACTCAGGCAGAACACCTTGTCCTCCTTTTCCATGGGATGACTAAGCTGCCAGAAGAGCACCTGAATCCTTGCTGTGAGCAAGGCCCTGGCATGACTGAGAGATCCCACCCCAGGTCTTCACTCTGGCATGTCTACATTGGTGGCTATTCTTGGAGAGAGAGATGGCAAACAGTGGTGGCAGGCCACTTGGTCACAGGAGCCATGTCCAAGCCTTCCTGTTGTTTTCTGCATCAGTGCCACGGTGGCATAGCCCAGGTAGGAGATGTGCAGTCCTGGTAAGCTCTGCAGACCTTCCCTACCTGTGTGCTATTGAGTATCTTGACAGATACTCAATATCTACTGCACGTGGTCAAGGCCTAGCTATCCACGGGGACTGCCTGGCCTCCTACCCTGTTGCTGCAGAGGGGTTAGCATGGCCAACAGCTAGCATGCTTAGGTACAGGCACCCATGGGCATGGAGCAGCACTTCGGCTTGGAGTGGTCTCCTTTATGGTACAGAGGTACATCTCTTGGGAAAGGCCACGTGCCTACTGCTCCAATGGCTGCCCTAGGTTGTTTTTTCCTCTCCTTTTTCCTACAAGGAGCTGGTGAATAATGATAGGAATCAAAGAGGGCTTCTCGGGTAGGACTGTGTGGGAAGGGCATGCGACGTTTTTGTTAGCAGGGCCTGGGACAGACACTCAGCACACCCAAGCTCTCCTTGCAGTGTTGACATACCTAAGCTGATCTAAGGTGTTGCATAGACGTTGCTTTGGGCCTGCAGTATTCTTGCAAGAATCCAAACAAATGAGCGTGGACAAACTACAGGTTTACAGAGCGAAATCTTGTGTACCTGCTAAGCAATACACGTGTGGAAATCCCACCTCGAACAGGAGCCATCTATTTATTCTCAATAGTACTGTTTTATGGAATTATGCTGGTGCTGAATGTGTATTCACAAGAATGCATCCTGTATTTAGTCCCGATAAGTTAACTTAAAAGTGTGGGCAGAATTATAATTTTATAATTGTAGTTGTGACTCTCCAGATGTTTCTATGTTTCACAATGTATTACTTGATTAGAATGTTTGGTTTTAATAACGGTTTTATAACCAATCTGCTGCTTTTTAATCATACTTACAAAGATTTGCAAGATGCATAGCCTTGAAGATTTCTGTTGACTGTGTATGAATTTCTTTATGGGTATTTCTGTTGTCTTCCGCCTTTTTTAAAAATTAAATGGTACCTAAAAAAAAACCCCTTATTAAAACCAGGTAAATGTTTATTGCCCATTAATAGTGCCTTCTGATAATGGTGATAAAGCAAATTATATAGTTTCTGTTGTTTTTCAATGTGTTTGTGATTCTGTCTTTTAGTATAAACATGTGACTTTCCCAATCGGTGAGCAGTTATGTAAGCTTCCATACTAGATACATAGATTGATTCATCAGTAGGAATTCTGTCTTAATAAGGTGACTACCTTCTGGTGTCTAAGCACTGTAAGCTTGATTAAGTAAGGGGAAATCAGTAGGAGCCAAAGGAGGCAGGAAGGGAGTCGGAAAGAGCAAATTTCTTAACTAATTTGGAGAAAAAAAAACCACTTCTGAAAGCAGCAGACATCCTTATCTTGGTGGATGTGCTAAGAGTTTGCCTTTTGTAAACTAAGATATTAACTAACACGTTATATTGGTTACATAAAATATGTTTTGTATTTATGTGTATTTATGTGTATGTATTTCAAAATGGCATATTGCATGGAAGGCTAAGTGTTTTCTTTTGACTTTTTGGTTGCAAAGTTTTCTTTTTCCACAAGGCATTAGTGTCTCTCAAGAACAGCTATCAAACAATCACAAAAAAAATTTTACAAGTAAACAAGGCATGAAAGGTTATTCCAAGTCTGAATATTCAAAAATGCTACTCAGATTTTCAAATCCATAGAGCAATACAAAAGTAATTTTTTTAAATCTTTTTTTTAAAAGATTTTTTAAATCTTTTTCTCCTAAATATATTTATTTTTAGTAAAGTATTTTCAGTTTGTGATATGCTATGATATTAATGTAAAGAAGCTTTCAGGAAGAAGGTTTAGTGGAAGTAAAATGTTTTATGTGCATTTTAGCCCAACAGAGTGAACTACATTTATTTCAGTCCACTGAGCTAACTATATAACTTAATCCTGTTATTTTATTTGCAATTTCCTGGATTATCTCTAGCTCTTTAATCTCATAATGTACCATGTTTATTAAACTGCTCGCATGTGTTGGGGAAAGGCATTGGCTGAAAAAGAAATAGAGACAACAAAATTTCTTGCACAGCTTTCTTAATTTGAATGTAGGAATGTACACCACCTACTGTAAAGGCAGTAACGAAGTCTAATTATGTAAGTACTTGTAATTTTTAAATTGATTTTGTGCTTAAACCAGGAAGGAATGGTATAAAATAGGCAAAGGCATAATAAACAAGTTGTAACTTAGCTCTGTTTTAGCAGTATGTTGCTAATGCTGCCATAAAAGGGCTTTTGTCTGTAGTGACTTGAAAATGCTCGTTGCATCTTGTGCTTTTAATAAGCTAAAGTTCAGACCAATCTAGCACTGATTAATTCTACAGTGGGGGTAGTCATGAAATATTACAATACTTGTGCTAATTTTCTGTAGTCTGTATCATACAAACATGGATAAGTTTTGGCCTTTTTTTATAAAATTGCTTCCATAGCACTCTTCTTAGAGGAGTTAAAATCCTCTTACTGTGACTTCTTAGAATTGGGTTTACTGACAGTGAAACACCTGTCTTTAATCTGGTAGAGCTTTATTAGGAGAGTTGATGGTGGATTTTTAAAGTGAGGGAAAAACATAGGCAGTGGAGAAATTGTTTTAAAGAACTATTAACAATATACATTTGGTTAACAATAGTTAATGTGGTATTGTAAAGTCAAAACATGGCTAGAAAAAATGTGGAACAATTCAGCAACTCTGAGGATTGCCTATATGATGCCTGTACAATGGAAAAAAGGGTTTGGATAATATATACTATTATTTCTTTAATTCTTTTCTTTCAAGCTTAGTGTCCCTCTACGCCTGTGTGTTTTTCTATTACTTTGGTACAGATTACAATATGGAAGTGCAACAAAAATACCCGTGTGTACTTAGGTCCTGTAGGTGTTTCTGGCCCAAGTTCTAGCCACATCTAGCTTGTGTCACTGGGGCTCCGTTCAAATGCTGGGGCACCTATTTGCCAATGTCTTACTAAGGGAAGGGAGCCAAAGGTCCCATCCCAGGGACGCTTGCTCAAACTGAACACACCTTAAATAAATAGCTGCACAGGAAATGGTACTGTGTTCATTTCTAGTGGGGTAATAAAAGAAAAGGCTCAAGTTCACTGATAGTTTCTGCCTAGACAGGACTGAGATCTCAGTACATATGAAAACGAAAGCTGCAGGCCAGCCGTGAGCGCAGTATTGCAGCACAGCAGATGAACAAGGAGCGTAGAAGGGACTGAATGAGTCCTGTCTGCTTATACATTGTCATTTTGAGTCTTATGACCGTGAGTATGTAGTCAGCTCTCAGATTTGAGTGAGCATGGACAGCTACATTTTTTTGTTTTGGACAGCTGGTCAGGATTGTATCTGTGGTGCCAGAATACCTTTCTGATAGCTACATTACTTGCTGTTGGTTGGTGTGACACTGCGCTCTGCCTGAGAGCTCCCTGCCAGAGTCTGCAGACCACTAGAGTTGCCCAGAACGCAGCTCTCCTTCGTTTCTTTCCTTGTCCTTTCTTTCTTCCCATAAGGGCTTATAGCACTCATGATATGCTTTTCCAGGGACAAACCGAATGCCTGATTTTCAGTGAACTAATCTGTTTACATTTGGCTTTGCTCCGTCAACGACAAACAATATTAAATCTATTAAATAGCATCCTGGTTTTTTAGAGCATTTGTGCATAAGTTTCGCAAAACAGTGCTTGAAAGTTGTTTACACAATGAAAAAGGCAATTCTCCTAGCTTAGCGTATTAGTTATTTCTCATAGCATTTGGATTGCAGTCCAGGATAGATGTAATATATTCACAAAGGCAAAGATCCAGGAAAAACCTTTCCTTCAGCAGAGTAGCTCAAATGAACAAAATGTTCCTAGTTCTTTAATTGCTTTTCTTTCTATGACTTGCCATATCACATAATAACATGAAATAAAACAAAAGTGCATCTGTCTAATCTTGTAGCGCTCATTCAAGCTGAACTCCCACATACTTCAGTTTCAACCTCTGCCTTTTGGTTGTGCTCCTCTTGCTACAATAATAGAGGTGAACTACCTGTGACAGAAGTGGTACCAGAGAGGGTGGCATGTGGGAGAACAGTAGTTTGCTTGGATAACCGTGGCCTTGTCAAACAGCTTGTTTGATTTGGTTTTGGGAAGGAGGTTGGGAGAAGGCTGTTCCTTCTGAGAGGGTCAGAGCTCTGCCCTGGAGCTTGCTGCCTTTGGAGCAGAGTGGTTTCCCAACACACATTTCTTCTGACTACAACCATAAATCTGTCAAGGTGTGCTCATATTTAAGAGGCTACCATACTCTTAGGCATTTTAGGCAAGCACCTCCATATTTTCAGCCTCTGTAAAGATCATTCTCCTAAGAATTTGCTTGCTGGTTTCATCACATAGCTCCCTGAGAAGCCAGAGTAGCAAATAAGGACACTTTTATGGTGCTAATTGCAAAGAGCTAGCTGTAAATGAGCCAGATCAGGTGTTGGGAGCAGTGTGGCCATCATAGCATAATAGCCATAGCCGTGGTTAACTTGTACATTCCAGGAAGCTATTTGGGTTTCTCTACACCACACCTGAAAATGCCTTGACTCAGCAGGTGGCATCTGTGGACATTTGATGCATAGGAAGGGACTATGTGACCATAAAACCTCTTTTCTTCTGGTTCTTCAGCACGAGTGAGAACCGAGCCACCAAATGTCCTCTGAGATGCAAAATCATAAAATAGTTAGAAAAATAAGGCCTCCGTCATAAACAAGATATCTAAGTTGTTGCATGAGATATAGATATATGCTAAATAGTATATGCTTATTAATAATCATGAATAAGAGGAAAATTAATTTTTAATTCTCTGAAATGTATTAAACATTAAAAGATGGAATGAAATTCTGTTCAGGAACTTCAGCATAAAATGAGATGCAGTACCCAGTGGGAGATGTTGCTTTATTGCTTATAAATTAAAAATGAGTACTTTTTATATGTGTTTGGTTATTATTTTCTAAGAAAGAATGCTAATTGTTAGTAACTAAGTAAAAAATACCAAATACTGATATGACTAAATATTTACTGCATAAAAACCAGGGAACAGAATCCAGGACTTGCCTCCTTCTGTGCCTAACGCAGTCACTAAATTGCAGAGTCACAGTCACATTTGTTCTTTATCTCTTCCCTCAAAAATCTGGGCTTCTTATCTACACACTGAACTGGTGTCAAAAGGATGGATGGAGAATGCTGGAAGTCCTAGAATAACCTCAGGCTTGTTAGACAACACTCACTCTTGGGAAATGTGGCTTGAAGTCTCCTTAGAAAAGGAAGAATATTGGACCCGCGTCTCTTGGATGACAGCCCTAATCTCTAAATTGCGAGAAGGAATTAATACGGATACAATAACTCCTATATTGTATTGGCTGTAGAAATGGGCTAAGCGTAAGCAAGCAAGCAGAGTCCTCCCCCAGAGCTCTGGGTATGACTCCTTCTGATGTGGAATAACCTTTAAACCATGACACTGTCCACAGTGATCTTAGTTTGTTCACCAGCTCCAGCATGGATTTTATGCATGACCTGACTGTTTATGTCTTTGTTTCCCCTCCATTCAGTCAGGATATTATTGGATTTTGTCACATACAGAGGTAGCTGCAAATAGATGTTCATGAACAGTTTGTGAGTTTTTCAAATACAAAAGTAATGACTTTAGAAAGGAAAAAGCCTTCAAAAAATTAAAACCGGTATACAAATATGTCTGAAAAAGTGCTTCCAAAGTGAATTTTTCTCACACTAGCAGCAAGGAAAATCTGTACTCCCTGAGTTTCATGGAGAAAAGATACTGATTGAATTGCCTAGCTCTCCAGGTTCTTACAGTTTCAGTTTACAATGGTTTTATATGACATGGTTGAGTTCAATAGCAAGAAACTTGATCCAAAAATATGGTAGGTGTTTCCTAGTCCTGTGTTATCTGAAATCAGATAATTCTTAGTCCACAGCTAAAAGCATAGGCTGGTTTTCACTGCAAACTTTTAGAAATTAATTCAGTGTGTTTAGACTTGAGCAAAAACACACACAGTTTACATTAAAATCAGAGTTCTAGGAAACTAATTTCTTGTAACACTAGGTACTGTAGAAGATTCGAAGAACAGACATTTTATATGCAGGATATCCCCTTAAAGCTGTAACACTTAAAATGAAAATCACAGTGCAGGTTTGTCGGCATTATGTCGTGGTTAATGCGTTCAGTAGGTTGGATCTGACTTTACCGTATGAAGATAGATCATTTGTTATGAATCTGTCTCTTACAAAACACACAGAATTAATATAACCATAAAAATCTGACATGATAAGATATGCCTCATGTAGAAACAAACCTACATTTGCTTCTATGACAATTTAAGAAAAGCATTTTAGTGAAACTATTGGTAAAACTGTGAATCAGACTATAAATATGTTTATTATTTTTTTGAGTGAAAGGCTTAATTTGCAGAGGAGGTGCTACATGCAGATGTTGCAGGTAAGGCAAAAGCAGGGCATGAAATTACAGGCTGCCAACTGCTTTTAACAAATTATTTTTTCAGTTCTGCCAGTCAAAATCTAGAATTCATGATTAATGCATGGTGCTCAGTTTAAAGCTGTTGGAATGACAGACTGTTCAGCACTGAATCCTACTACGGCTAACAAGGCAGATCAGGGAGGTCAAAGCTTATTTGTTGTAGTCTTACACAGGCAAGGAAATCCTTCTCCTCGTTCTTAGTATCTCGATTTCAGAAAGCTCGCATCATCTCCAATATGTTTTCTTGGAAAAGAGAAGGCTATGAGAAAGAAATGATTGGTAAGACCCTATTCATGTTATTACATGTCTTTCAGTACACTGCAGATAATCATCCTAAACCAGAGAAACTCTGTAAGCAGTAGCAATTACAAATTGCAACAATTGTCTCACAAAGGATATTAATTATAAAAGTAATGGGGCATGCTTTTAAACTCCTGTATGTCTTTCCTTTTTCTTTCTTTTTTTTCCTTTTTAAAGGAAAACTTTTGAAATTTCTTTCTTGTATTTTTGTCCAACATTGTGGATATTCTATAGAAAATTTGTTAGATCAAAATTCACTTTATCTTAGTTTTCAAACCCGCTAATTTTATCATTTCTTCTTATTTTCTCTTTCGCTGTTATGTAATTCAGTGGAATTAATTGTACCTGTGCTTTTTTTCAGGACTGTTTTTTTATTAATCTTTATTGCTTTTTTCATTCTGTAATTCTTCCAAACTTGAAATTATTTGAATAAGTTAAATAAGCAGTAACAAAAAATGCAAAGTACAAGGAGAAAAATAGGAAAACTGGAAAGGAAATGAAAATAAATAGCAAAGCTGGAAATAATTTCTTCTATTCCAGTTGATGGCAAAAAACTTGGACTGGGGATGCAGAATTAGAGGGGGAAAAAGATGTATCATAGTTTTTGTTTTCCAAAACTAAATCAGTGCAGGAATTCTAACTGGAATAAGGTCAAGTTTGCCAATTTGTTTATTTTTTGATTTTGTTTTGTTTTGTTTTTTTACTTATAAATTTCTTATGAAAAACATTCAAATGTTGTTTGCTTTGGTAAAAATTAAGATCAGGTTATTTTTCAATGGGAAAAGTTTCAGAGATGATAGTCATCCAGCTCTTCTGGGGCTGACAGCTTTTTTGCTCTTGTGGATTACAATCATGATTTGGAAAAGTTTGGGAGCTGCTCTCTTTGCAGTGATCTGAGAAGCATCCCCAAGCTGCCAGGTACAACATTGCAGTTCTGAAAGGTTATAAACGCCAGTGCCAACAGTCAATTGATCACCAGCTCCATCAGCTAAATCAGCTGGGCAAAAGGAAATATTGGGTTTCATTTGCACTGTTGTGCATTGTCCCTTATTCAACGTAATGATATTGTATGTGGATGATGGAAGAAAAAGGAAGAAAAATTATATCTTCATTAGGAAGAAAATATTGTGGTCTGTGTCAAATAGAGTACTGCGTCCGGCTCTGGGGTCCCCACTACAAGAGAGACATGGAGCTGTTGGAGAGAGTCCAGAGGAGGCCACGGAGATGATGAGAGGGATGGAGCACCTCTCCTATGAGGACAGGCTGAGAGAGTTGGGGTTGTTCGGCCTGGAGAAGAGAAGGCTCCAGGGAGATCTAATTGTGGCCTTCCAGCACCTGAAGGGGCCTACAGGAAAGATGGGGAGGGACTGTTTATCAGGGAGTGTAGTGACAGGACAAGGGGTAATGGGTTTAAGCTGAAGGAAGGTAAATTTAGATTAGATATTAGGAAGAAATCTTTACTGTTAAGAGTGGTGAGGTACTGGAACAGGTTGCCCAGAGAGGTTGTGGTTGCCCCATCCTTGGAAGTGTTTAAGGCCAGGTTGGATGGGGCTTTGGGCAACCTGGTCTAGTGGAGGGTGTCCCTGCCCATGGCAGGGGGGTTGGAACTAGATGATCTTTAAGGTTCCTTCCAAACCATTCTATAAGTCTATGAAACTTTCAAATGTTAGACTTTGTATGGTTTCTCAAAAGAAAGCAAGCTACAAGAAAAAAACACTTTAAATTATAGCTCATCTTGCAGAGTCTGCTCTGGAGAAATCAGTGAAGTTCTAGGTCTCCCAAACTGCTCCTGGATGTTTCTACTTTTCCCAAGAACTGTTACTTGTATCTGCCATGTTGTCAACTCTACATCCTTGCAGTGGCAATACCTAGGTGAAGAAGGTTGGTGTAAGCCTGCGTTTTTACAGACAGCAGGGCAGTGTTCTGCACTTACAATCACAGGCTGGTGTGCGGCCTCTGAGAAATGTGCTCTGGCAGGTTGTGTACTGGGGGAATTGCTCTGCAGGGCAGCTTGGCATGAATGGTTCAGGTCAATAAGTCTTGAGCAAAAAGTGCTTTTTTCAGTGGAAAAACATTGGTGATTTAACAAAAAACCCCATACTTATGTTTTTCGGATAAGCAGCCCTTCTCATTATGATTTTTGAAATTTTTCTTAATGGCCTTATGATCCTGTTTCAAATTTTCTAACAGCATGGTAAGAACTTACAAACAGATTCAATTAAAAATACGTGTATCTTTCAGAGAAAAGAATTCCCTCAGAAACAGAGGAAGTCACATTATCTTGTTTAACTCGTGGCCTTGCCTTGGTAACTGGATAAAAGAATTTGAATCAAAGCTAGTTTTCACGCAATGTGTTCTCTACTTTAGAGTTTATCGAGCTTACAAATTATACTAAATGTACTTCAGGCTTTCAAAGCATGCGGTTTCTTTCTAATTCTCACTGTACATGTATGTGTGGATCTGATTTACAGCACAGTCACTTCAGGATGGAATAGAATAATTAGAAAAGGTCAGTATGTATGAAAAATACATATCTAACCGCATGCTGGGATTTCCAGCATTCTAGGGAAAAGAGGTGATCATTCAAATCAATACAGCCAATATTTAATATGTTCTGTCTCTGGTATGCATGCATATATGCACATGTGTGTGTGTGCATGCTATCATTCAGTGGTATCATCCACTTTGAAACTGTTCTCCAAAGCAGTTTCCCATGTATGTAGTTTGCCAGCACGTTTTCCTCAATGTAGCACAAAGTTTCCTTGCACAAAATAGCACCTAATTTCTCTGTCCTATGTATCTCCCCCTATATACATGTATGTATCTACAGCTATACACATTTTATGTATATATTTTATACAGTCAATAATATATATAATAGTTAAGTACGGTTGTTATGGTACAAGTCTCTAAAATGCTTAATAAACTCAATTTTCAGAAAAGCAGTCTGTCAAATCAGATTTCAAACACCCCAAATATTTTGGGCTTGAGAATTTTACAGCCACAATGCTCAATAAGCAGTGATTTTTTAAAAGCCTGTTACTGATCTGTGCTTCAAATGTACACTGCAGATTTGCACTGATGTAAGAAACCAAGTTGTTTCTTTGTTGCTCTTTGTTTATCATGTTAAAAACCATGGTGTATTCTCCCCTGGATGCACACATGTAACTACCATTAGCATTACAGTCAGTATCACACAAGCATGGAGGAAACAGAATAGTTCCCCACGGCCTTTATCTTATCCTCCATACATTAAATTATGTGGAGTGGAACAAAATAATCTGAAAATATGAAGGCTTTTGAACTAGGACTATTGAGCTGTATTATCCTTGCTGCACTAATTCCACAGAATCAGCAGCAACAGCAGAGCTGATATAGACAGAGCCCCCCCAAAAGCATACAGATCTTTTTCTAGCCTGCTGGAAGGCAGTGAGGGACAAAAGGCTTCTCTCTTCTTGTAGATATAGTTAGTAAGTTGCAGAAAACCTGCAAATTATTTGGTGTAAGGATGAAATTTTGGGGAACACTTTTTTTTTAAAGTGTTTTCTCATTCGATACTGCCTTTTATCTGTGTATAGGTAGTATACAGGTATTGATGACCAAGGTCTCTCAATAGGTCATTAAAGGTAAAATTACTGGTGTTCTTCAAGCTGGTGGAAACATGAACATGAAACATTATATCTTTATAATATTAAAGAATTTAGATAATTTGGCGGGTGGGGGGAATCTACTAAAGTAATGTGTTCTACTGAAACAGCCTTTTATAATAATAACTTATTCTGTCAAGGAGTTTTGACCAAGTCTTTGGGTTGCTTTTTGAGCAAAACTAGGACAAAAAAGTGGTGAAAGCTTTTGGCCAGTAGCTAAACTAGCTCTAAAGCTAATAACATTGGTGTGCAGTTTCCATCCTCCAAGATGTGTCAAACTGTTCTTTTAAATGTGACCTCACTCGGAAATATCAGTTGTTCTTTGCAGAAAGTTTAGAGAAAACTAAGAATTCGCATTAAAATGTTTCTTGGAAACCAGTTAATTTCTTTGGATTTTTTCAAAATATTTGGGGTATATTGCATATACCTTGATGGAAGATATGCTTAGAATTTTCCTAGCATATTCTGAATGAAATTAACAGCCTGGTCAGGAATTTAGTTCTATTAATATATGATCTCGGTTATCATGCTTTTATCTGTTTAAAGTTCATACGTCTTCCTGGCTGTGATCATGAACTTTTATGCAGTGACCATAGCTTGCAAATATTTGTTCACTTATTGCTGGTTGTTTTCCTTCTTAGCTGTAATAAAGCTAAGTAAACAGCTATAGGCAACAGATCCTTATCTCATTGGTAGGCTGCAAAATGATGAATCAGAGTGAATAATTATTTGGAAAATAGACTGTGTCAGAGCAAAGAAAGCCGCCCACCTCATGTCATCTTAGAAACTTTTAAATATACTAGGAGAATATTGGCTAGGAAGGCCAGACTGATCCAAATTAGTAGGATGTTAACATTTATTTGTAATGTAAAGAGACAGAGTAAAAGGTCACAGAAAAATTTCATTACTGTAAATCTGCCAAAGATGTAGCTTCCGCCTGATATGGGACAAACTGTTCTGTAAAAGAAGTGTGTTCGCAAATCTCATTTTTATAGGACTTGTTTCATTATTCTGAATTCAGTGGCAAATGTCCTGATGGTATTAATGGCATACAGCTACTTTCCTGCAAGGTGCACTCATCTCTTGCACCTTCGGGATTTTATTCAGCAATTAATCCCTTCAGTGATGTCTGAGGAGGTCATACTCTCATTGCGTTGTCTCAGTACTGGGACACAAGAGGTTACGTGTCAGGTGAGAACTGATGTTGGGGCAGCTGCTGGAGGAAAGAAGCGGTCTGGCAGTGCTGGCTAGGAAATAGCAGATGGAAAAAAACCCAAACCATCAAAATTGTCACTTCAGGAATATGAGATTTCTTGTTTGGCTTCTTTACTGAAGATCCGGTGGTATGAGTTTAGTTGTTTTTGCATTACACATTGGCGATTAAAAGTCACTTTTTCCTAGTCCTTTTCTATCATTTCCTTCCCATGTTACATTTCATCTTATGGTTTTTATAAGGCCTCATTTCCTTTCTCTTTTCTATTCACTTCATCTCTAGACAGAGAATGGGGGAGAGGGAAAGGGAATAGTGGCTATATCTAGTAGTATTTCTTCTTGACATTAGATTTATTTATGTGACTCCACTATACTGCTTCCCTAATGAGTAATACTAAATTTCCTGACCTTCCACTTCACCACACAGATTGACAGCTGACAGAGACCAGTAGATGAGTGGAGGTTGCCAGTCCACCCACATCCTCCTTTTCCAAAGGCCATTCATTGGGTCCCTCCTGTCTTCTCTCCAAATGACCTTTTCTGCGGAAACTTGCTGCTTCCTTCTTTGACACCACAGGAAGTCATGTTAGAGAAATCCAGTCTTCAGTCTTCCTCATTCACCCCTGTGAAAAAGCTGCTTAACTATGAAGATTTTAATAATTCTATTCAGACATACTTATTTTGGATCTTCTTCAGGCCATACACTGCCATGTTATACCACCATGTATACTGCCTTTCCATTTTTGCCATATATTCTGTAGAATATCACTAGGAAATCTTCCAATATCCTCCCAAATCATGTTATGATTGGACTGCATATCCTTTCCATCAAATGCTGCGTATCATCCTATTCAAAAGTGTTGTCCTGCGCCCATCACTGTGTTATCTGTATAGCTTTTTCATAGCAATTTGGTAAGCATCTGTCAGATGAATAACTTCAGTGCTCCCATGGAAGCATGTGTATAGCCTAAAACTATGTGAAAGCAGACAGTCAAGGAGGTCCACATGAAGAATCACCTTGAAACAATGTCTGTGTTTTTCTCTATTCTTCTTCCTACTCCATTCTCCAGTGAGCTGGGGAAAATATTTCTGCAAAAGGGTGTAATTTTTTATGAAGCTATTGAAACGTGCAAGAGTTATATTACCTGCTGAGAAAAGAAAGTCCAAGTGGGCACATAACATTATTATATGAACACGTCTGCTTTAGCAGGAAAACAAGTATTACATACATATAAGAAGTTGTCTTGGTCTCCCAGTGCGAGCTGAGCTGTTCTCGCTTGTTACTAAATTTAGCATGACTGCACAGAAACAAAGAAAAAAAAGCAAATAAACCTTAACTCTTCACTTCTATTAATAGTTAATTGTTAACTGCATAATGTCTTGCTTATGAGATGATATTGGACAAACTTTCTTCTTTATTAGAAGTGCTGTGATATTATTAGAGACAGGAAAAAATCATGGAAAAAAATCTGCAAATAAATGTGGTCCTCAGAGAAATGAAACCTTCTGAGATTTTTCTTCCTCTTATAAAACACTTAAGCTGGCCATCAGACTCTAACAAGGAGTACATCTGGGAAAATAAATCAATGGTAATGTTTCATAAAAAAAAAAAAAGGAGCTCAGATGCTCTTTAAAGGTTTTGTGGTTCTGTATTGGTTGTGTTAATGAAGTTCATTCTCTGTAGATGATATAACTGCACATGCTAATGCTTCCTGCATTAGTGAATGAATTCCCTTTTCTCTTATGGCAGAGCAAGCCTCTGGTGAGAAATGAATTCATGACGAGATATAGGTCAGTATCTCCCATCTGACTAGGGCGATCCTCCCACCAGCCTGCAGAGAATGTGGGTGGTAATGAGAAGGGCACAGGTATTTGCAGAGATTAAAATAAATTAGCTGAGTTGTTGGCAAAAGTATCAGTTATTCTAGTCTTGCAGACCTGATGTTTAAATGAGTAGTCGGAACATCTCTGATGATACAGGCTGAAATGGAAAGTGGAGAAGCAAAAAAAGTCATCAGCTTTTCTGCTTTGGCACATAATTCGTGCTATGCCGGAGAGTGTTAGACAGAAAGAAACCTTCCTTTAAGTGAGGATGCCCATTTCCTGTCTTGCTTGTGGCTTTCTGGCTCTCCCAGAACTGACAGCTTCAAAAAGCAGAAGAGAATACAAATGAACTGGTGTCCACAAGTTGCCCATTAGGCTGCTGTCAGTAATGGGAAAGATGATCCCATGCAGAAGGAGACATCAGGCACTCAACCGTAATTACATCATGTTTGAGCTGATGGTGAGCAAAAAATGGTATGTCGATGAGAAACAGAGGTCGTGATTACCCTTCACAACATCTTCCTGCTCTGAGAGAGTGGCCTTAAACTGCCTTTCTTCAACAACTGATTTGATTTTTATTAGAGCAGTAGTTTCTAAACCTGGTTCCTACTGAGAGTATAAAGGGAGGATTTATGCGTCTCTAAATTTGCATGGATCGAGAGTTGTGAGAAAACATTTTTAAGGCAAGGAACTTTTAACAGCAATCCCTTCCTTTAAGGGAAGGGACTCTTAGTGAAATAAATAGTATGGATAAATTCTCTAACACACGTTTCCATTGCCAGCAACGAATAGTTACTTCACCAAGCTCTGAAGAGCTTTGGTGAGATGCTGCATTTACTATTAGAGTGCCTCCCTGCGTGTTCAATAACAGGCAATGCCCGCTGGATAACTGCTCGGTTACCTCACATCCTCTTTAGTGTTGCCACGACTTGCAGCAACCCAACTGTCACAGCGTGTTTCAGTTAGGCTTGATTCCCTTACCTAAAAAGGTCTGAAAAGCTAATTGGCACAGAGGTACTTTTGTCTCCCAGTTGTGGGGAAAGGTACAATTATGCAGCAGACAGGGGAGAGGGAATACACAGGTCAATGATGTTTCCTACTGTCATTAAAGTATCAGGTAAATCTGGAAGAGTAGGGATCGTGGTAGATAGAGAGAAGGAGAGGGAGTAGTTAAATTTCTCCCTGACTGGGACAGGGATTTATGTTTCATAAGACAATCTCAAAAAATTAAAAATACACTGTCTTAAGCAGAAGAGCAGTGCTACGATACACTCAGGTATTTTGGAAACTGTTATTGCCAGTGAGCAGCTGGCAATAGCATACTTATTTAAATGTCACGTTTAGAAGAATTGATATATTATCCTTCTTCTTAAATACAAACATTTTGAAAGATATATGGAGGACTCATGGAAAGCTTTCACTTCTGATGCTTGTAAATAATTAATTAATTAGTAGGGATAATTTACTGTTTTATGGTAGAAAGGGTATAAAAAATCCACCCTTCTACTTTCTGCCAGTGGAAAGTAAATGCTAGATGAGAGCCTATGCTCATTTCCCAGTCTTCCTTCCTCAGGACTATAGAGAGAACTATTTTTTCATGCACTGCCGCTACCATCTAGTGTTATGAAAAATGCTAAACAGGATTTTTATTGTGTGTACTGAGTTAATATCCCTGAGTACTTCAGCATAGTTGCTATAACAGAAGACACAGCCATTCAGTTACAGTATTTGTTGTTACAGATTTCTGGTTTTGTGAGCAGGAGAGAGGGAAATAACCAAAAATAGTTTCAGGGCAGATCTGGTTTGCAACTACACCATATGGCCACCACGCACAATATGTCTGATTATTCCAAAAATTGAAGTGTAGATGGTAAAACATGATGAATGAACTATATGGCTGGTATAGCACTACTGCCTTCAGAGAAATTACACTAGCAACAAATCTAGCTCAGTGACCTAACAGGTACACCTATTTTCAGGCAGCTACTTGTAGCTGTTTATCATTTCAGTATAGTTCAGTGTCATATCGGTGTAATTGAGAGGTTATTTTCCACTCCTAGAGAGCTTCCAAACTGGTTCTGAAACTAATTGAAAAATCACTCCTCTGTTTTTTCCTCTCAGTTATTAAGAAATGGAGCCCGTCTGGTATATGTCCCTTTCATAACAGCATCCTCTCTGGGCTTTTAATTGAATCTGAGTACTAGCAAGATGTTCTGAGTTTCTGCTTACTCTCTTACAAGTAAAAGCATCCTTTTGCTCTCAGGGATACTGTTTTATTAGATGACTGTTAAGGGTATTTAAGAAAAGACTCTAGAAATACTCTCTCACCATCTCTCTAAAAAGTTATGTATCTGATTTATATGACATATATGAAAACACTGCACACATTCCTCCCCATTAGGCTATGTGAGGACACGTGCAGAATATCATCCACCAGCAGGCCGTTACTTATTCCGTACTTCATAAGCTAAGACGCTTCAGGAGGTTTATGCGAAAGTGATTTAATTCCTAGTATTACATCTGCCAATAAACAGTCTCCCCCCTCCCCAAGAAGCAGTTCACGAAAGTGGCAGGTTGCAACAGGGGCTTGCATCTCAAAAAGGAGGAATGTCTAAAGCTATTGGCAACAGACCAGAGAGGAGACGCACAGTGAAGAGCTTTGACAGAAGTAAATGACACCTTGTGAATAGTTTTTTAGCTTTTTCTCTGGCAGATAAATAGCAGTTTTCCTACTGTCACTTTTACTTACTTAGTACAAGCCTACCCCAAATCCGTTAGTGTAAAAGGAAAGATTCGGACTGAATTCAGGCAGCTTTGGTTCCAGGTTTTTAACAGGTCTGTACTTTCTGCTTTGTTTGCCTAATTCTCTTCTCTTTATTGCTGCTGGAGAAACACCACAGCTCCTTTGTCCTCCTCTCATAAGCTGAATACTTGACCTTAGCAGAGTCTAGTTAGAAGAAAAAAAATCTATAGCTTGTGTCTGGTTGTCAGAAAGATTAACATGCAAATCAGCTATTCAAGGACCGTGTTTGAACTTAGCACGCTTGTCAAATCTTTCGCCTGTTACTTTAGAGCTCTGCCTGATCTTCTTTTTTATGCCTTTTATTAAATTAGCACTAATAGATTTGATTATGAAGATGTCTAGAACAAAGGAAAACAAGTGCCTTCACTCACTGACCTAAAACTAGTTTCTAGAGTCTAGATGAGGGAGCGAAGCAGCGTGGGGCACTGAAATGGTCTGTGCTTAGGAACAACCAAAGAACAATAAATCCCTGGAAGTGGGAGTCAGCAAACCCTGATCAATGGCTCCAGGTCCACTTTCACAACCCAAAGATCTGCCCAAATGATATGAGCAGATTAAACACATCTTGGAGGAAAGCGTCATTTTATTTTTTTTTTTTCCCATCTTTCAAACTCAATATAGCCAAAGTGGCAGATACTGTGTGGTAAGCCAGTGGCAAAGCCAGATTCTGCATCACTTCATTACAGCAGCAAGCAGACAACTCTGTAGCTGTTCCCCTGGATTTTTTTAAGGTTCATTTTTCTTGAGTAAGGATGAAATGATCATCACAGTACCATCTCTGTTGTTTTCATTTGACATTTCTTTGTGTTTAAGCCATTCTCATTTTTGTATGGAGAAATTCAAGACCATTGTATAGCCTTTTCTGGGAGGTTATGGGTCAGCTAGAGAGCGGAATGGGCTCTGGCATCTAAAATGCATGCGGGAATGTGGGCTTGTTGGCTTAAGTAGATCAGCAAGAAAGTAAAACTTTTAGCAGTGGTTAATGATATCAACAATGACATTTTCAGCCAGTGTCCTAGAAAGACACATGTAGCAGTTCATACTTCTTAAACAAATAGTAGAAACTGAGCAAAGCTTGGAAAGACAACTCTGCATGATTTGAAGTTCATTCATGTTTGAGGAGGATTATTCTTGACCTTGTAAGTCCAGAAGCATATTTTTAAAAACAAAATCAGAAGTGATGGAATAATTGCAGGAAGTGGTTTTAATGCACAGACAGCTAAGGAAATCTTGGGTTTTTTTAGCACAGTCACTGTTTTAAGAGACTCTTTGACATCCCCAGAATTTCCTAGGCTAATAATTAAAGGGAGCCAGGCAGTTAAAGACAATAGATAAAAGTAGCATGCAAATATAAAGGAACATTTCTTGCTGAGATAATAACAGGAATAATTAACTGTGAAAGTCAAGTAACAGTGCAGAAATTAGTATATTCCAGCTCCAGATTTTACTCAGAGACATTTTACTTTGCTCCTCTGGTTTCACCTGCAGGGAGTATACCAGTTAGCAGCACTATCTTGAACTGAAGCAGAAAGTTCATAGCAAAAATTAGTTTTAAAATGCAGATCTTTCCTTTTTGGTGAAAGTTCAATCCTATTAATATAAAATTGATTTATGTTCTAGAATAGAGTATTTAAATTCATGCCTGATATTCTGGTTTATTTAAGGAAATGCATTCTTCTACCAGCATGTTTCAGAAAGACTCTTCTGGCTGAGAAAGTGATCAGTGGAGAAACAAAAATCTGTGCGTTCCCAGTTTCTTCTGACCAATTCACACTTCACAGGACAAAATGGTAATGAGAGGATGAATTCTTAGCTGTATCGGCATTGCTAAGGCTAATATGGATGTCCGGAAATTAATTTTCTTTTGGACAGATTTGTTTTTAACCCACTTCAAAATGAGCCAGAATCAGTGAAGCTGACTCAAATAATTTTGGTAAGCAATAAATTTGTCACAAAAAAGTAATGCCAAAGAGAGTTCATATTCAGGGCTAATTCAGTAAGTAGCTTTGACTGAAAAAACCAACCTGATGGGAAGGGCAAAGACGAGGACACAGAGAATTCCCTCTAGGCAGCAGCTGAGTCTCTAGAATACTTCCCAGGGTATGGAGGCCCTTCCTCCTTTTCAGGAGATTTTGAACTTAGTTTCTGGACTATCTGCTTTTCTGCATTAGATGCTTTTATTGTCTTCCCTTGACAATTTTGTACCCCATGTGAGCTAACTAGAGATTGAATAGAACAGTAGCTGTAGCATTCAAGGACTCTTGGTGTCCTAACCACCAGGCTAGACTATCTTTCTCTACCATTTACTGACTGAATGTGCTTTATATAAAATGGAGGAATTTCTGAAAAAGAAATCAGGATTTCCTTCACCAAGGGTACTAACTGACCCTGTGGGTGTCACTTTCTCTGAGGGGCCTGGAGATGACAATTAAGCTCCCGCAGCCACAAGCACGGCAGAGTGGTCTTGTGTTTCCCATGGGAGACTTCTGACTGCTTTGCTCTTTCAGCATAGGTGGAAACATTGACTATATCTAACTTTCCAGCTGTCTATTTTTTCTATAAGTGCCCAAAAGTGAAACGCCAAATGGAAAATGTCAGTTCGTAGGAAACGCTTTTTTTTTGTTCCTCATTTCAGTGGGAAGTCAAAATTTGTAGTTTTGCTTCATTTATGAAGTTTGTCAGACAGATGAAAGCATTGAGTATTTCTGCAACCCTACAGTCAGCGAGGGCTGGAACAGAAATATTGAGCTCCAAAATGCGTGCTTCTTCCACCTGAGCAGGAAGGATAACAGCTTTCATGGTATCCGTAACAGCAGGCATCCATTATTCAGTGGCAGACAAGCAAAGTGGGGAGATATGGGAAACATTTTGTCATTTATTATGCTTAACATATCAGAAAAGAGGGCAGGTCTCAGGCCTGCTGAGCTCCATCTTGCAGAATTTAAACTGTTTGCTTTTGTTGCAGGTCATTATTCACCGTGACCATTAGAAAAAGAGGAAATTCACTGGAAAATACACAGTGTGGGTCTGTGGGGACAGGGGCGATAGAGCACGTACTCTGTATTTCCTGCCTTCATTACTTGTTCTGTTTCTCCCACTGATAGCTGAATTTCTGTGATAAATGGCAGCGTTGTGTATAATTAATACTGTGTATAGTTTGTAAATCGGTTTGTAATGTACTTAGGCATCCTTTTAGATGAAAGGTACTCGCCGTTATCTCTGTGAATCACAGGCTTCTGTCTTGTCAGGAGATACAGTAAGGCATAAACTTTTTGCCACAAATTACTTTCCTCCCACGCCTTCCAGTTTTACAAAAACAAGGTATCTCAGGCATGCCGTGTTTCATGTTTGTATCATTAAACCAAATCTTTACTTCTCACTCTTTTAATAATTTCCCTTGTCTTTCTGTTCTTTACCCTGTATCAGTCACATTAATTTAAATAGTAGAAGGTCTGTACAACTGCTAAAAAAAGAACACCTCAAGTCCTCTCTCTGTCCAATTCATATTTTATGATTCAATCAAGTGCTCAAGGTATTAATTGTTAAAATAAAATAATGGCACCTATGAACATCATATCTGGATCTTTTAAAAAGTTCGCTAGTAGTTCAGATATTCATTACCTACAGAAAGCTACTCAAAAAAGTGATGATACATCAGTAAATGACATTAATCTTTTAAAGCCTACTTTGGGTAGGAGAAATATTGTAACACATTGATTACTTTTGGATTAATGTGGTTAATCACTATGTCCAATTTATGATGTTTTTTCCATATAGTATTTTTTGCACTGCATTTGTGTGCCAGTCTCAGAAATGGTCAGGAAGCATAACATGCTTTTAGACCTGCCAACTGCCTCCCTATTATACAGGGGATTTGCAACAAGCTGCAGACCCCCCCGTGGACCTGTGTAGGGACATCCAAACCCATCAGGTATAGTCAGGTCTTGAAGACGCTCTCCAGACATGCTACGTGAGCAAACTTTGGTCATATGGCTATGTTTGAGTCATTTGCTAAGAATAAACATCTTTGAATGGTGAATTTTGTCCAGGAGATATTGATTGCTGGGTTTTTTTCAGGCTTTGCCGGATTTAAATGCTGAAATTAATATGTTATCATGGTTACCTGCCTGTCACCCTCCTGATGGAGAGCAGTGAATAGGATAAGTGCCAGTGTGTCAGCTGCTGAATTGATTGTCCAGCATCCCACTGCAAACCTGCCTTCCTCCGTGGTTTTTTCTTCATGAACCAAAAGTGCATCTTTGTACCACAGGTGACTTGGCCCTCAGTCCCGTTCCACCAGCCCAGGCAGGAGATCAGTGGTCTCTCTTCAGAAGGGGGACAGGCTCGACTCTGTGGAGTAGTAACATCACAACCATGTCACCCCACCCCAGCCTGCAAGTTCTCCAGAGCCCGTTTGCCAGAGCCCTTCAGTGGCGTATGCCACATTTTGAACCCGTTTTCCAGAGCCGCAATATATCTGTTATTGCCAGAGTCTGTTAGTGGAAACAAGCATACTGTTCAGCTGGTGCTTGTCCAGGTTAGGAAGGTGGTTACATTTTTAGAACTTAAATTGCTATTTAGTGTTGATTGCCTGGCTGAAGGCTTTTGAATAATGAATGTTGCTTAATTATTGCCTGACTGGAGGCAAGTTATTGATTAATTATTCTTAGACATTGGACATCAGTTTCTGAAGTTTGTCTCTCTGAAACCTTGATTTTCTCCCACCAAGATATTGACAGATGGAAAAAAACACATTTGTTACGGAGATTAATTTGTTAGTATATGTTCTGTGTACCTTATACGCAGAGACAGCTGAGCAGTAGGAGTTATGTGATAATAAGTCCGTAACAGAGATACACGCCAACAGTGGAGAGCTCTTATTGTACACAATCAAAACAAAGATTTTTATCATTACTTTTATTTATGCAGAACAAGATAGTATACATTTTAGTCAGCTCTTTTTACGCTATTTTTGCAAGGATGTTGATATAGTTGTGAATAATTTTCTGTGAGCTTAAAACACGAGAGTGATTTCCCACAGTAATCAAAGCAATGTTACACTGGTAAATTCCTGTTGCAAACTCCCCATGTTTCATGCTAGGTGAAGTACTCCATAGGCCTCAGCCCTAGTGAATGGAAGTCATTTAATGGTCTTATATTTTATTTTACAGCATTTAAAGTTTATTTATTCAGTATCGAATCACTGACAAAACTTTATCAGGCCCTGATACTGCAAAGACACCGTGTCATTATGGACATGGGGGTTTTGTTATCTTTATCTCTCTGAAATAGTTTGCAGTTATGTGAGAATGTGGATAACAAAATTGTACATGATAACTTTGTATCCTTTTCTAAGGACTTTGCACATTCAAAGGCAGTGCACGGGTAATTTTCAAATTATTCTAAATATACAGAAATGTACTTTTGAAAGATGTCTTTTTTTCTTATGCCATTAGAGGCTGTAAAGGATGTGGAGGGGAAGGATAGGCAGCATCACAAGTTGCAGCTCTTTCATTGTCTCCTAGCTGAGATTTTCTACTCCATTGTGCCATTTCTTGATCTTAGCAATGGCTGCTAATCAAATTCTAACAATGTGGTGCTTGCCTTGATTGGTTGAATGACTAAAGTAGCTGTTTTTCTGGATATCAGGTTGTCATATGTTTGAATTGCTCTATTCTTAACTTGATTTTTTTTTTTTTTTTGTATAAGTGAAGTGATTTGGATGCATTTCACATACAGAAGAATAACAGCTGGTGAGGGGGCGAGGAAGAGTAAGCTGTAGCTACCAAAAAAAGGGGATAGCTTTTATCATATGCCATTATGTAGAGAGTTCTTGTCTTGAAACCACATTCCATGCGACTCTTCATCCTTTGTCTAAAAGATCTGCATACCTAAATGTGAACTTTCCAGAAGGGAAATAAATAAATAAATAAATCTTTTAACGTCCTGCTTTGCAATGATAGTAATTCTACTGAAAAGAAGTTAATCCTAGTGTAATGATTGAATTCGAACAAGGACCAGTTTAAACAATTGTCTTTGGGAATCTGGGTCTAGGATCGGCCTCATATTCCATGAACTGTAGAGGGAAAGGACTGTGGTCAGAAATGATCGAGCAGTTAATCTCTCTGAAACCGTGTATTTCCATGGCACCTTAGTGGCCCTGCATCAGAAACACTGGGCAGGTGAGAAGGCAGGAAACTGGATAAACTTCAAATCATATTTAGGCTCAGAAGCTTATCCCAATCTGACAGCTTCTGCGGAGTGCTTTGATCTCTAGCAAGTTCTAAGGGGGAAAAAGAGGGTGTTTAATATCAATACCTAAGGAGATAGCCTTCCTGCAGCTTCCCTATGCTCTCCTGCTATACTTCTAATGAATGAAGCAAAATCTAGGGCTGAAACCTGTATTACAGAAGCTATTGGGGGCATTGCTATTGAGTTCAGTAACTGCAAACTCACGCTTACATGATTTATTTAATTATCACCAGTTTCTAAAGAGAAAGAGAGTTTTAAGTGGCTTTCTTAAAGCTGTTTTAAACCTCTTACACATGACAAAATTTCTCTTTTGAAATAAATGTCAAAATTTTGCAACTGTTTATGACAATAATTAATTCATTACAAAATGCCTTTATTGTTGAGACATAATTATAAAAGCACATAGAAAAAAAAAAGAAATATTGCAGTACTAGTTAATTGTGAAAGTGGGGTTTTGTTAAACCAGATGAAGAAAACTTAACTGAAGCACAACAGAACATGTGGACCATATAATGTCAGAGCATGTTCTGAGGTTTTCGGGGGGGAAATCAGAATTTTGTAGAGCAGCTCCTGTAGCCTAACCTGTGCACTCCGTGTCCCAACTCACATCATGGGAATGGCTGCACTGTGATGTTGCCTCCTCTTCACATGATGACTTCATCCATCTCAGAAGGAGTCAGGTTCAGATCAGATGAAGAAGGCGGTTCTCCAAACAGTAGCAGACCTTACCCATTGTTGCTGTGGGTGCAAGAAGTTTACTCAGGTTCACAGAAGGAACTTTGAAGAGAGATTGGTTGAAGGTTGTTATTATTATGGCAAACTGCAGTAGGGTCAGAAAATCCTCCAAGCCAAAAGTGGTTTGATGCAGGATTAGTAGCAGGGGAGATATTTGATATGCTTGCCCTGTCCTTACTCTTCCTTCATGTCTACTTGCAGCTGTGCACGAGACACAGCGTTGGGAGAGCTGGACATTTGGTAGAACCAGTCGGGCTGCGTGCTTGCTTCTGTTGTTGTAAAATGTAAGTGCTGGCACAGTATAAGTAATGTTTTAATTTTATTTCATGAGAGCTATTTTAAGATTTTATGCCAATTTATGCACAACTAAGCATGAAATAGAATACATATTTCAGAAAATTTCATGCTGTGAAGTGATATGAAGGAGGTGCCTTCCTCCTTAAAGTGTTACATGCGTAACAGATTTGTGAATAGTGATGGGAGCTGTCATTGTGTACCATGCACTGTCCGTGATCCTATTATAAGTGTTCCATAAAATGCAAAGGCTAATAAGCAGCAAGGCAGCAAAATGCTGAAGCATAATGCTGAATATGTGAATAATTTTATGGAAGTTAATAGGAGCACTCATATTCCTTGAACGATCATAACAGCTGCTCTGGAAAATGGTTGCAAAATGCCAGTCTTGTTCTTGGCAGGTCTGTGCCCTGTGTTTATTCATAAACACAGCTGTTTAATATTAGATACAAAAGTAGGTTTCTCATTGTTTTATTGTTGTCAACCCTGTAGCTTTGGGAAAGTGATCTGGATCAGACACTTAAACAGCGAGCCAGAGAGTTTCTTACAGAAAGAAAGAAATATTTTTTAAACTTTCTTACTTTACTGATTCTACTTTTTCCAATATAGAATTTCCTCCAAATTTCCCCTTATAGAATTACTTCCGATTACTTTTTGTTCTAGGACAGAAGTCGCTGTAAGTCTGCAGTACAGATACAATGCACAGAACAAAACCACTGATTCTGGCTAATTTTTAATGTCGTGTTTGATTTCTTATCATAGAATGGTTGAGACTAGAATGGGCCTCTAGCGATTGTGTAGTTCAACCCCCTGCCCAAAGCAAGGTCCTGCAAACCTGCAGGTTGCTTAGGACCTTCTCCATTTGGGTTTTGAATATCTCCTAGGATGGAGACTCCACAGCCCCTCTGGGCAACCTGTGCCAGTGTTTGACCACTTTCACAGTAAAAAAGTGTTTCCTTATATGGAAATGAAACCACCCGTGTTTCAGTTTGTGCCTTTTGCCTCCTGTCCTGTCACTGGGCACCACTGAGAAGAGCTTGGCACTGTCTTCTTTGCCCCCTCCCATCAGATATGTATACACATTACCAAGCTCCCTCCTGTACCTTCTCTTCTCCAGGCTAAGCAATCCCTCCACAGAAGCTCCCATCAAGTTCCAGCAACTGCTGGAACTTCACAGAGGTGAAGTAGTCTTGACTTTCATGCTTGTGTGAGCAGCAGTGGGTCCCAGATCACAGCTCTCCGTGCATTTGGAGTTCAGCAGGAATAACGATACCTTTCATTCACAGCCATAGTTTTTCCAGTTCAGCAGAAGCCTAGAGCTATTGCCGAAGGCATCTGCACTTCTCCCTCAGCTCCGTCTCACTTCAGGCTCAGCAGAAACCTGGAGCACTTGCTGATTTGCAGTGTCTAGCCTCTGTAAGGTATAAGGTCAGCAGCTAACCTCAGAAACTCAGTTTTCCTCATTTTGATGACATGGAAGGCAGTATAGTCCTGTAGGCATAGACCTGTCTCCCTGTCTCCTAGGCTTTCTATGCTACATGACCATCGGATTGAAAAGAGAGGTTTTTCTGGCATAGATATTCACTTCAGTATTCAGGGTTAGGCATTTATGGACTGTGCCTGAAAGCTCTGGACCGGGGACTGTGAAGCACGCATTAGTTGCAGACAAGTGAAACAGGATGCAAAGTAAAACGGGGACATTAAAGCCCTGAGTAGCCATTGAACACCTTACCCTCTTCAGAGTACATCTACATAGAGTAGCAAAACCAGTAAATGGTGCTCCCAAGGCCTAACTCACTTCTAGTTCATTTCTCTGTGCACACTCTGCACCTTTATGTTGTTCTGTAGGAAAACACATTCTGAGATTTCCGCAGAGAACAGGTTTCACTAGATGATTGTTATATCTGTCCACTGACACTAGACAGAATTAGGAATTATCATTAAATGTGAAGAACTGTTAAGCTTATCCAGCAGAGACACAGCATAAAAAAAAATTTTGCTTACATTATTTTTGTACTTTAAAATCATTTATTCTTGGCATGTAATTTAGAGAATAGGGTTTGATGACTTGGTAATTGCCTGTATTTTCTGTGATCAGCATGTGCAGTGTTCAAAATTGATGTTGGTAATTAAATAACAGAAACAAGAACCAAGAGTTAATTGCAGTCTGTGCAGGTTGCCCCTCAGGTGTTTTGTGTCACCTGGTAAGTCTCAGCTCATTAGCAGAAACAAAGTCAATAAGTGTTTACAGAACTGGAAGCAGCTGGAGACTTACAAAATCACCATGTCCCACAGAAACTGTGTGCATGTGAATGTGTGTGGTCGTGGTCATGGTCGTGCTCCTGATCATCAGCATGACTGAGATATTAATGAATTGAAAAACAGTAGAAAATGACAGCCTGTATATAGTTCTCCCTGTTGATTACCAGGATATAATAACTGAATTTTACCACCTCTCTGACGTGGCTATACAGCTTTCAGTCTGTTCAGAGGTTGAGTAGGGATTGCATTCACATAACCTTAGCCCACATGTTGTCCTGAGAGTATCTGTTCACTTAGTCATCAGATATGAACCTTGACTTGGTTTCTGAGTCACTCCTTTTAAAAATATATTTCTTTGCAGGTGTATTGGATCTGGCTGAGATGGAGTTAATTTTTCTCATAGCAGCCCTCACAGTGCTGCATATTGGTAGCCAGCAAGGTGTTGATAACACACCAGTGTTTTGGCTACTGCTGAGCAGTGCTGACACAGGATCAAGGCTGTCTCTCCAACATTCCCCCCACCACCACCACTACCAGCAGGCTGGGTGTAGGCAAGACCTTGGGAGGGGACACAGCCAGGACAGCTGACCCAAAGTGACCAAAGGGATGTTCCATACCATATGATGTCTGCTCAGCAATAAGAAGCTGAAAGAAAGGAGGAGGAAGTGAGGGTCATTTGTTATTTAGGAAGTTTGTCTTCTGGAGCAGCCACTATGTGTACTGAAGCCCTGCTTCTTGGGAAGTGGCTGGACATTGCCTGCTGATGGGAAGTAGAGAATAAATCTTTTGGGGGTTTTTCCTTTGCTTCCACACATGGTCTTTTGCTTTATTAAACTGCTTTTTTCTTGACCCACGAAGTTTTTTCCATCTTATTTTTCTTCCCTCCCTGCCCTGCTGAGGAGGGGAGCGATAGAGCAGCTTGGTGGGCACCTGGTGTCCAGCAAAGGTCAACCCACCACAGCAGGTGAACTACATACACTTTTCCAAGATTTGTATTGCGTTGAGTTTAGCCATATTAAGTACATGATGTATGGAATAAGTACCCAAATCACCTGGTGCGTCTGACCTAACTTATTTATCCCTTGTTCCCTGATTCTGAGTTACCTTCAATTTTCTGTTATCGTCAAGCTTCTGTATGACTTTGCATGGCTCAACAGACCTCTAATAAGGATGTTGACTAGCACAGAGCTAGGAGCAACTTTCTGAAAAAGGTCATCTGTTCCAGCATATTTACAGGTTTACCTTTCTACTTGCTCTTTCAGCATCCAATGTGATTACTTTTGGAATGGAATGTATACAATATACACCACATTACTCTCACCTCTGGATTTCTTATCCCTCAAAAAAATCTCTAGAAGTGGTTCCTTCTTTCTTTACTCTATCATTATGAAAATTTTGTTATCTCCGTGTGTATCTCTGTTGATATTTAAACAAAAAATCTTAAGTAGACTTAAGTCTACTGGCCCTAGATATCCATTGATAGTTTCTCTTGCTTTAGCCATTGCCAGCAGTTCCTGTAGACTTTTTTTTTTCCTGTTACAGTATTTACATGGTTATCCAAAGGGATAAAAATCAGCCTTCTTCACAGAAATATAATTGCTATTATTCTATTTCTAGTCTTCTCACAAGCTTTGCAGTTTTCTTCATGAGGAAGCACTTTGGTTTGTCATAAATGGGGGAAGTCTAGATGTCAGCACTCTCCTGATTTGAAAGCAGCACAGCAGGCATTCCTAGAGGGCCAGAGCGTATTTGTAGCTCACAAAATATTTCTCTGTCTTTCCTAAAGGGGCTTTTTAATTGTGGCCACAGTCAGCAGAAGCATTTACAAGTTGGAGCTGTCACGGGCAGACTATCTTTTCTAGATCTGTGGGATATGTGAGAGAAGAACCTTAGGCTGGGGCAGCACTGCCATTGCCACCGTCACTGTTTTCAGAATTCAGAGCAGCCCACAACTGGGTTTGCACTGCAGATAGATGGTCAGCCCCAGCCTGAGGTCACATTCATTATGTGGCTCTTGAGGAAACCCTGATTTACAACCTTTTTAAAGAGAGGGAACTCAAATCCAGAAAGACAAAACTAATGGCACTGTAGAAGTGCAAACATCAGTAATGGTGTGAAATTATGCTCTTAATCAAGTTTATTTAATGAAATTTTAATGTTGGAAGAAAAGATAAGTGTAGAATTCCCACTGGGAAACCAAACTGGATTGATAACATTAAATCTGAATTCCCAGTTCTCTTTCTGCTTTTACTAAGCCAGTTTGTTATTGCTTCTTAGTATCAGCTCTCATCATCTACCTTCCCATTATTTCAGCTCTGAACCGCTGCTGCTTCTCTTTACATCCAGATGTAATACTTCTTCAGTGTAAAGTAAACAACGACATGTTCTACTAATAATTAAAGCTCTACATGTGTTCTATTGTACTTGGAGTTTGAATACACAGGAATGCATAAGTATCATAAGGACATGGCCTTAAAAAGTCTCATATATCTAAACAGTCATCTTCCATAAGGATATAGAGACTGTCAACTAGCAGCTTCTTTCTTGCCCATAAGTTTTGCGGAAAACATCTTTAAATGAAAAAAAATTGTCAGCTTTCTTATGTAGGTGTATATTCTACTTTATTTTATAAATCATCTCAAAAATATTAAAATTAAAAAGGTTTGAGTCACTGAATGAAGATTTGGATTTTTGACTTACATAAATTGCAGAATGTCTGTTCAAGTAGAAGATGAAGCCTATTTGGACTCCTACAAAACGGAAAGAAATTATTATTTATTCATTGTACTTTGCAAAATATTTTTGCAAATGCAGTTTTCTCATTTGTGAGCTGCTCTATGATCTGTCAAATTTATATATGAACTGTAAATGCCGAAGACAGAGAAGAAGAGACAGAATACAGAATTACAATGAAATTTAAGAACTTCACAGTTAGTTGCAAGATTACAGCTTAGAATCTCTAATCACAGTCTAACTTTAAAAGACTGATGAGTCATAAATATGTTTTCAAATTATATTAGGTAAAAAAAGACACCATTCAGCTGACATGACAAAGTTCCCATCTTATTCAGGATATGCAAATAATTTAAATGCTTATATTGTATTTTGCATATTAGTTATATAATATATTATGATGTAAATTAACTGCAAAAATTGTTCTTAATGAAACAGAAGAATTCTTTAATGGTATATAACACAGGCTTCAAACAGAAAGAAACATACATGATAAAGTACATAAAAATAACTCAGATTCAGTGACCTTTGTAACTGATATAAGGGAAGTCCTCTGTTTCTCTACTTTAAAATCTATGTAAATCTTAAAATTTTGGATCTTTGTTAGGGTTAGAACACGAACATTTTTTGATATAAAGTATAAAGAATAACCCCAAACCCTGGAAAATGAGATAGTGAGGGATGTTTGTCAGAAATCTTCATTTTCACTTGTAGTGTTGATATTACATATCTTCCTCATGTTTGTAAGATAAGCACTTTGCCATGATCTATTTATCTTTCTTCAGACCTAACAAATATTCTTAATCCCCATCGTTAGATCCTTTGGTATGCCCACATGAAAAGAACTGCAAATGTAAGCTGAGAATTATTATTTATTACTAAAGTGTTCTTTGTCCATACATCCTTGCTCTCCCTGTCACCCAGCATGACATAAACCCTCACTGTGTGTTTGAACTTCTTTAGGAAGAACACAAGCAATTCTGCATTTAGCAGAGGAGACACCATACTGGACCGTGTTATACCTGCCTGACAAAAAAGACCTGACCCAGGAAATACCATGTATGCAGTAGTAAGGGAAGAAATAAAATTATCATATAGATGACCAAAAGATGTTAATACAAATGACAAAAATACCATCTATTACAAACTCGTGCTGTTGGTCAGATCGATGTTGCAGCAGTCCAAAACACTCCTCAGGAAACACATACCAAGTAATTTGGCAGGAGCTGCTTCAGTCTTCCAGGGGCCTTGTAAGCTCTTGTTGAACGCAGATCCTGCTCTCTGCCTAACTTGCAGAAGACAGCTTTATGTACCCCTTTGCAGAGACCTGTAATGATGATGAAAGCAACCCTTTTGTACAGCCCTGTTCTAGCAGGACACTGGAAGAGCTGCTGCCCACCTGCGGTGTTCTCCCAGGGGAAGGCACCTCGGGAGGTCTGGGACTGCTTATGTACCTGCAGGAATAGCTGGCGGTGAATGAATGGGATTTGCTTTCCTTTCAGCTGGCTTATAAACATCCCTGATTAAGGCAGGTGAAAATGAGATGCCTAAAGTTGTGCACAGGAATGTGATCCTGGCAGTAGAGGCTGATCAACGCTTGGAAAAGTACGAGACGCCAAAAAGTTATTGAGAGACAGACATAGGTCTGTTTAATACAGCAGGCTGTGTTGATGAGAGGATAAAATGGCTTGTGTGTAGAGGCAGATGCATTTTACTAAGTAGGTTTTGTCTAACATGGCAAATATGAAGCATATGTTTATGCAGTTGAACAAAAAATTCACCCTTATATATTCTCCTGTTCTGTGCCAAGAGGTAGATAAAGAATTGAGGGCAAAGGGGTCTCAGTTACGAGATTCAGCGTCACTGATTTTATTTCTCTCGTTTCTTGCAGTGCCAATTTGTGGAAAAATCACAACTGAAAAAATATCACATTTTGAAAAGCTTTTTGCTACAATGTTAGAGAATATTTAAGAATGTTTCCCTTTCTGTTGTTGTTTCCTTTGCTTAAAACACTCAGATTTCTTTAGAAAATGGTAATTTTTATTATTTTTAAAAATTTTATTTTCCTCTTTTCCCTCTGTCATTTAATTATGCAATTTCTGGAAGGTTTTCTGAGAATGGCATGTTTAATGGGAAAAAAGATCACAGAAATAAGAAGCTGTAAAAGCCATTTAGTTCATCTTATGTTTCTTTGTTCATCCCAGCGTGGGGTTGTTCCATTTTATCGCCCATTATTTTTGTTCAGCTTTGTTTCGGCTAGTGAAACAAGCATTCCTCCACTACCATAGACAAAATCTAATGATGAAGCTGATAAGGCAAGTTTGTTGGTTTTAGTTCTAATTCAGAAAAAAGGCAGAGGAGCTATCAGCTGACAGACTGAGGATGAGCTCTGCCAACCCTAATGACCTTGGCAATCAGCTACCATGTTAGCAGCAACCTACCACGATTTTCCATTGAGGTAGCATGCTACACGGCTGCTTTGGTCAAGTAGTAATGACGGTTTCCAGATGTCCAGAAATCCTGTGAGCACACATATAGAGCAATTGTATTGCTCTTGCACAACTGATCCAGCTTGTTCTGGTAAAGCTGAACTTGCTGCTGCTGTATGCAAAGCCATGGTAGCAATGTTGTGGTAGAAATGGGGCTGTGCCCTTTGCTGTACACCTTTGGTGCTGTGTCATGTGATCCTGTTGCGTCGTGTGTTGCGACTACACCATCATGTTGAGGAAAGTGAGGGCAGTGTAGGAAATAAAGCTCTTTCAACCTCCCCAGTAAACACACATCTTAGAGAGTCAAGTGCATGTTTAGTCCAGCAGTGATGGGATCCATTGAGTTTGCTCCTGTGTGCTGACCAGTATTTGTGCGGGACTGGCACGTCTGTTTGGCCGGGTGCAGAGCTGCCCCGGGGCAGCCTGCGTCTCCCAAGTAGTCACAGGAATTCAGGATATCCACTGGGATAATGTCAGTGGATTTTCTTCCCAGAAGTGTTTGCTGGTTAGGACCCTTTGCAAGATGGATTTCTGTCTTATCACAGCTAAATGGAACATAGATCATTGAGATATTTTCTCAAAATAGCCTAGATACCAGTTGCTCCCATTAGACATTGTATATAAAAAATAGACAACAACAGCCAGTCTCCTGTCTTTCTCTGCACGATACTGTCAAAAAAAGTAAAACGTAAATGTACAAATTTAAATCTCGTTCCTCCACTTTTCCTGAGGCTTTGTAGCTTTTTCTTTTGTTTTACTTTTACACTTAAATTCTGAAATTGTTTAAGTGAACACACCTCCACTGATAAATTTAGGCACAACGTTTTAGCTGTATACCACCTAAGATAGAAGGCATACAATACAGCCTTTTATTGGCAGGCATAGCTGCTATCACTGTGTCTCTTTTCTGGGGAATAAGGTAGATGTCCTGGGTTTTTTAATGAAGTCTACAAGCCCTCTTGCTGTCATTTGCAGGACTTGTGTTTTGATATGACAGGTATAGCACAGATACTGCTCTGCATTGGAGCCACACACTCGGTTTCTGATAAGTTGAGTATTTCTTCCCAGGTGTCTCTTCCTGCTCGCACAAAGCAGCAGCCACAGAACCACCGGGAATCTCCCGGGTTTCCAGGGTGCAGGAAAGAGGCAGGAGATGTGCATAAAGGTGCACTTGCTGCATGCGTGCAGAGGAGCAGTACCTCCCAAACACAAATGACAGTTTGTGGTCACTTGGGGAAATCTGGATGATTACTTCTTGTATGTTTAAAGAATATTGTTAAAAAATAAAGAAAAAAAAAAAAGGAAAAGGAAACCTCACCCACCAATTGCTATTTCTCACTGAAAGGATTATGAATTATTTTGATTTTGTCTATGTGTGAGAATGAGAGAACAGCCTGCAAACAGTTTTTAGTATTCTCTTTTAAGGGTGATCATTTCTGAATATAAAATGGAAAAAAAGCGCATTTTCTCATTCTAAACAGCTCAGGTTGGATTTGACAGCTGTGTTGCTTGTTTTTAAAAAATGAACACAGAATGCTCTTCTGTTCCTAAACATAAAAGACAGAATTGAAGATCCATGAATTGGGCTCTGTCTCCCAGTCATTTTACAGCGGCAAAATCCCATAATACAAGGCAGCACAGCCTCTTCATCTTTGACTTCACAAGTGGAGTCATCTCTAAAGAAAAGTCCCCCAAATCAGCCTGAAAGCCATTTTGTAAAACTTATTCCCTAATGGTTGAGTCAGAAAACTTGTCCTATATTAGGACATCTGGGACACAGTATATGTATCGCATTTCCAAAGCCAGAAACCTGAATCTTGAGCCGCTGGTCAGAAATACAATATTGTTATTGGCATTTGTGGTGGGCTGACCCTGGCTGGGGGCTAGGTGCCCACCAGAGCCGCTCTATCACTCCCCTCGTTCACCAGACACGGGAGAAAAAGTGCAACAAAAAGCTTGTGGGTCGAGATAAGGACAGGGAGAGATCACTCAATTATTGTCACCAGCAAAACAGACCGAACTTAGAGAGGGAATTCATCTAATTTACTACTAAGCAAAACAAAGTAGAGGAATGAGAAATAAAATCAAATCTTAAAACACCTCTCCCCACCCATCCCATCTTCCCAGGCTCAACTTCACTCCCGGCTTCAACCTCCACCCCCCCTCAGCGGCACAGGGGGACAGGGAATGGGGGTTACGGTCAGTCCATCACACGTTGTTTCTGCTGCTTCTTCATCCTCAGGGGGAGGACTCCTCTCATCATTCCCCTGCTCCAGCGTGGGGTCCCTCACGGGCTGCAGTCCTTCATGAACTGCTCCAACATGGGTCTCTCCCACAGGGTGCAGACCTTCAGGAGCAAACTGCTCCAGCGTGGGTCCCCCACGGGGTCACAAGTCCTGCCAGCAAACCTGCTCTGGCGTGGGCTCCTCTCTCCACGGATCCACAGGTCCTGCCAGGAGCTTGCTCCAGCGTGGGCTTCCCACAGGCCACAGCCTCCTTCAGGTGTCTCCACCTGCTCCGGCATGGGGTCCTCCACGGGCTGCAGGTGGAATCTCTACACCCCCTCATCCTCCCTCCATGGGCTGCAGGGGGACAGCTTGCTTCACCATGGTCTTCACCACGGGCTGCAGGGGGATCTCTGCTCTGGTGCCTGGAGCACCTCCTGCCCCTCCTTCTGCACTGACCTTGGTGTCTGCAGAGTTTCTTACATCTTCTCACTCCTCTCTCTGGCTGCAAAAGCTCTCTCTAACTGTTTTTTCTCTTTCTTAAATATGTTATCACAGAGGCGCTGATTGGCTTGGCCTTGGCCAGCAGCGGGTCCATCTTGGAGCCAGCTGGCATTGGCTCTGTCAGACACCGGGGAAGCTTCTAGCAGCTTCTCACAGGAGCCACCCCTGTAGCCCTCCCGCTACCAAAACCTTGCCACACAAACCCAACACAGCATTAACAGGAATCATTGAGGTAAAATTCTCCTTAAATCTTTGAAGGTTTGGTGTTCGTGTTTTCCCTTAAGCCATGCCTTCTCTTTTCAGTACTAGACAGAAGAGAAAAATCCTTCATCTTCCCAGCTGCTCAGGAGAAAGGGAATTTGTACCTTATAGCCTCTGAAATACAGTTGGTATTAGCAGCTTCAGGTGTTCAAAGATCCTGAGACAGTGGCCGAAACCACGAGATTGTCTTTTCACCTGCTTTCTCATTTCTGAGCTTATAGGATTCACACACAATCATTAATGGTTTTGCTCTAAACTTTGAGACAAAGGCATATATCCAGTCACATGAATCTGTGACAGGATAAAACCCAAAATAATGCAGGTTTTGCCTAAGAAAAAATGCAGGTCCCCAAGGGTTTTGCTTCATTTGGCTTAACTTTGTTTCAAGTTTATAATAGTTAAAGGAACATAAGGCAGAAATTACAAGGGTGCCTCGTCTGCACTCGGTTCATGTGGATTCGGAGTGCTAAAGTAGGTAGGGGAAAGTCAGTGATACAAGTTTTATTCCAATAATTTGTTATTATGGTGATGATAATGGCTATAAACAAAGTTCAGTGGGCTAAAAGCCTGAATGCAGATTAAGACCCAAAACATACTGGTGAACTGCGTCGTACTAAAGAGCCCTTCTTGTTGGACATTTTTTTCCTGAAAATGGGATCCTGATCTCTCAAGGACTGAGGTGTAAGAATTGCTTCTTACTTTGAAAGACTTGGCTGTGGTGGAGAAATAATCCAGACAGTCCTGGGACATGAGCTGTATTCAGTAATTGTACAAGAACAGTCTTTTGTGTAAATATCTCAATTCATTTGAGACAAATGCATTTTAAGACTTCTTTTTTTTTTTTTTTTTTCAGATGTATTTCAAACTTTCTTCTTCATATGTCCAGGAACTGCACAGAACTATGATTATGTGAAAAAAGGGATTATGTCTTTCTACAACATTCCCATTGTGCATGTTCAGGCAGATGTTGCTCATCTGAAACTACCAATAAAAATTATCTCTGAAAATAAATGCATGAGAAAGCTAGGACGTCAGCAGTACTGCAATCTTTCTTACTTTGATTTTCAAGCAAAGAGAAAGGTTACTAAGGAGAGTAAGTCACTGGGAGTCTTTTGGTCACATCAGTTCCTAAAAGATGTGGAAGCTGCTGTATTGTCTTAGGTTTCTAGTTTTGTTCTTCATTAGTTTGTAAGGTTACATATATATATATATGTCTGCTACAAACTAATTTTAAAATTTTGAAGGTAAAATGAAAAGGTGGGGGTTTATGTCTGTCATTTTCTGGAAGGCATGTTGATGTATTGAGGACAATTTTACAAAGTCGTAACAGAAATTTAAACTTCAGTAGCTAAGAATTGTTTGAAACATGAAACTAGCTGAAATGAGGGTTTTACAAAAGGAACAAGGAGAAACAATACTGGTTCTCTGGCATTTCGAGCTTTATGTTGGCTCTACCTAGAGATTTAATAATTGGACAGAAAAAACAAACGTATTTTAAAGCGCTGTGCCGAACAGACTCAAAAGGGTCTGTTTGCTCTGAGGATTACAGCTGGCTTTGAGATGATGAAATAGGATGTGACTGGTACAATCATGCTGTGCATAAAAGTCGTACCGGACATAATAGCACCATGCATTTCTTTTATAGTGGAAGGAATATTATTTTTTTTTTTTTTTGCTAATATTGAATAAGGACGGATAGGACAATTTTATGGATCTCATTATACATGCCTCTCAAAGAACAAAAAGGTTGAAATAGTGTTCAGCTGCGCTCTTCCAGCTCTCCTTGTGTTTCCACCTCTCTGAATTGTCTTGTGCTTTTCCATCATCTTGTCCTTTTCAACCATCTACCATAAGGGAGGAGAGCAGGGAGAGGTGGATAGAGGAAGGAAAAAGCCTAGAAAACTATCAGAGCTTTGAAATTAACTTCAGCTGCTATTTTAAGAAAGCTCAAGTAATTTGTGATGAAGTAAATCCCAGTCCTTGAAGAAATGCAGCACCAAATTAAAAAAAGACCGAAATTAACTTTTGGGGACAATATTAAAATTATCTCTGAAAGAAATTGAAAGTTCTGTCCAATGTATCTGCCCCCCATCTTCTTACAAAAATATATAAATCCTGTGAAACAGTCAAATACTATTGTCCCCATTTTATAGACATAGAACTGAGGCAGATTAACTGAGGCAGACTTGCTAAGGCCAAAGGCACAGCAAAATTTCAGCCTCTCATCCCTACTAGTCACCAATTTGTGAATGCTCCCAGATTTTTAGTATTCTTTAAAATAGACACAGCATCGTTGTGACTGATTTTTAAAAAAGGAATAATATACTTCCACATGTAGGAGAAAATTGTCTCCTTCTGTCACTAGGTACTTAAGTTTGACCAGGTGGTGAAGCAGAAAGTTCCCTCTGTCCCAAAGAAGCTGTAGAAAATCAGCCATGAAGTCCAACAGAACTACCACAGCCTCCTGCCCCTCTCCTTCCCCTTCCAAAGGGCTCCCACAGTACAGAGACCTTCTGGGACTGGTGTTATTTAATGACAAGGCTGCGTCGAACTTGTGTCCCATGGACAATAGATAACCTTTCCTTACCCCCTCAGCAATGACAAGCATGCATCCCATGGGGATTTAGGATATGGGATTCTGCAACCCTCTGACTCAGAAAAAGTCCTATTAACTTTACTGGGCTCTGGATAAGGTTATTCCCCTACTGAGGTTGGGCAATGGGATGGTAGTCTCATACAATCTATAGTACATCAGGTGCTTGGAAGCTGACTTTCTGACTTCCAAATATATAATGCATGGTTAATGCATTAATGATACCATAGGAAAGAGGTAAAGGGAAAAGAGTACAATGAGCATTGAGAGGACAGTCCTACCCACACTCTCAGACTGTCACCCCACTAAATAGATCACACTGTGGTACAGGGATGACCCACACGACTCAGAAGCCAGGAGAATGAAATAACCTACCTTCTGAGATTTCCTTCAGAAGGAAAATAGAAGACTATTCTGTGTCTTCTCATCAGATGTGTGATCAGTAAATCCACATTACCTTGTGACACAATGGTGTCAAATGACACTGAAAGAGCTGACCCTTATCTTTGCTAGGAGACTGCAAGCCCAGAGGTTAATGCAAAACACAGGACTGATAGAAATCAAAGTGTGCCTCTTGAAGACAGGCATTAACAAACCTTATCCTTAATAGGCCAAATGCATTCTCGTACACTTTAATCATCCATGAAGGTCATAGAGTCTTTGTGTAGCTGACTGACTCACTGCCCAAGTGCATGTAAAAGCTCAGTGAGGGAATCTTGGACAAAAGCCAGACATCACAGATGGAGCGTTTCTCACTCTTGTGTTGGTGCTTCCCACAGAAGTGGTCAAATCAGCCTCAAATCAGCTGATTTCATTTGAGAAATTAGTTGTTCTCCCTGCGAAAAGAAGTGTAAATCTGCCACATAGCTGAGACAAACCAGTTTAGTCATATCACCCACCCACCTCCAGATTAGCTTTGCCAGTCTGAACCATGGATGCCAGCGGAGTGCCCTGGCCTCACCTCAACACCTCGGCGATGCAGCAGTCTCTGGGAACGACCTCAGCTGTCACCTACACGTGCAAACAGGACCTCTGTGAAACCCAGTGTCTAGTTGAGGATGATGGCCAGCACTCAAACCTTTTCATAGCAGACTGAGAAACTTATCCTTTTATTACACTAGGGTTTGTCTTGGTTTCTGCTAATTCAAGGTTTGGCTTTGACTGTATGACAAGGTTTGTAGTATCTCTTCTGTATGGTTTTCAGGGACATTGGTGACTTTCAACATCCATCTAAGCATCCAGCCCATTTTCTGCCTCTTATTCTGTTTTTGGCTTCGGCAACTTCCTGTAGTAAAAAGGTCTGTAGATTAATTGCAGTGTGTGAAAGACTGCTTCCTTTTATAAATTTTGATTTTCTCATATTTTAATGAACATTCACTTGAAAATCAGTATGGGGGGAGACCATTCAGCGGTCTTAACTAATTAGATTAACCCTATATTTCCCATTAGTGTTACTTCTGTCTTTTCTTTCTGAGTGAATGTAACATGCATAAATATTTAAAGGTATATGCTTTCATGAAAAATTGATCAAGAGCCAAAAATGTTCTTTAATGCTGTATGAGAAATGCATAAATCCAGGAAAAATTATGCTTACTTGAAACAAAGATTTTCCGTAAAAGGTATGGTGGGTTTTTTTCCTCTAGCAAAAATGTGAGTGAAGTTGTACAATGTCACATCTTGAAAAGCAGCATCCAAATACACAAAACTTCCCTAGACTAATCAGGACTGAAGCATTCAAAGTATCCCATTCCTATCACTTTTTCTTAATGTTTACACAGAACCAATTTTGGTTCTTTTTCTCATCACCCAAATACTCTTTGGGCAAGCACACTGGAATTTTCACAGGCTACATGTGAAATTTGGAACTGTTTCACAGATTTGCATATTCTGCAGCCTTGGTGTCTCCTCATTGGAAAATGGATGACTTAAACAGAAGCATGTTCCAGAATCAGAGCACTTCTCAATGCTTTTCACTGGTTCTTGTAATTCAAACATATGCCTGTAATTTTTCTACTATTTCAGGTGATTTTCACTATACTTTAGTAGAATAGCCAAGACTCCCCCTCACAACTTTCCAGTAATCGTTTTCTGACCTTAGAAGTATTTAAATATCCCAAGATTTATATTTCTAGTCACATTGTGTTTTAGCAGAAATATATTATGTATGAAAGTTTGAGTAGGTCACTGCTGGCAACTTGATAATACACAGAAACTCCTTTAATTAATCACCAAGAATAATTGATTTTATACTCAGGAGAATTTTATCTTAGTTTACAGACATAATTCAAAGTTTAATGTGAACTTCATAGAAGGGCAGGTTTCTTCTCTTGAAGAAAATAGCATTGTAGATGGAGACGTAAATGGGAGAGGATGGAATGCCACCTTGGACACTGGTTTGGTGTAGGGCAAAGTGCCTTCGGAGGCTCGTCTTGGCAAAATGCTTTGTTCTAGTTGCATAATGCTGACCTGCATCCGAAGCTGAGGACATGCTGGCACCCATGCAATTCATGGACTACATGAGGTGCTAAACCTGCTGTGAGCCATGACACACAGAATATTACGAGAGCCAAAATCCTCTGTGGAAGTGTATTGGGCCACCTGAGCCAGTCGAAGGGGCTAACCTGACGTCCAATGCGGCTGCAATCTCAAGTTATTCAACGGCAACAGGAAGGCAAATCTAATGTGTTTTAGGAGAAGAAAAGAGAAAATGCAGGTATTTTCACAATTTGTTGCCAGATTTTTTGCAGTCCTGTACCCAAGCTGTACAAATACAGCTCCAACACTTTCACCTTCACCCCTGATAAATACATTCTTTTTTGGTTGTACAGCTGAGGCTGGCTGATGAAGGTGGCAAGATGAAACACGGTGACACTAACTAACTGTAGTCACCGTCACTGTGCAGGCAGCAAAACAGGGTGCTCAGATGGAAGGACCCACAGCCCGGCCACAGTATTTGCTTTAGCACAAAAAACCATTTTATAGCCTTTCTCAAAACATAAATAAATAAGTGCAGCACAGGCAGGTAAAATAACTCTTTTCTGAGCTCTCTCTTTTGTTTGGCCTAAGTAAATAGAGGTGATTATTTTTATTTTCAGTTTTAGAGTTGCCTTTCTTTGGTTTTAGTACAAAATAGAACTTACTACCCAATGGCCTTTAAGTATGTAAAATTCCTAGTATGTATAATTTGCTGATTTAATCTTTGTAATAAAAGTATTGTAAAGACTTATACTTTAACCTTTAACTTTCTTCATCCTTGATTATTTTTCTTCCTGTATATTCAGGTTATCTGGAGGTTTGAAAAAACACCCGTGGTGGTAGGATCAGGAGAAGTTTAGAGGGGAGTAACCGTTGTACAGAAAAAGAATGTTATTTTTCACTGCAATAAATGGCTCATTGCAGAAAGGATATCACTGATGATAAGAAAAATATAAGAAAGGGAGACATCTGAATTTTTCTTGAGAAGCAGAACTTGACTTGGTAAATTATAATTTATTGTAATATCCTAAAAATATTATTTCAGAAACTGTGTTATACATTCATCCCTTTCATGTTGTTGGTTTTTGTTTTTTTTCTTTAACATTAAAATCTTTATCAAAAAGGTTCTGTAGGATCTCAGTTGTGAATGGTCTTTGGTGGGTTTTTTTGTGCTGAGTTTCCTTTTTTGGAACTCTGTCTTCCCAAGTTTTCCACTACAAGCAGAAAACTCCTTCCCTTCAAACTACCTGTTTTGCGTGGATCAGATAAACCTAGAAACTGTCGCTACAGTTGCAATATCCAGGTCGGTAATTGCTCAGGGAAATGAGTCCTCCAGGGTGTTCGCCTCTAGGCTCAACAAGTCACTATTGCCAACAGCAGTAGCGGATTCAAAACTGTAAACTCCTTGGGGAGTGGTTTGCAATCCATGATAAACACTGCAGATGAGCAAAGGATAAATGATTAGTGCTGTCTAACTGGGATGCTTCAGCCCTTTCTTTTCCAAAGCAAAAGGAGCAACTAGAGGAACAGAGTAAGACATAACTTGTGTATCTATGTTAATGCTTTGTTTTATTTACTTCTATGGAATTACTTTACAGGGGTTAATTTCGTGTTTTATTGCAGAGGGTGTTAGCATACATAATGATTTTGTCTAGTGTAATTATAACTTGTAAATGGGCAGACAGGTTTCCATACCAGGAGTGATTCTTTTAATTACAGTTCATATTGTCTAACGTACAGGTATTGTTGCATTCGTAGTTCATCCATTATCAGTTTTCTATCCTAATATCTTACCTTTATGGACTGTAGTCAACACAGTATCTAGGCATGCCATCGGAATGGCACATGCATATTAAAATATTAAAATTTTAATAATGTTTTAAAAATTTTCTACTGATAGGAATAGTTAGGACTTTATTTTTTTCTTTCTCTATCTTCCATCTTTCTTTTTGTTTTGCTTTTTCTTTCTCTAACTTTTCCCAACAAAAATTATGATAGTTAGGCATTTGCAGAAAGGCAATTTTGTACCAGACCCTCAGGTCAGACTGAAATTTCAGTCACTTTCAGGAGGGCACATGCCAGAGTTAAGAATATAATGCCCACAAGTGTTGCCTTCATCCCAGATCCTGATCGTGTCAGTATAAGTTATTGTATGATAACGTTCATGTAATTGAGGAGACTCATTGTCTTTTAGTGCTGAGTAGGCATAAATTAGCCTGGATCTTGTCAGAAGAAACTTGGGGAAAGAGTATAATCTTGTCCTGTTCCTTTAATTTTCCATAAACATCTAGAGTTGGCCACAGGATACTGAACTGGATGTGTCTCCAGTCCGGTCCACTCCAGCTTTATGCTTTTACAAATCCAGTACAAACAAGGCGGTAATAGAGAGCACAGAGCATGTTTGTGATGTGCTGCTCATTCTAAAGCAAGTGCTCTCGGGGTCCCATTGAGCATTTCTATACATTATCTTTCACTGATTGAGTTAGAAATCCCTTTCCTAAAGTGGCAGATTCTGGATTGCAGACTTTTCTCTTGATAGAAAGAAGCCAATGCACTCTCTTGTGCTGCCTGATGTAGAAAAAGGTGGCCTATGTTACTCTTACTTAATTTTTACTGTAATTGCCAAGGAACTAAGCTTCACACTAACACCAGCAATGGAGCAGCAGATCCCTTCAATGGACAGCAAGGCAAGGTTCTTAGAAAAAATGTGAGCTTTTTTCTTCCTCAGATACTTCTTGGGTTGGTTTTGGGGTTTTTTTGGATGAGTAGTCAGTCACAAAAAAACTTTATTGCTGCACAAGAAGCACCCTGAGATGAGGCTTAAGGACAAATTTCTTCCCATCCACTTAGGAGGTTTCCTAAAAAGGTCCTGAAATCTCCAGCTGCAAGGCCAGGTGAGCTTTCTAAGCAGGCTGACACCAGACCAACAGGGTGAGTACTGTGGTCTTCAGGCTTCCCCCAGAACCACAATATAGGACAATATAGCTGTTACAGACACACACACACATACAGTGCAGCCTTTTATGACTATTTGTTATAGGACACAGTGGACCAAATTTAGACCTGGTAGAAGGAAATGTGACTCTCCTGAAGATAATGGAGTTATTGTCCCTGGATATGATGAACCACAATCGCAGCACACTAAATCTGTAAGAATTTATTACCTCCTAACAGGCTATTGAAGATCTTCTCTTTCATCTGAAGCTAGATATTTTTATGGCTGTTTCATTTCTGTGTGTTTTATCAGTGAGCTCTTAACACACTATTTAACAACATCTCTATTAATGTAATCTGATCCCTGGCTCAAGTATGTTTCATAGAATGGTTTGGGTTGGAAGGGACCTTAATGATCATCTAGTTCCAACCCCCCTGCTGCAGGCAGGGACACCCTCCACTAGACCAGGTTGCTCAAAGCCCCATCCAACCTGGCCTTGAACACTTCCAGGGAGGGGACATTCACAACTTCTCCACGCAACCTGTTCCAGCATTGTCATGACCCTCACAGTAAAGAATTGCTTCCTAATATATAATCTAAATCTACTCTCCTTGAGTTTAAAGCCATTACCCCTTGTCCTATTACTACATGCCCTTGTACACAGTCCCTCTCCAGATTTCCTGTAGGCCCCTTCAGGTACTGGAAGGCGCAATTAAATCTCCCCGGAGATGCCTTTTCTCCAGGCTGAACAATCCCAACTCTCTCAGCCTGTCCTCATAGGAGAGGTGCTCCATCCTTCTCATCATCTTCATGGCCCTCCTCTGGACTCACTCTAACAGCTCCATGCCATTTTCATGTTGGGGGCCCCAAAGCTGAACACAGTACTCCAGGTGAGGTCTCATGAGAGCGGAGTAGAGGCGAAGGATCAGCTCCCTCAACCTGCTGGTCACGCTTCTTTTGGTGCACCCCAGGATACAGTTGGCAAGCGCGCACTGCTGGCTCATGTTGAGCTTTTCATCAACAAATGCCCCCAAGTCCTTCTCCTCAGGGCTGCATTCAATTCATTCTCCGTCCAGCCTGTATTTGTATTTGGGATTGTCCCGACCCATGTGTAGGACCTTGCACTTGGCCTTGTTGAACTTCATGAGGTTCACATGGGCCCACCTCTCCGGCCTGTCAAAGTCCCTCTGGACGGCATCCCTTCCCTGCAGCGTGTTGACCGTACCACACAGCTTGGTGTTGTTGCCAGACTTGCTGAGGGTGCACTTAATCCCACTGCCCATGTTGCCGACAAAGATGTTGAACAGTGCTGGTCCCAGTACCGACCCCTGAGGAACACCACTCGTCACCATTCTCCACTTGGACATTGAGCCGTTGACCACAACTCTTTGAGCGCGACCATCCAGCCAATTCCTCATCCACCGCGTAGTCCATCCATCGAATCCATGTCTCTCCAATTTAGAGACACGGATGTTGTGCAGGACAGTGCCAAATGCTTTGCCAAAGTCCAAGTACATGACATCAGTTGCTCTTCCACCAAAGCTGTAACCCCATTGTAGAAGGTGGCCAAATTTGTTAGGCACAATTTGCCCTTAGTGAAGCCATGTTGGCTGTCACCACTCACCTTCTTATTTTCCATTGCCTCAGCATTGTTTCCAGAAAGATATGCTCCATGATCTTGCTGGGTTGTCACAAAGGTGAGACTGACTGGCCTGTAGTTTCCTGGGTCTTCCTTTTTTTCCTCTTTTCAAAAATGAGGGTTATGTTTCCCCTTTTCCAGTCAGTGGGAACTTTGCCGGACTGCCAGGACTTCTCAAATATGATGGAGAGTGGCTTGGCCACTTCATCCACCAGTTCCCTCAGGACCCACAGATGCATTTCATCAGGTCCCATGGACTTCTGCACCTTCAGGTTCCTTAGATGGTCTCAAACCTGATCTTCTCCTACAGTGGGTGGTTCTTCATTCTCCCAGTCCCTGCCTTTGCCTTCTGCGATTTGGGTGGTGTGGCTAAAGTACTTGCCAGTGAAGACTGAGGCAAAAAATCCTTGAGTACCTCAGCCTTCTCCATACCCCAGGTAACCAGGTCTCCCATTTCATTCCGGAGGGGACCCACATTTTCCCTAGTCTTCCTTTTATTGCTGGTGTACCTATAGAAGCTTTTCTTGTTGCCCTTGACATCCCTGTCCAGATTTCATTCTATCAGGGCTTTAGCTTTCCTAACCTGATCCCTGGCTGCTCAGACAATTTCTCTGTATTCCTCCCAGGCTGCCTGCCCTTGCTTCCATCCTCTGTAGGCTTCCTTTTAGTGTTTGAGTTTGTCCAGGAGCTCCTTGTTCATCCATGCAGGCCTTCTGGCATTTTTGCCTGACTTCCTCTTTCTTGGGATGCCTTGCTCCTGAGCTTGGAGGAGGTGGTCCTTGAATACTAACCAGCTTTCTTGAGCCCCTCTTCCCTCCAGGCTTTGTCCCATGGTTTTCCATCAAGCAGATCCCTGTAGAGGCCAAAGTCTTCTCTCCTGAAGCCCAGGGAAGCGAGCTTGCTATGCACCCTCCTCACTGGCCTAAGGATCTTGAACTCCACCATTTCATGGCCACTGCAGCCAAGGCTGCCCTTGAGATTCACATTCCCCACCAGCCCCGCACTTGGTGGTGAGAACAAGGTCCAGCATGGCACCTCTCCTTATTGGCTCCTCTATCACTTGTAGAAGGAATGTATCATCAATGCATTCCAGGAACCTGCTGGATTGCTTATGCCCTGCTGTGTTGTCCCTCCAACAGATACCAGGGTGGTTGAAGTCCCCCATGAGGACCAGGGCTTGTGAATGTTTAAGTGAGTGTATTTTGATTTTATGCTCACTAAATTTTCTCAGAAATAAGTTAGCATTATCCTCATAACTCAGGGTCATTGACTTTTAGACAAGCAGTTTCATGCTCTTTATACCATGCTGATGGATCTCTAGGGACGCTCACAACCACCTTCCTATTTCTGCAACAACTCCCTTTCTCACTTACCCAGGATCCTCAGACCAGGCTGTCAACTTTCAGTGTAGTGATGGCTTCACAGCTCCAAACCATTGCTCGTCTGCTGTATTGCCCAGGTGTGCCATGGCTGGAGTGAGCCAGTCTGGGGCACAGAAGAAATGGTGCTCAGATCTGTTAGATCTCCATATGTCCCCTCTCAAAACATTTCTCTGTTTCGATGACAAAGCTGGAGCAGTTTTGTAACCACTCAGGATGTCTGTCTAATACAAGAGGAGGCAAAGAGAAGAAGTTTTTGCATTTTGAAAATGCCAAGGTAGAAAGGGTAATTTAAATTGAAGAATCCTATAATACTTCCAGCTGAATTAAAGCTCAGCTGTGTGAGCAGATCTCAGCTGACGCATCAAGATCTGACAATCCCATTAGTGTAAAAAATTGAGAAAAAGGTCAAAAGAATGAAAACCAGTCAGTACTGATGGAAAATCAAATTGACAGTGGAAAATGAAAGCAAATATTTTATGGTTTTTACATTGTAAGTTATAAATACTTACTGATAAATAAAGAACAACAGTCAAAACGCGTGACGCTGTTTTTCTTTGAGAAAAAAGTTGCCTTTCTCTCTAGACCATAACCATATTCCCAGTGTGATGTCTGACTCATGGATATTTAATTCTCTTTATGCAGCTCTGGTTAGGAAGGAAGAATACTTGCTTGTATCCTCAGAGCAGCAAGCTGGCCTTTGGCCCTAAATAGGAAGTTTAAAATAAAATCTTTTTCAGCTCAAGTCAACTGGCTAAGTCAGAACTTAGTAACTTCCTAAGTCAGAAGTTGCCAGAAACATCCGAAGCCTTCTGGGATTGTGTAACATAGTTCTCTTCCCTCTCTTCTCCACTACATATTGTCTGCTAAGGAGATACGGAAGCGAAGAAAGGGATCCCAAGGTACCACATGGAAGTACTGGCCACCAGGCATCATGTGAAGGCCCCATATCTGGGTCTTCTTCGAAACAGATTTTAACCTAAATTGTTTCATGGGTAAAAGTTGACTGACTTCACAGGAAGGATTTGAACTTGAGGAAACATTTAAATTTCACTATGATACTAACACATGAAAATGAAAAAATGTTTCAGTGATATAGTTGGTCTCTGCTGAGAATTATAGCATTCTCTGACTCACATGAGGAAGTTTTAGGAAATTCAAGCATGTGGAACGTATCCAGAATATTTCTTTTTTGATCTCAGAAACCACTAATCAAAATTAAAATTGTATAATTTCACTATGTGTGACTCATTTTTCACCTGCAGAGAGAAATGCTAAGATAATACCTAAAGCAAATCTTCACTGTGTAAATCCAACATTTCATTCTTCAAAGGTGAATTGATGTTTAATGCCTGACTTTCATTTTTAATGTAGTAATTGTGTTATGTTGAACACTGTGACTTGTCCAAGAAATTTAGCCAAAAAACTCTGGAACCTATTTTGAATGTAGTTGAGGAAAGGTGGTGCTTTGCTTAAAAGCAGCATTTAAGATGCATAAATTTTCCTTTGGACTTATTCTTTATTGTGATGGAAGTAGATTGCAGAGATTATCATTCTGGGAAAAAAACAATTAGGGAAGAGTCCCAGAGATCAGTCATCTTAAGAACTGAATATGTTGAACAAGGAGTTCATTTGAACTGCTTTTGTTTTTCAGACACTGCAAATGGATGTAAACAAGCTGAATATCACATTGCTTCGGATATTTCGCCAAGGAGTGGCAGCAGCACTGGGACTGTTACCTCAGCAAGTTCATATCAACAGACTCATTGTAAGTACCAAATGGCTATGAATAATAAAATGTACCTGGTTATTTTGAATTCTCTTAAATTTATTTGCCTATCACTATGGAAAAATGCAATAAAATAGGACAGAAAAATACTTTTTTCCAATATTTTAACTGCACTGCAGAAAAATAGATCTCCATTACAAAATTATTTAAATTTTCTTTTGAGAGGAAACCATTAGAAGGAAAGTTAGTCTAAAGAAAAATTACGTCAGATAAATCTCTTTTGTGTCTTATTCATAAGCAGATTGCTTATCCCTCAGTTTTAATTCCAATGCAGTTCTACATCACTTTCATTAAGAAACACTTATTCATGTTTTGTTTCTCAAAGGTTGAGTGTTGCTCAAAAAATATATGTGATTCTGCCTTTCAAAGGCACCTTCACAATTTATCCTCAGACTTTCCATTAGTAAATTAAATGTCTTCTCACAATATTAATATCCATGTTTTGCTATTTAGCTATAACAATCTATGCTCAGAAATGATCTTGTAGACTACGGTATCGTATTTGCGAAAGATGACGACAAATTTGCTTCTAGCAACAAAGACTTTTTAAAAGCAATTGTCACTGTATGGTTTTCTGTGTATGGTTAAGAGCATACATTCTTAACACTGTTGTCTTTTTATAACAGTTTTGCCATGAAGCAAAAAAACCAACATCATGTGTGTATTGCTAGCATTCTATTCATGTTGCAGAGGGAAGAAGAGTTATTTTATTCTACATAGAGGTTGAATATCAGGGAAGAAAACTGACAGGTTCAGCATAAAAGTATTTCCTGCCTTGATAGCTTGATAGGATTGTATACATCAAAAAGGATTATAAAACTCCTTCAAATAATGTCTCTGTGAGAAAAGATCAGATGAGAAGTACAGCAGAAAAGATCAATAGGAATGCAATGCAGCCCTTTTCATGTTCGCCAGGGATGTCACTCATTCGTAACAAGTGATGCTAAATCTCCTTTGTCCCCTGCATTAACCAGAATGAAAGGTTGAAAGACATATTCAGAGAAAAGCACAATTAAAGGAGAATCATTCCAGAGTTTGGGATGTGCATTTCAATATACTCACTTAGTAGCTTTCTTACTATGCTCTATAGAAATTATGTAACTAAGCAGAAGAAATATGCTATTTATTTTCCTACTGGATCCATAGCTTTTCCCTTTCTCCTCTCGTTTGTGATGTAAGGGAAGAGGTAGTGTCATTTTGCACCTGCATATAGCTCAGAATACTGTAAGTGCTATTAATTAATTAGTCTTCTCAACATCTGTAAAAGTCTGCTATGATATTTTAGTGATATATGAAAGAAAGCAAACTTTTGCCCTATTTGCTCTAAAAATCACACACAGTCAAAATTCCCGAGGAAGAAAAATATATCTTCAGAGACATTATTCCGACTTTGCACCTTTCTAACATGAGACAGTTCCTCTCATGCAGAGCGCTGGCAAGCAAGGAGGGCACATCAAAATTCATCTCGCCTCACTTCAGCCTAGTCCAAGCTACTCATCTAGGCTCCCTGTAAAAGCGATGTAGAGAAGGGTAACTGGAAGAGGAGAGGCATTTTGATCCCAACTATTTTAGGATGGATTAAATCATTCTCTAGAGATGCCAGTTTCTCTCCGTTGACTTTGGAGGTAGTTTAGATGACTGAAGTGAGGTAAGCTGAATCCCTCCCAAGGATGTGGTTGGGCACAGGGAGAGCAGAGGGCCTGCTAGCCTCTTACATATAACAACACATAGTGTGCCAGGAAATATTAACTGGGCATTTCCAGTGTCTCCTTAACCTTTCCAATAAATTCTCTTCTCATAAAGGCCTTTTAAGGGGCAGAGGAACTCCTAAACACATGGAACACTGGCAATGCTGCATCCCCACCAAGCCTTGCCTTGTGCCTGCCACCTACACCCAGAACCAGCCACCTACCCACATCAGAGACCAAATAGGACTGCGGCCTCAAATCAGCTTCTTAGCTTGACAACAGTCTGCCTTGAACTGACGCTCCAGACCTGTAGGTCTGTTTTCACTCCTTATAACCCTCCTGATAAGAACAGTCCCACTGAAAAATGCCCAGTCCCTCCAGGAGCCGATATCCTTACCAGTCTTATCGAGCAGATGGACCAGCAGCACATGTGAGACCACGCAGGGCAGCTTTAGAGTAAACACGTTTGTCCCTTTCTGTGCAGCACTACTTCTGAATGCAAAACTAGATATTTTAAGAATAGCAAAAGATGTCTTTTTCCTCAGTAAAGATAAAGATGCACATTCAAGGTGAGGGGAAGGAGGTGGGGAAAATCAGGATTATCCCCATTTGAACTGATCTCTCCCATCCCATAACGATGAATAGCAAATAAGCAGTCTGGTAAGGTTCTTGCCTGCACAGGCAGCAATGCAGGTAGTAGGTCCATGCTCACCCTGCATGTGGAACCCTCCAGGTCTGGACTCTACATCACAGCCTCAGCGAAGTTGGCCATAGCCCTGGGGAACCCAGGTTCCCACACCCTGTTTGGACATCAGCACTGTCTAGAGCACCGGTCTCAGTTGCTGTTCTAGTCTATCACAACCAGAGGAACCCTCTGACAGCCTCTCCTTTTGCTCCCTTGCGACAGAGTGAGCATCATTGACATCTCTAATACAGCAGCCCTTGGGCTACCAGGACTGCATCAAAGACACCAGGGCAGGAATTAATAAATGGGAGAGAAGGCATTCTCAGCTTACCCATTAAATGTAAACAAAACTGGTTTGGTCCTTTCATTTTGGTGTGCCATTTTAAGGACTTGCACTGCAGTCGACTAAAAGGATTTTATAATTTGTTGTGGTATGTGTCTCCAGTGTGTTGACACAGGATTAGAAAGCAGTGCCAAAATACCACAGCATTATATTAAGCGTTCCTGTTTCAGGACCACCTTCTAAAACAGGGCTGCATTTCAGCTCAGATGAACTGCTTGCTAAAATCCCTGCTGGCACTTTGCCCTTGAGCCCATCCCATGGCTCCTCCCCTCACCATCTTACATTGACCTGTCTTGTTTAATGGTACTAGACTCAGGAGGAGGGTATCTTGTCAATCGTGAACGAGACAAAGCACACGTGACCACATACGGTACTTGCATTTTCTTGCACAATCAGCTGGGGTATAAGGAGTTGGGGAACAGGTATACTTTCCTCACAGAGCAGGTTGCAGCCTTTTTATTCCATGCTTTTGTTTTTGGAATTATAGTTACAATCTATAGACAGCAGAGATTATCTAATCTCAGACCCTTCCTATGACTCTGCTTTTTTTTTTTTTTTTTTTTTTACCTAGGGGAAGAAGAACTGTGTAGAACTATTTGTGTCCCCACTGAACAGAAAGCCAGGAATTTCTGAGGCACTCCCATCTGAAGAAGTGCTGCGTTCCCTTAATATCAACATTTTGCATCAGAGTTTATCCCAGTTCGGAATAACAGAGGTCTCCCCTGAGGTTGGTTATCAATTTTCTAACCTGTAGTTTGTTACAAATCAGGCAGTTATTACATCCCTGGTAGTTTCAGGCTGAGGTTCTCAAGCATGAGGCAAGAAGTGTATAAACTAAGATGGCATTACTGCTATAAGGCAATTATACAGCTAGCCCTATTAAATTACTTTAATAGTGCTTCATTAGGCGTTTTAAGCATTAATATCCAGGTCCTCTTCACACAGCTGGGCTACCATTGAAATCAGAGTTTAGGTCCTAAGCATGCATCAATTGCCTTAAAGGAAGAGGGCTCAAGGTCTATTGGTCTATTAATGCGGATTGGCAGGTATAACAATTTCAGTAGAGAGATAAATGAAATGCAGGTGTCAGGTGTGAGCATTACTACCTCTGTAACTTGTGTCTGACATGATTTTGAAAAACTGAATATTTACATTGTACCCATGCTTCTTTCTATTATCAGAAGCGAGAGATTTATTTTGTTTACCTACTCCAAAAAGAGGGCAAAAGTAAAACTTGTAGCTATTATTTACATGACTACATCCATATTTTGGGAGAAAAAAAATAAATCTATTTCAACGCAGAGACTGCACTGCCATCTCCACAGCATCCCAGACATTACCAGTGAGATGGACATCTAATTTTGGGCTGACCACTTGAGCTATGCACAGCAAATGAAAAAAAGCTAAAAGGCCTTTAGGAAAGGAAATCAGTGAGCTCATGGGCATGGTCACATCACATTGCATTTTATTTAGTGTCTTAGAAGTTCTTACCTACACATAAAGACCTTCAGAATTCAGCATGGTCCAAATAACTTCAAAAATGTTATCAAGAGTCTCCATTTTCCATGGAAGCTCTCATTTTGACAGAGGAGATGACTATGTCCAAAAAAGTGGAAAAAAAGGGGAGATTCTGATGAGAACCTGTATTTCTACTGATTAGAAATGCTTTTGCTCAGTTTAAGTATTCTAACTCTGTTTAAGAATCTGGAAGATGTCTTTGGTACAAAAAATGAAACATAAAAACAAGGCCAATTTAATGCAATTTTCTATGCTCTACTACAGCAGCCTGCCACTATGAAAATGAGCGGATTCTCCAGTTTTAGCTGTTCTAATACAAAATGAAGCCAAGCAGTGCTGTCCAAATGTCAAATCAGGTCTTTGTATCACTCATCAGTGACCTGAGCTAAGCTTCCTTTAGGTCAGAATTTCCTTTGTTACTGAAGCATATGAGTCTGACGGTTGTGAGAGATGCAATTATCTGTTCCAAGTACTTCGGTTACAAATAACACTTCAGGTAGACATGGGACAAGAACATATATGAATAATAGATGAATGGAGAAATGTCATCAAGCTATGAAAAGATGCTGGGAAAAAACCACAGCGCTGAACTTAAGATCTCATCTTGAGTTAGATACATTTCAATAATCTGAAGTGCTCAGATATTTGAATTTTCTCTCTGGAAAAAAAATGTAGACAACCAGATGGAATCATTTAGAAAAGGATTATTAGAAAGAAAGTTGTGCAGACTTTAATTCCTTCTAAGGAGTTAGAGAAACAAGAGATTATTTTAATATTTCAGTTGCTAGCAGATTATACAGCTAAGGCCCTGATCCTGAAAAAATCATGCAGCTTTACACTAACAGGTATTCCTTTTGGATCTCAATAAATTGTTTACATGTGTAAGACTTCACAGAAAACAGCAGCTAAAAGACAACAACATATAATCTTTACTTGCTCCGTTACTAACCAGTTATTTACTCTTCTCTCAACTGGCTCCAAGAACAAATCGTGCCAAACTAAGTAAGAGCAAAGAAAATCAAAACAAGCAAACCTTTGAAGGAAGATATAGTTATACAAAGCTTTACATAGCTTTGACAAATTATTCTACCCATTTTGTGTGTACATTCCTGAGCTATCAATCCTAATTAAATCATGAGCCAATAAATTGCACACTCTTCCACCAAGAAGTCTGAATGCTTCACAACCAGTATTATATGTGCACTATCAGCGTATCTGTGCAGAAAGGAAACATTGTCTGCATCTTTCTAGGTGGGTGGCTGGCAGAGAGGTGTTAGGGCTGGCATTTCTCTCCTTTTTTAGCTGCCTATTTCAGTATGAGCTGCCTAAGGCTTGTAAGTCTACTGGCTGTCTCTACAGTAAACAGAAAGTAAGAGACGTTCAGCAGGCAGTTCATCCCATCTCTGAGACACTTCTCCTAAAATTGGTTGGTTGACTTTTTCTAACAAGGCTTAGCTTAAACTAGCCCCCCTGGCTGTGGAGGGTAATGGTGGGGGAGATTACCCTGTCCTAAGAAACTTTACCAAGCTTATGTAGGAAAACCCAAGTGGAAAACTGAAGTGCTCTGCTTAAAGTCTCAGCCCATGCAGTACCATAAACAGCAAAAGTCTCAGTGGATGTAGGTGACTGGAACTACATTTCCATTCATTCCAGTAATAATTTGCCAGTTCACATCTGCTGATGCATTAATCACCAACTGATCTATTCTCAATTAAATTGCCTGCCTCAAATTTCATATCCTGGTTTCTTATTCTGCGGTAGCTGAAAGAGCAGATTCCCTATACACTTTTGCTCTAGGAACCACTAGAGTCCTTTGCTGCCTGGTGTAAAATGGGATATGTACCTGTGGGAATGTGAAAATTTAATTTAATGGAGTCATTGCCATTTCAGGAATCCAGGGCAATGCAAATACCTTCTGTATGCCCTTTCTCTTCCAATGGCCTACAGTAGTTGTAGCATTTGCTCTTTTATTATGGTCTAAAGTTTGTGTTTGAAGCGGGATTTAGGATTGTGTTCTGCTCCATGGCATGTATCAGCGCTAGGAGCAGACTCCCCCAGAACAAACTACTGAATTAATGCTTGTTAATGGGACTAAAATCAATGACTCGGGCAGTCCATGTTATTATGGTGTGGGAATCCTGACTTCCTAATATCTTTAGGTTGTGCTCAGAGAAAAAAAGAAACTACTCTGCATTCCAGAGCTTAGTAGAGTAAAAGAGAACTTGAAGTGGTTTTGAATGACAAAAATAACTGAAGTTACAGTAAGTAAAATAAGGGTTACTGTCTTTTGCGAGATAAGCTAACTGCCATCTGAGAGCTGTGTCACTAAAGGAGAAATTTCCAGACCTCATGCCAAAATTATGCAATCCCAAAATGTACCATTACAGACTCCTTGCACAAGGCCTTTGTTGGTTGCCTTTGAAGCGTGTGGTATTAACTTCTTAGAGAAGAAATCAAAGGAAGCAATCATGCACTTAAAGTGTACAGAAACCATAAGTCATTGGAAGGACAAGTGATCAAAACCAATAGCTTAGAAATTACAACAGCCTAGACCGAGAGAGGCGCCTGGGAACAAAGCAGAGCTCCTGTGATCAGGCAAGGCGGACGTAGCGTTACACCTGCACGGGTGCACCCAGAGCACCGCAACAGGGACGGGAGCCCTGCAGGCCTGCCAGCTTTGACATGAAATCACAACACTGTATCGCACGCACGCGTAAGGCAGAGCCTTTGGGGAAGTTTTGTCATGGGAGATGCTGAACGGCTATTATCTGGTGTCCTGGGAGTCTGAAAGGTCACCCACGTTCCCGCATGTTTTCACTGGGGGTGGAAGTGATTCCTAACCTGCCTTAGCTAACATAGTTAAAATAGCAGAAAAAACCAAAGCAACTCAGTGTGAACTTCGATGAACCAATTTTGATCTCAAGTTCAATCCCCAGCTCCCTGTAAGCTTTCCTCTGAGCTCAGAACTGCAGCTTGCTGTGCTTTCTTTAGCGTTTCACCTATTTTCCAGTGAAGACTTTCCTTTCCTGGCAACTCCTGATACCTTGGCAGGATCTTTCAGTCACAGATTTTACAGTGACTACTTCAGGTCAATGTCTCTCTTGTTGTTATCAAAAGCTGGCTGCTCATTTTACTTGTTTATAGAAATAATCTACTAGTTTTCTATAATAAGACCAGAAAGGCCAGAGTGGATTTTTAATGTCTTCTTTTTTAAAAAAAAAAAAAAAAAAAAAATCATTTTTCTAAACACATTTGTTCCAGTTCAGAGCAAAGCAGATAACTGTGCAGGCACTCTTCAGTAAGGTTAGCAATAGCATGGGAATACATTGATTCTTACCCACCTTGAATTATGCTGAATTTAAACTGTTTAAATTAACCTGGCTAATTCTGCCTGAATGACTCACCTGATTGTGGAGACTCATTAAGGAATGGAGTTAAACACTGGGGGATGATGTACATGACAATGAGCCTTCCTCCCTGTAGCCAGTTTTGCTCTGGGACCTGATGGTGCCTGAGCTACTGGAACTCCCCTGCCATCCCACCTGCTCTGGTATTCCCCGACCCTTATCAGCTCTGGCTTTTTGCAGCTTAATTTGAGTTTATCTTCCTGCCCTCTGATGATGGCAGTGGTACATTGCCATTCCTCAAAAAGTCTTAGTGGATTCTCAGCCAGGAAAAGGTTCCCAACTGAGTGAGAGAAATGTGGAGTAACATCAGTCAGTTGAGACACAGCACATCTCTGTGCAGGAGGCTCGTTGCCCGTGGTCCCAGACACAATTCCTTTCCTTTTTGCTCTTTCCCTAGCATTTGGTCATTCTGCAAGCTTCTTTCCTGGGCATCAACAATTTGTAGCAAGCGTGGCAGTTGCCATCTGTCTTATCAGTTCTCCCAGACCAAGGACCAAAGTTCTGAATGAGCAGCACTGACGTTTCAGAAAGCAATTCCTTATCGTAGGCATGAGATGACTCAGTTAGTGTAGGTCACGGCCTCTTCTGTCATTAGGGAAGCAGCTTAAGCAATGATTCTGCTGTCCTGCAGTTAGATCTGGGGGAGAGATTTCCTTGGCTACGTGAAGGTACTGGTAAAGTGTTTCAAAAGGGTGTGTTAGATATGTTGAAGTTGTAGCTTTTTTTTTTTTTTACCCTTTTTCAGCATTTGTTAATATTCTTTGAACTTGATTTTTAGAAAGACAGATCAGGTAAAGACAAATCTAAGAGATTAACTCTCTTAAATTCGGTTATGTTTATGAAGTCTATTATAAAATATTTTAAAAGTTTTCTGTAATAAATTACAGTTAATTAAAGTATCTCACCCTTTGAGTCAAAAAATCCTATTAGCTCTTCATTTACTTTTCAGTGTATCTGTCCTTTCAGTGAGGAGGTTCAAAAAACCCCCCATTTACTCACTCACAAAAGGTCAGCACTGCCAATTCTCCTTCAGCTCCTGCCTTTTATCTACATTTCCTCCTGAGAGATCTGAAACACCAGAAAGCCATCAGGTAACCCACCCAGGGTCAAACACTTAGTTTATAGCTAATGGGCCAGAGCTGCAGCTGCTGCTGTCGCCGTGGGATTCCCACAGAGCTCAAGAGGAGCAGTCCCAAGTGCGGAGCAGCTGCAGATTTGGGCTCTGAGCCAGCATAGGGTCCCGAGTCCTGTTCCGTGAGCGCAGCGGAATAACCTTGCTGTGCTGAGGTAGCAGATTGCATGGAGAGCTGCACCTCATTAGAGTGGCAACGCTGTTTGAGTATGTCTAGGAACATTTTTTGCAGAAGTATTTGGCAAGATTTCCAGCTTCCCTTTGAAAGCCCTGGTTTTTCAGTTGCTCACTAAACACAAGACTGACGCTTACAAACCTTGTTAAACTGTCAATACCTGCAATACTTTTAAGCCCAGATCATGAAACACTGCGCGATTACACACCACACACACAAATACGCTAATTTTACAAGGTCTGTTTCTGTAGTTGAGCAGAAGGGGGTAAAGGCTTTCCATTCTGGTGCCTGGGGCTATGACTTCCAAAGAAAACTCTTCTTTATTATGCTTTTTGTCCTCTCTTCCCCAGGCCATGATCTCCTCCTCCTCAGCAAGCCTTTCCACATGAATTCAACTTCATCAGGACTTTGTATGTCTGAGAGGCTGATGGACACAAGGAGTTTGCTTGATACATTAACTGTCCAAAAGAGCAGGCTAAGCAGTGGCTAAGCAGACTTTGGAGCATGAAGTGCCCATGTAAATAAAGTGCTAGAGGGTCCCTGCAGTTACACAGGTCCAGTGAGCAGCCACTCATCTTTAAACGGAGGAACTCTTACACAATGTCCCCAGAGAGGAGAAAAGGCCACCTTGAGATGGGTAGACAACTCACTAGTTAAAGGAGAAGGTTAATTAAAGCCACTGGGGAATTGCAGTGAAAGGGAAACACCAAGACGTTGAACATTTACAGCAGAAACCAGAATTTAAGAAAGTCAGGTTTTCTCAGTCTGAGAACTGTACTGCAAATACACAATTAAGAAAAGAAAAGTAAGTACATGAAAATTGGGAGAGCAACGTCTTTGAACTGCGGTCACAGAAACACAAGACGACATACTTTATTCTAAATAATACATTGCAGTTAGACTGAGGGTACATGTACTCTGTTTCTACTACCATATGTCTATTTGGAAACATAGTGAAATTCTGGTAATTTAATAGCCCAACCAAGTCCCCACACTGCAATAAAGCCAAAAATAAATGCTTTTACAATTAGTACTATTTCATAATCCGCAGGAGTTCTGCCGGAATTCTGGAAATTTTAGTGTGCACAGCTGTTTTAGAAATGTACTATCAGCAGGAACCCAAAGATAATGAGATTACTTTAAGCATAATCAGAATTATAGAAAGATAGATAATGAGATTTCTGTCAGCATAATCAGAATTTTTTACGGATGCACGTGTATGTGGGTGTGTACTCTAAAGGTGACAGTGTCAGGGCTTCCCAGCTCATGAAGGCAAACCGGCAAGTCACCTGCTTGTCACTCCTGTGTCAAGTGTAAACAGTCCCGAGGCTGGTGCGTGGGTGCTGGGGCCAGAGATAAGCACTGGGGAGAAAGAGGCAGGGCGAGCGGTACCCGCAGCCCACGCAGGAGCGCTGCCCTTTTACCTGATGAGCCAGGTAGTTTCCAAGAAAGACCGTGAGTCTTGTTTGCTTACCTTCAACCAGCCCATGACTCCAGGTGGAGGATTATCTCAGCAGCCGCGGAGGTCTTAGATCATCTCACGTAGCGTTAGGACCCACTGGGTCACGCGCACGCACGTACACGGGCACACAGAGTGCAGGCGGGGTGCGTAGCCGAGGTGGGTATGCAAATAGCAGCGTTCAAAATGAGTGCCATATACTGTGGAATGTGAACTGTGACAAAGCTGAGGAGGGTGATTAATGCCTGGCGAGAGCTATTTAATCTGCGCACGCTACTGTGTAACTCTTTTTCTCTTCCTCTTTCTGTTTTATTGCTTAAAAAAGAAAAATGTTTTGCAAGGCCAGCATGAAGCAGACAAAATCTGGAGCAAAGAAGGATTTTATGCGGTTGTCATATTCCTCAGCATCTTTGTCATTCTAGTAACTTGCTTAATGGTAAGTTTCCTTTTCACCTTTTTTCACTGTTCTTTACTTCATGCTTTTCTCAGTCTGAAGGATAGAGTCGCACATTCTTTGCATGAGAGCTACTGAAAGCTACTGAAAGCTCAGCTACAAGGTAAGAGTTGGTCACTCCCATAATGCTGTAAAGCAAAAATTTGAAGAACCACATTTCTTGAATTATCTTGAGTCCAGCTGAAGAATGTAATTAGAAGGAACCTGAAGAAATAAATAATGGGGTCTTAAATCTGCAGAGTGACTCTGTAGTGACATGCGTTGACTTCTCAGCCTTCTTACTAAGGTTCCAGGATCCCTGAAGTCACATTAGCTGCCTGTATTCCAGTTTTAATGAACAGTAAAAACAACACCACATTGATACAATATTGTCAACGCACAGTTGTTAAGAGTGTGTGTCGGTATTCATGTATCGAATATACAAATTTTAAACTGAAATGACTAGTGAGTATATGAAGGAGTTACCATATTTTTGAACAACTTTGCATTCCCATTGTATGAGTTCAATGACCAGGTTTCTGGGCATTAGATGTGCTTCTAATATGCTGAACGTGAGACATGCAAGGGTCACTTGGAAGATGAAGAACACTATACCACCACTGACTTTCACAGGGTAATTTTTGCATTTTTTCCAATGTTATATCTCATAAGTTTTCCTCTGAATTGTATATTTCTTCTGTGGTGCATAAACATAAGGATTTACTGAATTCTATGACAATTCTCAGCATTTATGAACACATAGTATCTTGGAGTCTTTTGAGATATTTTGCTTTCAAACACATTTAATTTTTTTTAACCTAGATGGATTTCCCACTTACAGCCTTAAGACGGAAAGAATGTTTAAACTGAAGATATTAATAAACTATCACATTTATAACAAAATTTTATTTATGCTTTTAAAGTCTCCCTAAGATTTGTAAAGCACTTATTTTCTCACAAAATTTGTTGCTTTATATAATTTCTGCTTCCTCATCATCTCCATTTCTCCATGCCATCTCAAAAATAGGAGGGTAACTCTAGAAGTACTAACTTTTACTCAAACTTTTTACTTTGGACAAGCAGATATTTTGGTCATTACTGACTGTTCAACTGTCAGTAGAAAATGCTGTCTGTCCTTGTCCTGGTCCGACATAGTATTTTCATTAATTATTTGGAATGCATAGATGGTATTGGGAATTGTAAGCATTGTGGAGGACAGTATCAGAACTTAAAATATTCTTAAGGTGCTGCAGAAAAAAAATGCAGCTCGGCAGGGACAAGAGCTCTAATCATGTGCATGAACACAATGTAGGAAATACATGGCAAAGCAACAGTTCTGTAGAAAAGGTTCCAGCAGTACCGCGGAGCACACGCTGAAGTAAATGAGTAACATCACATTGTTGCAAAAAATACACTTCTTGCCTTGGGATGTATAAATGAGGATATGATCTCTGAGATCTGCATCCAATTTGGCTTTGGCAATAATTTGGTTATAGTATGGTGTCTTACTCATTCTCTGTGGTCTCTTTTGGGTACTACACTTGCAAAAAATGCCAGGCAGTTGTAGGGAGGAGATACAAGAGTGATCAGAGATACAGAAGACATGGAATAATTTGGTTTGATTATGACAGAGAAAAGAAGAGCAAGAAGAAACATGATAGTTCTCAAACATGGAAATATTTCAAAGGGTATGGTAAGGACGAAGCTAACACTTTCTCCACTGGGGATTGGAAAAGGCAAATTTTTTGAAAGGGTGATTTGGCTGACTCATTAGAAAAAACTTTGTTACCCCATGGGTCACTAGACCCTGGAGTGCATTGCCTGGGGAAGCTTGGGCGTTTTTACCCATTAAGGTTCTAGGCAACCATCTGTCAGGAACAGTTTGGGTATAGCTGATCTGGAGTGAGGGCAGAGGTAAATACTAGTAGACTCTTTGAAGTCCCTTCCACATGGATTTACTATGATGCTGTGGTCTTTTCTGCAGCCATTCCCCTTTCTATCCCCTCCCAGGTCTAACCTGTATCTTGACGTGTACTACTGTTTAGACTGTGTAAATGGACACTGCCTCAGATTTTGCTAGGACCTGCTGATACATGAAGCATGTGCAATCTATAAGGCTAACAAACAGCTCACATCATTGTTTTTCATCCCATTTTATGTGCGTCAGAGTGGCAGATTTATGAAGTAGGAATTCAGTACTTCAAATTCAACCATTGCAGTCTATGAGATCATTTAGCTTTAGCATAAGGCGTTAGGGCTCGTCCTAAGTAGCTTTGGCTGTAGCACCCCTATGAGACCACCAAAATGTGGCCCTTTTTTTAAAGTTACAGGGTAGGCACCTGTTTGTCCATACACTTTTTGTAGTTTATAGAGTCCAAAAGCAGAAAGCTCAGACTGCATCTGTAGATCACTTGCATGTGTCCTTTAAAGTATGGAGTAGGAAGTACTTAAAGTGATGATTATGATTGACAGTGCTCAGTATAAGGCAGCTGAATTGTCAGTGTCAATTCTTTGTTCTGTGTAATTTCTACAGAAATTGCAGCCTCGTCTCTTAACTGGCTTTTACAAATCATGATGCTTCCCTGCACTGACAGCTCATTGTGCATTAACAGCTTTTAGGCTTCTTAATGCTTGGCTGGATTTGAATAAATATCTGTCCTCTATACCTAAAAATCTACAGTGCAGAATATTGCTAAACAGTGTAATACAGCAGCACATGAGCTAAAGTTGGACTTGTAAATTGTACCTCTGAGGTCGTTTTATGTATTTACTCAGCTAGTCCTTCTTGTTGTGTTATGGGAACTTCTTGCATCCCAGGAGCAATTCATCATATATGGAAGCCAACAGACAGCTCATTGCTATCCTCATCAGGGACTGACCACAGGCTCACTTCCACTGGGAACATAGTTCATCATTTATAAAGTTTGCCGAGCAAAGTGCTAAGTAAGAATAAATATTTTTAGCACTCCTATGTGTAAAACAGGTCTCGGTATTTTTTTATTTTACATAAACAGAGAAATAACTGAGCCATCACCAAATTTACTAAATAACACACGCTTTGACAGTGAGTTAAATTATTTACTACCATATTTCTTACTAATTTTGCCTGTTTTAATAAACCAGTATGTTTGCATATTTTTATTTTTTTTTAATATGTATGTATAAGTATCTGTTGAGTAGTCTGGAAGGATCACCTTCAGACTATGAAATATTTGTAGCTAGTCGTGATAAGAGAATTTTCCAAATGTTTTTCTTTTTCCCACTAAAAAAAATAAAATCAAAAAGTAGGATTTTTTTTCACTTAAAATAATGAAAGACATGAACTTTGAGCAACCTGCCCTGTGAAAAATGTCCCTGCTTATGGCAGGGGGGTTGGACTTGGTGGTCTTTAAAGGTCCCTTCTGACCCAAACTATTCTATGAATCTATGATTCCATGAACTTTGCCTTGTCAACAAATTGTGAGGATCTAAATTTTTACTACTGACTGCGGTGTTTTTTGTTATGAACAGTTATTTGATGTTTTGGGGAGATAGTTACTTAAATGATAAATATTTTTTTCAGCTTCATGATTGTATTTTGGAATTTCTTTAACAAGAAGAATATTGAATACCAAAAAAATGCATTCCAGCATCAAATTTTCACATGACCTATCTCTTGTTCTTAAACTTACAAATTTCAGGATACATAAAGTGGTGAAGGACTTCTGAAAGCATTTTGATTACTGAATATATACAACTAACTAATATCAGCCTATCAACTTTGGCTTTTGCCAGTTTAAAGATTTAAATCAAAATTAACAATATATCTTTTTATCATACTGCACGAGGGTTTAAGACAACTTGAAATTAGGGGGTTTGTCTATAAACTAGTCCTAGATTGTCTGAATTCTTTTATTCTACTTCTACACAATTTTTTATAGTGCATTCCAGCCATGGTATCTAAATGCCTCCCAGTAATGCATCAAACACCACAATTAACATCTGTCACATTTTTGGTCTTTCATCCCTTCCTCAGAGTTTGAGGGAAATGCTGATGGCTGATTTTCTCCTCACGTATACACACGCACAATAGCTCTGCTCATGCAGAGATGCACACACAGCCTCACACACATGTTGATAAGTACTTGTCAGAGGGAACGCTTTTAATTAAAGTCTTAATTTCCATGGTTTCTGGGAGATTTTACTGTACAGTCCTGGGTGCCCTAAATATCTCTAGGCAGATGAGTTTTCATATCACTGCTCCACATAACCATTGCCAAGATCTTCATTCTGGAGATACAGTTATTTCGTTGGGATTTCCTGTTGATCTCTGAAGATGAATAAAAGCAGTTTCCACTGGTATTTTGAATGTGTAGGTAGGAGGTACTGGCCAAGCTAGGGCGTAACACGTCAGCTTTCCTTTGCAGAAATCTGAGCAGAGATATAAGGAGTGAATGTCATGCTGTCAGCACCCTGTCGTTCTTCCATATAAACTGAGTCAAAGAGGAGGCAGAAAGAAGACTTATTTTCCTTTTGGACTATGGCTTTGAAGCCTAGGCTTAATACATGAAAAAATTACAGGTGACCCACCTTGTGTGTCCTGGAAAATAGTACTTTGTGTTGTTCAGTTGCCCCACGCCTCTTGATTATCCTCACAATTAATCTTCTGGGGTATCAGTAAAACATCAGTTTTCCTAGTTTTGGGGCTTCATATGTGTTTCCATCCATACTGACAGATGTGTTTAAACTGATTTAAAATATGAGTATAACTAAGTTCTTCCCTTTGCAGAGGTTGGTGACTGGGTTGATCACTGTCTTTTTGGCCATTTCTGTTTGTTTGACTTTCACCTGGAATTCATTAAAAATATGATGGCCCTGACCACACTTTCTGAGTTAGCTCAGTGCATTAGCTCTTAGATCAAATGTGGTTCTTTAGCTTTATTTCAACTTCTGTTGGTGGCAGACTAACTTTTTTCCTAGGATCTAATAATAGAGTATTAAAAAAGGGTATAAAATAATACTCATCCAGGTTTTTGGAAGTCAAAAACATAATTCCTTGGGTCTCCAAGGAATGAAACTATGTCAAAATATATCAGTGACAAGAAGGTATGGTTAACATTGTCATGACCATGAATGTCTCAGCTGCATATCTGCAGGTTACCAGAAACACAAGAGACCAAAGCAATCACTGGAGGAAAAGAGGGTTAAAATATTTCAAGCCTGTTTTATCTTTACTGGTACCTGTGTCCTTGCTTCACAGTAGGGCTGTTTTTTCTGCAAAATAATGGCAAAGAGCAGCTTATCTTATCTATGCAACTTAATTCTAAATTCTTCTGAATGAACAGATGGTTTACATAGTTAAGTCTTGTTTAATGAGTGTATTCCTAATGACATTAGGTCAGTTCCCAGCTAAACCTCTAATGCTAATCCTTGAAAAAAACAAATCGATCAGATATATCCAGTCTTCATAGAAAGCTATGGAATGATAGATCTTTATGTGGTGCTAGGAGGGCAATAGCTGCCAAAGAGCTTCTGACTTACAGCAGAAAAATGCTTTGGTCTAGGCTTTGTCTTTATGGCATTGCAAACCAGGATTCAATCTGAATGCTTTATGACAACAGATAAAGCAGAGTAGAAGATATAAGGGTATCTACAGACACCTTCAAAAACCCATGTAAGTGCCTTTTGCCCACCTCCACACACAATACTTACGTATGTTTCATAGGTTGTAAGGCACGTTTTGAAAATACCACAACCATGGCTCAGAAATTGTTTTGGATTCCCCTCCAGAGAGACAAGATGTGTTAAATAGGCATAACACAGGTTCCTCTGGAGTGACATTACCAACCACATGCTACCCACCACCCCTTGCCAAGCCGGTGTCCAGCAACGTCAGTGCGGAGTTCAGTGGTAGAGGATCAGTACAACTTCTGAAAAGCTTTTGCTGCAGATATCTGACATCCAAGTTCATAAGCAATAGGCGGACTAGGAATCCTGGTATTACAGTACATTCAGATGTCAATGTCTCGGTGATTGTAAACCACACTTTTCTGAACAGATGCTTAAATAGCTTCATAGGCCACGCATCATTTCAGCTTTATTCCAGAACAGGTTATGTTCCTCTGAGGATATTGAGGGATATCCTTATCCTGAGGAGTATTTCAGAGTAGTAGCATCCTACCGTTACAAAAGTGGCCGAATAAAGTTTCTCAGTTCAACCATCAGCTCCATGCAAAATGAGTAAGAGCTTTTAAGAACATCTGCTCTAAAACAAATTGAGGCTGCTATAATTAGAGACATGTACCTGGATGTATCATAGGCATGTATTTTATTTTGTACCATTGTCTCTCTTGTGTTAAAATTCTTACAATTTTTTTTACAATTACTCTGTTTATCAGTATTTCCTTCTTCACAGTGTCTTCTGTAACTCTTTTTCCATTCTATGCTATTTGCCCCTTTAATAATACAACTGCTGGTATTACAAATAATTACTGGCTCACAATGAGAACTGTTAAAATCCCTACGCCCACGTGTACACACTGTGGTTTATGTAATGGAAATATTTATCCTGTTGTGGGAAACGCCATGTAACACAACTTGTGGCTTACCTTCTAGGAATGAAAGCCACGTATAGGAATCTTATCCAGCATTTGTTATACTTTCCTTGCCTTATTTACCAGGGATATGAGATTGGGCTTTCCTTTCTCTTTCTGTAGGTTCTGTACAGATTAAAGGAGAAGATCCAGTTGTCACTGAGACAAGAGAAGGAAAAGAAGCAGGAGATCCACCTCTCACCCCTTCCCCTGCAGACATCTCAGTCTGAGTATAAGACCACCAACAGCATGGTCCAGCCTGAACAGGCTCCAAAGGTTGTCAATGTTGTAGTGGACCCTCAAGGCCAATGTGTTCCTGAGCTCAAACCTCCCCTATGTGCCAGTCCGTCTCCTTTCAGAATGAAACCTGTGGGGCTCCAGGAAAGGTAGGACGGTGCCCGGCACATTGAGGATTTATTCTGCTTTGTTATACTCATGCTGCATGATTTCATATGTGTCTTTGCTGTCAGTCAATGGGAGACTTCACCATACAGGTATCTGAGAAGTGCGATTTTGGTGTGCTAATGTCTGTTTCATGGGTATTCTCTCCTTTCCTTTTCTTTTCACATGAGCAGAGGTCCAGAAGTTTGGACTGAGATTAACTGCAGTACTGGAATTCTTTTTGCTAATTTCTTTCTTCCCCTTTCCAACAATTACTCCAGAGAAATAATTTTTCATTTTCCATTGATTTTTGCCTGGTTTGATCCTGGAGATCCCGGCAGAGGGCACAATCACTGGTTATGTTTTGCCAGAAAGATATTCTCATTGTAAGGGAGTCCCTAGGACATGGGAAACTTAGAAAGAAGAAATATTTACACCAATTGAGTGCATTTACCAATCATCTCATACAGTGTTTCCATTATCACCTTTAGATATTTTTTCGTTTTAAATCCAGCTTTCCATGGTGGTCAAGATAGAGTCCAAGGTCTATAGGCTTTACAAAATAAGAGAAAGAAGTGATTAGTAGTGAAACCAACACTTGTGTGCAGCTCCTCAGAAATACTTGGGCACCAAACCTTGCCACCCATTCTACCTTTCAAAAACTGGGCCAGTGCTCTTTTTATAAAACTAGTTATTCTTCCCAGAGGAGAATGCACACTGACATCTGTCTCTCCTCTGTTAGAAACCTATATAATTTCTTGCCTGATGGCTGCAGGCCACTTTCATAAAGCATCAGTGTTCTGAATAACTAACATAGCATGCAGCCGTCCAGCTGAACTCTTCTACCCCGGCACAGAAGATAAATGAAAGAACAGACGCCGCGCAGATATGAGAGGGAAATCAGAATGAGAAGGAGAAAATGTCTGTGAGGATTCTCAGAGTGGAGCAGTAACCCTGATTCAGCTTGAACCACAGGATTTCAATGACAGAGATTTTATCAATGGCTTTATGAGCCACAGACAGAACTAAGGGAGGGGGACTGATTCTGCCACGAGTAAAAGATGCGGAAAGGCAGAGCTGTCATAAAATATGTAGTAATATCACTGCAGCTAAAAAAAATAAGGAATGGGGGAAGCAAATAAATATGTTTTGATAGTTGCTCTCATTCCACAAGATAAAGATAAAAAAAAAAGTACGTGAGCATGGGGATCACATAGCTAGTTTATAATACCTGGTACCTAACATAGCATATGTAATAGTTGAGAGGGATTGTGGTGAAGGAATTTGTAGAGGGAGTTTGTACTTAAAGACCGGGGAAGAATTTTTTTCATTGGTCAAACAAAGAAATAAAAACAATTAATCTAGGATCTTTATTTCCACTACCACAGATAGAAACTCAGTATTTAATACTCCTAAACCAGATTTTATCCTTTGGAAGGACAAAGTTCTGAGTCAGATGTGTCAAAATGGAGAGCTGAGATACAAAGAGGAAACTAAACCTGATGTTTGATCAAATAAACCAGGCATTTCAGCTTATTACTAAGGAAAGAGGAGTTTAAGGAATTGAGCACTTCAATTTCTACTGTAAAAGAACACTAATAGGCCATTGTGAAAAAGTGATGGAAATTGTGATAACATCCCATTCTGCAGTTCTTTTTGTCATGTTTAACACAATTACACTTTATCAGCCCAAGTCCACTTCTAAGAAATGGTGGTTTATTTCAAGATCAGTGATACAAAGGTCTGGGGATGGGAGGGAGAGAACTTTAGGGAACAGGTGGTCTTCTCTTCCTCTGAAATAAGCAGCTATTATTATTTTTTTTTTTAGTTTATTTACTATATCCTGTACTATGAACAAATTCACACTTTTTGACACACATAAGCATTGGAGGCAAAAACTAGTAGTGCAACAACACATATTGCCTCGGACATCGCCTAATGACCAGGTATGCGGAAAGTTTAAAACCCCTCTCCACCTTTCTGCCCCACAACAACCTTGCACTAGGCACCCTTGGACCATCCTCATTACAGATGGGAGTGGTGGAACTTACAGCGTGGGTCTGCACACTACAAAACAGTCTGCTCGCAGCCCTTTTTCTGTCAGTATGGAGTGGGATCAAGCCTGGAGGTCCCCTCCCGCTCATAGCCACAGCTTGGGGGCACGCATTCAATAATGTTTGCTACCCTGATTTTGGTTTCTGCCAGGGGAAAGAGCTCTTGACAGGCTACTGTGGATATGGGAACTCCTTGACAAACTTAGCATTGAGATTCCTTTGGCCAGATGGCTTGACAGTGGTTCCTGAGCAGTATTTTCTAAAGATCCAAACTCCCTGGTTTGATTCCTTAAGTGTGATCCATAGTCATGAAATGCCTAGCATGATCCAGACTAAACTGTATCTCTTCAAAGAGAAATCAATGGACAATGGGCCAAACCAGGGAGTGAGCCAACCACTGTGCCCAGCCAGACTAGATGGGAAGTTTGTGACAGTATCTCTGAAGGATGGGGCAGAAAAGCTGGATGATGCCTGCCTCTCAACCTCTCCCTGCTCTGTGCACTAGGTGCTACTTTGAGGATAACATCTAAATGCAAAAATATGGTGGAACTGAGTTTTCACAAAACACCACATCAGCATCTGGCCCTCTGAACCATTCCATTTTTAACAGGAATAGCTTTGGCTGGTACAGAGACCGACAAATCGTTAATCGACAACTGTCCATAGATCAAAATGTTTCTGGGAGTTTGTCCAGCTTCTTAAAATGTATTTTGCTTCTGAATACTAAAGCCAAGTCCATATACATTTTTTTCTGCATATCTAGAAAGGCTCTTACTCAGCTATTTTATAAGACACAGCAGAAACATGTGCATTATCAAATTTGTAGAACGCCGCAGATGATTTTTATGTGACACATACATACGCCGGTGCTAGGTGCCTTGATGAATGCAGTTGTGAGTGAGTGTGGAGTGGGGAGGGGCACACCTCGAGCTGGTGGGCAGCACTGCCACCTCCTCCAGTGCCCACAGCCTCCACAGATCTGGCATCAAGGTGGCCTTTCATCAAGCTGTTCTTCTCTTTGGCTGAGGCTCTTGGAGGAGGGAAGGTGGTCATGTAGTCCAGAAGGTAACTGGCCCGACGGCCTTGGATGCACATTATTTTCCTGGATGCTGATCAAGGATGTGTGCCTATGTGCAGCGTGCGGGCAGGGAAGGGATGGACCAGTGGTGGCCAAGAGTGGAGGATGGACCAACAGGTGTGGAGGTGAGAGGGCTGTTAGAACAAAGAGGCACAATTTCTGTTACAATTAATGATAGATGCTGGGGCTCTCATCAGTGAAGGGCTCTCATCAGAGCCTCCCAGCAGCCTCTGGATCATTCGGTACAGAATGCTTCAAAGCTGATGCCTTCTGGTGAGTTCACAACTGCTGCTCCTTTGCAGCAAAGACTTTCTCCACTGGCAACCCACACAGTGAGGTTACTGACCAAAGGAGCGGGAGAGCTAATGTTGTTCTCCTGTCTTCAGTGATGAACTGTCACAATATCATAGCGCCAACGCCTGAATTTAGGATGTAAATGATCGTTTTTCCTTCCATAAGCACATCCATGAATATTGCATCAGCATTTATTTTTCTAGTTAGGCTGTTATAGGTTTATATGAATAACATATACTTTTTCCTTCAGCAGAGTAAGGTTTCACTTTATTCTGCTGGTTGGCCCAAAATTCATCTTGATATGAATGGTCTTAGCCAAAATCAGAATGCGGTGAAGTGGGATGTGATATTTTAAATTTCATTCTGACATGTCAAGCATTGAAAATTCTTAGAATAAGCAGTGAGTTGTTAAAACACAGCCATGGTGGGGATATGAATATAAATAAGTTATCACACCAGCACAGTATTCACTTGTTTTACAACTGGGTTTACTTTTTCCTCAGCCACTGCTGCTGTGAGTCCTAGTTCTGGTATTATTTGTGACTAGGACAACTGTATTTCAAGTAGCTGGTGCACAATACACTGTTTTGTTCAAATTAGTTACTATCTAGCATGCAAAAGTACATGGAAGAAAAGAAAATGTGGAAAATAGCTCTTCTACTGTGTGTGTTAAAAAACACAAAGAGTGCTTTGGAAAGTCTTCTTGAACATTTGTATTCCATCCTAGCCACAAAGACCCAAAACTGTGGCTATTACATCTAAATAATCAGTGGGAAAAATCACAGCACTATGTTTTCTCAGCCTCTTACATATTCATTATTCTGTCTAAAAGGGAGATGCTAGGGGCATGAAGGACTCTCATCCAGACCAAGTAACATTTTACATCTGCTTTGTGCTAATTTTTTTTTTTTTTTTTTTTGTTCTCTGCAAATAAATATAAGAGAGTGGAGAATATAATAGAAAAAAAGTTTGGCGAATAGAGCAAAAAACTGGCAGATAAGTGACATAATAAAGTATTTTTTAAATGTGAAATAAAAGAATTCTGCAATGGTATGGAAGCTGGGACAGAGGAAAACAGAAGATACTCCGTGAAAGGGAAGGCAGGCAATAATCAGTGTGAGCAAAACTGTGAGGGGGCTGCTCACTGACATCATTCAGGCGCAGACGGTGCAGGTTACTCTGAAAAGTGTGCAACCAAGTCTGCAACCTCTAGAGAAAATCAGTAGGCATCAGAATAGAGAATAGTAGGGGGAAAATCAATGAATCAATGTAAAGTGGAACTCCCTACAAACTTAACGGATAGCACCAAATCTTGTCTTGAACTCTGATTGTGAGAACTGTGTGTGATGTTACTTTTCCCCACAAAGCAGAGCAACACTATAAAAACCCTATGCCACAGGTAATAGACTGTAACCAGTGAGATTTCTCTTACCATCCTGAAGATGCCTGTAAATTGACAGCAGAATTCTTTTCTCCAGTTCTAATAAGTATTCAGTGGACATACAGTGAATATAATTACCTGTAAATATAATGAAATAAAAGTTAAAATACTGTGTATTATAAAGTTGCTAAATTCTCACCTTTGTCCACTTCCTTATAACATGAGAAAAAGAGAAGTTCTGAGGGAAAGGAAGGCAATGCATTTTAAAATAATTTTAAAAAACGTATTCAGATAACCCATAGTAGTCTGTGGAACTCACTGCCAAAAGATAAAGTTTGAATCAGGAACGTATTAGAAAGAGGTACTCACACATATAGTCACACAAATGATGAGAGTAATTATTGTTCTCTGTCTGCCTTTGGCATCCTTCCTCAGCAACATCTTGTATTTGACAGCTTTACAGAGAAAACTGTGGACAGTTTGGACTTCAAGCTTGCAGGTGGAAGAAAATTCCTATGTTAATACTGATAACTGTTCTCTTTTATTAGTTATTCTGCATAGTCACACAAATTAAACTATTGTTCTGGCCACCTATACAATTTTTGTGCCCTGTCAATTGCCATCTGGATGACAAATGCTGTGGATGACAAACACTAACTGTAATAGCTTTTTTCCTGGTGTTAGAAAAACAATACCCGTTAAAATGAATCATTATATTAACAATACTGTATACCAAATAAATGCCCTGGTTCAACCTCATCAGAAATGTTAGAAACATGGTAAAATACCTGATGTGCTCTTTGCTTCATTAATATAATGGTAGCTGCATCTCAGATATCACTGTTCAACCAAATCTCTGCTCTAATAGATGAGAAAAATTTCCAACAATTCTCTTTGGTTTTGTTCTGATTTTTAGATCACGGAGCACAGTTGCTGCAAATATAATTATGGTGTTGCTGATCTGTTATCTTTATACAAAACTGTCTATTGTGAGTAATCATTTCAAGTAATGCTCAGAAGGTAGCACCTTGCAGTTAGACTACTGTAACCATGCCAGGTTTTGTAGTTTATGACACAAGCATGGGAACTTAATATATTTACAGGAAGGGGCCTTGAATTTCCTGGCTAAAATATACTAGCTTTGCATAGATTTGGAGGATAAATTTACCCTATTGTGTGGAGCTGAATATGCTTTCTGCATTCTTAATTTAAATCCTAGGGATTGTTTTCAGGAAAATGTCAGTGTAATTGTTCAAAGCACAGCTATGTGCCAGCACAAAAGTTCTAGCTGGAGAACAATTTTATGGTGATATCCTATCAGAAGGAACTTGCAAAGCACCGGGGACCAGTAAACTGAGTTTGAGGTGGGAGGCAGAAATTCTTGCGCTCTGTTCTGTCTCTGCCACTGTCTCATTAGATCCCTTTGGATGTGCCACACAAACCTCCTTCAGCCGCACTCCTGACCATGGGGTAGAGACTGGCTGGCTGGCATGTCCGTCTGAAGAGATGTAGCAAAGATGAGAACCTTGGGCTGAAGTACAAAGTCCTATGTGCTACTATTTGTGCACATCATTTAAGAAGAGTGAGAGAATAAAACAAAAAACCGAAACAAAACAAAAAAAAACCAACCAAAAATAATAACAACAAACATTTTCTGAAGGACCTAAAAATGCATTTCTCTCATTTGGCAGACCTCTCAGCTATATTCTGTCCTGGTCTGTAAGATGCACTAATAAAGTCTACACCCAGAAACACTTATTGCACTGAGACCAGCTAGCAGAGATTAGTTTGTGTCCATACTGCCAAGCTCCCTTTACCTCCCAAAGAGCGGGAGCGGGATGCAGACTGCCTACTGGGAATGGTTTGTGCATGTGCTGGTTCCCAAACTGCGCCAGTGAATTGCTTTGGAGCGCTCCTGTTGGCAAAGGCTAAAAACAATCCAGGGCTGCGAGGCTTGAAACGTAGCAATATCGCTTACCAAGTTACAGTGCCTGGGATTGTTTCCTGGCACTGTTTAATTTCTTTTTCTAGCTGTAGCTTGCACATGAAGAAGTGCACAGCTGGCGTAGCAGCTGACATGGGGGTTTAGTCCTGGTCGTGGGCAGCTGCTTATGGGTTGTGCCTTTTAGTAATGCTCCTTTCAGCACGGGGTCTCCTCACAACTTGGCATTGTGGCTTCCCTCCTCCTCAGGCCATCTCAACTAGCTGGAAGGCCACACCGTCACTGCCGGCACCTGCACTCTGGGTGGCAGGGTAAGGGCTGAAGACCTGGGCTACCAAGGTGGGAGAAACTGGTCTAGATAATGGGGAACATGAAGTTGGGTGCGGCTCTGAGGGTCTCCTGCTCGGTACCGAGAGGTCTGTTTTAGCACATGGGTTCATGCCTACAGAGAGAATAATGCTCCACCTCCAACTTGCATCGGTGTAATGTTTCTGTTAGTGCACAGTCGCTCTGAAAACTTGTTGCAAGCACTCGACCTCTGAGTTGCAGAAATGTCTGTTCTGTCCAACCCATTACAGACATCTTTGCTTATCTGTAGTGTAGGAAGAGGGCAGGAATGTGAATTGTCCCCTTTCTCTGGAGGGGAAGTGAACTCAGGCACCAGCCTAACAAAGACCCTTTAAAGACCATATTTTAACTATTTGACTCCTGGCTGGTTGAGAAGGTGTTTCGGTTGTGGTTAGAGCTCTTTGAAGCAAAATTCTGTGGGAGTTATAATCTAAATAAATAGATGCAAATAACTATGTACCATCTCCCAAACTTACACCCGCAGTCCATTTCCCTGTGTCTCTAGCACTTGCGAATTTCTTCAGATCAGCATGGGCAGACATTTCTGCCCCAAGCTCCATCTCTGCTTTAAATTTTCCCACAACCTTTTTTTTTTTTCTCCTCTTGCAAAGAACTAAAAGCTCTTCAAAGCACATGACATTCATTTCTGGGAGGTGATAGTTCAGGCAAATTAGCCCACCCTTGTTCGGAGAAATTCTTCTAGTGCAGCTTCCTAGTCCTCTTCTCTCAGGTGCCGGGGAATGCTCTGTTTAGCACGCAGCCCATGCCTACCCTTGGTTTTGCCTTTACTGTCTTCTCAAGTTTAATCAGGAATTCTATAATAATTTTATTGTATTCCCAGGTCTCTTATCTGGCGTTTATTCTTGTTACTCCAGTTGCTACTGGTTTTAGCTTGTACACAGGAAACCGCAGTGCCAATCAGTGTCGTTCCCAAGGTGACAGGAAACCCTATTTGGTCGGATGTTGATTGTGCTTGTCTTTACTGCTCCACCCATCCCATTTTCTTCCTTTTTGGCTTAAGTTAAGACAAATTAATCAGTGACCGCCATCTGGTAGACAGTTTTGGTGGTTTTGCAGGGATTCGTCCAGCTGACTTTTCAAAAGTCACACACAGCACAAGGAACCAAGGGGAAATATCCATGTTAATATTTAAATTCTTCTCGAGGCCTGGAATCACAGGGGCTGTTGCTGCCCTGGGCACATGAGTAATTTGGATTGTGTGAGTAATCCCCTTGTCTTGTCCAGCAGCAAGTTTGGTGTTTTAAGTGCTGTTTGGTCAGAGGGTTAAACTCCGATGCAGCTTTCCAGTGACTGATTTCCCTCTGCCTCGGCTTCTTTTCTGTGGTTGACCATCCCAGGCGGGGTTTCTGCCACTGCTTCAACCCTGCCCTACCATGCAGTCAGAGTGAGACATCTGGAAAAGCGAGGAGATGCACATTAGCTGAACTTGAATGCTCCAGGTATCTCGGCTTAGCCCATAGCAGGATGTGTCCGTTTACAACCAAATATATCACCTTTTCACGTGGGTGGGTTGGAAACACCATGCCAAGGCACAAAGAGCATGAGAAGAACATGAGTTTCTTCATGAGCTTGGGTTGTAAGCAGGATGTGGTACATTGCATCTCATGAGCCCTTGACTAGAACCCACAGATAACGGTTTCAGCAAAACAAACAACTGATGTAGAAGGGAGCATCCATATCAGATATACAGAGTTTTTATATTTACAAGGAAGGTTGATTTTTCAGATTTGGGGGCGTTATCGAAAAGTCTCCTTGACTTAATGTCTGAAAAAGGCTAATGCTTCAAGTGAAAACAAAAATATTCACCTTCCCTCTTGTTTTGGAGTGCATTTCTCACTGATCATGCCATGCCTTCTGGCCAGCTTTTCTGCAGGGCAGCCTAAAGCTGAATTTAGCTCAGTTTCCCTTAATTTAAAATGTTAGGAACAGACACAGAACACAGTTAAAGAAAGAAAAGAAAAAACATCCAAGTACCTCCAGAACTGCAATAAAAAATATCCAACTATATCTTTGAACTGCAAGAAGCCATGTACTGGTCAGTACTTACATCCGGCTTATATTGTAGCAATCAGTTAATATTCCAGGCCATGAATCTCTTCTTTGAGTGGAATTATAATTCATTTTGTTTCTGTGCATTGTCAGGATAACACTTACAAATTACGACAGTTGACTAATCATACTGCCTCTTTTTTGGAAAAATCCAGTTCTGGAAATTTAGCAGAGACCTCTTATGCAGTCAGAGCTAGCATGTACAGAAAGCTTAACAGTGCTAGCTAGCAGAAATGTCCCTTGTTTGCAAATACACTTTTGCTCAAAGAATACTGCATGTAAATCTGTGGGTCAGGCTATTTCTCAGCTCTTGTGGGAAATTCTCTTTAGCGTTTTCATTAATATAGTACCTGAGAGCCGTGGTCACAGATCAGGATCCCTCTGTGCAAGGCTCCGTATACACACCAAAATGAAATGATGCTCTATTCAGAAAACTTACAATCTAAACATCAGACAAGGTAGTAGATGCGTACAGACAATCAGGCCAGCCTCAGGAAATGGAGAAGCAATAGCATCATGGCAGAGATGAGGATGCCAGGAGTATGCTGTGAGAATGGCTCAGCCCAAGAAATACTGCCCAGAGGTAGTAGCTGATTTCATATGACACTGACATTTTAACCAGGTTCTTGGTAGAGTTGTTTGTCTGTTTTGATACCATCACATCCAAGCTGATGCATCAGTTTGGTTTGACTTTGAACCTTATCTGAGTACGGCCAAGATGTTTCAGGAACTCTTTTTATGATTTGCATTAAAAAGTGAGACATTAATTGTTTAAGTGACTGATCCAAGATGATATTGCAGATCAGTGCCCTCACTTCATAAAATACCTGGACTCTCCAACTCTTCATTCCATTTTCTAACCAGGGGAGTCTATAAGAAGCTACAACAGTGACATTTCTTTCTGAGACAGGGACTTCCTGTATGTTCGCTATCAAAGAATATACTTTTGATGCTTAACAAACAGAGTATATTGTTGTTATTAATTTATGGTAGCTATAATTATCCCTGTTATGTTAATACTGTGATTTGATAACAGGAGCAAAACAGAACACAGTGACTTCAAATGACTGCTCAAATATGCGATAGGCATCAGAAGGGGAAGTAGTGTATATAATTCCCACACAGAAAAATGTCGTTAAGTACAATGTTTCTCTAGGGAACTCAGTCCCGATGCTTCGGGATGACCAATAGCAGCTCCCTGGAAAGCTGCGCTGCCAGTGAGAGATGGGGCCGGTGCTGGGCAGGAGGCAGCTGAGCCTGCCCTTCCGCTTCCCACCGTCCCCCTGGCAGCCGCATCTCCTGTCTTTGAGATGTCTCAAATCCTTCCTGAGTTGTAGCAAATTCCACCGGAGGACTGCTGCATAGCCCAGAGGCTTTCAGTTCCTTTCCCTGGATTTGATAGTGGACGTAACAGCATAGCCTTACAACAAACGAAGGAAAGCAATCAGAACAGCAGGAAAGTACACAACAGCTAATAAATCCAATTTGCATGGTCTTGGTTCACTTTAGACTCTGTTTAGCTTGTTTTGCCTCAGTGGATTTATAGAGGTAGCTGGGAAGAGAATTTGGCCCGCAGAGCACAATACTGAATACGTTTGCGAAAGAAGGCAGCATTGTGAAAAGCAGAAAGCTGGTATTGTAATTAATCCCAAAGGCCTTTGGCTACAGAGAATGTATTTGCAATTTACTGATAAGATTAGAATAAAATAAATGTTTTCTGCTTCATCACAAGGATTTTCCCAAATGTAGATGGCCTAAACACCCCTCTAGTCCCTGAGTCTAGTGTACACTATTGCCTGGCTCCCAGCTACAGAGCTCATGGTCCTGGGACAATGCAGAGGTCATGAGGTGGGCTAAGAAAGCTGTCTGGAGGAAAAACCCCAGAAGAGGAGAAAACAGACACAAAGATGTGGAAGCAACCTTTGGTTCAGGACATTCCTAAACTACAGATTTCCAGAAGCTGGAGACCATACTAAAAATGAGTAACAGTGTTAAGTAATCAGTAATTCCTGCTTGTTTGTTCTTGCGTTCTTTGCCTAAACCTCTTCCCACTGGCCATTGTTGAAAACAGGATGCTGGTCAACCTTTGGTCTTACATAGTACACCAAATTTACGTTCATATTTCTACATCACTCCCTTCAATGTACGTTAATCTAACCCGTGTTCATCATTAGTTGCATGGAGCCCTGTGCATTGAGAGCGTTTGTACTGAGAGAGATGGGGCGGAGGTTGGGTTGGGAAGGAGTTTGGTTTATCTGAAAGATATGACTTCTCCTCCTTTCTCTTTATTTCGTGATGTGCATTTACAGGAACACTGCTTTTATCAGAGTCCTCACATTATTCTCCTCTATTCAAATTCATAGAAGTGAATTTAAATCAAGTGATTTAAGTTTCTTAATGCCATGAATCCTTTGCTAATAGAGAACTATGAATCTGAAGCAATTATAATTATGTCACTCTGAAATTTCCGATCTGTACTGACTCATTGATGGTGTGTGTGAGGAAGAGTAGATCCAGAGAGCCTTTGCTCTGGCCCCTGCCTTCATCTCTGGGCACACATACAGATGCAGTTCCCTTCTCTAGAGCCCAGCCCATGCACTCCCATGTAGGAACACCTCTGATGAAGGCAGGCAGTGGCCAGGGCCGTGGCCTTCAAGAGATCTGCTGAGCTCTATCGAAGGGAACTCCCGGTCACTCACCTGTCTGTTCCTCACCAGCCACTCAGCCCTAAATGGGACTATACAGCTTGGCAATACATCTTTTAAAGGTCTACCTAATCTCTGAAGTGCAAGATAAAGTACACCTTGGTATGCAGACTTTTACAGCTGTCTTTTAAAAGCACTCAAGCATTGCTCCATTTCAAATTACAAGCCTAAGTGGATTTCCTAAACTTCATTTTCAAAGGGAACCCAGGCACTTTGCACATTAATATACTTGTTTGAGCAAGCCTTCCCATAGAAAACAAGGCTGGAAAGCCAGACTACTAAAATGAATCAAGAAGAAAAAGCTGAGAAGAGAGAAAATTTTATATACCTAGCTTAGGTGTCAGCTCTGAAAATTTCAGAAGCAACTGAATGGCAGAGCTAAGTGCACATATATGGATGCTGTCTCTAACAGCCTAAATCCCTTCATCTCGCAGTACAACTCAAGCACATATGTCACTCTGGAAATGGGACTGTGCCTTCCAAAGTGCATGAGCTAGAAGGATGTTTGGTCTGTACGGGCAGCCTTAGATACTTTGTCTGCTGCACGACTGAGCAGAGCAGTTTCGCCGGCTCCTTTCGACGTGTCCATAGATGGCGCAGCTCTGTTGAGCAATGGTGTGGGTCTGGAGGTTTTACATTCTTCAGGAACTGCTGCTGTTCAGTAATTTCTTCAAAGTGCACTAACAATTCATTTGTCTGCTTAGAAATCTTCTGTGTGACACTTGTGGTAGTATAAAGATAATGAAGACCAAGTCAAATAAACAAGGAATGTGCTTTTTTTATTATCTTAAGGTTGACAGGTTGTAGTAAACGCCTCTTTTCCCAGATGTTCCTTCCTGTCTTTCCCAAATGGCAAACTCACCAGGAAAGAACTCATTGTACTGATTAGTCTTCAAGTCACAATAAAAAATAATTTTCTCTTACTGATACTGTCCGAAGATATTGCCCATTTACATTAAGAATACTCCTACCTGTGTCTTTTTCCAGGTCAGCTGGTTTTGGTTAAAGCCTTAAAAGAGTATTGAAGGACATTGATGTATGAATAGATTATATATTTGCTTGTTTGGTTTTAAGGGTTGTAGATTATATTCCTTAAGTGAGCAGCAGGTGTAGGTGCAGGATGGAGGTAGAGGTTGTGCTTAAGAGATTCATTAGTATGGATTACATGAAGCTAAATGGACTTATTGATAAGGCTCCTGTTATGGAGAAAAAAAAAATTAAAAAAAAAAAAACCCACAAACACTTTTCTTATCTAAAACCTGAAAAAGCTAAGATCAGTCCATTATTTATTTGTTTACCACAGGGCTGACCAACTAAATAGCAAAAAATCTCAGTTAAGCAGTCTTAAAAAAATACTGTAGTGTTGCACCTCTCCATTTTCATTTATTAGCTCACTTCTCTTAGATAGGCTATGGTTCTCTGAACACTGCTGGCAAGCACCCTCTGGGCATGCTGTAGTGCTCAGCAAAGAAGTGAACCTGGCAGGTGCTGGGAAAAGTAATCAGACTTTGCACTTTCAGAAGAGATCTAAATGGGAAATGTGGATTCCTGCCGACAGCTCCTCCAAGGCATCGTAGAGGTACTTATGAAATGAAATTGTAGAAGGACAACTCACACAAGTATGACAAAAAATATTTTGCAAATTGATTTTTTTTTCTAATTTCCAAGCAAAAGATACAGCAGACAGAATATGTGGGGGGTTTTAACAGTTCTTGTTGGCTTACCGTAAATAAAAGCATTATCTGAGCTCATTAAGTTGTGCGTTTGTTTAATCTGTGCAGCCCTAACAGCTAATTGTTATTCCTCTCCATTCTCTTTTCCCTTTCCCTATTCTTTTAATCCCTTTTCTTTATATTCATTGTCACTTCATTTAAATTAGCACATGCATTAATTGGAGAGAGAACAGGTCATCCAGTATGTTTGTGCAATGAGGCCTCCAGTATGAAACAGAGCAATGCTGCAAGGCAAGCAGATAATAATAGCAATAAACAAGACTGCATGCAATTAAAACTCTACCATCTAAAGCAAATTAACCATAAATTAGTAAACATTTATTCAGCTCTTTGAAAAAACCAGCTCAAATAAACACAACAAATTAGCATCTTCATTTATTTTTACTTCTGAGCATTTAACTCAGTTTTCACTCATGCTGAAATATATATGTGAATATGAATCAGAAGTAGAGCTTTATGTTACCATTCGAATTTTATTGGAGAGAGAAGTTTGCGTGACAAAACGCAATTTGATTGTAGAAATAATCTACAGGAAAAGATGGAAGGTTGTATAAGCTTTGCATTTTTGAACAGTCAGTTCCCGTAGCCGAGCGGCGTAGCCTTATCGAGGGCAGAACAGGAGTGAATTGGCAGTACATTAGAAAGCATGATTAAAAGAGGGAAAGTTGAAACTACTCTCATGTCAGCTGTTTTCCTCTACAGGATATTGAGCCATTCCTGTCCTAACCAGATACTGATTGCTTAAAACTTAGTCCAGAAGTACTTGTCAAAACCGTTTCCTCAGTTCATTTTGACATGCTGAGCTGTGAGTAGATCCTGAGAATTGTTTGCAGTTTAGTGCTAGAGGTATTGGCCTGCTCTCCCTCGTGGCTGTGGGAACAAGATCAGACCTTCTGGAGAGAACATGAAGTGTCTCCACTTTCCAGAAAAGCTATTTCAATTTTATAGCTGAGGGTCCTGATCAGTTCCTATGGACTCGGAGAGGGTTGGAGGATGCTGCCAGTTGCTGCCAGAAGGTTTCTCATAGCTAGGAAGCTGTAGAGGATTGGAAGTCCTGTCTCACAGCAGCCATATATCCCTCCTCTTCTCCTTTCAACATCAGTTTTTCAAGTGACAAATAAGTGGTAAAAATTAATAATGTAACACTAGAATACTATGAGAAGAGCCATGTGATAGAGCAAACATGAGCAGAAATGGCAGATCTTTTTAAGAAGATGCATAGGGTCAGTGTACTTCATCCTATTGCCTCCCTTATAGTCCTGAGCTTAAATATCCTCCAGCTATGGCTTTCTGGCAATAGATGCTTTGGTGTTACATCCAGCTTACCTGCTTTGCGCTGTAAATGAGGTCCTCTGGTTGGTGAGATTGAGCTGCCCAAACAAATGGCCACAGGATTCATCTCGGGTGCAGGTGATTGTGAAGGAGAGTAGAAATATCATAAATATCAGTAATATTAACAATTGAATTGCTTAGCATGCTTGTGGAAACATCGAGCTAACAGCCTGGATCTATCTGTCAGGGATCTCCTCTCTGGAGAGGAAAGGTTTTGGAAATGAGGCCAGGCGCCTATACAAAAAGAGAGGTCCACTGTTCCTAGGCAAGATAGGAGGTCAGTAGCTAACTTCAGGTGTTTAAGTAGCAGTGATATGTCAGGGGATGGCAGGAGAGAAAGGAAGATCAGGTTTTGACCACCTGCACACCAAAGTGCTGAAGGTGGAACTCTGCTCCAAAAATTGGCATGCTTTTTTTTTTTTTTTTAATTTTCATGCATAGTAGAATTGCTGGAAAATGACCATACATGAGCTGAGTGGAATCAGTCCTTCAAGGTTTGGGGTTGTATCAATTTAGACTGGCCATAATGCATGTTATCCTTTAATGCAAAGTAAATCAGTCATTTTAAATTTATAGTTACAGATTTTCTATCAAAATCAGTTTGTATTCCTCTGCTGTTGTTGTTAGGTGATTGACATAAATAATAATGAATCTTGAAACCAGTTGAAGAGCAATTTCCTTCAGAAAAGAGTACCTATGACAATTGATTGCAAAATGATTTAAAGTAACTTGAGAAATTACAGAGATTTGGGGAACCTGGGGTTTTAGTCCTGCTTCTAACACTAATTCTTCTTTGGCACAGTTAGTTGGTTGATGCAGCTTCTGATTTTTAAGTACTTCAGCTTGAGGTATGATGTAGGTTTAGTTTGTTTAAAAGTGTCAATAACCCCACATCTGAGACAATTCCTAAAAGCTGCAGCACTTGTTCGAGTGAAAAGCAACTGCAACCCAAAATTGTCAGCCAGCAAAACTGAGATCTTTTGGGAAACTGAGTTTTCATCACGGATCTGCCAAGCGTAGCGTGTGTATACCGATGCTTCATAGGGCACCTAGGAGTGTAAAAATACATAGTACGTTATATGCAATAAGTACTGTGTGCAAATATTTATTTTTGAGGATGACATTCACATAGTTACATAATGATTTTTTTCTTCATTATTTTCTCAAACTAATACTGATGATATTGATTGACCTTTGTTGAAAGTAGGAGTAAATAAGAGGATAATTACATTAATGGGTATTGTATATTATCAGGACTTGTGGAATTTTCTATCAGAATATTCTCTAATATGTGCTGCAGCACAAGAGAAAACTGAAACGTATGAGCTCTACATTTTGAAGAAAAGAATGTAAACCTAGGAAAAAATGAATCTTCTTTTTTCAGCTTTTGATGGTCAATAATGGAGTTTTGCCACATGGTTAGAAGACTTGAGATAGTATACTGATGGTCAGAAAAAACCTGAGAGATTACCGCACCCATTAATGCAACCATACTCTCATTGAGCCCTCCTTTCCCAAGACATCCAGTAATATAACCAGTACGAGGTGATGATATATATTTCAGGCTAGCATATACAGAGCAAGGACCATATATAAGCATTTGTGAAAAATACATAAACCATTCTTATGCTTGTTCGAAGCAACTATTTAACAATACTGTGAACGTTACTTTAAAATTTTTCAAATTATATTTCACTTCAAATGAGAGTCATCTCTTAACCTTCTGTGGACAGACTGTAATGGATATTGTAAATCTGGATTTGTGAAGAAATGTCTCAGTCATATTAGAAGATCTGTGTTGCTGTTTGCCCAAGGCTGAAAGAAAATAGCAGTATGTTCAGTCCTTTGCAAAGATTTTTTTTGTAACTAACTCCTCTGTATTTCTGCTTTTCTACTTTTTTTCTTTTCAGCACTGATTTTTCTTGATGAAGTCAATGGAAGTTATGCAGTATATATAAAATACAGGATTAATAACAACAATATTATGTCCTTTTCTGATTTATTGTGCTTTTCACACCCCACTGCAGCTTTACATATCACATTTGTTCATCTACATGACCATGTTTTCTCTCAGCTATCTTTGAAAGCAGCAGGAAAGCCGAGACCTATCTTTTTTTCCATTGTCCTTTTTTACAAACTTACATTTTTTTCCTTTACTTACTCTACTGAAACATAAAACTAGATAAGCAGGAGAAGTCTGGCACCAGTAAGGTAGTAAGTGGCAGAAACCATGTACCTAATTGCGCTCTGCCAGTGCAATTGCAGCAGTGCAAAACCCACCAGAATTCAGCGCATGTGCTGATGAGATGGACCAGCAAGGGAAGAGAACTGGAACCCGTGTCTAGACCTAGTCTGTGAACACTAGAGAACTAAAGCACGCAGGGGAATCGTGATGTTTTTCCCGTCATCCCTGCAGTAAAACCCAGGGAGAGTAGCCCTGGTGCAAGCGGGATCTGAGGACCCAAAGTAAACTCCCTCCCCAGCAGCCGCAGCCAGGGCTGCTCTTCCCACTAATTAATGGCTTCCTTCCACCCGCACGGCTGACACAGCTCCTGCCTCGGCCGCGCAGAAGCTCGGCGGAGGGATGGAGGACAGAGGGAGCAGAAGGAAGCGCCTCCCGCGTCTGCAATGCCGGGGTCGGAGGGCAATGGCTCTTGGAGGGCAGGAGCCGTCACTGCCGCTTCCAAAACCACTAGAGAGAATGAAAAGCCGAGGACCGGGAATCTGGGCGTTGCATTTTTCAGGAGTGCTGAATAAACATGGGAACGTGTATTTAAAGAAATTACCCAGCTTAAATAAACAACTGGGAAAACGTGTCGGGTAATTGGATTTTCATAATCACCAGCTATAGCTTAATTTTAGGGTCAGGGAAGACCTGGAAATGACCTTGCTAATGATTAATAGGCTTCAGTAACCTGGTGGCTCTCCAAGGTGGACAGGTGGAGCTTCCTTTTGAGAGTTTTCAAACAAACATTACATTAATCTTCTTTTTTTTTTTTTTTATCATGGTCTGTAATAAAATCTGCTTCTATAAAGGTATTATTAAAAATACTCCAGTGGATTCTCATGAGTGGACTTGTTCCTATTACCGAATTGAAAAGAGGGCTGTGAGTATGTAGTAAGACCCCCTCTGGGATACTAGACAATACACAGACACAAGTGGTTTCCTGATTGCACTTATTCACGTACTCAGTGATGAGGTGTCTGTCCCAGCTGGTGAAACTTTGGAAGAGTTAGTCTCATGCTGATTTTAATGTAATGTTGTCATGACTGTTTACAATTCCTCAGATTCCTCACATGATGCTCTTCCCCATCAAGACACAACCTCAAGGGGATGCTGGGGGATGTGTATCATAGCAAAATCTTCTCTAATTTGGCCCAGATGATTAACATGGGGAACATAAAGAATATAAAGGTACCTTTAGAAGGTAAAAAAGGGTTGTACATATTCAGAAATAAGGGAAAACCCACGTGTATGGCTCCTTCACTCTAATTTGAAATGGAAAGATACCAGTATGTAGTCAGAACATATATATCTCTATCTCCAAGAAAAATGCGTTGTCTGACTTGAAGTGTCACTGGTCTGATTGAGATTTGTTTATTCAACACCTATTGGAGACAAGGGATAGTTACCAAAAATGGGATTTGTTTTAGGTGGTACTTCCTCGTTGTTCTGTGGCCAGCCTTGTGCAGTTCCTCCAATAAGGCGGGAAAAAGGTGGGCTTACTACCCTTACTACCCTTACTACTCCTTCCACCCAGGTAGTAAAAGAGAAGAGAATTCTTACTTTCTACTTTTTTCTGTAGAAAGTGAAGAATTTAACTGATGGAGGAACATAGAGAATACAAGGAGCCCAGAGCAGGACCTGAGACTACAAGCATCTTCTATTAGGGCATACAAGAGCATGATGGCTTCAAGCCCTTCCTCATCTTTCAAGACAAGGCAAAAAGTCCTGTTTTCAGCCTTATTCCTCAGCACGGTCTTGAATGCAGTGAAGAAGTCTGCATGATTAATGATAATATTGGCAATAGTATTGCTAATGTAAACATTATTAAAATCTTTATATTAACTGAAGCATACTTTAGAAGTGTTCCTGGAGAAGCCTGTTTTTATGGAAGAATTACCTTTAGAGCTATTATATATTGTATATCCTCTTATGGACTTTCTAAAAAGACCACTATCCTTTAGGTTATTAATCTCTGCCCTCCATTCAGTTTTTATTCAAATTGTAGCTTTTAATGTGTTAAATATGCAGCTAAAAGTTATTTCTTCTTTCCAGAGTAAGTTATTTGATTCTCAACACTGGTGTTCATCAATAATCCCCATAAATGGTAAAAGCTGTAAACGTGAGGTTATAATTAGATCAGGTATATTTTTTTTTGTTGTTAAAAAGGAAATAGCGTCTTTGCCAAGACTGTCAGTTATAACAATGTAAAAGCCAAAGAAAATATTAACGTTTTCACTGTACTTTGTTACTGGACAATGCGAATGCTTTTCCTCTATATTAGGAAATCTCAGTAGGCTCTTCCAGAAGTATGTCTGGGTCTAAATCGCTACCCATTTCTCAACCAAAGGTAGCCTAAAGAGTTTTCATAGAATCATAGAATGGGGTTTGGGTTGGAAGGGACCTTAAGGATCGTCTAGTTCGACCCCCCCTGCCATGGAGAGGTTTTGGAGAACTTCATTGCACAACCCTTCTGTGGATTTCTGGATTGTTTTCAAAAGATTGGATTTGTGATTTACACCCTCAGAGCCACCTGTTTGAGGGACTGCCCTTTCCATGGAATAAATTGCTAGTCATGGTCAGAAGAGGTGCTTTCACAGGAGGGTTTTTGTGAGAAAGCAGTCTAACAGGATGTTTTCCTTGAGAAGCAGCGTGGAGCTAGGGGACTGGCGGGGGTCAGTCCCCGGGGAGCTGGATTGGGTACCCGAGCCAGGACCCTCCTACAGGGTCTGGCACAGAGCGGCCACCGGCTTGTGGCGTGCCCACCTCCCAGGCTGTCACAGCTCTGGATTTGGGTATGAGCACTGGTACCACTGACTGGGGCTTCAATATGATGCAGGGTGTCTAGTGAGCCACAGAGCACTACTGGCAGCTTACACATATGTCAGTTACTAGTCATTTCTGCTCAGGATGCTACTTCACTTGTGCCTACGTCCTAGCAAAATTAGCAGAATCATACCCCACCAACTTCCCTCTGCCAACAGAAATTGTCCCCGTGTACCCCCAGCAGCAGCTGGCTGTCTGCAGCCGCCTCAGCTCCGTCTTACCTCTCCCACCTCTGCTTCTGTCTCTGTCTCACTGTTACCATCTGTGGGCATGGGCAGCAAAGCTCTTGCTGTCACCCACCCATCATCTAAGCAGAAATATGCTTATGGACAGTATGGAACAATCTGAGATTCACCGGTTCCACCAGGTGGTCTTATCTCTTGGCCGTTGTTGCTTTGTGTTTTGCTAAGTGACAGGTGAGTGACTGAAGTAATTTCTATTAATGCAGACTGACATGATAGAAATTGTTTAATTTAAAAGAAAATTACTGAAGAATCTGCTGACGTGTAGAATAGGAAGTGCATCAAAATTGAGTCAGAACAACAACAACAACAAAGTGTTATGTTAACATGGTTACAAACAAAAAAGAAAGCAATAAACCCTAAGAATACTTATTCTGGTGGCAGAAGAAGATCACAAAACAGAACAGAAACAGCAGCACTAAGTAAGAGTCAGATTGTCTGAAAAGACAAATAATTTGTTCAAGTATGTGTGCATACAAATACCTGTGGGCAACCCATGAATGTCGAGAGGGCAGTAAAGAACAAGGATTAACTCAAGCAACTTTTGCTGCAGACTAGAGGAAAGTGTTTCCCCAATATTAATAGCAGCTGCCTCACAGGTACTATCTGATGATGTCTGTGTGATATTTACAATAATATGTGGTATTAGCACAAAAGCAATAGTTGTACCTTACCAGCATCCCAGTATCCAGAGTGGTGCGTGGAAATGCACCCAACCACCCAGAGTTCCAGCAGGAAAACTGGAGTCGCCAGATAATGGGTTAATCAGTAAATGATTAATCACTGACACACAGGATTTTTAAAATGGGCAAGGTGTAGAGCTGTGTTCTGATCTGGCTGGATGGCTATTAGGGGAGAGTTGAGACAGAGGTGTTACGTTGTGGTTGTATATGTCCAAACATGGTAGAGCAACTAAGAGCTTAAAGAAGTCCCCTGTGAGCGTACGTTAAAGGAGGGGTGATAATGTGCAGAGGTAGGTCTGAAATGTGCGTTGTTGTATCTCTATGTGTGCGTAGCTGCTTGGTTAAATGTTAGATACCTTTACACTGAGCTGGGCATCTGTAGCCAAGAGGCAGCTGAAGCGTGCAGTCTTACAGTACTGATTTCTGATTAGTAAACACAAAAACTTTGATTTATGCCTATGAAAGTGTGTTGAGTCATCACAATTCACAGAGCATGGATTTATTGCAATCGATATGGCTAAAGTTAGGGGTTGAATAGATAACATTTGATCGATGGATTGGAACTATGAAAAAAGACACTTTTCTTCAGTGTTGTTTGGAGAAAGCGACAAAAAGAGTAGCGCTCGTACCAAGCACAAAGAAGTGTGCTTTATTTGTATTTTCACGGCTCAAAGGTGCTGTTGAATCCAAGTTTATTTTCCTGTAGGAGTGTGAAATGTTGATGAATTTGATTGTCCTGCAAGAGGTGTTTGGCATTTCTGAATAACCCCTCTTAAGTCTGTGACCATTCCTCCTCCTGGGATGCAGCTCATTTATCCTGGTTTATTGCCTCTCCCTTCTCTCTTCCCTAACATGAGACATTGTTCACAGTCTTGGTAGTCATGAAGTTTGCACTGCTTTTCCATTTATTTCTGCTGATTTTATCACTTTTTCCCCCTCCATTCTGTATATTTAATTTTAGTAGATTCTTAAACATATAGCTGACATAACTGTGAATTTATTTCCAGGTTGTTATATGTACCAGTTAGAAATATATCCCCCCTTTTTTTTTTCTGTGAAACATTTCTTCCTTACTAAGATATCACTTTCACATTTGATATCCATAATGATTAAGTAGCATATAGGGAGCAGTTTCTACTTCTAAGAATAATCCAAATAGTTGCTCCTTAAAACACTGTTCTTGCAGAGTCAGTTGTTAGATTCAAGAGGTAGGACAATATGTAAAACCTTAGTTTTCTGGCCACCTAGTGCTTCCAGTGAAACCAGTCTTGCAGGTTTTGCACATCCAAATCTCCCAGTGACAACATAGGGTGCATAAATAACTCAGGATCAGCTGCATGAGTATGGGACTTCAGTAACACAGATCTGATATAACTGTTTTAATTATTTTCTAACACAGACGAGGCTCCAATGTCTCACTGACTTTGGACATGAGCAGTTTGGGAAGTGTTGAGCCTTTCGTCACTGTGCCAACCCCACGAGAAAAAGTAGCGATGGAATACCTACAGTCAGCCGGCCGCGTCCTGACACGGCAGCAGCTTCGAGATGCAGTTGCGTGTTCTCATTTACTTCAAACAGAATTCATGGTGAGTTTAACAACAAGCTTTAAATGAGGATTTTTTACATGATTGGCACAACAGAAACTGTGGGAAAAAATAATCGGGCAAGACTTTAGTGTTAAGGTACAAATAATTTCTGAAGGGCAGATGAGATTGCTCCAAGGTGGTGTTTTATGTTTATGCACTGAAGATAGATAAGTCAGTCAGTTATATCTATGGATAACACTGATTCTTCTCAGTTCGAAGTCCCATTCATAGATGGGATAAATGTTGTATTAGCACTACAGTACAAACAGACAGGACTGTAACACTGTGACAGTTTCAGAGAGATCATAAAGGCTGTGATGACAGAAAACACGATAATAATTGGAGATTTTGTTTATTCTCATGTAAACATCACATATGTCTGTAATTTGAAGACTAAATTTTTAGTCACTCTAAATGACTTTTTGGAGCAGACAGGGACTCCACAAAAAGAGAAGCAGCTCTTGAGTCAGCCCAACATGTCTTTAACAAGCACTCTATACAGCAAGCCTAATATACTTAAGACCCCCAAAAAAATGAAGTCTTCTACAAGTGCATTTATTATTATAGAGGGTAGGAATCTAAAACGAAGACAGTGGCCAGGTAGAAACAAGTCACAGCACAAAAAACTCAGTCAGGGAAAACACATTATTAAATATTAATTTAAGAAGATCTGAAAAAGACTGTTATTGCACAACAGCCAGATGAAAGAGGTTATCAGAACTAAGGAGACACTCTTTACAGAGGAAATAGAACAGAGCATAAACTGAAGCCAGTTGAATGTGAAAGCTGAATAAGGCAGGCCAAAAAGGGCTTTGAATTAAAAAAAAATAAATCATAACTTCATTTTTAAATACATCAAAAGCAGGAAACTTACTAAAGAGTACAAGGATCAATAGAGGATCAGAAATGTAGAAAAGGGATTTGAAGAAGGTGAAGCCATAGGAGAGACGTGATTGCATGATTTGCTGCATCTGTGTTGACCACAGAAGAATTTAGGGAATTTTCTACTTCTGTGACACGAGTAGATTCACACAGGTCACTGGAGGATCTGTCTGATATTGAAACGTTAATGGAAGAGATTCTAGAACAAATCGATAAAATTAATAAAAGCTATTCACTGGAATAAGCTGGTATTCACCCAGGAATCGTAAAGGAGTTCATAGATGCAGTTAGTGATGTATTAACTGGGTAGGTGTAACCTAGCACTTGGGCCCCAGCAGCTGAGGAATCAGAGGGCCAGAGGCAACCAGAGTTTGTCACAAGGCCTCAGAAGAGATCCAGAGAACTGCAGGTCTATAAATCTGATGTGTAAATCAGAGAAATTGGATGGAATTATAGTAAAGAAAGAGGCCAATGGATATATGAACAAATGCAATACAGTGGGGAATAGTCAACACAGCGTAGCATCAGAAGGATCGATTGCTTCTCAGAGTAAAAGGAGGTCACCAGTGGAGTCCCAGAGGCATCTGTTCTGGAGCTGATGCTGACCAAGGTGCTCTTAAGTCAGCTCGAAAAGGGAATAAATAGGAAGGCAGCAAAGTTTGATGATGACACTGGATTACCGAGGGTAGTAGAATTAGAAATGGACTTCAAAGAAATTACAGAAGGATTTCATGATGGTGATGAGGCAGAGGAAATGCAGGGTTGATAAATAAAATGTTATGCATTTGGGATAAAATAGGTTTGTATACTTTGATGGGTTCTGAAATACAAAGCTAGGAATCTTGGGAAAAGATTTAGAGAATAATATAGAAAACATCTTTATGACACTGGAAAAATCTATATTGCATTTACAACTGCATGTGGCTCTGATCTCTCCATCTCAAAGCACGTACAGAAGTATGGCGAACATAATCACAGACTAGAGCAGCTTCTGTATCAGGAGATACTAAATAGACAAGGACTTTTCTGCCTAGTAAAAACTGTGAGAGGCTTTAACAGAAGCCTATAAAATGATGCTAGCAAGGAGAAGGTGAATATGGAGTGGTTATTCATGTTTTTTCATGCTAAAAGAACAGTATCAGGTGACCAATGCAATACAAGGAAAAACTCGTCCCTTTCTTCATGGTTCCCTGAGATGCCTTGTTACCAACCGCTATCAGAGAGCACCACAGCAGAGAAACCTAACATAAACAACTACCCAACCCAACCTTAGCCTAACTTTTTTAGCTTTTATAACTCATTAGCAAACTAAACAAACAAAGCTTTTTAAGACTGGTTTAATAGCTCAAATTTAATAAATAGTGCCACACAGAAATGTGTATCCTAACAAGGCATGTAAGAGCAGGAAGACCTATACAACCCCTTGAGCATACTACAGGTCTAACAAAGACATACAAACAATTCAGTTCTTATTAAACATGCCGCAGCACGTGGTCCTTCAGGTTTCATTTTGTTTTCAATTTGTACATGTAAGTCAATAGAATAGATGATGAGTGCCATCTTACTCTAAAAATAGTTTTTCATTATGAATAATTGCATCCTATGAAGCAGTCCTTTTATTCACCTTTAAAAAGCCCAGGTTTATAGTAAAAGTCATTTCTTTAAGAGAAATAAATGCCTCAGTTGTTTTACCAAAAATTGATCAGACAGCGTACATGGAAAAAATTATGAGCATCCAACATACCTTTATCACCAGTTACGCCATCGGTTCTCCGTCATTCTGCTGCTTAGGTAGCAAAGCTAGAAGAAATAACTTCATTGTGTTTAAACCCCCCATGTTAGGAGACAGTTTGTACAGACTACTTGGCACCTCTGTAGAATCCCATTTACCAGAATCCTCTCACACTGCACCCGTGCACAGCTCTGGGGCAACAGAGACATTTTATTTGTCCCTCAGGGGGCACAACATGACTTTGGCCATTCAGTGTATCCACAGAATCTTGTTGAAAAGATCGTGACTTGTCTATTCCATTTTTAAACCATTTTTTAAAATGTGTTCTAAGATGAAGCTGTTGAACAGTATCTGTTTAACATCTTCCTTGCTACAGATAATAGCTTTAGTAGGAACTCAAGGCACGCAAAGAACACAATATATAACCCTCACACATTCTGCTCGCTCAGCTTGTTTCAGCTAGCTAAAGAAATGCAGTAAGACAGTCTTCTTGAGACTAAGATTATTAGTTCCCATGAAAACCTTCCAAGTGTGCAAAAAGTGGAGAAATATTCAAAGTTTTCAATGGAAAAGTGAAACGTGAGCAGTTTGGGGTTATTTTTAGTTCTTTAATTAACATTTAATTTTTTGATTAACAATTTAGGGGGCATTAACTTTATTTTTTAATTGTAAAAACTGGTAAGTTACTATCAAAATATTTTTCCATAATACTTATTAAGAAAAAAAGAGCTCTTTTTCTTTCTTTTTTTTTAATGCTGACAAAAAGGTTGGCTACTTTTACTTGGGAGAATATACCTGATTTGCAAGGAGGAAGAAACATAAATTGCCCAGCATATACTTCTTTGGTAGCCTGAGCTGCTACTATGCAAAACCCAGAATGTCTCAAGTTGGTGACAGAACAGAAAAATTCATTATTCCTGAAATACCGGAATGTCAGAAAATACAGTCCTGCATGGGAAAGTGCCGGATTCTTAAATCTATAAAAGTTGGTTCTCATAAAAATGGAGGGATGAGTACAATGAACATTTGCCTGAATTTTCATAAATTTTGCAAAATTTTCTTGAATGCTTTCGGAGACCCAAATCATACCTCTTTGAGTATATGAACAGTTGTAGCATTTAAAGGCTAATGTGAGCCAGAATAGCTGTTATTAGAAGAGTATCACCCAGAGAGCTGAAGCAGCCCGTGAACATATGCATGTATAGTTGCATGCATGCGACTGAGCACACAAATATGTGCAACTTAGACATTATTTGTAATTATTTATATAAAATATGTATATATGTTTAATGAAACAAATTTTTATATATTGACTATATAGCTACAGACTTTGAATGCTAGTTTGTACACATACATGCCATTTAAAATCTGCTGGGCTTATTTTCCCCCACACTAGCAGAAATGTTATCCCCCTGATATCCTGAATTTTTTTCTGGAATCATCGCTTGTGTTTCACAGCCAGCTTCAGAGTAAGTGACTTGTCTGTGGCTGTGATCCACAGTGTATTGTCAGATTTCTGTCTGTGCCCTTGGCCCCACAAGTACTTACTACTGGGAGGAGCCCACTGACTAAAAAGTGTTTACAGGATGTAAGTGATTAATATTATTAATTGACCTTCTTGGCCCAGAGAAATACATTTCTGCTTTCAACTCGGTGGCATTTCTCCATCTGTCACTAACTCGCCAACTAATGAACTATTTTCAAATTTCAGCAGGCATCAAGAGGGAAACAGCCAGGCGGCTGGAAGAGCCCCACTGACCACCGTCTCTTGTTGTGCAGGCAGAGAACTCTTCCTCACACATCTTTTTCCAGTCTCTGTAGATGACAGCTGTAGATCACTTTAAAGAAAGGCTTAACGTATTGCTCTGTCTCAGTAGGTATATAGTTGAGCAGGGAAACCTTTCAGAAGCCATGCGCCGCTGGTGTTTATACTAAGCCAGAACTGAGCCAGGGAACCTCTAGGTCAGCCAGTAGCCCAGCATAAGGCACTAACAGCCCATACCAGAGCCACTTAGGACAATTTGGAGCCCAAAAGCTGAGGGGAAGAGTCTCACAGAGGTCACCACTGGGAAGGGGTGAAGGTAAGAGGTAGGTACAAGAGGGATGTGGGAACTCATTTTGTAGTTCCAGGGGCATCAGAAGCAGGACAGAGGTGAGATGGTTTGACCTGAAGGAATGACGATGAGGTTTATGCAGGAATGGAATCTTACAAGTGAGAAGATCCTGCGCTTAGTTCAGCCATCAGATGGATGGCAGTACAGGGAGCTGAAAAAGGATTGGGTGAAGTACCTGCAAGGAAGGTGTATATCTTAGCAGCAACACTTTGGCTAGCCTGAATTAGAGGCAGCGAGTCATTCTTTTGAGGAGTCAGCTGAAGAAGAAAAGCAGAAAAGAAGAAGGGAAGCAGAAAAGAATCAAAGCAATTCATATTGACCCATCCAAATTCTACTTATCTTTACCTTCTCTTCAACCAGAAAAGTAAGAGGGTAGCTTTCCCTGCTTGGTGAACCCATGTAAAGATCTGCTGTTGGGCACATCCTTGGCAAGCTGTTATGGGCCTTGTCCCTGTTCCTCAAAAAAAAAAAAAAATCCCGCAGCAGCAAGTCATGCTGGGCAGGACCAGAGCTTGGGTCTGAAGGACAGTGGCCATGCATCTCATCTGTGCCAAAGTCCTGGGCAGGCCTGCGCCTGTGGAGTTAGAAACCAGCTGATTTTGGAGGAAAATCCTTAAGTAAATTTTCCAGTGGTGCAAGTCAAAGGATGTTTGCACTGAATAGGGTAGGAACATACCTTTTGTGTCTCCTCATGTTCCTATGTGTCTGTCAGAGGTAATTATTTAATAGGCTGCTGTCTCTTTGGATAAATGTCCCAGGCTAGCAATGAAGTTTTCAAGTCTCTAGTAATGACTGTGCTTTTAAGTAGAAGTATTCATTTACTGAAGATCAAATTCCAGCTTACCCTAAGATAATTTAAATAGTGCTGGCCAAAAAAATACAGTGAAAACTGAAGATCTGAGTCAACTAACCATTTTTTAAATGTGATTTTGCCAGATTGTTTTGGTTGGTAAATCATCCCCCACGATCAGGAAAAAAAAACCCCTACATGTTTCATCTTGCCATTTCCAAAGGGTTGTTTTTATTCAACTGTAAGAATGCTAACAATGTTTCAGGACCTCAAAAATCAAAATTATTCTTCCCCCTCTTAAACCAAGTGAAACATTTTGGTCAATGAAAAATTGGAGGATTTTTACTTTTCATACTGACAAACAATTTGAAAAACAGTAATCTTAAGTTGATCGGGAGTTTATCATTTGTTTATTATTGGAACTTCAAGCAAGCTGTCACATTAGTTACCTGCACATCTGCATATTTAAAGAAGACAATGTGAGTCAGTCACTAAAAGATCAAAATGAGAATCAAGAGCTTCAGATTTTTATTACACTTTTGAGTCACTGAATGCAGAAGACTAAGGCACTTCATTCTAGTAGTTTCTATAAAAAGCAAGTAAGGTCTTCGACTGACATGGTTAAGGGCTGTGCATAGAATTTTAAAAAAATGTTTACCATATATTAATATTTAATTATTTTGAAAGTTCCTCCCCCAATTATGTAAGATGTTGCGCTTTTCTGCTATAGTACTGCACTTTTCAACTCCACTTTTCTAGAACTATTGTGTATTTTAACCTCTCTCCTAATCCTGTAAAAACTTTGCTTTTAATAATTCATCAGAAGTGTTCCTTGGAAGTCACCCCTTCAATATGCAACTCCCTGTGTTTATTAAAGGAAGGGTGTTGACAGGCTTGAGGTGGGAACCACTTTTTTTCTTAATAACTTTGATGTCAAAAGACAGTTGTGTAACAGCAGATGGCCTTCTGGTGATAATTTCCTGCATGGCTCCTTTGGAAACACCAATCTGATTTAATTTATTTTTTATAGGAAATACCAATGAATTTTGTGGATCCCAAAGAAATTGACATCCCGAGTCACGGAACTAAAAACCGCTATAAAACAATTTTGCCAAGTAAGTGAGTTAGCCCATGATTTCCTACTATGATATTTAGTCCTGCTTTGAGAACTTGTTGCTGTGAAAATCTAGTAGTCTTTATCTTTGATCGCTGTGTACTTGTTCATAGATGTATTTATATTCTATGTAGAAAGACAACAAAAGCCCAGTGCTGTAGGACTGGCAAATGCAGAACTCTCACTGGATGCCCTAGTAGGCACACACTTTGTCAGCATCCCACCCACGTAAGGAAATGCAGCCTGGGTCCATGCTGGTTTTCTCTGGAGGACAGATCAGGCAGATGGGTAGAGAGAGGTTCGCTGCGCCTCGCAGTAGCTCCCCTGATCTGGAAGACGAGAGGACCGAGGCTGTTGCCTCCATCACAGCCCATGCTGTCTTGCAGTCACTGAATTCCCTCTGGCTGGGTCAAGCTAGTTGGGATCCTGTCCAACCTTAAGTGGCCCAGACTAAAAAAAGCAAGTGCATCCTATCCTTTCTTGTAGTGAACTTCCATCTCTGTAAGTCCTCTGGTGGTGTTTTTCTTCTCCATGCACCACATGGCTTTGTGGAAATCCGTTTACATTAGTAAGAAAACCACTCTCACACAGTGCTGCCTCATCGTTGCTGTAAACTTGTTACTGCTTTGCTCTACTGCGTCTGTATTTTCGATGGCCCAAGTTATTTATTTCTGACAAAGTAACAATTGGTTTGTTATAATTAGAGGTGATTGAAAACTTTTCAGTGGAATAGTTTTCCTTCAAAATACACATTTCTATGAAATGCAGCTATTTCCACAGCAGTTGTTGAGGGATAATGAGGTATTCCATTTCTCCTTTATTAATCATTTTGTTTTAAAATAGGTTGCCGAAGTTTTAACATTGCACTAAATATAGACATGAATAGTTGTGTTTTTATAATATTTTGACATCATCAAAGCGAAAAAGTGCAGTGATTCAAAATGTTGGGGGACACTCCCACAGAAAAATGTAAACACATCCCTTTGCTTATGTCTGGAATGAAGAATACTTTTAAAATGACAGCGTATTCTATCAGCTAGAAATTTGTTTTCTAATCATCTCTATAATGTCTTTGTAGGCCTATGTTATATATTAGTCATGCAAATTCACACGCTTTGAATGACAAGATTTCTCTCAACGAGCCTTAATGCATTGTAATTTGTTCACATCATTCAAAGGCCTTGCAGTCAAATTAATGAAAACTGATGGCCTTCAGCCACTAGATTAGTCTCAGAAATGTGATACGTAGCTGGGAAAGAAACTCGTTTTGTGGAGTCCTCGCTTCCCTTCAGCCCCCAGTAAAATTTCCATTGACTTCAAGGTTAGTTCATCTATCGCAACCAATGGCTGTGTGCAGCTGAGCGCAGTGGAGGAACATTGAAGGGAATTAAAGAAAGTAACTGAATGCAAGTTTTATACCAAGTAATCAGAAAATTCAGCGGCCCTTAGAGTCTGGCCCAGTGTCAACAGGATGCACGCGGAGGGTGAAATGCTGACCCCTTTGACGACAGCAGGACTTTTGCCATCAGCTGCAGCAGAGCCAGGATATCGCCAAGCCTCCCTCCGCCTGACAGACGGATTTTTGGAAGGAGTTCTCCCTTCCCATAGCATCTCGCATCCGAGCTGCCCCAGCCACCATCAGGTTCGCCTTCAGCAACGCTTTGCAAATGTGATGAGTCCTATTTCACTGCAGCATGTGGTTTGAATTGGGACACGACAGCTGGGCCGTGGTTGATGCTGATGAGCTTTGAGAACCAGCATGCCTTTGTGTTTTCACCTCCAGTTAGCTGGGACATGCCGCTCACTCCCAGGCACATTTTCAGTCCAAGCACGCTGCCGGTGCGCACCACAGCTACTCACTGACAGGCACTTTGTAACCGTCTTTGACAGAAATCAAAAGGTCTGTTGTGTGTTAGCACCAGGCTGTTTCAAAGAAGATATTTTGAGGATTGAGGCACGTGCTCATAATAAATACTCGCACACCCCACACCCGGTCCGAGAGGGTTTGGAAACGATTTGAGTGATTAAATAGAACAGCCTTCCTGGTTTCCTGCTCCGATGATATCAACCCGCTGCTTCGTATGCCCGTGTCAGCTTTTCCATTCCCAGCGCTGGGTGCGTCTCCTGAATTGGGGCACCTGTGGTGACAAGTGACGTTTGAGCTGATGGATTATCTCCTAAAAATGCCCAGTCCTGCCAGCTCCACCCTCTGCATTGCAGAGGATGTTCTTATTTTCTAAGAGATAATTCTGTGACAGGGTGCATGAGCGCAGGTTCGTGTTAATACATACTACCCAGCCAGACGCACTCACGTGAAATAAAATGAATGGCTAATGAAAATTTTTCTATAGGGGAAACTATAAAGTGCAGAAAATGTTACATTTCTATGAAAGATGTTTCAGTTCTGGTATAACATAGCCAATGCTCTTATGCAAACGCTAGAATGCCTCTTTTAAGTTTTCCAAGCATTTTTTACTTTATAATAATATGCTAATACAACTAACAAGGGGACAGTATGGGATCAGAGGCAAGTGGCTAAACAGTTCTTTAAAATCACTCTTTCTCCGTCCCTCCTCCTGACTGCGACCCCACCCATTGGTGCCGTTAAATCCCGCTCCGCATCTCCAGCTGCATTCCCTCTGCCATTGGCCACGCGAACATTTCTCGCGCCCTCTGAGCGGGTTCCCAGTCCTGCACACAGATTTCCCTGTCTCTCACCATAGTCACATCCTTGCAGCAGAACCCCAGCCCTGCTGCTCTCTCCTCATCCTCTTACTCCACATCTTCACCTTTGCTTGCTGTCTCCTGCAGCCTCCACTACATGTCCCCGCAGCAGGACCTCAGCTCCAAAGCCTTGCATCTTTTCCCCTTCCTATCTCACTTTTCCACCACAAACCAGAAGCAGAATTCCCATGGTGCTTCAGAACATGCGTCAGTTCTTGCTTCAAAAGGAGCAAGTGGCTTAACACTACTCTGTGGACATCTTCACTTGTGTAACGCATCCAAGGTACCTGGATGTCATTCCTTGCCCCTTCCTGAAGAGTACCCTCAGGGCAGAAGCCTAGCCGAAGGTAGTCCCTGCAGAACAGCAGATTCGAAGTAACATGAAGGTAGAAAGCACTTGGCAGATCAAACCTACCAATCCACAAGCTGTTGTTTCAAGCTCTTGTGCTAAAACTGGCTCTGGCGCTCCAGTTAAAAACAAGGGGAAAAGTAAATCTAAATGGTATAAGCAAAGCGGGTTTTTTTGTGGTTTTTTTTTTTTGCAAGCTTATAGACAGATGCTGGAAAACCATTCTCTTGATTTTTGAGAATTTTCAAGCTCCCTTGCACTACAGTCCCAACTACAAATGGTCATGTTTGCTCCAGTCCTGCTCCCTAATGATGGCAATAGGATCACCAGCAGGCTTTCAAAAACTAAAGAAAAAAATCATATTTACAAAACAGAAGGAGAAAAACTGTGCAATCTTAGTGGAATTCAACATGGGTTCATCAAAGCATTTTTGTATATCCATGTGAGTCGACAAAATGTGTCCTAGCTGTGATCACCAGTATCATAACATCTATAATATTTGTAAATAGCCAGTATTATAAGAATTGATCCATGTTAGACTGCGTAACTAAAAGTTTAAATGGATATTAGGCAGACCTTATTTTAAGAATATAAGACAGATTCCCTTTGCATGAATGAAAATTTATTTTGTAATGCTGAAGCATGTTTTAAAATGCAGAATTACTCACCATGATAAATCTGTTAGGTTTTCCATTGAGAAATCCTGGATTATATTGGAAGTAACAGGAAATGATTCAGATGAGATTGAAAAATGATGCATAGTTTACAGGTGTTTTATACATGAGGTGTTTTGAGGCAGTTATGTTATTTGCAAGTCTAATAGCTTATTCCCCACCTGGCAGAGATTGGGAGTGCTGTCTGGTATGATTCTTCCACGTTCCGTGTTACAATGTTTACCAGATAATACCAATATCCATAATCATTTATAGACTGCAAGCAAACCCAAGCAAAGTAGGGGTGTATGAATTTCAAAATGTTTCAATATCTGAAAGATTTATGATCTTTTGGGCTGCAGATATGAGAGGAACCTGCCTCACAAAATTTTCAGCTTCCTTTCCTGCTCACAAAACAGAAATACCTGAAGGACAGCCCTTCTCACAGTATTTCAGTCCTACTGTTGGTGTGGCGAGTAGGACTGGGCTAGGAGTAACAAATGATTAATCTTGGAAATGCTACAAATGCGAACACTCCCATGCCCTAAAGAACTTAAAATGAAGAAGAAAAACCAACCATAGCACGTTGTACCCACCGTACAATGAATACGGCCTTTTCAATGGGACAAAGCCCTGGGTCTTCATGACAAAGTGGCACTCGTGGAGCGGATGAACCTCCAGTATCGATGGCAGTGGGGGAGGCTGTCTGGTAGTGCCCAGCTTGTTCCCTGCACTGGGTGTCTCATGGGGGCAAGCTACAGCCCCTTTAACTGCCTCCTGTTCCTCCAGCATGATAAATTTAGACCAGTATTAATTTCTTAAAGGTGGAGTTAGAAGCTGCGCCTGCTCCAATGGGAGAGCTGTTCCAGACTTCCTAGATACACGGAAAAAACCAGCAGTAATTTTGCCTCAGTCAAAATTGTAAGAGGCATTTTTTTATTAGTAATTATAAGTGCTTAACAGCTCTGCTGCGTTTCAGGATGCTTTACAAACATTGATGAATTCAGCCTTGCAGCCACCATCTGTGTCTTTCTGCTGTAGCTTCAGACTCTCAGACTTTGCCATCCTTGAGGAGGAGATTATTACCTCCAAGGTATTTGTCATTCGGGAGGAAGCTAATTACTGCTATTTGTGTCTGATGATTGCTTAGTGGCTCCGGATCTTTAGCAGCGCTCAGGTTTTCCTTTTTTCAGAGCTGAGTTTACAGCACTCACCTATTTCATAACTGATCAAGACTATTAATTTATAAAAGACTCCCATTCAGAAGCAGTGTTTTTTTAGTTGATTGGAGTTGGAAGGAAGTCTCAGAAATTGTGAAACTGATTTAGGTTCTCCTTAGTAACAGAGGGATTTATCCCAAGGCATGGTAATTAAACTGGATGTTGAGTCTGCTTGGAAGAGGTTTTTTAAGGTAGGGGTCAAGCTACACCAGAATCAGAGGCATTGTGTGAGCTAAAGGAAGCGGGTGTTTTTTCAAGGCCACGTAGCCCGAGGCATTTGTGGAAATGGCTAATAATCACTCTGTGCTGAAAAGGAATGAGAGGTTTCCTGTCCTCATATTGTTAAAGAGAAAAAAAAAAAAAAAACACCTCTAAGTCAAAAAGTTGGGAAAGCTAGTACAAAGAGATTTTTAGCACAAGCTAACTAGGGTTCATGCTGTGCTATTAACGCAGAGGACAAGACTTGTATGCGCAGGCTTTGAACTAGAAGTCAGGCCTGCATTTGCACATTTAAAGGAACAGACTTTCAAAACACAAGCCTGCGGTCCTGCAAAGGCTCCGCTCCTGTCCAAGATGCTCCTGTGACCTCCGGTGGGAAAAGAACATAAAGTATGTTTGGGATCATCCCTCCTCTTCCTTTGATTTGCAAATGTTTTATCTTGTTCCTAGGAACAGGATGAAAAGTCACACAAGAAATCCAAAAGCAACTCTGAAAACACCAGGTTTTGCTACAGCATATGTACATCAATTATATATTTATTGTGTAAACAGCAAGGCCACATAACAAATAGTGTTTTCTTACCACTCTCCAGGTCAGCATCCACATATGTATCTTTGAACACATTGCCTAGATTGCATTCAGCAAAGCAACTATCCAGAGACTATTTCCAAACCAATAGGTGTATACTGTCAAAAAGCTGATTATTCTAATTAATTAAGCAAATTGCCAGAATAAAAGATTTTTTTTCAGTACAGAAATATTTCCTTATCATTTTTTTAACAGCAGAATATTTTTTCAGAAAGTTGTGAAGAAAATCAAAGTGTGCCCCTGGACAGCCACAACTTAGGCACCTCTGTCCCCTTCTTATCCCTTTCTGTTATGCTGTGTAATTGAGAATTTGCTGGCTTTAATTTCAAAAGGGTAGTACATGGGGGATCACATTATCACAAATGAGCAAGCAAAAATTTCCTTTGCAGGAGGCATTTAGTAACCCCCAGCTCTATACTCAACAGAACTGGCCCCTACTCCATTCTAGATCATCCAAGACAGTGAAGGATTGAAGAGCATGAAGGAAAATGTTCCTGTATTTTGGCATTGCGTCTCCAGTCTAGTACACATGAATGGTCACAAATTGTGTCAAATGAGAACACAGGATTAGGGGAAGGATATGGATTACGAGTCCAGCCCCTTACAGTGAACTTACTTAAATTGGTATAAAAACACATAGCTGATTTCATCTCAGGTAGAGGGAGCTTTTCTTGATTTAAACCCAGCTGTACTCATTGGAACAGTACAGCTTCAGGCAAAGATCAAAGTTGAATCCAAAGGACTTGGTGTAATTATCCAGCATCATGCAATGATACAACACAGGTTTCAGAGGCAGTCTGGGAGGTCAGCTTGATACTCGACACAGGCAGGCTAGACCTTGCTGACCATTGCCTGGACCTGATAGTGTTGCTTTGATGTTCACAGCTTGCTAAGATACTCCTACACAGCCCAGCATTGTGCACTATGGATGTACCTTAGTTACACGTGATAATCCTTTGCAGAGGGAAGAATTTCATGCAAAATGCTTTAGTGCTTGTCAACCCCAAATAACAGTAGATTATTTTCTTCAACAAGTCTTTGATTCTCTATAGAAATCTTCTAATTATGGGTTTTCTTTTCAATTTCCATCTTCCTTGTGCTCTTAGATCCTCTAAGCAGAGTGTATTTGAAACCAAAAAATCCATCTGACTCCTTGAGTACCTACATAAATGCTAACTACATTAGGGTAAGTAAACGTACACTCTTCATGTGCTTTTGAGACAATATTTTATCTTCCACATAAAGAGCTGATTTTGCCAAGGTGTCACTCATTTTATTCCTACCCATCTTCATTGATAAATCCTAATCTTTTTGTCTGTGTCATAGAAATAGTTTCATAAGCTGTTTGTAACAAAGACCACATAGCCATGAATGTACTAAAATGGTTGCAGTAAGAAAAACATTTTATCAAATAGTTTATTAAAAACATTAAGAAACACATGCGTTACAATTTCTGTTTACTCCAGTATTTAACTTTTAATATTGTCCTACTGCCTTATAGTAATGAAAATAGGGCTACTTTTAATAGTGACAGAGATACCAGTGTGTTGGTAAAGAAAAGATCAGAGTCAACTGCAATATAAGCTGCATGGTTGCTTGTTGCAGTCATCCACAAACAAATTCAGTAGTAATGAGTTTTTTCATGCATAACTATGTCAATTGATAGTCCTGAAATCATCAGTTAAGTAATTAAATAAATGCTGTAACGAGTTTGTGAAAAGGAGTACAAACAGATGTGTTAAATATATATACACATGTGCACCAGCACACATACTCGTTCACATATTTACTCCCTATATTGAATGGTTACATGATACAAAGTATTTACCAGCACGAACACTGTGGATAAGCAGTATTTCTAAGTGTCAGTTATGTTATAATCCTCGATCTCACATGCACACACACACACATGCACACACAGAGACTTCTCGAACTCGTGGCAAAGTGTATGCTGAATAGACTACTCAGAAAGTACTTCAGTCATGTTTTAGGCATGTAGTCCTCTACCCGCAAAATTAAATGTAGGCTTAGAATAGAGTTATGCACCAGATCCTCAGCTGGAATAACTGTAACAGTGCACCTGAAATTGAGCCCCAGAGCTCTACAATGATGTTGCCTATTTAAATAACAGTACATGAATATATACGTATACGTCCCTGATGCCCCTTGCCCTGCCTCACTTTGCCTCCTGTACTTTCAGTGCTTTGTACGAAAGACATCATCATGTAACTAAGCGGAGCAGTTCTCTTTGGAGAGCAACTCTTCCATCAGCCAGGCCATGTTTTGAGTCCCCTGAGATCTCCCTTTTCCCCCACCACCACCCTTCAGACCAACATACAGTGGTTTCCTCTGTTGCTAACATTGGTTGAATTACAGTCAGCAACTGCAGAAAAAAATCCAACCCAGTGATGAAATGAAATGCCACATCCATATATGCAATATCATTAGGCTCGCTAGCATCCTGACACACCGGTCTTCGACAAAGTATGTTCAGGCAGAGAGGTGAGTAGCAGGAGAACTGTTTATACCAGCTGGGGATCTGTCCCATTGGTTCACACAGTGACTAACAGCTGTCAGGGAGAAAGGCACCCAAAAGGAAGACCTTCAGCACCACCTCCAGCCATTCTCCATCCACTCACGCCCTTCCGACATTGCCAGGCTCTCCTGATCTGCATTACTGTTGGGCACCCTGTCACTGCACAAATTCACAAGTTCTCCTTCTCACTCAAAAAATAAGAAGGTGATCTCTTGTTTTTTCCCATTTCTTCTTGCCTTTCCCTCCCTTCTGCTTCCCCACTGTTTACCTGATCTTTTTTCAATCTCCTATACAGTTATGTGTCTCGGGACTCCCTATATTGATATACTGTTCCTCCTACAAGGTCTCTTACAGGCACTTCTCCCTTTGCAAAGATGCAGAACAGTCTTTGACTCCACAAGCATTCATGTATTTTAAATCTTTTTTCCTGTCATGAATCTTTGTAGAAATCAGTTTTATAGTTCTCTTTTTTTTTTTTTCCTGTGGCTTGTTGACTGTAAACTATCTTGTAAACTCTGCAGCAATATAAAAAATGGATTAAAGTACCACTGGATGATGGGAAGCCTCAACAACTTGGAGAACAGAGTAAGCTAGAAGAAGCCAAGTAAACAGGGAAATGTGAGAGCAATTGATATATTCTCAGGACCATTTCAGTCCATCGAATCAGTAGTTTCCAGAGGAAAACCTGTTCTACTGAAAATTTTCTGGTCTGCTCTACTGTTAGTCATACCTGCTTTCAGTTCAAATAATGTTTGGGGTATTTTTAATTCCAGATTCCTTTTTCTGCTCTTTTAGAACATTGACCTGCAATTTTGGTTTACCACGTGAATTTAAAGTAAATGCTTTTGTGTCTGTTTCTAAACCAGGGATATGGAGGTAAAGAGAAAGCTTTCATTGCAACTCAGGGACCCATGATTAATACCGTGAATGATTTCTGGCAGATGGTTTGGCAAGAAGACAGCCCTGTCATTGTTATGATCACAAAGCTGAAAGAAAAAAATGAGGTATGACAACTAGCCAAACTGAGAAATTATTCCAATGGCTGCATACTGTAGAAATGGATATGGAAGGAAGCTAGTGGATAACCAGCTCTTAAATACTCTGATAATGGGCAATGTGAAAAGTAATGCTGGGGTAGCCAAATACACCAGCTGCAATTGCATAGCAATCATAAAAGATGTATTTAAAAAAGACAAGAAGGAATTCCGTTTTCTAGATATGTGCCATTGGGTTCATAATTTTTTAAGAAACACCTCATTTATCTGTTGGTCACCTCTGTACTTCCTGTTACTTTCTGTTATGTTATGATTAGAGGTTTCCTGACATGGTTGAAGTGTGCACTTTGCTATAATTGCAGATTTTGAATCCATTCCAGATATTACAAATCTTCTGGACCATATCAGAAATATAGTTTGGGCTCACATGTGCCAATACCTTGGAGAGACTTACCCAGGATGGAAATACATGGCTCTTTACCTTAGTACCAAGTAGAGATGACAATTCCATTTTAATCGCTAATGGCCATCTAATTGCCTGTTATACATTGTGTGACTTTTGGATTGATTCCCAACTACATCTTTAATAGCTTTATTTAGTATTCATATAAATTGTTGCCAGGCTTTCTTTGATAGTGCCAGAGTCTGTATTTGTGACTGCCAGGCATTAGGAATGAAAATCACTCTCCCATGCAGAGGGCCAACACAAAGCTCTGTTTTGGAAGTTTGAATGTTAAAGAAGTGGTTGAGAGGGCTTGTGGACAAGAGAGAGACAGACAGAAAGGAGATTGACTTCTTTCTTGTGTCCAAACTGGTAGACTTGGTAGCAATTTCCAGCTCCAGGTAGGTACCTCAACGAAGTCTAAGCACCATGCCAGGTAAGCACCAGGGCTATATTACCCCTGCTCCACTCACACTCCTGCCCTTCAAACTCAGATGCATGTGATAATAGACAAACAGAGTTTATTCAGGCAAAGTTCCCAGTCTGAGTGATCAAGGGACCAATATCTTGAGTGTATTCCCAGGGCTCAAACTCATTGCTCCATTTAAATGTGGACTCAGTAGACATACTCTTCTTTCTTCCACACTTGACCACTGCTTGGCTCTTTGTCACCGTGAGTTTGGGCTTCTAATATGAACTTGCTTTAAAATCCAGTGGATTTCAAGAAACTTGTGTGTAAATAGTAGTTTGGTCCTGTAAAATATCCCAAGACATATTTCCAAACCAGGTGCCATTTTGCTCTAGACTGTTCAAACAAGTATCCAGAAGCCTACATTAAAGAGATTACTCCTGAAAACATAGAAAACTTACCCCAGCCTAACTGGCCGAAAGAATAAGTATTTCACTGAGGAAATGCTGACTGTTTAAACACTCACATCTGACACTGTGTAAGAAGAATGACTTGAAAGAAGTGCCCAGTGGTTTCCATCACGTCAGGAAGCCCTGTGTTTACCTGAGTTACGCAGGCTCTAGGCGCTGGTGTTTATCCGCATTGTTGTGGCCTGGCAGTGGTAATTTCCTCCTAATAGAAAGGGTGGGGAATCTCAAATCGTTCCCAGGCTATAAAGAGAGGCTGTGTTTGCACAAGCTGTCCTGCCCTGTCTAGAAACCTTAGGAACTCTCCCACACCATTACCCGGTTCCTCCTGAAACCTTGCTTGCTATTGAAAAGAAAACAGCTTAGCTAATGGCTATCCTCAGCGTATTAACTTCACTGTTGAAGTACTTGGTCTCTGCAGCGAAGGCAAGAGCAGATGTTATTTAGCATAATAGCACTTGATATTCTCTCTTTTCTGTGGTCTGCTTTATTTCCATCATTTTCAAGGAGGTACATCTGCAATATATACACATACAAACATCTTCATATTTGAAAGCATACTCATCCACTCGTCCACATCCACCCCTGCACAAATAAATCTGACTCTCAGGTGTAAACCCCATTCCTCAGTTGGTATAACATCAGTCAGCCTCCATTTGAGCTATAATGTATTATAGTCTGTAAATTAGTGTATAATGAGGGAGCTCTCAAATGACAGACACATGAAAAATTATAATCTCGACAATAAATTTATTTATTTAACATAAGTAAAATTATTTGGGACATTAGTGCCCTAGTTCAATATCCTGATGTGATGAATTTGCAATAACAATAGGAATTTCATGAAATGATGACAAACAAAAGGGGTTTTATAGAGTTAGTTCCTTTCATGAGATGAAAAAATGGTTAAGACTCTCCTGTAACAGTTTCTGTAAGCTATATGAAGATATAATGTGAAAGTAGAGCACTGAGCAAAATGTTCATTTCGGCTGTATGAAAAAAATGTGGAGTATTAAATTACTGGGTTTTCTTTCTTTTTCATTTTGAAATCTGATAAAAAAAGGAGATTGATTTTTAAGCAAGAATAATGCTGAAGGAACTACGGGGGCTATGAGAATTCTAAGCAGAATCTGTAAAACCTGTCCTAAAAGCTACACAATGTCTGAACAGATTGGAAATCTACCTGTGCAAGGAAAGTGCACAACAAAGGAACTTCTACCTGAATAAATAATGAGAAACTTGGAATTCTGGGCTATAATTTTAGAGTTAATATGAGGAAAAACACATCTCACCTAGTGATTTAGGTACCCTCCCTGGTCACTGAAGAGCAGTAGTCACCTCCAGAGGGTGATCCATCCCCCAGAATGAGATACATCACCCACTGAAGGTGACCATCTCTAATTCTGTAGTAAAATTTTAGGACATGATCTTACAAAGTTTTATCCACAAGGGTCATATAAACTTTAGATATTACTGATAGTTTAGTCAAGACAACTGCGCAATGGGAATTAGACAAAAATGTGGCATGTAAGAATTTTATAGACTTCTATATAATTTTATAGAGAAGTTTATAGACTTCTGTATTATCAGCTGGTTTTTGAAGTTATGCTATGTATTCCATAGATAATACACATTTTGTTTGCCTTTAGAAAATACTAGCAAGAAAGGACTAGTACTGACAGATGCATTAAACAATGGGTGTTTATTCAACTCGGATAATGTAAATCTTGTTGTCTAATGTAAATCTTCTTGTCAGTAATTATCTAGGACAATCTTGTTAACTGACTATTTAAAGCTCATAATATTTTTCACATAACATTTTTTCCCTCAGTTGGTCTTTAGACACTCTTGTCTACACATAGCAAAGTAGATTTTGGAATTCAGAAATCCTACCTTTTGCAGAATTCGCATAAGCCTCTTTGAAGATTACTTATTAGTTGAGTATTGGCACCATAGATATGTCTTAGGTTTAGGAAAAACTTAAGAAAATTTGGTCCTAACTTAGCGGATTTTAGTATATGAAGACAAATCCTGCAAACCGTCTTAAAGTCTGCCTCTCATGCTTGAGTTGGTAGCTTTGTTGTAATTATTCATTACTGTTGTGTGTTGGCCTGGTTATTGGGACATTTAATGTGTAAATTTGTTGGCACAGCTATATGGAAAAATAAAGAAGAAGTAGAGCTGAAGTAAAGCAACTTCACAAATATTTGAGACTTGTTAAAGCAATTTTGTTCAGGGTCCGAATCCAGGGAAAGTAAATCAAGTAAATAACCCGTCAGTTGAGAGAGCCTTCCTCCATTCAGCAGAATTGTCTGGGGGACCAGGCTGCAATAGGAACACTTTCTGGCAAGTTAAAAAAGCCTGTGCTCCTGAGCACAGACCGACCGCGGCAAATAGCAGGTGCCAGCCACAGTCCGAGGCAGGGCCAGACCCTGCTCAGTTATGGAGATCCACCTCAGGAGCCGTCCCAGGAAGCCTGGGATGGGGCCCGCAAGGAGACGGGACAGGGATGGAGGGAGCCTAAGGCTGCAGCCCTGTCACAGAGGAAGGACAAAGGCTGAAATCAATTAAAGGTCATGTGAGATACTGTTTCTTGTATAAACTTCCTGTTCGGGTTGGGGAATGTTGTGGCGTTATTTTTTTTTCTTAAAAAAAAAAAAAAAAAGGTCAGGCACCAGATCAGAAATAAATAATCCTTTATTAGGAAAATGCTAACCAATGGAAATGAATCCAAGAGGGTAATTTGAAAGATGGCAGAAAGATGAGATTTTCCACGTGAAAGTAAGAAGATTCCCAGGCTTTTGGCTGGCATGCAAATTAGTTGGGATTTCTTTTCTTTGGTTTGGTTTTTTTTTTTTTTTTTGAGCTTAAGCATCTTTTAAAATTTCCTGCTCATGGCTGTTATATGTTTGCTGACTATGTAGAAGATTGTATGTTCAACCCCAAGCTCACAAAATATGTGACCTATTTAGAAAGTGCTCTAATAGATAAATATGCTGAAAGGGAAACTATGCAGCCTGAAAGATCAGCAAGGAACAAAATCAGGACCAGCACGACAAGTGGAGAAGGACGAACAAGATGACAAGAACGAGTGAATTCTTCCTTTTTCTGAATATAGCATAGGTGATAAGCTTTTACTGATTACAGACATGAGGCTAGAGCACCCTTCTTAATCACTGTGTTTAGATTGTGAACAGATTTAAAATGTGTCTTCCTGAGACCAGAGGTATTTGTTCTAAGTTTCAAGCAATAGCTTGAGGCAATTTACTCTTTTTTGCCAATGCTCCTGGGATTTTCTGTGTTATTTTCTGTATGTCAGATATGTTTATCCCTTCCATCTTCATCTTTATCCCTTTATTACAATTAACTTTCAAAAACCTGCTAATTCCCCCAAATATCTGTCTTCTAAGAAGTGCCTGAACCAGCTGATCCCAGCTCTATTTTCAAGGCTATTTTTTAAAGCAGTAACAAAGAGTATTTAAAAAAGATGCACGGAGACTGTGTTAAAAATAATCCATTGTATCTCACTAAATGCAGACAGACTGTTAAATGAAAGTTATTTTAATGAACAGCCCCATTTCATTGTCTACCCAGCGCAAGTTGCCAATTTCAGTTCTGGGAAAGAGTCAAGAAAAACACTCTTCTGGAGTGCCTGAAGGCTTTGTAGTGAGCGTCGCATGCTCGCATTTATCAAGAAGTCTCAGGGGTTGACTCAACTATTGTTGATTGTCAGGGTACAATTGTGTATTTAGACTTCTCTTTTTCCCATATTAGTGCTGAAAACTACACTCCCAGGGAGGGGCATGAATTGCAGATCTGTCGCATGATAGTAGCCCTATGTGTCACATGGGGGGACTGTGGAACTTGTGAACGCTTTTTTTCGTACAAATTTCTGAGTATTTTATTGCAATTCTTGATGTCTTCGGGGAGACAGCAAATTTAGGATGTTCGAGTAATTCTGCAAAAGACAGGATTTGAACGAAAACAGTCAGATTGGCCAGCATTATTTCAGAAAATGTGGCTTTCACACACCTTACACTATTAAGGTAATGAGCATCTATTTTTAGAAAAGTATTTATGCAGCAGAGATTATTTGGTTCTATCAGCTATTGGGTTATCAAGTGGAGTAGCAGCTTAAAGATCACACCTGGTGGTAAAGCCTTGCATTTCACTGATAGTTTGTTCTGGATCATTTTTAGCAGGATTTACTGGGACTTATGCTTTATGGCAATTAATTATATTAAAGTAATTTTTCAATTTTGCTGAGTAATGTAGGCTACTGTCTAAATATATACCAGTTTCTTCAGCAAGAGTTTGGGAGGAAATACAAACAAGTTCTTTCTGGGATTCCTATTATTGTAGAACTGTCTGGTCTCTTGGTCTTTTTTTTTTTTTTTTTTTTTAACCTGTGTGTTGGCTATTAAAAAGAAGGTTTTCTTTAATTGTTAGGTTTGGGTTTTTTTTTTTTTTTTATTTAATGAACAAGTCAGATTGGCCAGCAATATTTCAAAAAATGTGGCTTTCAAACACCTTGCACTATTATTCGAGAAGTATTTATACAACAGGGATATTTGCTTTCAGGTAGACTATAGAGATACTTTAATGGAAATTAATATGAAGTTGCAGTTGACTTGAAGGTAAGCAAACTATTGCAGGGGAAAAATTAAATGGTTCATATTGTAAAAACTATTTCTTCATCTCCTTTCTAGTAGATGCTTGTCAGATACATTGCTGAAATAGTGTAACACTACTGAGTCATTAAGATTTCTGTATATAATTTTGTGTAGCTGTAGCAAGACTGATGGATTTTTTAAACATTCATTTCCAGTAAGTTATATAGTAGACAACTCAGATTCTGCAAAATACTTTAACATGCACATTAAGTCCTTCTGAATTCAGTAAGATCTAAGGGCACATTTACATGCTTTGTTGTATAAGGTCTCAGGAGAGTAAAGACGATAAAAAGTCTTGCAAGGAGAGGACAAATTCTGAATATCTCCCATTTGGAAAGAGTAAACTTTATAAACTTAGTTCTATGAATTAAAGAATGTTCTAGGAAAAAAATTTGTATGTGTAAAATAATTCCTTCCACTGAACTTCATTGAGCTTTTAAGAACAAAGATAGTTGTTCAAAGTGTTCAGTGGTAGAGATCCGTGTTTGACCAACTCAGATCCTGAAAATCAGGCCTAAATCACCCCTTAAGAAGCCTACAGTATCTTGTTCAGGAATGCTTCTGTCATGAATAACACCTCAGTTGAATTCATCTGAACTTTCCAGACAAATATATTCTGTGTAAAAATTAGATATGAATACGGCTCCAGAATCCAGTTTCTTGACAACCACTGATGTTTGCTTTCCAGAAATGTGTGCTCTATTGGCCAGAAAAAAGAGGAATCTATGGGAAGGTTGAAGTCCTTGTTAACAGCGTGCAAGAATGCGAGAACTATACTGTCCGTCAGCTTACAATAAAGGTAACAATCTGCATCTGAGAAGCATTGTTCCTAATTTTTTTATTTTTTAATGTTAAATGAAGTTAAAGTGTTTTTTTCTTTAAAAGGCATAATTTTTTACAGCAGGAGTAACTGAGCTATGAAGCTCACAGCTGCAAGGTATAATTGAGACCAAACCGGTGGAAGACTTATTGTATTGCTGCTTTGTATCACTCTGGCAATAAAAAAGGGCTTCAAAAAGAGCGCAAGTTTCACTCTCCTGAATTACATTTGCTTCGAGACCTTTTTAGCATTGCCAAGGCGATGTAAAGGGATTTTAGTTAATGCAAGAACTAGCACAGCATCATTCAGAAAAAGATACGCTGCTCATGTTGTGTGCTGAGTGCATCTATAGCCCATTTGAGAAGCTAAAAATATAAGGAGTATATAAGGAAAGCTTCATGCTAATGAAGCCTAATGACTGAGCATTAACTGTGCAAAATACACAGGCAGATGGTCCTCTTGTAAGTTACTCGCCATATTACGCTTACATTCTATCGGATTGCATCATCTGCTGCTCCTGACAGAGCATTGCGATAAATAATGAATTGAGAAAATTTGTTTGGTGTTTCAGCAGAGGCAGTGAGATGTGGGCAGAAGTCATATCGTCCAACACAAATTACTCTAGTCCACGTTTACCCTCTCTGCTTGTTGAAGTGGTAGCAGCCTCTGTTGGAAGGAGTAACTGGACAAACTGGGATGTTTGATTAACCTAGAAGGGCAGTTCTTCTGCACCTTTAACTTGAATACTCTTGTAATTTTAGTATCAGACTCTTATGAGAATGTCCTTAAAAGGGAGCAGAAATATATAATAATTCAGAGATTCAGAAGCGCAGACTGAGCTAATCTCTCTAGATCTTATTGCTGATCTAACAGAGACCTCTGACAATTCCCAGTTGACAACACAGTCAGCAAGTCAGTAGTCAGATGGACAGAGCAGAACTTACATAGCTGGAAAAACAGCTAAGTTTTCAGGTGCACAAACCCTTCTTACAACTTTGGCCCTGGAAGCATGCCTGTTCCCTGCAATTGCATCCTCCGAGTCTAATAAAAAAAAAAAGTTGTTAAATCTCTCAACATTTTTACTGTCTTTTTACCATAACATTGAGAGAAATAAAAAAAGAATTGTTCACCACAAGTGTGCATATAAAATCTTCATGTTCTCTTCAGCAAGGGAGTCAGTCTCAGAGTGTGAAACACTACTGGTACACGTCCTGGCCGGACCACAAGACCCCCGACAGCGCTCAGCCTCTGCTGCAGCTCATGCTGGACGTAGAAGAGGACAGGGTGGAATCACCTGGCAGAGGGCCTGTCATTGTGCACTGCAGGTAATTTGCAATCCTTCTCTGAAATGACTGCCCAAAGCAAGGCCACAGCAAATCACATCAAACAGTTCTTCTCCTAAACAAAGAACGTATTTGGGGAAGAGTAAAAATCCCCAGATCCTCTTCATGCTAATTGACTTTTTCAGTTCGTATTTGAGGATTTGAGAGAATTCCCTTGTTGCTAGCAAATTGTTTCTGAACCGTTCTCCATTGCTCCTAATGAACTCTGGTTTTGAAAGACCAGCTGGAAAAATTATTAATTTTCTGTTTCTTATTCAATATTTGCTTTCTTTTTAGTCTTGTTGCATAATTACATACCTAAGTTAGATGCAATGCCATGTGACTGATTGACTAAAATGTTGTAAAGCAAGACAATCTTGAATAACAGACATCAGGTACAAATTTGGAGACCAAAACACATCAGTACTAAAATTTGTGAACGTTTTCACAAAGGCAGTTGGTTTGATACTCAAGAGCAAAGTGTTATTCAGTACTCAAGAGTAGGGTGTTATTCACACAAGTTATAATAAACCAGAAAAAGTCCTTCTAATAATTCTAATTGAATTCCATTTTATTACATTATATTGATTCATTGCTTCATGTTGCAATTTAAGTGGTAGGAAGTAGCACTGGATTCATTATATTGGTGGAAAGAAGTAGGTGAAGCAAAACAGAAAAAAAAATTTAGATCAATCTTTCCTTACTTGCTTTGTCTCATAACTGTGATGATACATCTCTTACAGTTGGGATAGTACTTTTTGTCCTTAGAAGTACATCAAAACCAGAACTTTTCATCTTGAACTACTTCTTTTCAACTCCATACTTAGGAGATTTAGAGAAATGGAAGCCAGATTTGAACCACCCATCATTTTGTAAAACCAGAATGTGATGAACAAGGAACTTTCCCAAATTTTATGCAGCTGTTTTTATCAGGAATTGTAGTTTCCCTAAATAATCCACAAATCTGTGGATGGCTATTGAGAGTTCCATTTTTCCAGAGAGGATCTTCAGTACTGAAGGTCTTCAGAAGAACAGGGTGTCTTTCTGAGGTGATACGACAGCTAGATCTGTAACCATGACCTGGAATTTATTCATAGTTAAAGACCCAGGTGTGATCTCAGTTGTGGTTAAAATTAATAGTTCTTCAGTGATAACTCAGCTATCTATACACTCACTACTCTGTGGTCTACAAAATGGATAAACTCACTCACACTCCATTTTCTAGTCAGATAGTTTCTTCCCTGTTAATTTGAGTTGCAGCTGAGGTCATGCAGGTCTTAGCGAGCCTGTATACACTTTATATTTGGACCTCACATACAAATGCACAATTCTGTTATTTCCAGAGAAACATTACAGTGCACACTCAAACAATGATCCTTAATCTGAGGCAGAAATGCTTTAATAATTTCTTAATATTATACAAGTGGAAAAAAAAAAATTCAGTGTCTTCTTGTAGCCTATGAGCACAGGGTGCTGTCTTACACACTTCAGTGATGAGCCCTTTCAGGATTCAGGGTATAAGATGGACTTGACTTATCTTAGCAAAGTAGTTCCTATTCTGCAAAAGTGTAGGAAAAAGAGTAAACATTTATTTTGGTCCTTGAAATCAGCAGATCTGATTACACACACACCAAGGACACAGATTTCCAAAGAAAGTTAGTTTTAAATTCTTACCAATCTTTATAGTAGCATTTGCTGGAAAGGTATATGTTTCCTCTCTCATGTCACTCATTGAAAGCATGTGGTAATTATGGAAAATATCTCCTTAATCTGGCCTTTGGATAGGTAGATAGTACATTAAAATAAGTGGATTTAATGGCAACTAGGTGGTCTGGGATCAAATACAAGTTTTAATTGAGGGATTTCAAATATAGAGGGAAAAGATTTTTTTTTAATTTAAATTGAATCATTAAGGAAGAATTACAACACAGAATTATATTCTGCAAACGTAAAATTAATTTAGCCCCATTTAGTCAGTGAAACCAAGTTGCCCATAATCTGGATCACAATGAAGAACCAGCAATTTGGCATACTGGAGGACTTGTAAGAGTTTCTTAAATGAGAATAAGGGATAACATTTTCATGTTCAGAAACTTGACACATTTATAGTTATTGCTGGAAATTTCTGGCTTTCTTTCCTCATCAGCTAGTGCATGAACATATGCTGTAAAAAGCATACTGCCTGCATCTCTTAATACTGAAATCATAATATTCCAATATTCCACACTCCCAATTAACAGACCACAGTCATTACGAATAAGGTACTACATCTTAAACTCCTAAAAAAAATATGGAAAAATAGATATATAGATATATAGATATATATTTAAAAAAAAAAAACAAAAACCAACAACCCAGGTTTGGAGGCTTGAGAATACTTCAAAGTAATTAGCTCTCCAAATTTTCCAGATATACCAGGAAAGAAATGTCAGGCAAATGAAGAACAATGTCATTTTTATCTTGCACTGTCTGAAATAAAGCTATGTAATAAGATAGGACTGGCACGCCTGAGCTGAGGAAGAAAATGCATTAGAAAACCCTAGTCTTTGTTTAATACGTGTTAAGAACTTGTCCAAGGACACTTAATCCACCCCCAAAAAAGGGAAAAACCCGAACCCTTCATTATAGCCAACTTCACTTAGATCTGAATTGTTTAAACTTGTTAGCCCCGCTTTTAAGGGTTTCAAAATATTTGAGGAAGAGAATGGGAATGTGCATTAGATTGTTTTCTCCAAATTCCTCTTTATAAACTATGTCCTTCTCTGTTTGGATACATTCATCCCATAGATATCGATATCCAAGGAGACAGGCTGTCAACTCAGGATCTTCAGCTCACTCGATCCTTTCTTATGCTGCCAGTTTTACATCTCGCTATCCCCTCATGGTTGGCTTAGACATCCTCATATATTTAATTTGCTGAGTCCTCTTGGAAGTTTTCACTTCCAGATGGGAGGGCTCTTGAGTCTCTAAAACACTCCTAGCTTTCATTCCATGGGGAGTAGGTTGTCATTTGTTTCAGCTGTAGCAAATGGACATACTCCTGGTAACACTTTGCACTCAGATATATCGAGCTTCTATCTGAGACACTCAACATATTCTCCCTGGCATTAATTTAAATAACTCTCGCAGTGCTCTTATGAGGCAGGTAACATTCATACTCAGAGATGAAGAAAGCAAGGCACCAAATGTTGGTGCTTAAGTATTTACTATAAAGCCAGGTATGGAGATCTGGACCCCTGACTCCATGTTTTAACTATTTTCCTCACATTTTCCTGCTGTGCAGCATGACAGGGATGAGTTGTGCTGAATTCCATATTACTTAAGCAAGAAACAAAGTGAGGCAGAGATTCTCAAAAATTTTGGAGGCCCAGGGAGTAAAAATAATGCCAAAATGGCTGTTTCCAAGCAGGCACCAAGAAAACCTGGAGAGTTACAACACTAAATCCTTCTCCCTCCTGCAGAATCACAGGAGAGGGCGTTAACTTCATCAGCATGCTTCTAGATCCTTTTTACTTTAATGGTTAGAGGTATGGTTAGCAAAACTCCTGTATACTTTGAGGGCTTCAGACATAAAGCCCCGCTGATTTTTGCCTTTAGGTGGGTTTTTCCTCCAGGTCAGTGCATATCTCCATCGTCTGTTTGGACTGTGCCAGAGAATATTTGGACTTTGTGGTACTAATGGAGATAGATAGATAGTTTTTCTTACCATACACTTGTGTGCAAACTGGAAATGTGTAAGCCTCACAAATTACCCACACCAACTGGACTACTGGAACAGCACACCCTTTCATTTCTCTAAAGTGAGCTGAGAAGTTACCCTTGCTAGTCATGCACCCAGGAACCATGCTAGAGCCATGTTGGTTCCAGCAATTGCATGTTTCATATTTTTTGTGTTTTCATATCTATTTAGTGTTTTCCACTTAATCCTTTGATCTGTGAACTCTGTTCACCTGTTAAATTTTGCCTTCTTTTCAGTGCTGGTATAGGAAGAACTGGATGTTTTATTGCCACGGCCATTGGTTGCCAGCAGTTGAAAGAAGAGGGAGTTGTAGATGCATTGAGCATTGTCTGCCAGCTACGAGTGGATAGGTGAGTTCTAGAAGAACCATAAATCAGTCAATGATTCTGAAATGGTTCCGTAATGATCAGTCATGATTCAGTAATGACTCTGAAAACCTTTTCACAGTTGAACGTTGCTTTACATGAAGTGGCTACCATCACTTTTGCTGACTCTTATGACAGCATTAGCTGAATATTTGAAGTAATATTTGTATTTAGATCCTGAGTAAGGAATATTGTTTTCTGGGTGAAACTGGAGAATGAAATTCTCCTGAGATGGCAACCCTATGGCTGCTGGGCACTTGGCACTCCTCTTTTCCCCTCCTGGAGCTTTCTGCTGTCTGTGGCATCCCGCTAGGACACAAGAGATGGGGCCATCTGGAGGCAAGGGATTGTTTTTGAGTGTGGGTTGACAGGAACATCCAGGCTCACTCAGTGTGTAGTTTCTTTACGCAGAGGAGAGAGCCAAATCTGGTGCTGTTGCTATTCCCTCAGCTGTGCTGGGGGTCCTTTTGAATTGGATTGGCCAACTACCCAGCTTAAGAAAATAGCAAGGCATTTGTTGCAGAATTTTCCTAAGTCAGATCAATTCCCTGATTGAATTCACAGCTTGGGAGCAGAAACACTGTAAGCCAGCATTGTTGCAGAGTGCTTTGTTTTGTGAAACCATGGCTGAAGAGAGATTTGTGTTGGAAAGGAGGATGTGGGTATTGTGCACAATGGAAGCTGTTGGTTTGGTTGCACTTTTCTTTCTTATTCTACTTGGGGAAACAGGATTTTGTATAAAGTAAATAAACAGGGCTGCACCAAGAATAGAAAAGTCTCGTTCCTCTCCTGCTGTAGGTACCAGGTCATATAATCTCCTTGCAAGTATCTTAACAACTCATAAGGGTGCAAATGCTGAAAAAGAGCTTAGGTCAAAGGGACAATGCAGGATTTTCGTGTTCTAAAGAGCTCTGAAAGACAGTGGAACCACGAATTGCAGAAGGACCAGAATCCATATAGTTGACCATGTTTATGGATCATCAGCCTTCTCTTCCCACACGCCTTCATCATACTAGAGATTGTAATGTGATCCTTACAGGGCAACATGAGCCACTTGGAGTGTAAAATTCTCCAAGGGGATTTCCTGACCTAAAAATCTCAGCAACAAAAAAGATGGAAGAGCTGAGGGAAAAATGCTTACTCTGTTTTAAATTATCAGCTCCAAATTTCCAGCACTCCGTTCTGATTATCTGTTCACCTTATTGAAAAAGGTTTGTAGCGTTCTCCTCCATTTTAGTATTTCTATTGTAAGATAACCTTTTTCTTATTGCTTTTACACTCCACTGTAGAGAAGTGGAAGCAAACTCTGGTCTCAGCTACATCATTTTTTATGTCATAGAAAAAAAAAATCCAAATTTTCAGCATTATAACTGACAACACAATTTCATCGAGTGTATCTGACTAATGAACTTTCTTATATGTATTAGTATCCTAGATAAACTTGGAAAGAGAATGAAAATCTGAGCCAAATATAAACATCCATAACAGCAATCTCAGTGACACAAAGCTTATTATAAAAATTGTTAAGTCTGGCGACTTACATGTTTCCATATTTTTTTTTAGTTTCAGACTATATATATAGACTCCAGAGATCTTGCTTAAGGTGCCTCAGCTCTTCATATTCTCAGGCATTGCCTGAGACAAAAAAGTATATCTGTATTTGAATTTTTAATGACGTTTTTCTGGGCAAAACTCAGTAACCAGAAACTCTTTTTCTTTCCTTTTTCCAATTGGCCATACTGCAGAACAGAGGTCACTCACCTGGCAGTCAGTCTATAGCAAGGATTGATAAGGCAGAGCCTAGCAGCCCCTAAGACTACAGTAGCCACTGCCAGCCCAACCATATCACAGGTTCATAAAGTGCCCAAGTATCACTGTTAGATGGACAAAGCTCCATGAGACTAGCTTCCCCAATGACCCAGTTGTGATGGGGTGGCTATTGGCAGGTGACATGTGAGATAGGGTCATTATGCATGGCATGAAGCTGGCAAAATGAACTTAATGTCCCACTAGACGTGGCTGCAAGTGCTGGCTTTGGCCATAGCTGTGTTGCATTTCAGTTACCAGCATGGTCAACGTTAGCAATGGAGTGCAACCAGGAGCAGAGCAGGAATAGAGATGAGGCCATCTTCCTCACAATGCTGGCCAGCAGCTGAGCTACAATTTATTCTTTGTACCTCAGATTGTCCTCACAAAACAAAACAAAAAGAGAGTTCAGCAGAAAAGGATGGTTTTGTCTGACCACCTGGGAGACAGAAACCTGCCCAAGAGGTACACTGAATATTTCATCTCTGATACTTCATCTCCACTAGGATCCCAGCCAGGCTTGCTCATGCTCAGAGCTGCACTATCCAAACACAGACCTACTGATGGAATGAACATACTTGATGGTATCCACTTGTGTGTGAACTTTTTGTCACATGGCCAAATTTCTACCAAAGTGAATTGAGCAACAGGAGAGAAGAAGAGAGCTGTGCTTGAGGGATTCAGAGTGATGCTGTAGTGATTTACCAAAGCATTCTCATTGCCCGGCACACTCAGTGAGAACTAAATAAGCATCCAGACAAATTGCAGGTGGTGGCAAAAAGTTATGCTGAAAAATAGATTGATTAATTAACTGCCTATGTAGCCCCTCTGGAAGCAGAGTTTAAAATAGAGCTCCAGCAGGGAATTGGACAGGAGAGAGCTCTTCCTAGGAAAGGTATGTCCAGGTGCCACTTTTTTCATAGCTCTTCAGTGTAAGTTAAGGGGTGAACGGATCTGGCAGTAATCATCTGTGCTGAGCTAACATGAGGAAATGGACTATCCACTCAAAATCTTGACCCAGGATGGAGATACAGCCATGCTCGGTGTGGATTCATAGAAAGACAGACCCACAGGTCTGCTCAGCTTACTTTTCCCCCCAGTTCATTTTTTATGTTCTGCAACAGAAACAGGAAATGTTTGATGTGAGGCATCTTCAAGACTTACTGTGATATCGAGAAACTTCGCACATTCTTAACCTTAAAGGCACATTCTTGGAATGACATCCGATAACTTTGCTCTTGGCTCCTCAGACAGGATGAAAAGAGTTTCCAGTGTGCGTCAATTCATTGTTTAAGTGTTTTGACTAATCACCTCAGGTTAAAAAAAATATATCCCAAACCCTGCATCACATTCATTCTGGAGCAGACTGCATCCAGCTGCACTAGCAGCAAGCCAGAGGGCAGGGTATAAGACCCTTCCCTCCCCCATGGCTGCCCAGACAGAGCTGGTCATGGTCCCAGAGCCCTCAGGATACCAGGGGCTGTTTCTTCTGAGCACCAGCCCAAAGAATCTCAAAGAAGCAGACAGCCCAGCAGCTTGCAGAAGAGCTGTCAGTGTGGGCTGGCAGAGGACGAAGGCTGCACACCCGGAGGTGCCGTAGCTGTGGGTACATCCCTTCTGGGCACTAGGGACGCGGGAGAGGAAACCTCCCTCCTTGAGCAGATTTCCTCCTGAAACACTTCCACACAGCCTTTTGCACTAACTGATGTCTTAGGGTTACAGATAATGTCTTGCTGTTAAATGTGAGCCTTGCACAAGAACAAAGAGGAGAAGGACTTGGGGATACTGGTAGATGAAAAATTGGACATGAGCTGGCAGTGTGTGCTTGCAGCCCAGAAAGCCAACCGTGTCCTGGGCTGCATCAAAAGAAGTGTGACCAGCAGGTCGAGGGAGGTGATCCTGCCCCTCTACTCCGCTCTTGTGAGACCCCACCTGGAGTACTGCGTCCAGCTCTGGGGGCCCCAGTACAGGAGAGACATGGAGCTGTTGGAGCGAGTCCAGAGGAGGGCCATGAAGCTGATCAGAGGGATGGAGTACCTCTCCTATGAGGACAGGCTGAGAGAGTTGGGGCTGTTCATCCTGGAGAAGAGAAGGTTCTGAAGAGACCTTAGAGCAGCCTTTAAATATATAAAGGGGACTTGTAAGAAAGAGAAAGGCTTTTTACCAGGGCCTTTAGTGACAAGACAAGTGATAAGGGTTTTAAACTAAAAGAGGATAGATTTAGATTAGATATTAGGAAGAAATTCTTCACTGTGAGGGTGATGAGGCACTGGAACAGGTTGCCCAGAGAAGTTGTGGATGCCCCCTCCCTGGAAGTGTTCAAGGTCAGGTTGGATGGGGCTTTGGGCAACCTGGTCTAGTGGAGGGTGTCCCTGCCCGCAGCAGGGGGGTGGGAACTAGATGATCTTTAAGGTCCTTTCCAACCCAAACCATTCTATGATTCTAAGAATCCTGTGTATAATAGCACTGACAAGGCCAAGTTGTCTGAATGTCTGTATAAGACTCAGGTGCCCCTAAGCTAACAGGGATGTTTGCCCATACAGGGTTCAGAAGCATCGTAACATCTCAATTATGCTTGCTAGCACAGGGCTAGCAAGCTGAGGTAGCGCTGAGCTCAGCCCCAGCCAGGCTTATACATGCCTGGGGGTTTTGTATGTTACTTGGGGATTTTGTGTGTTACTTCAGCACCGAAGAGGAAGGAGCAAGGATCTCCCCCACAGACTAATGCAGCCAAACTTGTTTTAACTTACCCTTCCTGCCAAGTCCTTCTCCTTGGATATGTTCCCTTCCTCCACCCCTTCCACACAGCGGATCTAACCTGGGAAACGCACTCCCTTGGAGAACATCTTGGGAGAACATTGATGGGGGCGACAGGGAGGGAAGCTGGCTGGGAAGGGGCTGCGTGGGCTGGGCAGGACACAGCAGTGAGGAGGAAGGAAGGAGGCTAGGCAGTACAGAGGACCAGAGCAAAGTCCTCCTGTCACCTTTAGAGTCTCACTGGATCTCCAGGCAGGGGACAGGCACAGAGGAGGGCAGCTGAAGGCAGTAGGCAGCCACAAGTTATGAATTTGTGGATGTCTGTGTTGGCAAAGCTAAGAGGCTGCTGCATTTTGCACCGGATGGGACCATTTATGGGCCTGTGGTTTAATTCCTAGGAATAGTGTGTCATAATAGACATGCAGCTTACTAAAAGGTGTTCTACAGTTGCCTGAGCTCACTGGAGGAGCACAGACAGCTGGTCGCTTGCTTAAAGAAGTAGGTATTATTTTAATTATGGTTTTCCTGCCACAGCCATTTAACCATCCAGTAGCACCAAGGTAAATAAAAGGACCTTATGGTTGTAGATAATGTTCTCTTAATACTAAAAGACAATACTTGTTGAGGCAGTTTTACCATTTTTCATATAGCTTTGTATATTAGTAGACCCTTTTGTTGCTAGGGTGTCTGAAGGGATCGCAAGAGGGTTTGTCAGACCTTCTCCTGTAAGATGCCTGGCTTCGACATTGCTCTGGATCCAAATCGCTCACAAATTTGATTGTTCCAATGAAGATCTAGCTGAAGCCAAATACAATACGCATCTTGATGTCTTCCTTCCCACTAAGGCCATTTACTCTTTCATTCCCCCAAAGGTAACTAGCTGCGCCAGGGTTCGCTGAGGATGAACTGCGGGCTCGGTTGTAGAAGCAGAGTAGGTAGCTCTGAATACCCTGGTAAATGAGATCATAAAAGTGGAATTAAGTAAACTTGAGGCTTCACTCCATGAGAAGTGAGACCTGGAAAGTACTGTTAGAAAGAGGGTCAGTTTAATTTCAGAGCTCAATGGTACCACTCTTACTAAATATCACACCTGCCTCCTGTAGGACATCATCCCTTTCCTACCACACTGCAATTGGCACTGGAGATATGGGACTTGATCGTGATGCTTAGACCTGAGAAAGAGATTGTTGTGAGGTGAATGTATTAAATGCAGGCATCTAATCCAAGCTGGCTGTAACTAGTCCTTTTTATGGTCAAGTGAAACTCTTTTGTATTGTTGGTGCTGAAATGAGTCACTGCTGTAAAATTTCTTAGGTGGCTGCTGTTCAGACAGGATGCATTGTAGGCGTTAGAAAGAGGACAGGAAGAGCTGTTCTCTGCACAGGCAATCTGAGGGTCACCAAAGGTTACATTTTTAGTAAAGGACAAAAATGGAAGGCCAGATTCTGAATACTCTCTTTCTCCATCAGTAGTAATGCTGCGTCCATGTATCTGGCCTTCCTTGCCCAAGTGACTGAGCAAAATTCTCTATGAAAGTTTTGAATTTGAGATGGAGGTTTTAACAATGTAGATGCCAGATGTTTTCCTCTCTAGTTCTTACCCTGATGAAATCGAGAATGGTAGTTCATGCTGGGCATGTGCTGGATGGTGTAAGTTATGAAGAAAGTAGTTCTGCTCTGGCAAATCTCCCATTTACTTAAGCAAATTCTAAGTCAAAAAGGGAGAAAAGGGCTTGTATTATCTGGTGGTCATGGGGCTGACAGGTACTGGAGGTTGTTGCATTCTTCAGAAATAAGATTTCATTCCAATGCGTTTCCTTTTCAGGGGTGGAATGGTTCAGACCAGCGAACAGTATGAATTTGTGCACCATGCATTGAGTCTGTATGAAAGCAGACTTTCTGCAGAAGCTGTCCAGTGAAGCCAAGGAGGGTAAACCCGAATGTCAGTCTCTTGAGGTAATTTCTTTCATTACCTACCAGCAGCTTCTTCAAGGAGTTTACTGCAGTGGGAAGAGTGGCTTTGAGGCCAACTTCTGAAAGGATTGTGGACGGTTTGGTGAAGTATAGAGATTGCTGGACCCTTACTGTATATGAATGTATTGTGAGCTTCCCAAAAATGATTTATAAAGAAGGTACCGTACTGAAACTACACATGGATTTCACATATATATCTAAAGGTGGGTTTAATTCTGTAATACTGATATCTGCCATATGGAATGTATGTATGTGCTACTGCTGCAGTCGGATGGACATTGGAACTTCCACAGAAGAAATGTTTATCAAGTGTATAAATGCTTTAACGTTTGCAAACTGTCTTGTGAATGGACTGTCAACTGTACTGTAAAGTGCTATTACTGATTATGTGGTGAGCTTGTTTCTTGGCCACATAATATTCTTGCTGCTAAAATTGCAAGTGTTCAATTATGGATTAAAAACAAGAAGATGAGATAATAAAAAAAACAAAAGTCTTGTTTTTGAAAATATTCAAAAGCAGTTAATATTTTATATGGAAATATATGTTCTTCATTCTATTAACTATTAAATGTGTATTTACTTAGGTCTTACAGAGCAGTTGCAGAGCACAATGTCTGTTATTCAGTATGTATGTATTTACCCTGTACTGTTGATTGTCTTAGAACATGCTTCTGCTACAGACCTGAATCCAGTGTATTTGTAAATTGTGTAAGTCATTTTACTTTTAAAGGAAACTTTGTAGCATATATTAAATGGTAAGGATTTTAAATATTTGTCTGTCTTTTATTAATATGGGATTTTTTTGCTTATGTTGTTTATCTGCTCTATCTCTTTCAGTAAGAGATAGATGCCTTCAGTGATACGAACTGCTCCACTACAGGTTATACGAGAAAGAAAATGCTGCTATGACTGTTTCCTTTACTGTTCAGTAAGAGTTTGTTTTTAAGAGAAATGCAAAGTTGGCATTTTGACTTACAGCACTGGGGGGTCTGTTTACAGGGTATAACGAGTTTTTAATGCAGTGATGTTGACTTTGCTTCATACTGCTAATAAATTACACTTGGTATAAAACATTTACTGAAGTCTCTATTCTTGCCTAGAGTAGTTAACGCACCACACACTCTTGCACCCCCATAAACAGGGTGGTTAGCCTCTACCACGGCTTCAGACCACTGGAGAGTCAATCCAGAGGACATAGGCAATCTTCCACTGACATGGAGCAAGGTGGATCACCTGATGGGAAGGAGAAATCAGCATCACTCGATCCCTTGGGGGGAGTTTACGTAAGACCCAGTGAAGACTTCAGATCCTTGCCTCCTCCTCTTCCCCCTCTCCTCCCCCTCATCACTTGGCTTTGAGAACTTGTGGAGTTAGAAGTATCAATATCGAGATTTTGCTTGATTATGTGTAGTTACCAGAAAATGTGTGTTTGTTCCTTGGATAATACAGTATATATTTATTCAGGACCATCCAGGTCACCTGCACACTTGTAATATTTCACAGGCAACAAATTGCACAAAAGTATAAACCCTTTTTTTAGACTTCTAGTCTAAAGAGATTCAACATCCTCTCTATTAGTTCCCCAGGTGTTTAAAAACCTCTCTCTCTTTTGCTTGTATTTTTTCCAATATAAAGGAACTAGTAAACTCTGAAGAATCATATGAAAGGACAAAGTGGTGTAAAACTCCCCAAAACAATTGAATAGAAGGAAGTGCTCGTCACTGACTTTTTCCCCCTGTGAAGGCACATTTCCTTCCTAGCCTTCGCTTCACTTATCTGAGGTGGGTTTTTTTAAGAGAAGCATGGGGAGTTGCTAGAGGGAAAATGGATTCTTTATTTCACGTCCTGGTTTCTACCTGTCTTGCTTTGACATTCTCAGGTAAGTGTCTCTCCCCACTTCCCCTCCACCGTTTTGCTCTTTCTGCCGCCGAGCAGAGCCCTCCGGGGCAGCTGGCGACTTAGAAAAACCGAGTCACTTCTTTGCTTGGGTTCATGCAAGAGGAATGGGGGGCAGGGCCAACGTAGCCCGTTCTGTTTAGATTTCTTTCCAAAGGAAAATAAACTGTCTCCTTCTATGCTGGAGATATACCCTCTTCTTTTTAAGAAGATCTCCTGCTAGACAATCCAGGAGCTGAGCTTTGGGACAACTCTTCCAAGGGGAGATTCCTATTTTTTATTCCTGTTTTGTGAAACTTCCAGAACCAGAAGCTTTCTGTGATGCTTGGTTAGAAAATACCCAGGTCTGTAAAAACAGGGGGATGACAAACGTCAACCAGGGGAAATAAACACATATGCTGGGTTTAGCACTTTGTAACTAATGAAATGCTGAGTAACAGATTATAAAAAGAGAAAAACCTAAACAAGATGTGGCAGGGAGGCTGCATTTGAAATATCCAGTTCCGTGCTCTGTAACAAGTACGGATTTTGCGCTGGTAACTTCAGTGTTTTTTGATGAATGCATTGTAGTTCTCTTCATTTGAGTGTTTGGTGTTGATCTTTAAGTGTGGTGGCATGAAGAGCTAATCTAATGTGAATTAGGTTGGTCACAAAACCAACAACTAGAGGCGTTGGAGTAAATCCAGTAAAATAGATGTATTTCCTATCAGTAAAGAGCCTCCATTCTTGTGACGGCCAGCACAGGCACTGAGAGGCACACAGATTTGAGAATGTCGTCTTGTATGTTTTCTTCAGAAACACTATGAGTTTTACTAAAACAATTTCCAGGGAGTAAATTATATTGTAAAAGGACTGTGTTGGAAAACTGAAAAAAGATGGAGAGCTCATGTAGATCTCTGTATGTTTTCAAGCAGGGGGAGTGGGATATTTATAATTGGTATTTAAAGTTAATAGCTCTTGGATTTCTTTTATATCCAGTTTAATTTTTTCTTTGGTTTTATATATAATGAAGGTCAAGGTGCCACAATAGTTTGGTTTTTGCATTCTCACACTTTACATTACCAGCACTTGCATCATGTGGGTTGTACATTTGGGGTTTTTTTTAAATAGATTCAATATATGGAAAGTTCATGAAAAGTTCAGTACGTAGAAAGTGGGAGGAGAGACTTATTTGCTGATATATTTTAAATCATCAATAATTCAGTTTTTTGTTAAATAACCATGTGTAATCTATCATATTTTTCTGGAATTTTCCTCTTCCAGAAGGGTTTCTGATTATCCATGTCCAGAAACAGCAGTGTCTTTCAGAAAAGAGAGGAGTCATTATGGAAAAGTGCAACATGACCAACCTCAACCAGCAGTGGCAGTGGACAGCAGATGACAGGCTCCTCCATGTGAAATCCACCCGGTGCCTGAGCATCTCTACGCGCTCTGCCCTGTCATCTCGCAGCATCATCATTGATTGTCCTCAGGCAGTCAGGTGGACTTGCCACGAGGAGGATGGGCTCCTGAGGGTGGCCAACAGCTCTCTCTTTCTCACAAAGCAAGGTCAGAAGGTAATGGCCAAGCAGAGTAAGAAATACCTTCATACATGGATGCAGCTAGAATCCAGCGAGACGGGAAAACCTGTTTATGTAAATCTGTGCTCAAAGCAAGGTGAGCTACTCCTTCAAAGAAGTATCCTTGAAGTTTTGGTAACAAAAATGTGTCTTTGGTGCTAACTCAAATGTTGAAAATTATGATCTTTTATTCATACAGAAAAACATTTTTATAGTCAAAAAGAGTTTAGAGAACCATAAAAAGACCAGCTGACATGAGTGCTGTCTTCCTCACAATTGGTGGGGGGTTTAAGCCACTTTATATTTTCAGGATGTCTCTCCTTTTCTCTACTCCCAGTCTTTGGATCAAAGTGCTTATGTGTAAGTTCAGCTCACTAATCTTGTGCCAGTTCCTTTTTCACTTTTAAACAGAATTGGGGGTACTAATTCCTAGTAATCTTTAAAAATATGGATGCATACAAGTCTTTTTCTTCCCTGTTCATATTATCATACAAATCCAGTTTCAATCTGTCAAGAGCAAGAAGATATCTGAAAATCAAATATGTACACCATTATTTCTCTGATTAACCCAAATGCATGATTAGAGCAGCCATATGGCTTACACATTCACGTGTTTACACAGTACTGCTTTGCCCTTAGATGCAATATTTATGAGAACACTCAAAATCCTGAAAATAATGAACTGAATCAAAAATCTCAGAAATTCTTGCAATAGCACTTTGAGATGCATGGGTCCGCGCACATACGTGTGTTGATATACTTCTGTGGTTATATGTTTCCATATCCATAGCAAAAGGCAAGGTAGAACGGTTTGAATGCTGCTTAATAACACTTTCATTGATGTCCTGTTGTCAGTCCTTCCCGACAATCCTTCTTGCACACCATTAAGCAGTTCTTCTTGGTAAATAAGAACAATCTGCACAGTTAAGCTTTTTATTGGGGAATGCACAATTTATTCTTGTTTTTACAGGATTACAAAAAATGATTTATGGCCCAATAGCTTTGCATATGGCCAAGTTTTCAGAATGTTTAAAACAAATCCATGTTCTTTCTAACCTTTCTAACCTCCCATTCGTTGTAAGGCAGGGCACCATTTTTTTCAGCAAATTTGCACTTGCAGAACTCTACTCACAGCAGCAGGATTACTCACCTGAGTGGAGGTCTGAAAGGACAGCTTTCAGAATCGGGTAATGGAAAATTGGCCAAGATGCCATTCTAGCCCTTTCATACATTTTAGGAATTAAAAAGGCAAAATCATTTGAAGTCCTGTGTGTAGTGTGAGTATGGCTTGTTTATTCAAAGACACCAAGAAAAGTTAAGATTAGGTACCCAGGCAGTGTTATTTTTCTTGTCTGGATAAAGTGTGGCCTAACAGAGTTAAAGTAACCTTACATGCTTTTCTTAATCACAGGAGCAGTTTAAGACCAATGACTACTAAATATGACAATTGTCTTGGAGTATTAAAGCACCTTCTCATGTATTTACTGTGCTCAGTCCTTTAACGGATTTGCCTTAACATTCCTGAAATTGTCTCTGTAGACAGGCCTGTCAATCCACTTTAAGAGTCACACTGTCAGTTGTCTACTTTTTGACAGCTCTGGGAAGCTCTGCTGAGAACTCAACAGTACATTATGATCCTTGATACCTAAGAACTCTAGGTATATAAAAACCTCATACAGAAGTGAAGTAGTGCAAGGAGATTAAAACAACAACAACAACAACAACAACATCTCATGTCCACAGTGCTGGTCTTGACATCCATATGCATGACAAACTTTTCAATGTTGAATGCATAAAACTAGTCTTCCAAGAACATCTGTCTACTTTCTGTGAAAGCAGTAGTGGATCAGCCTAAAATAACATATTGAGTCTATATTTAGCTAAGACAGTAAAAACTGAGCAATGTTTTTGGAGCTGAAATGGCTGTATGTTTCTCTACCCCTGACTAACACCATATTTTTATATAATTTACCCTTTGCTTTCATAGTACTCATAAAAATAGTGATATTTTGGCAAAGGAGTAACTCACTGAATTGCATCCCAAACATCAGCCCAGATATAGTACAAGCTCCAAATTCAACTGCAACTACCTTTTATTCTGGACTTAACTCAAATGCCAAGCATGATTTTTCTGAACCTGGAGAAAGTCTGGGCTTGGATTTGGATTTCAAATCAGCCATCTGAAATGTGTTTGGATACACAATTTTTGCTTACAGTCCTGACCTAAATGACTCTTTGTGGAAATCAGGATCAGTTTAAATACATACCCCACCTCTGTTTAGTCAGAGATCACTTTAAAACTAGCTGCAGACAGTCCTTCTCACGCAAAGCCATGGTAGAATCTGGCATCTGGTTGAAAGAGCGAACATGAAGAAGGGCCAGGAGGTATTGATCTCCCTTGATACGGCGAGACTTCGGTTCTCATAAAATTCACAAGGAGATTCTGGGCAGAGAGCGGAATAGTCGCTATAGTGCTAAGGCCTTCTTTTCACTAGCTGGCTGTTGAGGTCAGAGCTTCTCTAAGTCTAGGATACAGGAGAAGGAAGAGGAATGGAAAGAGGAAGGAGGAGAACATGGGGGAGCTGAAGGGGTAGAAGGCAGGATGACTGAAAATGGCAAAAATTGTTGAATGGAAATAACAATTGCAGAACAAACCCCGTCTTCTCTTGTATGTCTGGAAAGTACCGAGAGCACTGCTAATGCTGACACACTAACGCTGATGCCAGTTATGAGTTGTGTAAGCAATTCTTACAAGTCTCTTTTGTTCTGGGTGGGTTAGTTTCCATAAAATATCCAACAAGAGAACAGAGGGAATGCCATGTGATACCTCAAATATTACCAACAAACCTCAAAACTACTGTTGACCAAAAATTATTCACTAAGTGGAGAATGATTTCAAATAGGGAGACACAAGTCCAAGCTGTCTAGAGACTGTCACACAGCCTGAGGAGCAGTCTGGATGCAGAAGGTGACATGAACTGGCTTGGGATATGATGCTCTGTGTTGCCTTTCTCTTCTACCATATCATAAGACTCTTTGCTGAGTAAAAAATTGTCCGGGTGGCTGGGCCCAGAGTTGTGGTGAATGGAGTTAAGTCCAGCTGGCGGCTGGTCACAAGTGGTGTTCCCCAGGGCTCAGTACTGGGGCCAGTTCTCTTTAATACCTTTATCAGTGATCTGGATGAGGGGATCAAGTGCACCTCAGTCAGTTTGCAGACAACACCAAGTTGGGCAGAAGTGTTGATCTGCTTGAGGGTTGGAAGGCTCTACAGAGGGATCTGGATGGGCTGGATTGATGGACTGAGGCCAACTGTATGAGGTTCAACAAGACCAAGTGCCGGGTCCTGCACTTGGGTCACAACAACCCCATGCAGCGCTACAGGCTGGGGGAAGAGTGGCTGGAAAGCTGCCCAGTGGAAAAGGACCTGGGGGCGTTGGTCAACAGCTGGCTGAACATGAGCCAGCAGTGTGCCCAGGTGGCCAAGAAGGCCAACAGCATCCTGGCTTGTATCAGAAATAGTGTGGCCAGCAGGACTGGGGAAGTGATCGTCCCCCTGTACTCGGCACTGGCGAGGCCACACCTCGAGTGCTGTGTTCAGTTCTGGGCCCCTCCCTGCAGGAAAGACATTGAGGTGCTGGAGCGTGTCCAGAGAAGAGCAACAAGGAGCAGCTGGGGGAACTGGGGTTGTTTAGCCTGGAGAAAATGAGGCTGAGAGGAGACCTTGTCACTCTCTACAACTACCTGAAAGGAGGTTGTAGTGAGGTGGGTGTTGGTCTCTTCTCCCAAGTAACAAGCAATAGGACAAGAGGAAATGGCCTCAAGTTGTGCCAGGGGAGGTTTAGGTTGGTTATTAGGAGAAACTTTTTCACAGAGAGGGTTGTCAAGCACTGGAACAGGCTGCCCCGGGAAGTGGTTGAGTCACCATCCCTGTACGTGTTTAAAAGACGTGTAGATGTGGTGCTTAGGGACATGGTTTAGTGATGGACTTTGTGGTGTTAGGTTAACAGTTGGACTCAGTGATCTTACAGGTCTTTTCCAACTTGATGGTTCTACAATTCCAAGACACATGCACCTTCCTGGCGCTCTTGGGAAAGGGGAAGAGCACCAAAGAAAGGTGGCAGAAGCACCAAAAAGGCAGCAACTCTTACTCATTTTCCCAGTTGTGTTAGTATCTTTGGGCCTTAATTTTCCCACATCTTCAGTGTTTGTAATGACTGCAACAATCCATCCATAGGTTCACAACAGGACGGATTTTTGTGTGTGTGACCTTTACAAATTTCTCCAGGATAAATTAGAACAGTGAAAATCAGTATTTTCATTCTACCGTTGAGCTGACCCAAAACTTTTTGCCTAAAAAACATATACTCAAACCCATTTTTATCTTCCTGAATTATTATTTTATAGGATTTTGTAAGTAAAAGAGTTTGCCACATCTATGTGAACCCATGAAATATCAACAATGACTTGAATCTTCTTTCTTTGGCCAAAGCAATACATGGCTGACCACTTTTGCTCAGCTCCACCTGGAAAAAGAAATATATCAGTGTCAAATCCTTGGACATAATTACAAGTCCTTGTACATAATCCAATAGTATAGGACAGAATCTCAAAGATAAATGTGTTTTTACATTTTGTAAAAAGAAATAGAAATAACTGCAGTGTAGCCCAGGTCTTTGGTTTTCATAAATTTTCAAAGTCTCAGTCAGCCAAAGCACAGAGACTATTGAACAAAATCAGCTCAGCTACTTTCATAGGGAAAAAAATGGATCAATGTGAAGAGCTTCCCAGAGCAACCAGAAGGATGGCAAGCCCTACTTTGCTATCTCATCTTCTGCTGCAAGTGCTAACACTTGATTCCCGTTCCAGGCAACTATACTGGTAATTTTCACAATTACATTTTCTCTCTTTATTTTGTATGGATCTCTGTGTAGAAGCTGGAGTGGGTTTCAGCTTCTAGATATCTAAATGTAGGTGTCTAAAGGAAGGGTTTATTTCAATTGTCTCAACATAGGTACTTTTTGCCATTTGAGATGCTCCAGGATATCCCACATGATCTCTGACTGCCTACCTAGAAAGACATAGGTCTCCCATAGGTCCTATGAGACCCCTAAGCAGATGTCCCAGATGCCCTAGGGCAGTTCAGATTGCACTAGGTAACTATGTTTAGGCAACTGAACCCAGTCTAGATGTCTACATACTAGTTACCGCTCTGAGCTTTTTTTCAGTAGAGACATAATTCATGGAGTTAATGGGGTCTAGATACCTTGCAGTGACCAAAATTCCACTTCAGGGTGGGCTGGGGTGTCAGTGTCAGAATAGGGCTGATAGAGCGGTGGTATTATCACTATAGTTGTCTGGGATGTTCTGCTAGCACTGGTGCTGAAAGACCCTTTAGGTGGCTACTTCAGCATTTCAAAAACAAGCAAGCAACAGAGCGGCTCAAGATTAGACTGGAGTTTGGAGACATTTAACCTCCCTGGCATGAGATACAAACATTGCTAAGTTCTACAACATTTCAGATAAACAAGGTAAAACTTTTTCAAGTGGCACAGATTTTGCAGTTTTTAAAAGGACTACATTGAATGGGAAAGAAAGGACATTTAGTGGATTTTGTTCTTCTGCCACACTCCTACATACAACAGAAATCTGAAGTATGTGTTTTAAATAGTCTTTATTTCCGCACTCTATTTACAAGTACTTAGACAGCTAAAAAGATAATTCGTTTTGTCCTGCACATACGGAGATCTCAAAATGACCCCTTCTAGTTTCAAGTCTTGCTGTCAGTGAGTTAGATGCAGTCTTAGAGAGTATTTTTTCTTATACGATAGATATCCATTTATGTTTCACTAGCAATTCAGCCTTAGTTTTCTGAAACCGTGCTTTAATAGGCAGATCAATATGATGCAAGCTATTTCAGAAAGCTGCACCATGTCAGCTCATCTGAGTCTGAAGGCACCACTGTAAGGTTCTCAATACTTGACAACTAATCGGCACTCTTGCTCATCGTACATGCAAAACGTATGGATTTCCTTTTCTTGTAAGCTGCCTGCTGCTGTGCAGATGGACGCCGTCTGCAGTACACCCCGCGGATGAAATATGCACTTAGTCAGAATGTCATCATTTCTCCCGGGTGTGCTACTGATGATTACAATGGTATGTTCACACACTGTATATCATTCAGCCACTGGTGATCAACATCAGTATCAGTGCTGTGGTTCTGTTCCCATGAGCAGTTTAATGACTGATTTCCAAAGAGACTGCTAGAACAATGCTAAACACTTTTGAAAAGTCCCACTGTTGAGATTTCTGTGTACTTTACTGATATCCAGACAGGAGGTGAGTTTTTTCCAGTTTAAAAATTGGGAACTCAAGTTGTGTAGAAATCTCTTTGCTTGGCTCCTGTAATATGCAGTTTTCTTTTCTAAGTGCCTGCTATCGAAGAATGGCTATGGGGGTCCTTATGCTAGGACCATAGTGGCTTTCCTTAGAAAAAGAATATAAACACATATCCTGATTTTCTTGAAGTGAGGGCAGATATGAACCCTATTAGTCAGTCCAGTGTAGGATAGATGGAAAGTGCAGGTACGTATATCTGAAGTTCCAGCATGGCATAGCGCTATGTGCAAGCCATTTCCATCCATAGGTTACAGGTAACAGACTGTTGTTAGTCTGTGCTGGGAAAAATCCTTTAGCTGGAAACCCAGGGTAGCCCCAAGCTTAACAAGAGGAGTCGGGTTGTGCAGTGACCAAGTGCTACTTGATGGTACCTCCTCGGGCAGGTGGAACATTTCTGAGGACTAAGTGTTTCACTTCCAGGAGGGTCGAGCTCTCCCCTCAGCTCCTGCACCAGGACTGCCAGTTATCCCCTGGCTGCTGAGTACCATAAATGTCGCTGGCAGCACCAGCTTCCCTTTTATGGAGCAGCAGCTTTCCTAAAGCACAATTGCACTGGAACGCAAATGTCTTCCTGTTGAAATCGCTGCTATTTGTCCGTAAATAAAGCCAAGATTTTTTTTTTTTAATGTGTTTTTAAGTTGGGTGTGTAAATCTATATTTAGGAACCCAATTGAGTGGCCTTTTTTTAAAGCAGCTGCTGACCACTCAGATGTACTTTTTTTTTCTACCAGTAAGTTCTACTCTCTGCTGAACTTGGAGACATCTGAGAGGCACAGGGCCAGCAGGCCTAATTCTTTCCAAGTCCTTGGGGCTAGCATTTCTGGTTGCCGACCACAGACTTTCAAAGACCCTGACTAATAGGAAACCCCCAGGAACAACGACTAACATGGAATTTAGACTAAGTCTGCACTTGTGTCAGCTAGTGGGTTTATTTCAGCTGCTGATGACAGCTTGAGCACAGGGCAGCCCCTGACAGACTCTTCCCCGTCCTTTTGGTGGGGATCATGGAGGTATGTGACATAGGGCAGTGGCAGGCTCTGCACCGTAGGCACTCTGCAGGGGATTCTGCAAATGCAGCAGCATTGGGATGATCGTGCAGTGTTGGATCAGACCTGAAGGTTCAATGAAACCCTTTGCACGGGTGTAAGAGAGAGCGGAATTAGATCTGTAGTATTGTTTTCAGTACCTTGATTTGGAAAAATGTTTGACCAAGAGTTTTTTTGGTAATTAAATAGAGACTTGGAGATTTTCATTCCCAGAGAAGCACAGTTAGATAAAAGGAGGGGAAATGTTTATTGTGGGTATCAGCCCATTCCAGCAAACCGATCCTTTTCCAGAGGATCCGAAACTGTGCACCAGGTGAATGCACTGTGCTGTTGAGCACAGGAAACACTTGCATGAAAGTTTCACTTATAAGGGCTTACAATCTCACTTTTATTTCTGGATGCAAATGAGAGTACTGCAAGTTTCTTTATATAAACTTGTTAACATATATATTTACACATATACAAAAAACCCCCATCATCATGACTTCATGGAAGCTCACCCACTGATCCTTTGGGTAAGAGGTAATCACACATTGGCCTGCTAAGACATCATAATTGCACACCAAGTAATTACATTTGGGAGCTTCTGCTGCAATTTAACCCAGTCATTAAATTTTTTTTAGAGGTTTTGTGAGCTATAATTGTTATAAATGGCAACCAGCCCAGTGGCTCAGCAGCAAAACAAGGTTCTGTCATGCTGGAGACCCCAGTTCAAGGACAGACAAAGTGTCTTGGGCATTGAGCCAATGCACACTAGCTGTGCTCCAGCAATGGCAGTGCAGCTTTTGGTGAGGAGAAGGGGCCAGTGAGTAATTCCAATCGCTTAGCTGAAATGTGATGCTACCAGATGTAGAGGCCACCGCAGCTTGAACCCTGCCCTCACAGCCACAAAGAAAGGATATTAAATACATACCAATGGGGAGGAAGAGCCATGAAAATGTGGAGGAAAAATGTGTAGTAAAATCTTTCCTGCGCTCTAATTGCAACTTTGGCATTCTCTGAAGGATACGTGACTAAAAAAGCAAATCCACCATTATATTTGCAGACACTTCAGTTAACTGATACGATGGTTAGCTGAACCTTGGAAAGACAGCAGCCAGGGGTTAGCACAATCTCTGCATGGGACTGATTTAAAAATGCAAGAGGAATGTCCCATGTGGGCATAAGGAACTTATCTTGAACAAATATTATCTTGAACAAAAAATTATCATGAACAAATTATCTAGAAAAATTATCTTGAACAAAGCCATATTTTGAAGTTACACCAAAAAAAGGCAGATGAGAATCTGGCCCATGTACTTACAAAGTTGGGGGGGGGGGGTTGACCATATAAAGCTGAGACTGTGTGCTGTTTGATAGACTCAAAGAAGTGAAAAAGCTACGAGTGAAAACATTATGCTGTTAATGACAAAGTGCAACCTTTCTCTTCACTTCAGAATCATTGATGGATTGTATTTAAAATGAATGGTACGAATATTCAGGGAAATTAATTTTTTTCTGCTTTTGTTTTGCACAAACTTTGATATTGATGCAAAACACCTGTTTGCACGGAAAACAAAAACCTATAGAACTGACAGGTACACTTAAACTACTTAGAAGTCATATAAGCCACATTTATTGGCATCTAAAGGATTGTTTATAAAAATGTAGAGCTGCTTTTAATTACTTTCCTTTATTTGTCTTAGATCTCCAAGATGCAGACACTTCTGTATGGAGTACTAGAACTACATCCTCCCCTTTAAACGCTGTTACGTCTAGGCCTGAAAATCTGCTGAAGAGTAGCACAGAGATGTTCATCAGGAACGTGACTGAACACTTCAGTAAAAACCTCTACTTTGACTCAAAATCCGCAGTAACAGAGAAAGCCTGGATTCCAACAACTACTCTTCAATACTCTAGCACCACTGAAGAGGTAAGGCAGAAGAATTATTGATTGATTTTTATTAAGCCTGCTCCACTCTGTGGGGCCTGATAGCTATTACAGGTGGATGTTTGGTGGACAAAAAAAAAAAACAAATCAGCTACGGGACTAAGCTTTGTTCTTTATTTTGATGGGATGCTTTGTTCATGCTCATAGAAGCACAGCTGCAGAAAAATTCTGCCTCTTCTGTACAGCATGATGGTGGTGTGCACGATGCATTGGGAAAATCTGTGAGCTAGAGGAAAATGCTCAGGATACGTGAGGAGCAATGGAAAGCTCATGGATGGATGTGACAGGAGCCATGGGATCCTGGTTACCTGTTCTTAGTGACTTAGCCTCTGCCATTGGTTTGTTGCATGACACGAGGGTCTAGCTCTAACTACGCTCTAGGAATCACAGTGTGTCTTATGACCTCATTTAGGATATTTGAGTCCTAAAATTACATACATGGTTTACAGATCAAAGCAAGTGAAATCTGAATTTTTTAACTTGTATTACAAGTCAAGGCAGCGTCAAGTTAAAGCTGGCCTTGACCCCGGTCAGCTTATCTACTGACCGACAGGCAGAGCAGAGACACAGACGCTTCTCGATTGCTGCTCTGCCCAACCACAAACAGCCCTGGCAGAGGAGGGGAAGAGGGGTGCTGGCCCCATCCCTAGAGCTAACAATGGGCATTCAGTACCTCCACATCAGTTTCTGGTCTTCCTTTTCTGTGTGGGCAAGGCACAGTTAAGTAATCTGAGAGTAAATCTGGAATCACCATTGGCAACATGTGTATGGGCAGTTAGAGCTGAAGCATGCATGACATTATTGGTATTGCTATCAACACATAGTGGTTTAGAACTGAAAATCCCTAAATTCCCTGTGGCTTCTTGTCCAGGAGACCACACTGCACTCAATGTATTGGGGCAGGCAAACATGTTGTTTCAGTTATTACTTTGGGTGTCAGTGTTACTGTGGATGAGACTAAGAAATGTGTTTTGTATTTGGGAGGGCTGTGTGCAGAGCAATCTGTACAATCTGGTATGAACAACATCACTAGAGACAGGGAGAAAGGAAACATAGTGTCACCCAGGACTATGCTGACCCAAATAACCAACTCAAAGGTTTATGGACCTGTCACTGCTGTTCTAGAGCTGATGAGGGGAACGGACTGAGCCAATGATGGATGCACTGCACCCCATTCCATAGCTGATGGAGATAGTTCATATAAAATAGGATTATTCTGGCTTAGTGCAGGCAGACTGAGCTTATTTCACTATGCTCTCTGTTCATATGCGTACCACCTGTACAGAATACTGGTCTCCCGCAAATTGAAATCTCCTATTTAATCTGGTATTACCCAAACTGCCTCCAGCACTCCTACTAAATAATCCCATCAGTGCTAAAAAAGGCATAGAATCATAGAATCATAGAATGGTTTTGGCTGGGAGGGACCTTGAAAGATCATCTAGTTCCAACCCCCCTGCTGCGGGCAGGGACACCCTCCACTAGACCAGGTTGCCCAAAGTCCCATCCAACCTGGCCTTGAACGCTTCCACGGAGGGGGCATCCACAACCTCTCTGGGCAACCTGTTCCAGTGCCTCATCACCCTCACAGTGATTTCTTCCTAATATCTAATCTAAATCGACCCTCCTTCATTTTAAAGCCATTACCGCTTGTTCTGTCACTACATGCCCTTGTAAACAGTCCCTCTCCAGATTTCTTATAGGCTCCCTTCAGGTACTGGGAGGCTGCTAGAAGGTTGCCCAGAGCCTTCTCTTCTCCAGGCTGAACAGCCACAACTCTCTCAGCCTGTCTTCACAGGAGAGGTGCTCCAGCCCTCTGATCATCTTCATGGCCCTCCTCAGGACTCACTCCAACAGGTCCATGTCTGTCTTGTACTGGGGAACCCAGAGCTGGACACAGTACTCCAGGTGGCATCTCACGAGAGCGGAGTAAAGGGCGAGAATCAGCTACCTCAACCTGCTGGTCACGCTTCTTTTGATGCAGCCCAGGATACGGTTGGCTTTCTGGGCTGCAAGCGCACACTGCTTGGTCATGTTGAGTTTCTTGTCTACCAACACCCCCAAGTCCTTCTCCTCAGGGCTGCTCTCAATCCATTCTCTGCCCAGCCTGTATTTGTGCTTGGGATTGTGCCATCCCATGTGCACGACCTTGCACTTGGCCTTGTTGAACTTCATGTGGTTCACACAGGTCCACTTCTCAAGCTTCTGGACAGCATCCCTTCCCTCCAGTGTGTCAGCTGCACCACACAGCTTGGTGTCATCGGCAAACTTGCTGAGGGTGCATTCGATCCCACTGTCAGTGGCACTGTTTGAACTGAAGCTACTACCTCCCGGGTTTCTACCCCAGTCACCTCCTGATTCACATGATTTGCACTGAGCAGGTTGCTTAGGTCAAAGCTTTCAAACCAGAATCCTGATGTTAAGCACTCTAAACATATCCATAAAAAAAATAAATTCATTAACATCTGTCCCTTAGACCCTCCAGATGGGTCTGGACATTTGAATCTAGATATATCAATTTAGAAGTGCAAACTTAAAATCTTTGGCCTCCATATTCCAGTTTTTCTCTTTAGAGTGAAGTTAAAAACATTTCAGTCAAACTAGCGGGGATGTTTAAAGGATTAATTGGTTTAACATGACACTTTGAAAACACTAAGTAAGCGCTGAGTATTGTTGCTAGGAAGACAATATATCCTATGAACTGCATTTGCCCAGGCTAGCTCCTCTTCTTTGTAGAAGTAAAGCCTTGATGTTATTTGGCTCTAAGTAGACTTATTTTGGGGGGGACAATGGTGACACTTCAATCGAACAAAATGTTTGGTTTAGAGCAGCCTTGGATATCAAGTAAAACTGCAGCTTGCACTTTCAAACCATGACAAAAGCTATGCAAAGCCCATTTCCTCTTGATTAGAGAGACAGAGAGAGGTTGGTGTTAAAAAAAAAAAGAAGTCAGGAAACCTTGGGAAAGTGTCTGAAAGGGACTTTGGAGCCTGCTATTAGAGACATGTCCGGCCACTCCCAAAACTCACTTCCAGTTCTTTTTTTTTTTTCTTTTTTCTCTTTTAATTAGTTTCTTGGCTTGCCACACAGATCTGTAAGTGTTAAAGGCTGTGTGACTGCTGATTTGCTAAAAGCCCATTTATTCAATTTATTCAGTCTGGAAATAATTACTCGCATTATCTTGGCTATTCTATATAAATATATTGCCACCAGTGAACGATGGACCCTTCCTGTTTTATTCCAGTGCTGGCAGAGTCATCTGTGTCAGACCTTACCCTTACAGCAGCTTTGTGATGGATAACGTACAGACGGAAGTCTCAAAACCCTTAATAAACCAGCACTTTCCTACTAATATAGCAGAGTAGTTTTAAAGATTTTACAATAGCAAGAATAAGAGTAATAAAGTAGGAACTTCTAAATTATGGGCAATGCTGAGAAGCAGCAACATCCCTTTTCTCCACACATTATCTTACATTAGCTTGGACAGACAGACTGACATTTCCAAGATCTTTAAATTTCACTTGTGGTAGTTTCAATTTCTTTCCTGGCACTTATAAGTTTGCACCGATATTTATTTATTTATTTATTTATTTATTTATTTATTTATTTCATATATTTCATCTACTTAACTAATTTACACCTACATATCTGAATTACATCTTCCCTGCAAATTCAGATTATGGATGTTATCAAAAATCCCTACAATGTGAGTTCCACTTTCCAAGAAAAGGAAGGTTACTCTAGGTATTCTCATCTTCGGAGAGGGGTTTGTAACCCAAACATCCCAATAAGCCTTCAAATTTACTCTTCTCAGTGCTGGAAAAATTTTGATGTGCCTTATAACATTAAGTCCAAAAAGCACTATCATCTAAAAAAGAATTTACACTGTAAAACTCTCTCACCTTAGACTGATAATAAGACACTTATGTCATTTTAGTCCTAGTTTAGGTCTAATACACACACTTTGTGTTTTCCATCAATGGTTTGTTTTTGGGGCGTGGTCCCTCCTTTTGTCCAAAGTATGTCAACATCTCTTCCAAGGTAGATCTTCTGCAGTGGGCTTGAGAATGGCATAATAACCAACACATATTTTTATCATCACTTAAGGTGATGTTCATAAAGTTATTAATCATCATAAAGTTATTTACTTTGTAGAATAAAGCCCAACACTTTCTGTGCCATGTCCCTAGGACCAGGCATGGAGCTCCACTGGGACCAATGAAGCTTCCCACAGGTGCAGGTGCCACCCACGAGCGCTCAGACCTTTGGTGTCTGAACAGAAGAAGGAGAGCTAAGGCTTTTTAGACATTTCTATCTTGTCTGACAGGCTGATGCCCAGAAAACTTCTACAGCAGCAGCTCCCATAGGCAGACTGATGTTTGTGATCACTAGCACCTTTTTCTCGCTGAAACAGGGCAAAAGTGAAATGGACATGGTGAATTTGCTTGAGATGCTGCTTTTAAAAGTTAAAAACCCATCATACAGTACAGAAAGATGCAGAAAAGTGCCATTCCTATGTGAAGAAAGTAAATGTGAAATTCCTCCCCCTTTCTGCAATCTCAAATTTACCCCGTTGTTGCCTATTTGAGTATCTGAAGGTCCAAAATGCTTCTGGCTACGTTTCTTCTCCCTCACCCCACATATATATATATACACGTGAGTTTTAAGAGACTGAAACCTAAACAAGAAGGAAATGGGCATGCATGACAGACACGGAATGCTGTGCAGCGGCTGCAGCTGATTCGGAGTTGCGCGCAGCTGGTTTGGTGCGGTCTGAAAACAGGGAGACTTTCTTGCTTTCTGTGGTGTGTGTAATTTTAGCTTGGGAGTTATTCAGGGGATGTGGGAAGGAATTGTTTCAAGGACACAAGTCAATGCGAAACAAAACAAAAAGTTGAGATAACTTGGTCGCTGACACACAGGCTACTCCTCTTGCCGGCGTGTGGGGCTGCGGGCAGCAGCTCGGCGTCGGGCTCTGCCAGGAGCCACCTTGCCGCAACGCCTCCGGTCATGGTGCCACAGGGCCGGGGAAAGGATGGAGGCCTTGGTGGTCCGCAGCTAATCTCTAAAAATGTCAATGTTTGGGACACAGGAGCTGGAATGCCGGTTTAGTGGTGGCTGAGACTGAAAGGAGATGGGGCAGGTGGCAGGGGTGAGGAGAAGGGGGCATGTGAGGCCAGAGAGCCATGATGTAAGGGATGCGCAAGGCAAGGCAGGCATCAGGCGAGGCAGGTGTGAGGCCAGGCGGGCATGAGGGTTGGCAAGGATGAGGAGATGGGGGCACGTGAGGCAAGGTGGCCCTAATGGAAGGTAGGTGCAAGGCAAGGCAGGCATGAGGTGACGTGGCCATGAGGCAAGGTGGGCATGAGGCGAGTGTGAGGATAGGTGGCCATGAGTTGAGGCAGCCATGAGGTGAGACGGCCATGAGGGAAGGTGGTCAATGAGGCAAGGTAGCCATGAGGTGAGGAGGCTGTGAGCCCTCGCGGGTGTCAAGCGAGGTGCAGCCAGCATGAGGCAGGAGTGCTGCCGGCCCCCCCCAAAACGAGGGGCCCCCGAAAACCAGGAGGAACACGGGGAGAGAAGCCCCAGGGGAGAGCCGACACAGGGAGGAAGCGGCGAGGAAGGAACGGAGGTGGGGTGGGAGAAGAGCGGGGAGGAAGGTGGGACCCACAAGGAGCGAGGGGCGGCGGCGGGTCCCGGGTCGCCGTGCTTCGCCCCCCGCAGCGAGACGCGAGGAAATCGCCTCTTGATTGCGGAAGTTGGCGAAAAGGGCTTCGGCAGAGTCAGCCCGGGTCAGAATGGCAGCGTGGGAAGCGGCGGCCGCCTCCCCCGCCTCCTCCGCTCCTCCTCAGCCGCAGGCGGGCGGGCGGGCGGCGGGCAGCTTCCCCCCCCCACCCCCCCCCCCACCCCACCCCGGTGGCAGGGAGGCGGCGAGGCGGCCGGGGCAGCCCCGAGCTTATGCAGCAAGCGGGCGGCCCGGCAGAGGGCTCGGCGGCCGCCGCGCGGAGCCCGGCGGGGGAGCGGTGGGCCCCCGGGGCCCACCGCGGCCACTTCGCTTCTTCGTGCCCCCCCCCCAACCCCACACCCACCCCCGCCGCCTCCCTTCCCCTCCCCGCGAGGGTTTTCGGGGTTAAAAACTGTCGGCGATGCTGAGCTATGGAGCGGGATTCGCCCTGTGGACCGCGCTGGCCCTAACCAAGGTGAGCGGGGGGAGGGGGGACGATGCGGGGGTCGCCCCTCGCAGGTCCCAGCCGAGCCCGGGGGACGCAGGCGGGTTTGTCCCGCACCGGCACAGCACGCAGCAGGGAGTGTGAGCCCAGGGGGGCAGCGGCGGCTGGCGGAGCCCGTCGGTTCTCTCAGAGTTTTCCCCGCTCTCCGCAGGCCGCGCCGGGGGAGGCGGCGGGATGCAGCGCCAACCTGACGGAGCGGCGCGTCGCCGGGCAGAGCGTCCAGCTGCGGTGGGGTGCCGTGGGCCGCGCCTGCAACTTCAGCCTGACCGGGCGCTCCGAGGACGGGGAGGCGACCGGCTGCCAGCCCGCCCCCACGGGCAACGGCTCCTACGGCTGCATCCTGCGGGGCCTGGAGGCCGGGACCTGGTACCACCTCCGCATCGAGCCTCTCGCCGACGGGGAGGCTGTCAACATCTCCGTGCAGACAGGTACGGGCAGAGCACGGCACGGCAGGTGCTCGGGAGCCGGGAGGGACGCCAGGCTTTTCCTTCCCGTCCCTTTGCTTCAGCCGGCTGTGAGAGGAGGAGGGTGATGCATTTACAGCTACTGTAAACGTACAGTGTTTGCTGAACGTACCTATCCTGCGCTTGAGGTCTCTTTACCCCGCTGCCAGGCATAACCACTGCCTAAAGTGAACCAAGCAAGCTTGAAAGAAGTTGCTGTGCGGAGACTAAGTCAGTGCTGGGAGTACGTTTCTGCTGCTCCCTTAAGCTGCCATCCAGCAGAATACTTCAAAAAGTAGTAGCTCTTAACGTCCTTTGTGCTCATGCAAAACTATTGGCTTTGTAGTTCCTCTGGTGACAGCTTATTTACTGTTTTTAAAATACAGTCTATTTCATGGCAGGTAGATCCTATTCAGGGATAGCTCACTGTTTCAGCCCATTTCTATACTTTCATTCTGTCTAGCCAAGAGTCTAAAAGTCAGAAAGTAAGGCTGAAACTTCTTGCTTGTATGTTTTCCTTGAATACAACCAGTGAGGTGTTATGATGTACAGTTGTGTGCAGAGCATTTACAGTGTCACATCGATGACTGGCTGTAAAAATGTTCCAGCAGCCTGCCGGAGTGCTGCCAAGGAAAGCCTCCTTTCTGCGTGTGTGTTTGTGTGTGTGTGCGAACAACTCATCTGCGAAGCAATGAACAACATAGAGCCACTGGCTGCAGCTACAGAACTGGACTCTTTCTACCTGTATTAGTGTTTTCTTAAAGATGATGAAATATAGTATTGTCTAATCTGTGACTGGTGGTAACACAGGACTCAAAGCAGAGATGTCTTAAATGAGGTCCGTCATTAAATGCCTCCCTGATTTGCTCCTAAAGACTTAGCTTCAGAGCAGTATTTTGCAGTATCAGTATTGAAGATTACAGCAGCCAGATACTTAACAGTTCAGAGATGTCATTTACTGTCAGACCCTTTTCCCAGCATTAACTGTACAGATGCATTAAATACACTCCATTAATTTGTTTTGGGACCTCAAGTTAAAAAAAGTCTAGCAACAAGTCTGCTGGTGTGATAGCTATACGGTAAGCACAAGTCATGTCACTTGGTAAAAATGAGTAACAGTTTCTATGCAGACAGTGATTTCAATCAGTGTCATGCATCATGAGAACTGTTTTGAATATTGATGACTCGTAATTTGAAAACTGAAAGAATAAATTAACCGTTATCAGAGTGACTGGTATAAGTCACCATCGTTGCTGGATAGTAGAGATCTATTATTGAACACTTGCGTAGAAGTAGACAAAAAGGTACCACTTTAGACCACATTTTGATTAATGCATAATCATTTAGACAGTAACTTGTACGTGTCATTTATGACTTTTTTATCCATAAATAGATTTTGCAAGACTATAAGATGATAAAAGTGATTGGAAGCAACTGCTGATTATAGTCATATTATGTAGCTGACTTCAGAGTGAAAAGGCTGATTGAAGTTTAAGTTGAAATACTGCAAATTAGTGGATCATAGTTGAAGTGAGGTTTATCTTTGGATTTTGGATAGCAGAGATCAGTCAAAAGCATGAAATAAGAGTAGAGGAACCATGGAGGTTTCCTGCAAAGACAGCTACTCAGATTGATCTGTGGTTCCTCGCTTCCCTTGGTTCAGTTACATTTGTTGCATTCTTTGATCATGTTTAAAATACACAGTTAGCTCCAAAATCTGTCAGTTTATTTTTTTCTAAATAATATATAACATTTGTTATGCCTGTCATCAACCCATGTCATACTGTCAATATTACGCATTTCAATGCAGAACGAGGGAGGATTATTCCTCTATGTTTCCACTAGGGGCAGCATTTTAAACCAGTTTTCTGGAAAGTTTTTCACCTGTTCCTTTGTAGCTTGATGTCAGTAGTTTTGTTTTACAATCTACTGAGTGAACATCCATAGGCATATATTCCTGGAAACTATCCTGTGAATGTGGATGTATGAGCAATATTTTCAGTCATATTGTAAACAAAATTCCCACTGATTTGAATGGTAGCGGAACTGAGCTATCATGGGCTGTCTAAAAATATGGTGTCTGACCTTGGTACTCAGTGAGGTTCCCTTCCTGAGCTCATTGGCTAAGAAAGATGGGCTTAAGTTGTTCTTTGGAGATGCCCAGCTTTCTCCACTGACTAGAAAAGGAGCCCAGGTTAAACCAGGCACCTGAAGTTTAGATGGTTGAAGTTAAGTGAGAGGAATCCCATCTTGCGTGTTTACTTTTGCAAAATGAGGTTTCGAACATCTGTATCATCTTAATACAATAAATGTACACAGAGAAAGCAGCAGAGTTGTTTATATACCTAGTTCAGAAACTTTAAATTTTTGCTCATATTCAATCTGTTAAAATTTTCATGCGCTCCTGCCTCTTATGAGTTCATTTCTCATCATGTTTCTTACACAAAGTGCTGGAGTAGCTAAGCCCATAAAATCCAAAATATTTTGTTAGATTTTGAGTGTGATCTGTTCTAATTAAAGACTTAAGGTAAAACCGATGAATAATGTGTACTGTAGTTGCAGTTATAATGTGAAGGCTTGGAGAGGATCAAATGCCTAACTTAATTTGGCCTTTTGAGTATTTAATTTCACATTAAAATCATACTTGTGATTTAAGTCTATGTTGTTCGCAAGTTTGGTATTCCAACAGAGTAAGTACGCAGCTCACCAAGACTGCATAAACTCTCAAGTAACACCAAACCCTTTGTGAATCTTTGAGTAGAGAAGCAGCTTCTATTCCACTTGTGGATGCATAGATCTGAAATCTAATAACGTGTGGAATAGTGGTACGGTAATCCACACTAGTCCACCAAGGTGGAGTCTGTTGTGTCTTTGCTCAAGAAATTTTGATCTATGGGTTATCAATTTAAAATGGCAAATATTTAATCCTCTAGAGCACAACTGAAATAGGTCCTCCAAAATCATGGAAAATACAATCACATACACACTGCATAAGCCAGGTATACACAGGCATGCAAACACACGTACCATGTTGGCAGTTGTGCTATTTTGGTAGACCAGGAAATGAAGAAAAAGCTGATAACACTGTTTATCGGCTCTGAGCTACAGATAAATATTCCACTGCAAACCTGAGATTACAGATGTTAGTAGGCACAAGTGTGCATATTTATTTCTGATCAGTATTTACCATTTGTTACAGTTTTTGAATATATGCATAGAACAGCACATAAAACCATACAACTAGTCAGCATGCTTGACATTGTAAAGTTGGGACAACGCATGCACCTGTTGGTCCTTCCATGTTATCTTCTTTATTGTTCTCAGTAAAACTATTTCTGTGACTGAGAGCTACTCTATAACAAAAGATGGTAGGATTGTGTCTTTCTTGATTTCAGATAAAATACTTTTTAAGTTCTCAATTCTCCACATGTCTGTATACGAGCATAACTGTGTATTTCAGTAGTGTATTTTCAGTGAATGACTAGGTCTTTAATTAAAATTCTAGTTAAAAACAATAGTATATGAACAGATCCTAAATTGCAGTTAAATTTATGAATTTCAGTTCTGAATTTGAATTGTGGTCTTGAGAGCCATGAAAAACAACTTGGCAACTCCCCCACTTTCAAATATATCGTCTGTAATAGACTTATAAATACCATTTTCAACATTGTTTTCTACAAAAATATTGCAGTGATATTTTTTTTACTGCCTAATCGAAGCCACCTGTACTGAGAGAACTAACAGGTAAATAAATTTTTGTCAGAAAAATTGCTAAATATTTGAATGAAAAGAACTCAAAAATTCTACCATCTAAGACACAGTCTGGTAGAGTATTTTTCCATTGTAATATGTAAATGCCAAAAGCATGGCTTGGCCACGTGTTCGCTTCTGTAAATTTCAAATTATTTGGGACAAATCTGATTTATTAGCCATCTGTAGGAACAACTACTGTGACATGGCTCTGACTATAGGCTGTATAACCCTATAATCCATAATCATGTGATGGTTATGATCATTGTCTCAAAAGGCAGAGTACAAGAAGAATATAAATAACCATGTAGGCTGTTTTGAAGATTTTCTAGATTGTGTATCATCCCTCAAAAATTAATATTTGTACTTAATAAGAACAATGAAATCAACCTTCTTTACTTAATCTTCAGAAAAGTCCTTGTGAAGTAGGTTACTGTTTTATGAAAAGGGAAAGCTAGGAAAAAACTGGATGATATGGTAGGAAGGTGGCTGAGACTGGAAATCAGGAATTCCCCATTACTCAGTCCTGGGCTCATATCTCTCAGTTATTTTCTTTTCCTCCTGCATAAGGCAGGGGTGTTTCTGTGCCTACAGGCTGTATTTAGGAGTCATGTCATTGGGATTGGACGTAACCATATCTATCATTTCTATAAAATGTATCTATAGCAGCTGTGCCACAAAAGTGAAAACGGAGGTGCAATATAATTCAAACAACACTAAGTCTTCTGGAAGACTCCTTTGTAGACCAGGAGACATTAATTCATATAGTATCAAATGGTATAAAAATATCTTTATGAAAATATTTTATTTCTGTGATATATCAGTGTTGTATCATTGCCAGCAGAGACTTGTATAACAATGTAAATGGTTTTTTAAGTGTTTGTTTCCATCCAGGGCTCTTTCAGCCCAGGCACTTCCCAATCTCATTGTTCCTTTGTTCTAGCGGATGTACAAAGCACTGAGTGTTTTGTTTTCTGGACCAGATAGATTAGATAAAGTCTGAATTTCTGAACTTCACCTTCTAGGCACGCAATTCTTTTCTTTGCTAATGTACCTTAGAAGACAGATTGCCCAGGACAGTATAAGCGCTTCTAAAAGTGTTGGAGGTGTCTTCTTTTGTAGAATTTGGCAAATAATGTGGGTTACAACGTTGATTACTTTTGCAGGACTATCAAGCAGTCAGCCTTATCCTCACTTTGTCAGAGAGTTAAACTTCTTGCAGTTACCATGACTTTTCTCTTGATATCAGTCAGATTAAAAATTTTTTAGCTGTCTGTGCATCTGACCATATATAGTGCTGGAATTTATTTCTGACTCCCAAAGTTTGACCTTTCTGATTAGAAGGAACAAGTTTATACCCCCACTATTCACTTTTGCCAGCATAATAGTCTTTAGTGGCTTAGTATATATTATAGGTGGAGCTGGTAGTCAAGCCTATTGTTAAGATTTCCTGACACTTTTCACTAAAACCTCCTGTCTCAGTTGCTGTAACTGGGTGAAATTTTAACTATTTGGCCTGAAGTTTGATGTGCTTGGTCTTTGGCTTGAGTTTTAATTTTTTTTTTTTTTTTTCCCCCCAGATTTAGGCAGAGTTAGTTTGGCCTTAAAGAAAGAGGTCAAGAAAATAAGATAGTTATTTTTATTTATTGATTTTGTTAAGTTAATTTTCATCTATTTTTCTGAAGAGCACTAGCATCTCCGTGGTCCAAAGCAGTAATCTGAATTTAAGCAGAGACCTAGGTTCAAAGGGACACAGTATTTTTCACAGAGTCACGGGCTGGTTGAGGTTGGAAGGGACCTCTGGAAGTAATCTGGTCCAAGCCTCCTGCTCAAGCAGGGCTACCTAGGGCCGATTGCCCAGGACTATGTCCAGACAATCTTTGAATGTCTCCAAGGAGGGAGATATTCCCTTGAAATTCCTCATATACTTGATTGACAGAGCATACCACCAAAACCTGGCATCAGTATGTTCTCAGCAGAGCTTTGTAAAAAGCAATTAAATCCTCTGCACCAGCCAGGCTTTGAAGAAGAAACAGCTTAAAGGCTACTAGCCCCATGATACCCATGCCACTGTATTCCTGGGGTGGGGATAGGTTCAACTTTGTCCTTTCAGCCTTTACAGTGCAGTTTTTAATTATGTGATCTCACACTCTTTCATCTGCCTTGTTCAGGGAACCAATGACTGCATTTGAAAAATGTTTTTATTCTTCTGTGTTTAAGGCACTGTACTTATGGAGACCTCAGTTCTCAGCCTGGATGCATCATACTCTCCCTGTCTGATAATGGCAAGAGTCGCCAGAGTGTACTCATGTGGAAGCCAAATTTAGTTGTTAAATTGTTGGGAAACCTTTATTCTTTAACTTCACAACTTGTGAATGCTTGATTTTGCTTTGGGTTGTTTTATGACACCTTTTTAATATGCAGTTGCTTAACCTTACTGGAAGACATAAATGTCAGTACCTTAGTACATGAACGTGTAATACATTTCTTTTGGTTTGCATGAAGTCTTGTGAGTGATGAATGCACCTGGAGAATATAAGCAACCAGAGTCTTTTATTTTGGTCAATGTTTGCCATCCCTTTAGAGTTATTGTATTTTACAGGTGATTTTACTTGAGAGCTTCTTAATAAACAACATGATGAAGACTGAGAGTTTCTCAGAGAAATAGTCCCAATTAAATATAGTTCCTAAAAGTTTGCCCAATGTACTGTTTGGGGTTTTTTAAATTTATGTGAAGAATACTACAGCAGAGCAGAAGCATATTCTATTAGAATATGTTTGAAGTGGTTGAAGTTAATACTAAAACCAAAGAACTGTTTCCCTTTAAAATAGTGAAAATGCTCATTCCCATTAGTGATAAAGTGTTTAGCATGAGTGCTAGGAAATGAAAGCTGCTGGTACAGTTGTATCTATAAAGCTACATTACACAGAGGCTTTGAGTGTAATTTGCTGGATTTTCATGTTTGCTCTTTCTTATTAAAGTTGTTACAGTTTTACTATCAGGAGATTTCCAAGCTTGCTATATACACTGGCTTGTTATATACACAACTGGCAGTGTTTTTCTGTGTGAGTGAGAGTGTATGTACCCAAGTAACATTTTTTAATTCTTACAGGACTCTTGTAGACAGGTTTCAGTGATATGCTGTTTGTAAGTGTAAACAAAAAGACTTTTTGAAAAGCATTGGCATCATGATGATGATAAAGGGAGAGTTTTTAAAGGTTTTTTGTGCTATGTAAAACTTGAGACACTCCCAATGCAAGATACATTAGTGTATGTTTTCTGATTTTTTTTTTTTTAACTGCAGATCCCTTACCACCACCTCGTTTTGAAATTAACAAGGAAAAAACTACCCTCACAAGCTTACAGGTTCAGTGGGATCCTTCCTCAGGAAAGGTAGACTTGTATAACCTGGTATTATTTGATCATGATAGTAAAAAGATACAAGAAGTCTCCATACCAGGAAGAATTTCAAAAATGGAAAACACTTTTTCCGGTCTCATCCCTGGGAATAAATACAACATTGTCCTCCGTGCAGTTGCTGGAAATAAGAGTACCCCAGAACTTCGCATAAATGGATCTACTGGTATGACTTCTTTTACTGTAGTTCATGTAAATAAAATCACTTACAGTATTTTACAGTTCTGCATTTTGAAATTAACAAATATATATCATTCTTCTACCTGGCAAGATGTAGATACATATGTATCTATTGATTATATATAGAAATAAACAAAACATAAATCTCTGACTAACAGAAAGAGTTGTTTGCTGAGAATGAAGGCATGTTGTTATGATGTATTTGGACATAAATTTGGCGTTGGGTTTTCACTAACCCTGAAGAACTTCAACATATTTCAAAAGTACAACTGTTCAAAATTGCTGAAGTTGTGGAGATAACCATTAGGCCTTAAGCATGTGGTTTTTATTCCAACAGTGCCATCCCCTGTGAAAAACATTCAGGTCACTGTCAAGACAGACACCATCCATGCTTCATGGTCTCCCGGCTCTGGGCGTGTGGATCATTACAGGCTGGTGTTATTGGATAATCATGTCCCAGTTCGTGAGATTCACCAAGAAGATCCTCTGACCTCCTACACTTTCTCAGGACTTACAGCTGGCCACCTGTATAACCTCTCTATCATAACCCACGCTGCAGGATTGGAGAGCAGCAGTTTTCAGAGTGTCAGGACAGGTATGATTTCAGAATTCCTCGCAACAGAGTAAGAAGCTAAGGCCATAATCTAATAGTATTACAGGACATATTGCAGAATAATAAATGATTCCTGTTCCAAGCGTATGTTCCCAGACTTCAGTGGCTGAATTACCCTTGGCAGGTATTTCTCTCCAAAGGCTATAGAGGGAGCTAGAGACACCATAAGCTGATTTAGTTTCCTAAGTTACCATTACAGCAAAGTTAGCAGCTAAATTTGCTTTTACGGTGTCTGCAGCTAAATTAACTGCACTGCTTAATGCAGGCAGCTCCATTAAACATGTAAAGTTAGGTGTTAACAGTCTGAGTCCAAGTGCCCTGGTATCACCTCGTATCTGTGAAAGAGGTTCATCTGACTTTTTCAGTGAATTGAGGCAGTGTGTAGCCTGGTTATTTCACAGTATTGAAGACTGTTTAACTCCATGATGATTCTTACATAGCTGAAAGAGAGGTGTAGAGCTTGTGAGTTTTGCAAAAAAATATTTTCTGTGTCTTTTTTTCTCTGAATTGCAAAATACCTGAGCTTCTAAACAGAAGTGGAAAAAAAAAGTAAAGCAGGTTAAGAATTTTGAAATTGAATGTTGGCTGGGTTTTGTTTGTTGGTTTTTTTTTTTTGTTTTTTTTACAGAGAAGTATTGATTCAGGGAACCAGAGTTTTAGAAGTGAAATTTTTTTTCAGGAAGGTTTTCCAGAATAGAGTTCTGTGGTCATAGAGAGAAAAATAAGATGACATCCTGCTAGACCACAATGGTTAAAACACTCATGTAAGCAAAAACAAGACCATGCCTTTGCTTTCCTTAATTTCTGGCAAACGTAAGGTGCAGTTTCTTTGACAAAGATCTCACCATGTAAACATAATTTAATATTAGGTGAGCAATATTGTGATGTCTAGGGCCCACAGATGATGCTATTGTCACCTAGCACTGGCTGTTCTGGGGATTATATTCTTGGTTTATTTTATTTCTTCAGATTTTTTTATTTTTTCCTGTTGCAGGGTGCAAAAATTTTAAATCTCACAGATTTTGTCAGAACAAAAAAGCACTCCATCTAGCTTGCTGCATGGTCCTCCATTTCAATACCTAGTGTGTCCCAAGCCTGAGAAATGAAGATACTGGAGGCAGCTACGCCTTTCTTTTAGTGGCGCATTTCAATAAAGGAGTTTGATTCCAATCCCACCTACGCTGGTGTAAATCAGGCATAGTTCCAATGCTGCTGTAATGTTTATTCTACCAAAACTCACACAGGCATCTCTGTTCTTAGGAGCATGTGCCTGGTCAGTTTGATAGCCAAAATGACTAGTGTAAGTGCAGACATGGCTAACAGATTTTCTGTTCTGTGAAATGAGAGCGGTCATCCTAAGAGGTGTCGCTCTCAGTGGCAGAATGTCTTAAACAAGGCTGGGTTCAGTTTCACTGTGACCAGGCTTTGCCCTTTCACTGTTCAGGCACAATCATTCATACTCTATCTCATATAACCATTTAAAAACAAAACTTTAAAAACAGTTTGGAGGCAGCAGGTCTTATATTTTCTGTGGTGGAAATATTTTATTGTCTTTCTTATTTTCTTTTTTTTTAGCCCCAGCTGAAGTCTTAGATTTGATGGTGACTAACGATGACAGCTTAGATGCTTTAAAAGTTAAGTGGAGAAGACCTTCAGGAAACCTCAATTTCTATAATATCACTCTGTCTCATCTCGGATCAGTTAAAGAAGTCAAAACTCTACAGCCACCAGTCACAGAGACTCGCTTTGACAAGCTAACTCCAGGACGTCTTTATCAGGTTACTGCCCGCACAATCAGTGGTGAACTGTTTACTGATCGGATGGCAACTGGCAGGACATGTAAGTCTTCTGCTTCAGTAAGAACATTGTAACCAATGCTATTTTGCCTACACTGGCATTGTAGAAAATCATTGTAGGAGACAAAATGATTTGGATTCCAGGCAAAATAAGATAAAGAGCACAATATTGTTCTGGGAGTACCCTTTCCTGACTCTGGCAGCAGTTAATCTGGCAGCCAAAAGCAGCTACAGCAAAGCTTGGGAGCAGGAAACAATAATGCATTTTGGACCTTATAGTTGGGTGAGTCTGTTACAAAACTGCTCCACGCTACTCCACTTCTGACCAACTTTGTTATCTTGAATTCAACTCAGCGTAGTATATAAAATGAGTTACATTATGGGGAAGTTTGCATGTAGTCAAATTGTTAACAGAATTTTAAGTAATTTTGCAAGGTCTAATATTATCCCTTGCTCCAGACACAAATCTACAAGTAGGAAAAGATTAGGTCTCGGTTTTCTTTACTACTGACAGCATGGATTAAGGAAGGCATGTAGCAGTCTGGGTAGAGCTGTTTTGTTTGTCGTCTTTCAGAAGTATAATTTTCTTTCGGGTATCTCTTGTATGAGTTCTGAACCTGAATAATCCTGGCATAATTCTCCCACAGCATTGCTGGCCACAAAAGTGTGTCATCTTCTCTACACCAAGCTGGCCCAGGCAGAATTTAGATGGGAGAAAAATATATAAATGGGTGAAGAATACACATATAAATTGTTAGTAGACTCAGAGCCAAAAAATATAAAATGTGTGTGTGTGTGAGAGAGAGCAGAGTATTTATTTTAGAGAATATTTATCATCAACAACTAAGCATCTCATGTGAAAGGCACATCCTTGACATACCTAGCTGCTACCCCATTCTCAGTGCAGGATGGAAGAGACCTGACAAGCTTTTCATGTCCAGTAAGTACAAAACTGGACTGGTTTCATACATGTCTTTTTTGTTTGTCTAGCCTACCATTAAAGACCTTTAAGATTACCATTTCCATCTGGAGGGAGAGGTTCAGGCCCTCACTGAAACCACTGATCCCCAAATTTGTGAACTAGACACAGAACTTTCAAAGTTGGGAATCTAGAAGTCCCATTTCCAAGGGTGGTGATCATGTGCAATTCCTTCCCTTGACTTTTCCAGCAGCTTTGAAAACAGTCACTTCAGCAGAAGCTTTGTGGCCTAAAGATAAGTTTGTAAATCCAGGCTGTCAGATCTACAGATACTGAAAGGGTTTAACTCCTAGGACCCCTCTGTAACTCACAGAGAGAACCGGGTGCCCAAGAACATAGTCTACATCGCTGTGTATTGAGAGGGTGCCTACGGCTGCAGAACCTGCTGAGGAATGTTGTGGCAAGGAATATGGACATCTCAGGGACTGAAACTTGGTACCGTAAGGGTGTAATGATGTCCAGCCAGTCTGACAAGACTGAGCTTCATCTGTTATGATGCAAGTACTTCCGTGCTTCCTAACAAAGCACTCTGCGCTTTTATCCACTCACTCAGCAATTGAAACACATCTCCTATATTCACTGTCATGTGGGACATCTAGGTCTGATACCCACGTATACCTGTGGGAAGTGAAACTGGTAAGTATTTTGTGGTGCTGGTAGAAATCTCTCAATCCTTTGCTGGGTACTGAGCAATTAAATATTAACTAAGCCAGAGAAAATGTGTGAGCATCATTCTAGCCTTGTGGTTTACAGTTAAAGTTTGCTGATGGTCTCAGGGCTCCAATGCTGATCTCTGGGTATCTTAACACTAAGCTATAGGTATCCTAACCTAAGGGTCTGCGTCTGTCTTCCAGTCTCTGCTTGGTGTGGTTAATATCTAATTATTCTATGAAACTCAGAAAAGCTTCAGTGGTCCAGTGTGACCTGCAGCAGTAGGGCAGGAAGGTTGAACATGTAAATTCAGAACCCTTGACGTGGAGGACAGGACAGAGTGGATGTTTAATGAACCTCATTTTGAACCTCGCTGCCTTACGGCTGGGAGGGCCTAGGACATACAAGGCCTTTGTGGAAGAAGCCATCAGATTTTGTATTTCTGCTGCTAAGACCAGAATTTGGCCCATAGTGGTTGAAGTTTTGGCCTTAGCTTTAAAAAATTGGTTGACAGTTTCTAAGTGAACTTAAGTCCAGGAAAAAGCTGGGAAGCTAACTGAAAACTGCAGGATGCATCCGAGAAGTGAAGGGGGGAGATGTTGCCTGCCCTAAAAAGTGTTCCCAATTTCTGATGTCAGAAAACAACAGTGAAAAAGTGAGTGGTTTGTACGGGGAAGAGTAAAAATTATCTTTAAGTGAATGCCAGCCTTTGTAACAAGACATGTCACATTGCACTAACTGATCTAAGTACTTCTACAATAGCTATGCTGTGAGACAGGTTTTGCCAGCATGCAGTTACGTCTTAATAGTAGTACCCCACTTCAGAATTACTCTCTCGATTTCTGTATTACAGTTCCCCAGAAAGTTTCTGAGCTGAAAGCCGGTGGTGCTGGCTGGCTGAGGTCTCTGCGAGTGAACTGGCTGCCCCCTGCGGGAGACTGGGAGAGGTACCGCCTGCTCCTATGGAACCGCTCTGCCCTGGTGCTCAACACCACCCTCGAGAAGGACGCCACGGAGTACCTCATCCATGACATGGGCCTCATCCCAGGGAGGCAGTACAGCGTGGACATCATTGTGGAGAGTGGCGATTTGCAGAGCAAGACTAGCTGCATGGGAAGAACAGGTCAGCATGCTTGTCTGGGAAGTGTGAAGGTGCAAAATGTGGCTCTGTGGACAATGAAAAAGAAAGAGTACTTGGGAATCCACAGATTAATTTTGCTATTAATACAGTAAAAGGGAGCTCCCTTGCAAGCAACAGGAATAATTATTTTTAGCATTTGTGTGAAAAATTTCATAGAATCATAGAATGGTTTGGGTTGGAAGGGACCTCAAAGATCATCTAGTTCCAACGACCCTGCTGCGGGCAGGGACACCCTCCACTAGACCAGGTTGCCCAAAGCCCCATCCAACCTGGCCTTAAACACTTCCAGGGATGGGGCATCCACAACCTCTCTGGGCAACCAGTTCCAGTGCCTCACCACTCTTAACAGTAAAGAATTTCCTTCTAACATCTAATCTAAATCTACCTTCTTTTAGCTTAAACCTATTACCCCTTGTCCTGTCACTACACTCCCTGATAAACAGTCCCTCACCATCTTTCCTGTAGGCCCCTTCAGGTACTGGTAAGCCGCAATTAGATCTCCCTGGAGCTTTCTTTTCTCCAGGCTGAACAATCCCAACTCTCTCAGCCTGTCCTCACAGGAGAGGTGCTCCATCCCTCTGATCAGCTTCGTGGCCCTCCTCTGGACTTGCTCCAGCAGCACGATATCTCTCCTGTACTGGGCCCCCAGAGCTGGACGCAGTACTCCAGGTGGGGTCTCACATGAGTGGAGTAGAGGGGCAGGATCACCTCCCTTGACCTGCTGGTCACACCTCTTTTGATGCAGCCCAGGACATGGTTGGCTTTCTGGGCTGCAGGCACACACTGCTGGCTCATGTTGAGCTTCTCATCAATCAATACCCCCAAGTCCTTCTCCGCCGGGCTGCTTTCAATCCATTCCTTACCCAGCCTATAGTCACGCTTGGGATTGTCCTGACCCACGTGAAGGACCTTGCACTTGGCCTTGTTGAATTTCATGCAGTTTGCACGGGCCCACCTCTCCAGCCTGTCAAGGCCCCTCTGGATGGCATCCCTTCCCTCCAGCATGTCGACCATACCACACAGCTTGGTGTCATCGGCAAACTTGCTGAGGGTGCACTCGATCCCACTGTCCATGTCACTGACAAAGACGTTAAACAGTGCTGGTCCCAGTACCGACCCCTGAGGAACGCCACTTGTCACCATTCTCCACTTGGACATTGAGCCGTTGACCACAACTCTTTGAGTGCGACCATCCAATCAATTCCTTATGCGCCGAGTGGTCCATCCACCAAATCCATGTCTCTCCAATTTAGAGACAAGGATGTTGTGCAGGACAGTGTCAAATGCCTTGCACAAGGCCAGGTAGATGACATCAGTTGCCCTTCCCTTATCCACCAACGCTGTAACCCCATCACAGAAGGCCACCAAATTTGTTAGGCATGATTTGCCCCTAGTGAAGCCATGTTGGCTGTCACCAATCACCTCCTTGTTTTCCATGTGCCTGAGCATAGTCTCCAGGAGGGTCTGCTCCATAATCTTGCCAGGCATGGAGGTGAGACTGACTGGCCTGTAGTTCCCTGGGTCTTCCTTTTTACCCTTCTTAAAAATGGGGGTTATGTTTCCCTTTTTCCAGTCGGTGGGAACTTCGCCAGACTGCCAGGACTTCTCAAATATAATGGAGAGTGGCCTGGCCACTTCATCCACCAGTTCCCTCAAGACCCGCGGATGCAACTCATCAGGTCCCATGGACTTGTGCACCTTCAGGTTCTTTAGATATTCTCGAACCTGATCTTCTCCTACAGTGGTTGGCTCTGCATTCTCCCAGTCCCTGCCTTCTGTGACCTGGGCAGTGTGGCTCAAGGATTTGCCAGTGAAGACTGAGGCAAAGAAGTCGTTGAGTACCTCAGACTTCTCCATATCCTGGGTAACCAGGTCACCCGTTTCATTCCGGAAGGGACCCACATTTTCCCTTGTCCTCCTTTTATCACTAACATACCTATAGAAGCTTTTCTTGTTGTCCTTGACATCCCTGGCCAGACTAATTTCTATCAGGGCTTTGGCTTTCCTAACCTGATCCCTGGCTGCTCAGACAGTTTCTCTGTATTCTTCCCAGGCTACCTGCCCTTGCTTCCACCCTCTGTAGGCTTCCTTTTTTTGTTTGACTTTGCCCAGGAGCTCCTTGTTCATCCATGGGGGCCTCTTGGTGTTTTTGCTTGACTTCCTCTTTCTTGGGATGCATTGCTCCTGAGCTTGGAGGAGGTGACCCTTGAATATTAGCCAGCTGTCTTGGGCCCCTCTTCCTTCCAGGGCTTTGTCCCATGGTATTCTACCAAGCAGATCCCTGAAGAGGCCAAAGTCTGCTCTCCTGAAGTCCAGGGTTATTTTTGTGGTAAATGTTTTGTTAGTGAAAGTTTTGGGAATTATATCACCATTCTGACATGACTGAGGCATTACACTACATGTACAACGTTTCACTGTTATATTTTGTAACTGATTGTAGGCACCCTGTATAGTTCTTAAGAGAGCAATATAGATCTTCCTGTATTGTTTGTTAGTATTTTCTGTGGCAAGCTGGTTTCCTTGCCAGCCTGTATAAAGAATATCAACAGTGTAAACCAAAGCTGGCTGAACTGTATGTTAGTGTGGCTGTTCCGTAACAACCCAGTTCTTGTTCCTATGATCCAGAAAGAAAATGGGACTAGTCCGTTCAAGACAGCCTTTCCAATGGAAATCCATATACACTGCAGGACGTGAGTGGAATTCTTTTGCAGCATGTTAGTCAAAGCCACATCTGATGATATTGCTTCAAACTTAAAAAAATAATTGCAATATAATTGTTAATGGTTCTGCTCTATGACTGCAAAATGAGTGCAATTCAGAGAAAAAGAACACTTGGAGGAGGAGTTTCAGGCAAGGCTCAAGCCTGAGCCTTATTCTCACTGGAAAATGTGAGATAAGATAGGGCCACCCTACTTTATCATCTCCTTTCCTTGTGCCCGCCTTTTCTGCTACACCCTTACCTGTCGTTCCCTGAGGGCTACATTTTATTAATTTTGTACAACGGCAAGACCAGGAGAAGCTACAGACCTGAAGCTTTCTCTAACTTTTAGACAGCTTGATCAGAGCAAGGCACATTCTCATCTTGCTTACTTTGATATACATTACAAATGACTTACGTTTATGGTGTTACTTTTAATTGAGGCAGCTAAGCAATTAGAACATGGTCCAATAAATAATATGCAGCAGTGAGTGTATCACAACTGTGTTTGACCCACAGTCAGGTACCTAATGTACCCATTATGAAGGCCCTGTTCTGACTTAATTTTCTCTTACATAAACCCATAGTCTTGGAAAGCGAGTTCTATTTCACTTTAACAGGGACAAAATCACATCAGGGGACTACATTAGGTACCAGGTGCCCTCTGTGTGCCTGCATGCACACACACACACACACACATGAACGCACACAGAAGTTTACTGATCAAATTCTTTCTTTTATACCACTGTAAGTTTGGAGTGTCTCCCAACTTGACTGAGATATGAACCAGTGTAAAATCGATGTCATTCTGACCCTATAATTTGCATCCTTGTTTGTTACAGCTAAATTGGTGTAGATCCGATTTATGGTACAAATGTTTTATATCCCTGTCTAGCACCCATAGTTCAAGTGGAAGCTCACTGACTTCACTGCATTTCCATTCATACTAAAATACATATGCTGACATAAGTTTAAACCTAAGCATTACAGCCATAATGCATTGCCGAAGTCTGCAGCTACAGCCCTTTACTGGAAAAGTCACACAAATACTAGGTTTGTAAGACAGGCTTCCTAGAGAAAGGTAAAGAATCTTTTCTTGATTACAAATACTCTGTTGCTGTCACAATTCTGTCTTACAGAACAGATTCCTTACAGCAGCTTGAGATATGGCATGTGTGTTCACTACAAAGTCCTGTTCTCCTTGTGATTTTGCTGTACTTTTACAGCTCCAGAGCCTGTTCTCCAGCTCCGTGTGAAGCATGCTAATGAATCTTCACTTAGTGTCATGTGGATGACCCCTGTTGCGGAATGGGATAGCTATGTGGTTTCACTGGGAGACAGGGATCTTGCTGTCATAAAAAAAGGGCTTGCAAAAGAAGCTAAGGAATTCACTTTCACTGACCTGGTACCTGGAAGAAAATATACAGCTACCATCACTACCATTAGTGGGATTTTAAGCAACTGGACTTCAGTGGAAGGAAGAACAGGTATCATCCTGTCAAACTATTTTATTCTTTACTTCTGTTAACCATTAACAACTTTCTTTGCTTTGTAGTGAACGGAATGAACTCATGTCTAAGTCTCAAAAATCTTGAATTTACATTTATTTCCTTAATAGAAAAGTTATGTTTCTGAGTCTCTCATTTCTGACTGTCAATTATCTTGCAGTATTAGTGAAATGGATATGTAATTCCTGGCAAAACAGTTTTCTGAAATATTATGTCATGTCTGATCAATCTACATTAGCACAAGATTCCATATAAGAACAATTTTCACTGGGTATCTTCAGGAAAGTCACTTCCTTGATTCAAAGCATTCATCATCTGGGAAAAAAAAAACCAAAACAAAAAACACCACCACACAGGAAAATGTTGCTTTAGGGGGAACATTCCAAGGTTGACAGACACAAAACATACGTGACCTTGAAAATGTATTTTGAATCTTTCTGCTCTTCTGATTCCAGAATCTGTATCTGTACTTAGGATGATGACTGTGACACAAGGAAGGTCCCGTTCCCACCCCCTGCAGGGTGCCAATTTTGTGCACGTGTGCAAGTTTTAAACCATATGTGTGCTTTACTCTCCTTGACTTAAGCATTCCTCTCTGCAAGCAAAGTCTTAAAATGTAGCTCGGTCTGGCACAGCACAGGGAAAAACAAGCTGCTAGTGTATGAATCTAATCATGCCTATGGCTTGATAGTGGTCCTTACTAAAGTTTCGTAATTCCTTCCAAGGCCTGAAAAGTTTGACTTACTTACACTTTAATTTCTCTGCTCTGTGATTAGATAGCTGGGATTTCACTTCCTCCTGCCTTACACCCTTTTAGGAGGCCTATTCAGGCATAAAGGTTACAGTGTCCCACTTCACTAGTATGAATCAGTGCTTGAAAACACATCAGGCAGGGATACTGTGTCAGCATTACATTCAAAGTGATAAAGACTGAACATCGGTGAATTTGAACATAGGTCTTAATAAGCATTTAAAACCCCCGAATCTTCTTTTCAGTAGGACAGCTTACTAGGCTTGCAAAATATTGCTGTTAATATGACAGAAATAAGTCTTACATGCATCCCAGATTGGTCAGCTTCTAGTGAAGCCTGAGGTATGACTAAAAGTGCCTTTAGCACAGAAATGTGGCACTGCAGTGTCTTGTTGGAGCTTACTATGTGGTGACAGCATTATAAAACAGGTGGGATTTTTGATTTATTTTTTATCAACATTACATTTTTTTCAGCTATGCACCTAATTTTCTAGCTTTTGTTAATGATTGCTAATCCAGTACTATGTGTGCAAAAAGGCTGATATAAAATAAGAGATGAAGCTTGCAATCACATTTTGTAAAGTTGGAGTGTTCTTTTTTTCAGTCATGCTTGATCATGCAAGCAGAAATACATAGAAAGAAGCAACTGTATTTCCTTGCTTTGACCAAATACTGTCAAATTAAAAAAAAAAAAAAAAAAAAAAAGATTTTGGGTAAAATTTGTGCTACATATTCCATTCCTTTCTGTTCTTTATTCTTCCGTTTTTGGTCTGGCTAAGTTCACCAGCTTATACTTAGATACATGTCATGTTATTTTAACAATTAATTAATCTGTTAATGCTAGAAAAGTTAATATCCTGCAGATCTTCTGACGTAAAAAGTAAAACCAAACCTATCCATCTTGATTACCCTCAAAATTAAAGGGTTTGACACTTCTCTGAGGTATAGATGACTGTGCCTGAGGTATTCATCAAACTAGTTTGCCATTTAATAGGAATGAGAGACGGGAAATAGGAGAGGAAAGGGAGAATGAAAGACACAGACTGTATTTGAAATAATCATCACAAAAACCCAAGTGATTTCCTAGATTGATGGCTTTTGTTTAATGGTATTTATAAAATGCTATCTCTTCCCATTCCCTGATCTTGAATCATTTGGGTCTGAGTGAGAAAGCTGTGCTAAAGCCTGCAGGACCTTTCTGTGCCTTAGATAGTTTCCCATAGACCACATCCCATCAGACAGGAAGCAGTCCACAGTTAGATTATTTTTAGTCCTGTTGAGTCTGGCTGCAAACTGGAATGTTCTTCTGATGCACTTCCTCAGTGTGACTAAACTTGGGTTATTTGGGGGATTTTGTTTTGTTACAATTTGTTTCTCCTCAGTAACATCATGACAATTTTCTTTGCAGTGCCAGCCCAAGTGACCGGTCTGACCGTGGCAAGTCAGGGATCAACCAACAGCTTGTTCACCAACTGGACAAGAGCACTGGGAGATGTAGACTCATACCAAGTGCTATTGATTCACGAGAATGTTGTCATTAAAAATGAAACAGTTCCCAGTGAAACTAACAGATACCACTTCTATCCCCTGAAACCTGGAGGACTCTATTCAGTTGTTGTCACCACTGTCAGCGGTGGGATATCTTCAAGGCAAACGATCTCAGAGGGGAGGACAGGTAAAAAGGAAATACTCCAGTATGTCTTTTGTCAGTTCCTAAAAGCTGAATTTATTAAAGAGAATGGTCTTGTGATTAAGCCTCTGGACTGAAAATTCAGAAATAACAGGAGTTTCAGCTATGTAATTCCTGTGTGTGACCTCGGGCACGCCCCACACACTGCGGGTCCAGATTCATGTTAATGGAGCATTAGGGAGCTAACTGCTCTGCCTACAACAGGAACTCTGTACAGCAGGATCACTCTGTACTGCAGACAAAAACATGCCCTGAGAGTGATGTACAGCTGTGGTGGGTGAATCACTACTTGGAAGGGATTTTCTTGTTCCATTGACTAGATGATGGCAGCGTAGGGTGGTTACTCCTTACTTAGGTGTGCTGATTAGCTGCCTAAAGGTGGTGGGATGAATTCGTGTCTCTCATGACCCATTCTTTTTCTCCAATCCAAAATTAAAGAATGTCCACCAGGGTTAATTACTCGTTATGAGGCCCTTCTATACTGCATAGGACAGGATTTACAATTGCATCAAATTCTCTAAGTTTAATGACTCATGAAATGTATTATCAGTCCTTTGGATATTTAGATAGAGGGGAAAATTGACAGCACAGTGCAATTCCACCCTTTATGTGAATTTGGAAAAGGCCAGGCGTTCTGCAGTTTGCTCCAATATTCTCCTTGAAAACAATAATTTTCAGGGTTAAAAAAAAAAAAAAAGAATTGGAGAAGAATAACACTAAAAAGTACATGAACATATTTTATAAAATATTCTAATTTTTTTTAAGTCTGACAGCTGATGGCCAGCCCCTCTCCTGAGGTAAGTCAATTTAGTGCATCAGTGTCCGGTGAAAATGTGGCAGTTCATTATGATTAAGGTCTGTCCCTGTAATTACTCTGTAAGTTTTGTATCTGAGTGATGGTAGCTCTGGCAATGTGGAGCCTTTGAGCTTACCTTGCTGGCTTGAAAAACAAATTGCAGTCATGTTTTGGCCACTAGGCGTCAGAGAACGCATAGTAAATGAACACATTCTGCTCCGGGCCTCAACTTCATACAAGCCTCAGTAGTTATTGCTATCACTGATGAATGGCAATTTGAGAGGATAACTCATCTTTGGGGATTTTAGAAGTGCCAGGATTGTGCCACCAAAGACGATTTCCTTCATTGTATTCAAAAAAGTGGATGAGTGCTGCTGAGTGGGAGTCGGCAGAACTTCTCAGGAGTGCCAGACTGCTTATTTTGCAGGGTGGCATTCCAGGCATTCTCACAACAACAGGAATTGGCTAGTTAAAGTTCTTCTGATTTTTCCTCTTTGTTGCACAGTTCCTTCCAGCGTGACTGGAGTAACATTAAATAACTCAGGTCGCAGTGACTACCTCAGTGTTTCTTGGCTGCCAGCTTCTGGAGATGTAGACAGTTATTTGGTAACACTCTCTCACGATGACCAGATTGTTCAGACTCTCACCATTTCCAAATCCTTCAGTGAATGCTCCTTCAGCAGCCTTACTCCTGGGACACTTTACAATGTGATGATAACCACGAAGAGTGGGAAGTATGAAAATTATTCCTTCGGCCAGGAACGAACAGGTAAAGAGAGCCTCTGAGCAAATCCAGTTGCAATAACCATTCTGTATACCCATTATCAATGATCTATCAATATCTGACCAAACTGGGATGTGTGAGTAGGGGTTGGAGGATCAAACCATAAAATTACAGCTTTACAGACTTAGTCTTATTCATATGACCCTACTGCTGCTTTATGTCATACAAAATTACTTTAGCATGAATAAAAGCCATGTGTCAGTCCTTGTGAGTGAGCAGAAATCATGTATCAGTTCTGGCTCAAATGCATTTTCCTGCCCTTAACCCCTCTAGTTGGCTCTTCAAGTATATCCTGCAGAGCATCCTCCCAAAAAGTTACTCAAACATTGCAAGAATGGGATAGGAGCTAACTACTAAAATATTAGTAAGGTGTCACATAAATGAGTAAACCCCATGCGTATTGGTTTTGGTCATGTAACACCCACATCTGTGGTTTTTGTCATGCAGTGTTCAAGGAGATTATAACAGGAACAGAGAAATTTCAGAAAAGGGTGGCAATAATGATGGAAAACTTTTTAAAACTTTGTGAAAGATTGAAAAGACTGAGACTTTACACTTGGTAAACCAGTAGAATAAAAGACATGGTAAGGGGTGTTAAACTGACAAAGAGTATCAAGGTAGTGCAATTTTAGTCTTCTCATGATGTAAGTGAAAATCCAAGACATGGCCATTTAAATGAGCAGAAGCAAATTCAGGATTAGTGTGAAACTGTGAAACTCACTGCTATAAGCAAACTCCAAAAGGGTGAAAGTTGGAATGGCAAACTATTGTCATATGACATAAAGCAGCCTGGAAACTGCACAGTTCCTCTTTTAGAGGGTAGGGTATTGCTTAAATCCACGTTGTGGTCTTTTTGCAACTTCCTCAGAAAAGTCTGGTAATTACCACAAATATAGTTCACTACAGCAACTCCTGTTAGTTCAGGAAGTTATTGCTTTCTGAATCTTTAATTGTGTTTTTTCTTTCAGTCCCTTCAAGTGTTCAGGGACTTACTGTCAGCAATTCAGCCAGAAGTGACTACTTGAAGGTGTCCTGGTTACATGCCTCTGGATATTTTGATAATTATGAAGTGATCATCAAGAACAACAATGATTTCATCCAAACAAAAAGTGTCCCAAAGGATGAAAATGAATGTGTGTTCACTAATCTGGTCCCAGGGAGGCAGTACAGCGTCACCGTCAGCACAAGGAGTGGGAAATATGAAACTAGTGAAAGAGTCTATGGCAGAACAAGTAAGTAAAACCCCAGAAACATCCTGAGACACTGCAGGATTTTTTTCTATTTACCATAGCTGGGCTCAAAAATCTCATGTGATTTTAACATAGGATGTTGAGTGTGACTCTTTGAATGGATGTCATTCCAAATATAGAAAGCAGTATTTAGTTTATGCCCAATGTTTAAGTTACATACAGAAAGTGAAAGAAGAGACCTGTGCTGTGAACTTGGGAAGCAAATCTTGTAACACGGAAAACTGAAACACAGTTGTACGGATTTCCACATAAGCTTATTATTTATGCTTAAACTATGCCCAAATGTACAAAACTTTTTTTCTGGTCATGAAAATGTATAAGCAAGAAGACAGACTAGACCTCACTCTGTTCGATTTACCCCAAGAACTGGAGTTGGAGAGCATGGGGAAAGAGTGGTAAGGTGGCTAGCTGAGAGCCAGCAGGGATCTGCATGCAATCTGCCTGTCTTCACCTAGCACTACATGTAAGCTAATAAGCCATGCTAAGAAACCAAGTCTGTTAACACAGGTGTAGCACTGGGCAAAAATAGCTGACCTGCATCTGTCAGGAGTTGGGAACTGGGCAGTGTGGTGCTGTATCACATAGACAGCTTGTCTCAGGTCTCCACTAGCTCAGGTCTCTTTGCACCACATTTGTTGTACATGCAGATCCTAGTCAATTTTTGTTGGCTATGCAAACTCCCTGCAGGCTTCCTTACTATTTGTTTATTGTTTTTATGCTGTTAGATTGTGAACTCCCTGTTTTGAAATGGGACCTTCCAGTGTTAGATATGGTGCAAACCACAAACAGCAACCCTTGTGAATAAGTGCGATCTACTGCTTTTCCTAGGGAACTGAATGAAAAGTTTTAGTTCAGGAGCATCGCTTCAGAGCTGTTATCTTTTTGCCGTGATCTGGTAATAAGTACTGAGAAGTTTCCTATCTTTGTACTGAGAAGTTTCCTGTCTTTCTTCTCACTTCTTCAGTGCCAGAGTCAGTGAAGGAACTGACTCTTAGTAACAGGAGCACAGAAGATCTGCAGGTAACTTGGTCAAAGGCTGAGGGGGATGTTGATAAATATGAAATTCAGCTCCTCTTCAATGATATGAAGATCTTCCCGCCCATTTTCCTTGGGAACACCATTGAGGAGTATTGGTTCACAGCTCTGACTCCAGGACGTCTGTACAAAATTCTTGTCTTGACAATCAGTGGAGATGCACAACGTGCTACTTTCATAGAAGGCCTGACAAGTAAGAAATAATGTGTTTAAAATGTGTTGAGGCATCTCTAGAGCAAAGAATGAGGCACAGAAGATCAGGGGAGAACCATGATCTTATTTGAGCCTCTATTACACTGGCACAAAGACAGCAGATCTTACTGAAAATCACAGTAGTACTTCAGCCAACTTGATCCGTGCTTAATAAACAAATGTCACAGGCACGAATATTTGATTATTGGCAGATAATTTGATTTGTTGCATAGGAATGGTATTGAGATGTCAGTGTTTGGGTTTCTGTTTTTCCCACGCATGCCAGTTGTTTGCTTAGTATCTCTAGCTAAATCACTTAAGCTGTTTTACACCTCTGTTTACGCACCTGAAATGAATGGATGAGATTATAACTGCAAAATTCCTACGTAAGTGTACATAAAGAGCTTTGTTTTTCTGAGAAGTTTTTAAAGCATCTTTCGGAGAAGAGGGAAGTTATCCAGATAAAAGAACATACAAACTTTTTTCTATTAAACTTACATTTTCTTCACTTTTCTTCCTGTAAACACATAGAATTGCTCTTATAAAATGGCACAATCCTACACAAATGCCTTCGGCTTTCCTTGTGTTTACCCATGAGTGAAATTGTATCTGTAAGCGCTCTTTGTCCTTTGAATCATTTACTGTGGCCATAAAAAAGTAGCAATTAAAAAGTCTGAATCAAACAGGAAATTTGTGAGCAGGTGCCTTTGTGTTCCCTTTTTTCTTTCAGTTCCAAGTGCGGTCAGAAACATTCATGTGTCACCTAATGGCATGACAAACAGCCTGAAAGTGAGCTGGACTCCAGGAGCTGGAGATGTTGATTCCTACACAGTGATTATATTTCAGCAAAACCATCAGCTTGATTCCCAGAGTGTCTCCAAACATGTCTCTGAGCACATGTTTCATAAGTTGGAAGCTGGCGAGCAGTACCAGGTGGTGGTGCAATCCAACAGTGGCGCCTTGCACAACAGCTTAGCAGCTTTTGGGAGAACAAGTATGTTTCTTTTGAGACAAGGAGCAAGTTGTGTTATGTCTTCCCAGAAGCTGACCCTTATTTAATAATGTTTATGAATGTACCATTGGGTATGGGGAGTCCCAGATTCATGAGAAGTTTTTATCTCAACATGAATCCTCACTCTTGCAAACACTTAGGCATGGCTCTGTTGATATCAGTGAGATCTGTCATGTGAGTAGCTTTACCTGGGTAAATGTGTGTGGAATTCAGGTCCGTAGCCCAAAGTGTGCCTTTATAGCATGAATGCAGTTCCAGCTCTCCCCAGTCCTCTGCCTGTACCCATCCGACACATACATCTGCAGGGCTCAACATAGTCAAATACTGTATTCTAGCAGAGCCCATTGCATGGTCAAGGCTTGTTAGACAATGTGTTGCCCCAATATGCTGCGTGTCAGGACACACAAACAGTGGAACACCTTGGTTTTAATCCACCCTCTCTCTTTAGCACCTGACCGTGTTTGCTGTGGCCTTGACTTCTGTGCAACAGCCGCTGGCCAACATTTTCTGTTCCGTGCCACTATTTTGCACCAATTTGCACTTGTTTATTTTTCAGTTCTTTTTCACATGTCTTTCTTAACTGTTTCAGTCAGTTCATCTCACTTTCCTTCTCCCTCTTTCCATGATAATTGACGTATATCTCTTGCTTCTCCATGCCCATTTCGGATGTCCATGGTGCTCTGTAACTTCATCTGACTGTATTTATGTCTAGGAATTATTTGCTTGTGCAAACACATGCACAAATATCCCTTTTCCCACAAGTGAATGTGCAAATGTAAATATATTAATTACTCTATTCACAGTCGTGTATTGAATGGTCTGTATTTCACCTGGTAATGTCCTGCCTTTAATTGTTGCTTCCAGTTCCAGCCTCTGTCCAGGAATTACTAGCCCATCATGCTTACAGCAGTCATTCCTTGTTAGTAACCTGGCAGAAGGCTCCTGGTGTAGCTGAAAGATATGACATTCTGCTCTTGAATGAGCAAGGAATCCTCCTGAGCAACAAATCAGAGCCAGCTACTGCCAAACAGCACAAATTTGAAGATTTATTAGCCGGCAAGAAGTATAAAATACAAGTTTTGACAGTCAGTGGCGGGCTCTTCAGTAAACGAGCAGAAACTGTTGGCCGAACAGGTAATTAGAACATATTGGTTTATTTATAGCTCCTTCAGTCTGATATCATTAAATACATGAATCATCTGTGTATCTTGATTCTGGAATGATTCCAGTAAGGATAGACTCCAGATACTTATGTATCATTTTTCCTAATATGTGCTTGGTATGTGAATCTGAAATTTGTTGGCATAATAATGTGACCATGGTTCATAATAAGGATATTAAACCAAAGTGCCAAATGCTTCCCTCAGTCTTATCTGTTATGGAACTACCTGAATGCTTTATTGTCAACAAGTCTTTAATTCACAGTCTCAAGGCTTTTAGCGTAGGATTTGGTGTGAATACATACCTCTAAACTTAGAGCCAAGTCTTGCAGTCTTTACTCAATTAAAGCTTCTTGTAGAAACTAACGGACAGTTCTGTATGAGGACAGGCTGGAGAACCAGGCATACTGGGAAATACAAACATTGTATTGGAGAGACTCAGCGGCACCTCATAAATGCCTTCCCCTTGCTTCTGAAAGTTGATCTTGACATTACTGAACTACTTGTGGCTTAATTGAAATGTATTCCAGCCACGAGTTGTTACTTTATTAACGTTTCAGCTTAGTCGCTAGACACTTTGATATTTACTCTTGCATTTGTCCTTCTTTTCAGTTCCAGCAGCTGTCACAAATCTGAAGGTCATAGAGAACACCACTGACCGACTGTCCTTCAGCTGGACCACCTCACAAGGGGAGCTTGATTCATATGACATCTTCCTATACAACCCAGACAAGTCCCTTCATGACAGGATGTCGGGAGAGCAGCAGCTCCAGGAATGTTCATTCCAGAACCTGCGGCAAGGCAGGATGTACCGCATGGTGATTGTTACCCACAGCGGAGACCTCACTAATGAGTCATCTGTCTTTGGAAGAACAGGCAAGAACATCTAAGAAAATCATCTGTCTCCAGTGTGATGCTAATGAGGGACACCAGTGAGCTGGTCTGAGTCTGATGTTCATGCTAGATTAGAGCAACTGTTAGAAATAGCAAAATTGGCTCTTTTACATGAAAAGCATTAGATAAAGAAGAAGGTAAATTCTGAAAGATGTGGTTACAAGAGGAGAAAAGAAGCAATAGTTCCCAGGTACACAGATCAGGAGAAAGATGTCCCAACATATGCTGCGTAAGACTTAAAGGACAACAGCTGTCTCCCATCCTAAAAGCAATATTGGTCTATGAGTGGAAAAGACCAAAGGCAAAGCAAGTAGGGTTAATGGGGTAGACAATCTACCAGTGAAATAAAACTTATTTCCATGGGGAGCTCTGGCTGCAGCTCCATGTTTGTTTAGCCACTTATGGGAAGCAGAGTTTCCTAAGCAGCTCTAGCAGCTCTGACACTGTGAAGCCTTTCTTTATCCTCTGAGGTCCACATAGTAACCACTGTGTACCACTGCCTCTGTGCTTTCTTCAGCTACCTCACAGTTGGATGTTTCCAGACACTGACTGGGAAAAAGCTGCTTAATGTTTGCAAAACTATATGTTATAAACATTTCAGCCTCTTTTGAGGACAGTGGCAGTTCAAAATAAGAAAGGAAGCTATTGAGATATACTTCCTGATGCTTCCTGGCTCTCTGGCTAGCTGTGGTGGCTGTCTAGTTTATTACATGGCTGTTACTACAGAATAAGTGTAAGGTCTGCTTGACCTCATTGCTTCTCCTCATCCTAAGGATGTTCTACATATAGTGATATTCATCCCCTTTTTTTCAGTACCAGCCCCAGTTGTTGGTCTCAAGGCATCCAACCGAAACATGACAGACAGTCTGTGGTTCACCTGGGGTCCAGCAGCAGGAGATGTTGACTTCTATGAGCTGAATCTTTATAACCCAAATGGGACACAGAAAGAAACATGGCATAGGAAAGACCTGAAAGAGTGGCATTTCCAGGGGCTCGTTCCTGGCAGAAAGTACACTCTGGTTGTGGTGACCCACAGCGGTGACCTGACGAACGCAGCAAACGCTGAAGGAAGAACAGGTAAAAAACACAAATGCTTTGGGATTTTTGTTTAGTCCCATCTGTCAGAATTCACATTAGTTCACAACTATGCAACAGGCTTATTCTGAGGGAGGATTTATTATAAGAGTCACTGAAGGTGTAAAGGTAAAGGATGTCCTTAAGGGTATTAAACCAATGGAGTGTGATTTTGTTCAGCACCGTTTTTCTTTCAAAGGCTCAGGACTATGTAATGTCTGTGAAAGTCACCACCATCAGCACAGATGCAGTAACTGGCTGTGTACATGGGATAATGTAAACCACTTTGTGATGCATGAAGAAAATAATGAATGCTTCATCTTATTTGTCTTGTGTAAAAATTTGTTAAGAATCTCTTTTTTTTTTTCCTCTTCTTTTCCCCTTCTTTGTGTGTAGCACCCAGCCCTCCTAACACTGTATCATTTACTGATGTTGCAAACACTTCTTTATCAATCACTTGGCTGGGTCCTCCAGACTGGACAGACTATGACGATTTTGAGCTGCAATGGCTTCCAAAGGATCCCCTCACAGTATTCAATCCCTACAGCAGCAGCAAATCAAAAGTACGCATCATCTATGGCCTGCGACCAGGAAGACTCTATGAGTTCAGTGTCAGAACAGTCAGTGGCGACAGCTGGAAGACATACAGTCAGTCACAGTCTGCAAATGTGAGAACAAGTAAGTAACAGTTTCCATTGCACCCTAGTGCTCAGCTGGAGAAGATGCAAAACTGTTAAAACTTACCAATTCCTTTTGCAGTCAGTAATTTCCATTAATAAATTCATGAATGACTGACAGTGAATTCAGCTAGACTCTAAGCCCTTGCTGTGTGCAAGGTCAACTGTTTAAAGATTGAAAATGGCCATGCATTTGCAATCTTCACATCCAGAGTGGGGCTGTCTGGTTGCTGAGCCTGAGTCGATCAGTTTCAGGGGCAGAATAAAGCTGAATATCCAAACTTCTCTGACAGTAGGATATTGAAATAATCAAAATGTTTCTGAACAGACAGGAAGGACGAAGGAAACCCTGCTGTACTGGATTTGAAACTGGAATCAGTGTTTCACTGTTCTGCGTTTCTGTCCATGCCTGTGGATCTACGTAATTTCTAGCTGTCTCTATCAACCTCAGTAGCAGGCTGATTTGAAAAAGTGACCTGGAACGGTAAAAATAACTGACCCTTGTCAAACCTTCATGTCACTTGGGGTGGGATTCAGCTCCAAATTGTCACCTATGTTTAGTAAGCTGAATAGCTCTTTAGACTTCATTCAGCATATTAATTAAAACAAGAGCATAGCTACCTCTTTCACCTGTATTTAATCACACAAATCTAGATGTCTGCCATCTGAAAGTGAAATCCCATCCTTTTTACATGTCGCATTTTATAAATGGTGCTCCAGTGTTACATGGATAAAGCATACTTCTGTGGTATGCTCTAGTAATATGGACATACCACATGCTACCCAGGAAAACAGATCAGTCTTGAGATGATAGTATCAGTATTGACTAATACTGTTGACTACATGTAACCTCCAAATAAGTTGTAACAGAGTTCCAGCAATCCATTGATTTTCAGTGTTGCTGTTCTCATTAAGACTTCAGCAAGTAGTTTTGTTTGCTTGTCTTCACAAGTAATTACCGAAGCTTCACAACCTGATGAGGCTGATGTCACTAGTTCCAGTTTCAGTTGGCTAAAATGAGTTAGACAGCCTTGCCTGATAATCAGGCAGCACACATTTGCAGGAGAGGTGGGAATTCTGGCTCCCAGCCTCCTGCTCTGTTCAAATGGTTGATGCAGAATCTAGGGGCCATAGGGTGAGCAGAGAGTGTATGATGCCTGTCCCCTTTCCCCCTGAGCTTCAACTTCTCAACATTCCTCTAGAACCAGACAAGATACAAAGTCTTCATTGTCGGCCCCAGACCTCTACTGCCATTGCGTGTTCCTGGACTCCTCCTGATTCTGACTTTGATGGGTATAGCGTCGAATGCAAAAAAATGGACACTCGCGAAGTGGAATTTTCTAAAAGGATAGAAAAAGACAAATCTGTGCTTAATATCATGACCCTCGTTCCCCACAAGAGATACCTGGTGTCCATCAAGGTGCATTCTGCAGACATGACGAGTGAAGTAGTTGAAGACAGCACCATCACAATGATCGACCGTAAGTGGAATTCAGAGTTGCTGTGAAGGAAAGCAGTGAGCAGCAATAAGCAATTGTTTGTGTTGGTTAGACAGCAAAAGGAGTTCTGAACTCTAAATTGCCAATGTGTGGCATTCCTAATCTGGTGGCCAGAATAGAGTGAACCTGTCCTTTGGTGCCTGTTGTGACAGACAATGCAGGATTTTAACTATACTGCCTCTCATTGCATTGCCAGACCTGCTTATTTGGCTCATTCACGAAATATATATAGCCTGAGAAACATGAAAAATTATCCTGTCACTCTGATGTTCAGCACCAAAGATGTCCTCATCATCACGCACCTTTAATTGTCTTCATGGTTGCTGCTTGGCTTCCTGTGCCTGGCTGTTTCCCTTCACGGATGGTAGCCATCCTCAGCACAAATATCCATCAGCAAGGATGTTGGATTTTGGCGCTGGGTCCTCTTTGGGCTCTCTATACACTCTTCTGAGATGTTACTTGACAAAATCACCTGTAGGAGTTATTCCTAAGGGAGGACCACAAATTTCCATAGCATGTGCTTTGAAATAGCTTCTTCAATTTCTCCACCCATAGGCTGCTGAGTGGAGGGTAGCGGTAGCATCTGCTGGTGCCTCTGCACTGCCAGGCATCACTGTGGTCAACAGCCTGCCATTGCTGGCCCTAGAGCTGCTCCAGTTTTTGCAGTACCCCTGGATTCAGTGCCACAGCACAACGCAGAGGCCTGAACCACTCCAGGGCTAAACTTCTCAAAAATGACAGGATGGCCAGGAGGCCTATATTCAGGGATGTCTCTATTGCAGCTTATTAAAGCCACATTTGTGTGGAATGCTTGATCATAAAAATTATGTTTGGTTTGGGAGCTAGTGAGCTAAGCTACAGAGTTCAGTCACCAACCCACCTTCTCCCTTCCCCCATCAACTGCCTTTTAATTGCAACCATGTCATCTCCTTCCCCGACCACAAAGGATGCTACAAATTCAGATGTAGTAAGAGCTAGCTACTCATGTCACAAGAAGTGAGACTGAGTCCTGTTTGAAGGTTAGCTGTTTCACATTTGTTCTCACTTGTTTTAAATGCTGCTGCTTTCCCAGGTTAACAGCGGAGGCCCTACCTCAAGAGAACACAAAAAATTGCAGCTGGGCTTTGTAGATCTAAGAGGTTTAGCTAAACAACATATAAATGTGTGAATTACTGGGGTTTTTTGCAATCTAAAACCTTTTGAAGTTTAGACACCTGCTTACATATTTGATATGTTTCCAATGCATGCGGTATAGTTTCAGTAATAAAAGTTTCTAAAAGATTCAGCAATGTAGATCCTTAAAATCCCCACTTTTGCTGCACTGGTCCTCTGAAGGTTTTTCCCTACATACTTCACTTTCCAGTTTACTTCTGCAGTGTCACTGTTCAAGGTGTAGCTTTCCGTCATACGAAGAACATTTCCTATGGAAATTCTGCAGTTAGTCTGGAAAATGGTACTGTGTAGTTGAATGCTGTGTCTGGCTGACTCAGGGCTGTTCCTCTGGAAAAGGAAACAGAAGTTTAGATGCTTAAAATAGGTAACTTCCTGTAGTGAGTGTGTTAAGTGGCCTCCAAATACCTGGCTTAAACTTGTATCATTTTTAGCAGCTACAATTTCTGATTTCATAGATTTAGCAAGACTTTAATGCATTTCCCTGTGGGCTTCTGCAGGAATTCCTACTGAGCAGCTGTCACTGTTATTATGGTTAACTCACTGCTGGCTTCTTTCATCCTTTGGCAGTTTCCCTGTGGGAGGTGAAGACGCTTTCTTGATTGCGAAGAGAATAGTATCAGACACTTGGGTCCAGTCAGCTGATCTTTATTACGAATTGCATTTCCCTTACTAGATCTAGCTTACAGCAAATACATAGATAATGCTTTCTTTCTTTTTTTCTCTTTTTTTTTTAATTACTCAGGTCCCCCTCAGCCACCTCCAGACATACGAGTGAACAAAAAAGAGGTGCTGATTACCAAATCCTCCATCAACTTTACTTTTAACTGCAGCTGGTTTAGTGATACTAATGGAGCTGTGAAGTACTTTACTGTGGTTGTACGAGAGGCTGATGGTAAGTGTCATCATTTAATACCATTCTCTCTATAGCCTATAGGAGTAACATGGGGAAGTACACCCCCATCACTACACAGCAAAGGAGCTTCTCCTCATCTAGTGGCTGAGTCTCACAGAGGTTTTGGATCTCTACCTGCTCCCTAGCCTGGGGACTTAGGAACTCAGTCTTGTCCTCAAAAGTTCAGTAGTAACTGCCAAGCTCAGCCAGAAGTAGTAGTTAGCTTCTGTGCACTAGGTTATGCCCTCGTGTATGTTCAGGAATTTCCACAGTAAGAGACTTACGTCGGATGCCATTGGCAGTGAACACAGAAGAAACTGCCTTGCTGTGCACGGATCTCAAAGTAGTTTAATTGTTAGGTGGGAACAGTAAGTCAACTCTTTGGGAGAACCTCAGTAAGCCATGCTGAGAAGTAACATCTCCCAGGTGGTGTTTGCTTACTGAAGAAAATAACTTTGCATTCAGCACTGTAAAACAGAACAGAAATTGCCCTTGTAGCGTGCATGTAAACCTCCATTTCTGCAGTTGACCTATATGTGACAAAACAGATGAATGTCTCAACAATTAATAACTTGTTTTTAGAAGTGGCTTCATTTCCTGGCATGCCAGGACATATTTTGTGACCCCTGAGAAAGTTTCTTAATCTCTCTGTCCATCAGCTCTTAGGAAAAAAAGCAGAAATAATATTTCCACTATCTACTCTGTCATGTTTGTGCAGACTATAAAGCTCTTTGAGAAAGGGACTACTCATTGCCGTGGCTTTGCCTACCTGAGTCTTTTACACATTATTGTGAGTTTCCATTCAGCGGACTCCTGTCATTTCCTATTGCAGCTTTTGTGTCTATACAGGAGACTTGTCAGCACGTGGATTTTTTTTACCTGCTTTTTGAAATAGCTGGTGGTAGGATCCAGGATTCTGGATCACAGAGATTCCCACCAACAGCACGGGAAAAAATGTCATAGCATTGAATTCAACCCATGCATGCCTATTGCAGCATTGTATCTGGAAAAGTTACGCTGAGGTCTTGTGAGGAAATCTGTCTGAAGTTCCCCAGAAAAATAATAGCAAGATTGGTACTAGAAACAAGCTACCCTCACCATTGTAGCTTTGTATTAACAAGGTAGGCTGCGCAGCCTCCAAGAAATGCTAGAAAGTTGGATAAGAACATGTCTGTCAACAGCTTGAGGCTATAAACTGCATCACAGTAATGGCTGTGGTATGTAAACTTTCTGTCTTTCTCTGCACATGATGTAGGTAGTGAAGGACCAAAGCCTGATGAGCAGCACCCATTACCTTCCTACCTGGAATACAAACACAACGACTCTATACGTATCTACCAGACAAATTATTTTGCCAGTAGATGTGCTGAAAACCCTGACAGCGACTATAAAAGTTTTGACATTAAGCTTGGAGGAGAAATGGAAAATCTGGGAGGAAGGTGTGATCCAGATCAGCAAAAATTCTGCGATGGACCTCTAAAGCCTCGAACTGCTTATAGGTTAGATTTATATTGGTATATATGGGTGCTCTGTCACATTATTAGGCATGGTGCTGTCTGAAGGCCTGATACACTTAAGCTTCTGTAGATTAATAACTGGGTTGTACAATGTTCTTTGTGTTTCACTGTGAGTTTATAGAAGCTTTATCCACACCCCCATTCCATAGGTATGAACCAGCCCTTCACTAGCATGGGAATGATACAATGAATTATACACAAAACTCAGTGCAGTGAATAGGCTTATTTATTTCTCTCAACGTGATGAGGAGCTCTCCTATAGCTGCTAAATCTTTCTTTGGAAAGACTTAAGACCATTAGCTAGTAAGTCAGAAGACTCCTTAACAGAAGGCAAGGATGTTTCACTCGGTCTGTTTGGCACCGCTACCCTACACCAGTTCTTTGGAACAAGCTAGAAAAACCTGGAGGTTATTCTAACCTGTGGCACCATCCCCCAGGCTCCAGAGCTAGGCCTCGGTTAGCTGTAGAGTGGGAAGAGGGCAACTGCCAAGACCAGGCTCAGCAGTTACGCAGGCTGTGAGACCAAACCTGAGCTCCAGTGCAGCTCAGTCGTGCCCCACCCACAGGCAAACACTCTCCCAAGAGGTCTACAAGCTGCCCACTGGACAGCCACATGGACAGAAGGCACATGCCAGGCAGTGCACATCATGCCTCTCAGCTTCTTTGGCATCTCAAGACAGTGCTACCCTACCACAGTCCACTCTCATTAGGACACGTTTCCCAAAAACTCAGTCTGGGAAATACCCGTGTTACCAGGAGAACCAAGAGAATTGAACATTTCTCCATTAGCACAGCCCCGTCCGACCATGTGGAGGGAAAGTATCTCTCCACTGAGAAGCATTTCTGAGTCCTCTTCCCACTGCAGCTTCTGCTAGTCCTGCGTTCAGGCATGGTCAGGCTGTGTGTGCCAGCAGCCAGAGCCCCGTCCATTATCAGGGTACCTCAGAGCCCTCCACCTGTGCTAGCTGGCTCTCCCAGCTGGAGTAATTAACTTGGGCACCTGCATTAAGAACTGTCTGTAGACAATGGAAAGGCTTTAGTTATCTCTAAGGGGCAAATGAGTTCTTACTTTCCTGCTGTTGATTCTGAATATCTGATAAGCTCTAACTATAACGGTACTACGTTTTAGGATCAGCATACGGGCTTTTACCCAACTCTTCAGTGAAGACCCAAAGGAACTTCCTAAACCACTCTTTGCAGACACCTTCTTCTCTTTACCGATCACTACAGAGGCAGGTTAGTTTCAGACTTGTTTTTCAATGACTGTAGCATGTGATTGTATATTGTGCCTCAGAACGCTGTGGTATCTAGAACTGTTTGCAAGGAGTGGAACAAAACCAGATTCCTGTGCATGTCCTGAAGGCTGCTCTGAAAGGAGGCTGGAGCCACGGCTTATCCAGCATTAGTTTGAAAACTCAGAGGACTGCTTGATGGAGCTGCTGACAGTAGAGCAAAGGGTGAACACTCAGTGGAGCCATCACCAAAAAAACCTTGAAAGTCCAAGAGAACCAAAATCCCATATAATGGGGCTGTGCTTTCTTTTGCTGTAGTTGGGAGTGAAAGATTTTGTGTCAAAAAATGAGGACAGAAAATCAAGGCCAGGTTTTAGCTAAGTGTTTAAATGCCTTACATTTCCTTGTATTTAACCATTTTCTTCAGCTGATAATAACATATCCCCTGAAAGTTATTGATTCTTGAATTCTTCATATCTTTTCCTCAAGATACATAAATACACTGTTTTGTTTCTAGAGCCTCTGTTTGGAGTTATTGAAGGTGTGAGTGCTGGCTTGTTTCTGATTGTGATGTTAGTGGCTGTTACTGCTTTATTTGTCTGCAGACAAAAAGTTAGGTAAGTTGAGTCCCTTTATAAGTCTCTGTTAGTGAAGTCAAGTCAAATTATATTCGTTTAAGCAATACAGTATTTAAAGCGTAACTGTAAAATTGGAGGAATGCACTGAACTATTCAACAGATAAAATATATGTCCCCCAACATCTGTACACACTAAATATAGAACTAATGACTTACATATTAAGAGATCGATATACTCTTGATTCAAATACCTACTGATGTTAGTCAGAATTATCTCATAGAGGATACTTGTAACTTTTAGTTTTCATTAGGAGTTTGAGTATTTCTGAAAAACAGGTTTATCATTCAAACTGAATATCTTCTGTCAAAAATGAAATGTTTGAAATTAATTTCATCTGCATTTTAGGTGGGAAGCTCTTGAAACTGTTCATTTAGACTTTATCATTTCAGTTCAAGAATCTTAAGGTGTGACGTTACCTTAGTGTCCAAAAGATCAGTTTAAACTTCACTTCTCATTTTTTTTGTTGATTATAGCTGTATATTTCACATTCTAAATGAATCTTAAATAGTGAATTTTAAGTATGTTTTTAAAAAGTTCAATAATCTGCTCAACTTTGAAAAAAGCTTTATCAATTTAAACCATTTAGCATGACTGAAAGAGATATGACATTATTGATCTGAAATTCCTTGTGGTTTCTGAAATAAAAAAAAATTTCAATATTTCCATTACATGGGAGACTCTGAAAATCTGAAATTCAGTTCTTTTACTGATACAAGATTAGGTCTATTTTGTTTTGAATTTTCTTTTCAGATACCAGAATTTCACATTGAAAAAAACCTGTTTTCTGACTAGTTGTAGCTTTTAACCAGAATGGATTTACCCTTTAGCAATGCTGTTCTTAGGCTCTAGGAACAAATTCAGTGTATTCCTCTATTTGCAATCCAAAAAAAAAAAGAGTCATAAATCATTAGCAATAGTAAATAAAGTCTGCTTTTGCATGTATAGACTTGTGCACTCCTAATCGTCTCAGTACATAGTGATATATAGTATAGAGCATGAATGGAGTGCAGATTGATGTGTTGTCCACCTTGCACATCTCATTGCATTTTTTTAGTATAGATAAACTGCAGATAGAATGTGGTTTCTTGTGAGTTATGTAGCCAGCACGACTGCCAAGTACTGGTATGGTTTTCCCTTATCATACGTAAAGAGAAAGTGTTCTCTAAGGGAGCTGTGTTGAAGGAGGAGATGGCAGTGAAAGAACAAAAGGCAACACTAACTGTGTGGAGTCAATATCACTTCTGTGGCTTTCCCAAAGCCCACTGTGGTGCTGCCACTTACTCCTGGGCATGTCCTAGAAGCCTGAAAATCTACCTACGTATTCCTCTCTACATATAGAGATTCAACCAATTTAGGGCCCATCTTAACACAGGACACCCTCCTTAATGACAGGCTGGGCGGTGCGTGTTTCAGAGCAAGAAAAAAGTCGTCTTGCCTGTGCACATGCATACACTCCATGTCACTATCACCAAACTAAAATAAAATAAAACTCTGTGCCACAGCTAAGAGCAATATCACATGATCAGAGCCACAAATCAAAACAGACTTTCTCAAATTCCTTTTTTCCAACTTAATAAAGTAAGTTATATTATTGGTAGCTTTTATCAGTATCGGAACATAATGGTAAAACAGCATACCTTCCTTTTTATTCTAGCAATGGCCACGAAAGACCTACAGCAAGGCTGAGCATTCGCAGGGACAGGCCACTGTCAGTCCATCTGAACTTGGGGCAAAAAGGGTAAAATCAAAAGTTTTATTCCTAAGAGTACTATTTTAACATGGCATCATGGATGAACAGTCACGTCTGGTCACTAACTGATAATGTGTTTCTTTTTCTTTTTGAAATAATTTCTAGGAACCGGAAAACTTCCAGGTAAAAAGAAAAAAATTAATACCTAAAAAAGCTTCTTGATAACCAACTGGATAAATTATGATTGTGATTCATCCTGTGATTTTCTTCCTCCTGTTGAATATTTTAGTCCGATCAAAGTCAGTCATTTTGAAGCACACTTCACCAAACTTCAAGCAGACTCCAACTACCTCCTGTCCAAGGAATACGAGGTAGGATCCTAATCTAGGCAAAGGACTTGTGTTATGAAGGGGCAAGCTGGCTGAATCAATGGGTTAATGCATTAGAAAGGCCTGCATTTGTTTGTCTTATTCACACACATCCAAACAAGTTTGAGAGTCTCACCTGAACTCCACTCGTCCTAATGCAGAAGCCAGCTCTTCATTTGGCATTGCATCTTCTTGGTAGCCCCTGCCTGATGCCTGTCTGGCTGAGGTCAGGAGCATTCATTTGTGTTGCACATCTGTGTGATAAAGCATGGAAAGCACCTGCCAGCTATGTGCTTGCTTTAAACTAGTATGATTAGCTATTTAATTTCAGTTTGTTCTTTTAAAAAAACACCCATTCTCTGTCCATGGCCTTTGAGAGCTGATAAGCATTGTGTCCCCCTGTGTTGTCACATTATTTAATTATTTTCACATCACATTTTATTCCTACTTTTTTTTTTGCAGGACTTAAAAGATGTGGGTCGAAACCAGACATGTGACATAGCACTTCTGCCAGAGAACAGAGGGAAAAATCGATACAATAATATATTGCCCTGTGAGTTTTAGGTTTGGTTGTGTAATATTACATCACAACAGCTATTTTTCATTCTTTTCAGCAAGCCTAGTGAAAAAGAGAGTGCAGCCAATCCCTTCCCTCCTTCCTGTCAGAGATGAAATACCTCTGCCAGCTCAGGTTCTGGTGCTTGGAGGCAGATGATGTATGGCCCTGAATGGTTTCACACAGACCAGTAATTTCATTTCACACTAGAGATGTAATGACTAGCATTCAGTCTGGAGAGAAAAAGCTCCAGCTATTATGGGTGTTCAGTCACTGCTGATAACAAGGATAGTAGAAATAACAGTAGGGTTGTTTACATATAGGGTGTCATCCATTCAGTGCTTTTTGACAACCTTACCAAATCTTTCTTCTTCAGAGGACACAGCAAACCAACTATACAATGTAGAGCTAGTGTGTTTCTGTGTGGTAAGACACACATGTTGAGGTTAGCTCTGTTCTCCTGAGGCAAGACCTGTCATTGAGAATTTCCCCCTTTAATCTCCTATCTGCTAGTTTTGGAGGTAACACATGCTGTGCATCGAGGAGGAACACCACATGGCTCACTGCTCCACATGCTGCCCTGCTGCTGGATGGGGTCTGTGCTTGGAGCACAGCCTCACAGCATCTCCTGTGTTCTGCCTGCCATGCCAGGCTGGGGAGCACGCCCACAACGTACAAGCAATGACACCTGACCGAGATCCAACATGACATTATCTCACAAATCAGTGACCCGATGGCTTAGGCTCTCTGTACCTCTCTCTAGTACTGGAGATGCCACTGGTCCCGGGGAAGATGGTTGGCCTGCTTGCCCATGTTAGCTCAGGAGCTGTGCAGGCCACTGAAGCACTACTGCGTTTTCAATGGCAGCGCTGGACACTGCTCTCTAGTACAGCACTCTGCTGTCAGGATCAAAGGAGGATGCTGTTGTGGCTCTTTTGTTGCCATAACAAATCCTATGCCACTCAGCAGAGGAATTTTTGGATATTCACTGCTTCCTTCTCACTGATCCATCTCCTAGTCTTTGGAACACTCCACAGCACTTGTGCATGAAAGAGGCAGTACAAATATAAACAGTTATTCCTCTAAATTAACCCTGCATATAAAATCCTTGTAATAATGCTGCCAGTCCTTTCACAAATGCATTTCTGTAAATGGGAGAGGGACTGAAAATCAAGACCTAGCCATAAGCCTCTTGTAATCAATTTCTTCCTAGACGATACATCAAGAGTGAAGCTTTCCAATGTGGACGATGACCCTTGCTCAGACTACATTAATGCAAGCTACATACCGGTAAGTGACTCAAGGATGGTATTTTACAGTCCTCCCTCCAGTGATAATTTGTCCTTCATCTAAAACTGAATATAAAGCTGGATGCTTAAGGTTCCCCTCCCCCTTCATTTATTCATTTGAGCTAAAAGTCTGAGAACTCATTTTGTGGGTGTGCTGAAAGGCTGTGTCTGACTTCCATTAAGTTAACTGTGAGTGATTTAGCCAGCACTTAAGAACACTTTTGGATTGCTATAGTTATATAAGATAGCAAGTCTAATTGTCCAAGGACACATTTTTAAAGGTCACTGATTTTATACAGTGTCCACAACAACTGTAGCTGTCACTGCAGGTGGCATCCTCATTGTGGAGCTGTAGCTCATCCTGACAGTGTTGGCATCTTGCAGGATGGTGAAACTGGCCGAGATCAAAATAATGCCCTTTGCCAGAGAGTTGTGATTGATAATAGCAGTGGCTTTAGCAATCCAGATTTCAAGCCAGAACTCAGCTAACTTATTAAAAACAGTAAATAAAACAAAAACCCCTAGTAGTTCCAAAATTGCTTGAGACTGTGCTGAACACAATAAAACAATGAAAAGCTTTGACTGCCACAAAAGGAACAGTATTTAGATACACTGCTGCAGTCTTTTCCTTCTCTCAGCTCCAGCCAACCTTCTGCTTCCAGGTCCAAGGCAACAATTTAGCTCTCAAAACTATTGTCCCAGCAAGGGCATTGTTGCTGCAGAGCCCTGGCTGCAACCCCATGGCTTGCACAGTTGCTAGAAGATCTTTTTTTCTGCCTTTATGGAAACTAATGGAGTTCTTTTTACTTGCAGGGCAATAATTTCCGCAGGGAATACATAGCGACTCAGGGCCCTTTGCCTGGTACCAAAGATGAGTTCTGGAAGATGGCATGGGAACAAAATGTTCATAATATTGTTATGGTAACCCAGTGTGTTGAGAAGGGCCGGGTGAGCAGTTACTTTTCTTTATTGTTAATGACTGTTTTAACATCTACCAAAAGTTTATGCTTATTATTTGGATCACACTAAGGCTGAAGGCCCCAGTCAAGGAGATAGACAATAAGAGATAAGAGGCATAATCTAAACACTGGAGACAGATTAAGGTTGTAAAGTGAGGATGCAGTGACCATCCCAAGATCATGCAGTATGTCAAGGCTAAAGTTAGGAACAGAGCTCAGTGTTTCTGGTCTCTAATCCAGCACTTTGCTCACTAGTACTAATATTATCCTCCTAAGCATGCAGAAGGACAACCATCAGCAAAAAATACCTGTTTATCACATCAACTCCAATAACTACTACTTTAAATATAAGCTCTAGAGAACAATTGTTGATCATTAAATACATGGAATTCTCTCTAATGCATAAGCCCTGATGTAGCAAGCAAAGAGACCACTCACGCACTTAACAGTCTTACTGAGTGCAAGTGTAGGTAGGTTATTTAGCTGTCTCAGCAATCTGCCTCCCCAAGTATGACCACATCCTGCACCCTTTGTAAGGCAGGGACTAGATCTGTAAAAAGCAGCTTGAAGTAGTGATCATCAAGTGGCACATATGGGGATATTTCCTTTCAGTTTACCTTTTTTTCTTAAGGAGATAGCAAAAGCAGATGCAGGACAGGCAGCCACCTGTCTCCTTCTGCACCTCACTGTCTCTGAGTGGGACTCCACTGTTGTATCTCAGCAAGAGGTGGGGAAGTAGGCAGCAGAGGCCTAGCTGTCATCCAAGCAGAGCTCTGAGAAAAGTTGGTGCAGAAAATGTTGTGGCATCCAGAAGAGGGCATCAGTGAAGTGATTCCCATTCCCCCCATCACAAACATCTATGATAAGAACTTCCACTTCCCAGCCCCATCCTAGCCCGTTCCCATCCCCGGCCCCGTTTGTTGAGCTGACATGGCAGGGGGTGGCAGCTCTCTCTGAATTCAGCCACTGCCGTTATTCCTTCATCCGCAGGCATAGGAGGTGTGAAGTCTGCTGCCGCCAATGCTGGGTGGAGGCATTGTTTACAGCTGTTATTGACACTAAATTTAACTTTTTCTGTGTCCCTGCAGGTGAAGTGTGATCACTACTGGCCTCTTGACCAGGATTCCTTGTACTATGGAGACCTGATTGTTGAGATGCTGTCTGAGTCGGTGCTCCCAGAATGGACAATACGAGAGTTTAAAATCTGCAGTGTATGTTTGTGTTCATCTTTTTTTTTCTTTTTAATTAATTGACTTAAAAACAACTGCAAGGCTATATTAGAAAGTTTTCTTCTACTGTAGCACACTTGTATTATGCCCCGCTCATCTCTGATGGCAGCTGTAGCATTTGCTCTGAAGGTGCATGTTGTGTGTGTCCCCTCCTCTCTCGTCTGGTGTGATGACCCACACTTTTGTATCCCGACAGGAAGAGCAGCTTGACTCAACGAGGCTCATTCGTCACTTCCACTACACTGTCTGGCCAGATCATGGTGTGCCAGAGACCACCCAGTCCCTGATCCAGTTTGTCAGAACTGTAAGGGATTATATCAACAGGACCCCAGACACAGGACCAACTATCGTGCACTGCAGGTATGTACAGCAGGAAAAGGTCAGCAGCACAGAGCCTTTGTGTGTACCCTTGGGAAGATCCCAAATGTTCATCCCTGTTAGGCCATGGACAGTCACAGAACCTGAGAGATAGCTGATAGATAAGCTTCCATATACATCAGAGCAGCATTCTCACAACCTCACCCTGGAAATGACCCAAAAATGATTCTTAGGGAACCACCGTGTCTCTGTGGGACCACTGGACAGCACTAAAGGTATCAGCAGGTCCCACTGTTCACGTCCTTTTGCATTCTTGAATTGCCTGTGTGCTGCTGTTGTGGCCCAACATCTCAATCGGCAAAGGGTGTTCTGAAAAGGTAAGATACACCTAGGGGTGAATCTGGCTATGTGTGGATGTTGAGACTAGCTGGCAGATCCATCCTTTCCCCAATTCTGACTGACACTCCCTCTGCTTACTGCCTTCTCATGCTCTTCTGCTGTTGTACCACCTATGGCAGCCATAGGGCTGCAGTTTTTCCTCTGCTCCATGATCCACCCCTACGCATGTAAAAAGGCAAAACTGGACTGCCTGGTCTGTGATCCACTGGCCAGCTGCAGCAGAATATAGGGTTGCAGAGTGAGAGAGAGGGTGCAGTGTGGTGCTGTGTGTATCTTCTGGTAAAGCCATATGCTCACTGGTACTACCTCAATGTAGTATCTGACCTTTCCACCCATTATATGGGCTGAGGCATGTGTCTGTCTGTACATCACGTGCTGCAACATGTCAGATGTCTGCTGTATTGCAGGCAGGTCAGCTTCCCTTCTTCCCTGCCTCCTGTCTCCAAACCCCATCACCCAGCATCTCAGCTACTGGGGTCTCCGGGATACTTTGCCTTACATTGCTCTTCCCTAAGGCACAAGCCAACTTACCTTTTAGAATCAAGCCTACTGGTTCATCCCTGGAGAGAAGAGGTTTAAAAGTTACAGTCAGGTGCAGTCTCTCAGTGTATCTCAATGACTGAGTTAATCCAAAGCAGAATGCAGTACGGGCAGTAGCAGAGATACTTCGACCATCGCTATCCTTTCTTCCTTCCTAAACAAATTCCACTATGAAGTGTTTAAAGTCCCAGAGATGCCATTTGAACAATGAGCTTCTCACCCTGGAGACATGAACTTTACAAAAGTGTCACGTGAAGATAGTGAATGCTTTGATCCATCTCCTTTTAAATCTTTTGGGTTGTTTCCTTTTCCAGTGCTGGTGTTGGCAGGACTGGCACATTCATTGCACTGGACCGAATTCTGCAGCAGCTGGATTCAAAGGACACTGTCGACATTTATGCAGCAGTACATGATCTAAGACTTCACCGGGTTCACATGGTTCAGACAGAGGTAAGTTTTGGATAGCCTACAATACAGCCACACCAGCTGTCATCAGTCTCTCGTCTTAAAGGCTCTCAAAGCACTTCACACTTACTTAGTTACTGTGAAATACTAGTTAGATATATTTCAGCTCTGTGCGGATTTCTAGTTCAGGATTGTTTCCATTGGCTCTGATACAACGAGTCCAAACCAGAACAAGTGGTAGCTATGCTTCGTATAGATTTCCCCTATAGGCGCTGGCCCTCAATCACCCCAGCAGTGTTATGCAGCAAACGTTTAACAGCACATTGTTGTGTTAGTGCGGTGTCCAGTAAATGAGCTTTGAGCAGAGAACAGTCCTTCAGGCGTGGGTTTGGCAGACAAGCCTAAACTAGACAGATAGGTCGACATAATAGGGAAAAGGAATGGAGGGCAGAGAAAATTAGATGTACATAATTTTAAAACTCTAAGCACTGTGACCTTGTGGCTTTGCAGTTCATTTTTTATTGAGCTGCTCTGTCCATTTTCATTAATGTTATTGGAAAGTTAATCAGCATTCTCCTAACATACTATGCAAAAGCAAGTACATTTATTCTCGAAGTGCAGAAAAACTAGATGTTTGGGATTTCTTTCTGCGCTTTTAAAACTGCAAGAAAATCACTTTACACTAATAGCAGCTAAACACTTAGGAGCTGATTTAATAAAGGCGAGTTGTGAAGTCAGTCTTTACATTTTCTCTGTGAACTGTTAATAGAGGAATCAGAACAAGTTTGATGGGTCTGCCTGTAGCTTGATACTAATGGAGCTCTTTGTTGCAATTTGGAAATTAAAATACCAGTGAGAGCACTTCCTGATAGATGTAAAATTCACACATGAGTATAAAGAGAGGCTCAACTGGGAATGCAAAAGAGAGATTTCCTGGAACTATCTTAATCACAGAAGACCTCCTGTTGGAGGGGAGACAGATTCTCAGGCTGGTCTGGGTGTCCTCAGAGGCAGATCCATCTCACCTTCTACATTCCCATCAGCCATAGTCAGCAAAGGCAGACAGGCATCTCAGGAGGGTGGCTCTTTTTCCATAGCTGGGAAAATGAGGTAACGAGGTGACGAGGAAAAAAGAGCCTAAATTTGACACCAGGCTTATAGACAGCTAAAGGTGGTGTTATGAAACCCACCTTTGGCATGAGCTTGACGTAACATCTAAGTCAAAAGGCAGCCAGACTTAAGCAAAATATCTACAGCAATAGTGAGGAGCATCCCACCTTCCCACTACCAGCACTACATGCACTTCTGCTGCAAACCAGCAGTGGCTCAAGTCTTACCCAGATCCTGGTTGTAACCAGGCCTGCCCTGGAAGAATTCACAAGCAGCATCCCAAAGACAGGTTGACAGGAAGCTTTTGCAGCTGACGACTACTCACCCCACTTGAGCTGCACCACGCTTGTAGACTGACCATGTAGCTGTGTCAGTGCACAGCCACTGAGCTGCTGTATTCTCAGCGAGTCTTACTAATCTGAGCTGTCACTTGCATCTGTATATGATTCCTGATTTGAAACTGTCTTTCATCAAGGTAGCGTGGAGCACAAGCAATATAATCTTTCATCCTTCTGCAAGAAAATTAAGTAAATTTATCCTGGAGTTCTATGATGATTCAAAGTTTGCAATGAACAGTGAATTAAGTAAATCTTATTATCTTTTAAGAAAAAATAAAGGAGGTGCAGAGAGGTGGAAGAAAAGATCTGCTCCACAAACTCCATTTGATGTGTGTGAAGACTCTAGTTCCTTGTGTTATCATTCACGTCTTGGCTTTCACAATCTGTTTAGGGGTTGACATAAAAGCTAGGTCCCCATCTGTTGGTGTGGTGGAAGCCAAATCCCACTGGGGAGCACAGGCCAGCAGATAGCAGTTTGCAATGAGATGCTCCAGCCAAAGGTCACAGCACCATCCTGCTCGACATTATGCAGTCACTGTAAAACAGCAGCAACAAAACACTGCCCCTGCTTCAGACTTGGCTGAAAGCTGTTTAAAACAAGAGACTGCAGCTGGAAACATGCAGGGGAGAGACAGAAAATTGTGTCCATCAGCTCACAAGGCCCAGCACAGCAGCTGTAACACCGGCAGAGAAGCTGTTCACCATTTCAGTCCCAAATGGTCTCTGCCAAAGGAAGTCTCTGTGCCCTGGCCAACTTTCCACCTAATTGGTGGGTGGGGTGCAGGATTCTGCTCCGCAGAGACAGCAGCCAGCATCTTCGCTTTACCAGAGCCAGAGCACAGAGAAAAAATCACAGAGCAATAGTTGAATTTCTTGTGAAAAATAAATAAAGACCATGTAGGGGGAGGAAATGCATATGCTTATTGGAGAAGTTATGTCTTTGAGATAAAGTAATATTAAAAAGGTACACGTTGATATATAAAGATGCTCAGCCTAATTTTGGGGTACCATGATACACTAATCAAAAAATGATAATAACCCATTTCATAAACCACAAAGACTAAAAAAGCATGGGCATTTAACTATCTCTTCTGTCAAGGTAGTTTGGTAAATAATAACTTGCTGACCCTCTCTGCTTTGGTTGTGAATGTCATCTTAGCTCCCTTCTATGAAAGACACTCTTCAGAAAAGACAGTCTGTCATTTGCCACATAGTCAGAAGCAATCTTATAAGATATATTGGATCAAAAAATACTGCTTTTGCCAGAAAATTTGGGTTCATCAAAGGGCTATGGAATATTTATATATTGTGATAAAATTCTGTGGAAAATATTTCTTTGCAGAAAAAAAAAAAAGTCTTCTGTGTGCTGCCCTGTACATATTAGTTCTGTTACACAGCCTTTATTGCAAAGCATTCAGAAGTAGTAGCTATCCAACACAGCATCATGTCAAATTACACCTTACAGTTGATAGAGCTTTCACTCATGGCATGATCCGTCAAAACACATTATGTTGACTTATGTTTTACTGGTAGCATTTCTATAAACAGGTGATCACAAAAGTTTACTATGTTACTAGCATGAAAAGCTGATTAATTCTAGAAGTATATTTTCATTTTTAACACCAGTCCTGATTTTGTGTGAGGGAGTTAACCTGTAATGATTTGTCACCATACAGAAAATTAAATTACAAATTTTCCCGGAGTGACTTAAAAAAAAATTCTTTTGCAGTGTCAATATGTGTATCTGCATCAATGTGTGAGAGATGTGCTAAGAGCCAGGAAACTTCGCAGTGAACAAGAAAATCCCTTGTTTCCAATATATGAAAATGTGAATCCAGAATATCACAGAGGTAAGTGCAAGTTTATCAACTTGTAAAATGTTTCAAATGTAATAGCTCATTGACAATGTAGTTGAGGGAGGATAGTTGTGCTATCCCTTTCTTCTCTTCCTGGACTTTCATTTCTTCACTTCTGTGCTCTTGTCACTCTGCAATTGCATCTTTATTTCCTTCATTAGTACTCATTATAGTATCTCTTCCTGCTCCTACCTTAGCTTCGTGCTCTCCCTGTCTCACACTTCATGACTCCTGTGCTGTTGGGGGAACTGAACCCCTTCCCTATCATGATACTGGCTTCCTCCTTTACCTCACCAGTGTTTACACCATGCACTTTCAAGTACATTGAGGCCACTGGCTGGGCTCACTGGGCTCTTCTGTCGTTCATGGAGTTCAATTTCTGTCCTGAATTGCCCGCATTTGCTGTTGACCATGTAGGCAGCCTCAGGAGACTTCCCATCTGCCTTGGCTGGATAATGTACATGTCCGAGGACGTGCTCTTTCTTCCCCAACTCTCCATCCTTGTAGGCTTTTTTTCCTAGTCTGTATACAGTCCCTTGACGATGAGAATTGCAGGAGTAGCAAACTTGGCACTAGCACTGCCCTTCACCTCGTGTTCTCATGGCTGGAGGACACTGGAGGACCAGTCTGGAGAAGCTGTAAGCAGAGGTGGCCTGTGTAGAGACTTGGTAGAGCTGATCCTAAGGGCTGTAGAAGTTTTCGGAGCCTGACAGCAGGATCTCAGTAGCAAATCAAATTTGGACTTTAGGAATTGAGGCTATGTGATGAGAGATCAAAATAATTTTCTTGACCTAGCCCATAGAAATCAGAGTTGTCATCAACAGGTAGAGCAGGCTTTGAGGAGACCAAGGACTGAAATAACCAGGGTTCCACATGTTGGGAGTGCTAGGAAAAGCAGAGGTAGGATCTGCTCTTTAGCTGTCACATCCGTCACCAGCCAGCACTGCTGCCACACAGCCACCTTTCAGAGCACTGTGGTCAGCTGGCAGAGTTGGATGTGAAGCCACCTGGGTTGTTTTATTTTGTCTAATCTCAGTTTTCCTTGCTTTCAGATGCAGTTTATTCAAGGCACTAATAATGTTACAGACAACTGCTTTTGTGACCACGTTTGTTAACTAGGGGTTTTGTCTGGGTTTTTTTTTTATGTATGTATTTCATGCACTAGAAAGGTACCAGACCTTTCTATTGACACTGTGTATAATTTATTGGTCTGGTGATTTTTTAAAAAAGATATATAATTTAAATGTAATAGATATTAATGTATATAATTGTATTTTGGCATTATGTAAATATGTATTTTTTCTGTACTGTTTATATTAATGTTATGCTTCAGATAATACTATTATTTTTCTTATCAGTTTTTATGAACTGTTCTACATAAACTATTTTAAATTGTATGGCTAACAGGACTGCTGCATTTGGGGCAGATTATGTATTGGCATGTAACACACCGAAAAATCCTACAAGGAGAACCTCTTTTTTTTTTTTTTTAACTAGTTCAGTGTTTGCGAGATGAAATAAGCTACTATTAAGCAAGGGAATGGTAGTCCTGTATAGGAATTACAATGCTACTCTACACTTTAAACTTACTGCTTGTCATCTGACAAAAATGAGTATAACCCATAACACAATGACATACCTTTTACAGAACTCATTAACAGCCAAACAAAACAGGATCCACCTCACTAGAAGCAACTATTTCAGTCTAATGTGACATAGTAGAAAAATATCAAACAACACACGCTGCAGTGAAGTCTAGCAGACCTTTCCCCCCTGCCCAACGTGCTTTGAGGGGAGATAGGTCACATTCTGGTTTCTTTACACTGGTTTAAGGGAGCAGAATCAGACCACAGCCTGTGTCTGTGCATTTTTACTTGCATACTGTTGTAATGAGAAAGGTGTTCAAGGAAACACCTCAGACATTCATGTTAACAAATCTGTAAGGATGTGAAGTTTGTCAACTTCTCTAGCTCATTAAATACAACACTGTACCATGACAGCTTAAAAAGTAGAGAGATTATAAACGTTTTGAAATAAAGAGATAAAGGTATATATCCCACTGTTTACACAACTGGCTTCGGCCTTAAGCTGCTTGCAGCATAGCTGCCTTGGCCCAAGTAGGTCTTCTTCAAATGCCACTTGCTTTCACAAAGGGAAAAGCGTGGCCCCAGCATCTCCACATAGAAAGACTCCTCCACTTGGATGGAGGCTCATCGGTAAACCAGGGGATGTAGGCTGGCAGGGCTGCGCTAATCATTGGCTGACTCAAAGCATTTAGTGATTAGCAAGAAGTGCAATCGAAGAGCACTCCCCAAGTATCCTGCCCAGCCAAGCGGATTAGGCACATCCTCTCTCCTCAGTAAAGAGGCTTCTCATTCAAGGGACTGATTTGAACACTCTGTTCATCTGTGCTTTGCCTTTATAAAATGCTCTTCAAACAAATAGAGAAGAGGCAGCACACAGTTCTCCATCACAAAAAGAAGGAAGGGCTTGATAGTTCTCCTTTTATAACCCACATTTTAGCTAGAGAAAACATAGCCTGCTACTGAAGACAAGTGCCTAAATTCCACTTTTATTTTGGAGAGGAATAAATATTTCTGAAGGCCTCCAGAAAACCAGCCAATACACCTAAGTGCCTAACTGAGGAACTGCTGTGGCCCTGAGCCAAGACTACTGTGATTTCACCATGATTTATTGGAGCCACACTCTCCTTGCAGTAGGAACACCTGCCTGACGATGGCTTAAGAAGCTTGCAAGGCAGCTCTGACATAGTTTTCTTAAATCATTCCAAAGCAGAACCAGCAGGACTATGCACAGCTGTGTCACTCTGGTTTTCCTAGAGAGTAGGAAGCAGCTTGATAGTCCTTCTTCCTTCTTACTCCATCTGGACTCTCACCCTGTCTTGACCAAATATCCTCGGATGCCTCAGAAGCCACCCTTCATATCAGCTTTCACAGCTGCTCAGAACATGTAAGCTTGGCTAACTTTTTAGGTGTCTGCATGAAAATACTGCGCATTCCTCTTGCACATCCTCTTTTGCCCCACACAAACGTCAAGATTCACCATCCTTAGTGGGATCTGAAGAAGAAAGGAAGAGCTGTTTTCACAGAGGGAAATCTAAGCAAAGCCACAAAGAAATGTGCAAATTTTCTGCAGGCCCCTTTTTTCTCTGTTTCCTTTGCTAGATAGACTGTAGGTTAGCAAGCAAGGACAAACAAGCATGGCAGCTTTTTAGATCAATCATTGACCTTGCTAATAACAGCTGAACTTAGGGCATCATGGAAATTGCCGTTGTATTACGTGCTCTGCATTTAGCCTTTTCTTTTTGCAGCGGTAGCTGAGGAACGAAGATTGCCACGTTAGTTACCAGCAGTACAATTACACTGTGAAGACGTACCAAATGTACCCTATAAATTATCTCACACTACATATCACTGTGTCATTTTTTATGCTGAGGGAAATGGAACTCACTCAATAATATATGATCTGAGGGCAAACATGTGATTGTATACTATGTATGCATGTTGTTCATCGTTTTCAGAAAGACACACATCTTTCTGCTCTTTAACATTATTTGTCAGCTCTTTCCTCAGCACCTACAGAGTTCACCAATCTGCACCCAAAATGACGATGTCATAGCAGACAGCTATTTACATCTTTTCTCTCAGCTAATAATTGACACAGTTCATAAGCCTCTTCCCCCTCATCACTTAATAACATGACAGATGACCTTAAACACTCTGGCACAATGTTCTTGAGCAGCTTTACATCTCTGCCTAGACAGGTCACGCGTGAGACTGTACACACACATTATTGCTCTGGTTCTGCTTTCTAGCCAATTCTGGTCATATGAAACCAGTGTAAATCCACCAAGAATAAGTAAAAAGTATCTATGTAGCATTTTGTTAATAAGACACTTACTTCTCAGTACAATTAATTATATTTACTGTGCCTCTAAGCTGAATAACAGGACCAATGGGAAGTTGTTAATGTAACGAGAATGGACTTGTACCGAGCAAAGACAGCTCTTAAGGAAAAAGACGTCCTTCGCTGAAGAGGATGTTTCTCTTTTGAATGTCCACAAATGGTGTTCAGAATTCCCTTCTTGACATTTCCCAATAATAATGTTATAAAGCAAGGCTAGTGTTGTCGCTGATCCATAAGCTAAGATTTGCACACTTGGAGCCCAGTCCTGTGAATCTCTGCATTGTCCACAAAGCTACCTGAGTACTTCCATGAAAGTCAACTGGAATGCTTGCCTCAAGAATGCCATTCTGCTTCTGAAGCACTTGCAGGGTTGGGCTTTTAGGTTAATTCAAAATTTTGTATTGAAAGTTATTTAATAATGAAAAAATTGTAATAAATGTTTTTTTTTAATCTGTGCAATACAATTACAAGATCCACTACCGATTGTAGGAAAAAAAAAAAAAGATTTTGCATAGCTGGAGTTGATAAATGATATTTTTTGTTACTAGTGGAACATAAAAGTGGGTGAGAGAAATAGACATACTGTGAAGATGTCATAAAAGTGCAACTTTATACATTTTTCTCTGCTGCTATAGTTATTTATACAGCTTATATACGTGCCTAAAATTGCCAAAAATATTATTTTATGCCATGATATGCTATGAATTTCCTTTCAGTTGTAGAACAGAGAAAAGAAAATGTGTGAGCTTTAAGTTTATATTATGTATCGTATACAATTATTTACACTTTGACTTTGAAAGCAAAAAGTTAAATACTAGACAGATAGGAGTATATGAGCGCTTAGCCGTGCTCCTCAGCCTGGGAGTTAATATATGGGGCAGAGGGATGAGAAAAATAACCATCTAATCACTATATTAGCATCTCCTCCCGGGGCCACAGATCGGAGAAGTGCATCTGACGTTCAGAGATACAGCCTGCTGCAGCAGCGGCTTCACTACCAAGGAGTGGCATGGCAGGTGCTTACATTTGTTCAGACTTCTTTCAGTACTTCAGACATGCAGTTTGTGTGAATAAAATGCAATATAGAACAACCACTACTCCCCTGACGGCCCTGTCACAGACGTTTCAGCTCCGGAGCCGTGAGCTCTGGGACCTGTAGTCCCAGGAGGCTGCAACTTTGAATAGAAGACGAGCGTGCAGCTCAGTACTTGGGCAGCTCACTGTGGACCCTGTGCCCTCTGCTGTCCCTCAGGCTGACAAAGTCAAACTCCTGACCTGTTGGTAGCACCACCATGGCCAAAGCAAACTGATCTGATACCGGTGACCTCGCAGAGCAACAGCTAGTTCAGACTCAGATTTGGTTTTTAAGACTGGCAGGAAATACTGGAGACTAGGGACTAGCTAAATTTAGCAGCTACTGTGGAATTTCGGCACACACAGTTTCAGTGATGCTGGTAGATTGATATGTGTGATGATTTCGTTGGTTTTGGGTTATTTAAAAGCTATAGAAATACTGTAAGTAACGTTAAGTAGCTAAATATATATTGCTCTACAGCAGGGCGGTATCTTATAGTGAAAAACCCCACGACTTTTAAATGTGGCTAGCCATAAATACTTTGCCAGTGCCTGGAGTAAAGTGGCTGAAAAACATCTTCAGCACATATTCCATTCTCATATGCTATATAATTACTTATATTTGTGTTCCTAACAAACACTGGGTGAACACAGAATTGTGCCACTATTGTCAATTTAATTTATGCATTTCTTAAGTATATTTTTATATTTTTAGCTACAGTCAACAAATCAAATATATTTGAGTGTATTTTACACATTTTTATAAATAGTTCATGAATAAAACATTCATTTTAAAAAAAATTGCATCTTCATCTTCTGTTTAACTGCCTTTGCATTATGGATTTTGTTGTCCTGCTGCTCAGAGAAAAGGTCATATAAGTGAGTTTGATTTCAAGTGAGACAGTCTTCAGAGAACATTAAATTCATCAGCAGCCTCAGCCTGTTGGGAAAGGGGGCTCTGCTGTTGCCTGCTGGCCGGATTAGTGCCCGTGCAGAAAGATAACGTCATTCCCTTCGGCTCCCCGGTTCTCTGCCCTCCTCCTTTAATAAACCAAATACTGTCTGGGTTACGTAATGGGTATTTGAAACAACAGTGCATCCTCAACTCAAGTGCCTGTTATTTCAGAGACATTTCACCAGGCCGTTGCACCAATTAACACCGCGCTGGAGATCCATCACTGCCTACCACCCGAAGATACGAACTGTGCTTTTGAACAAATACATTTTTTTCCCCTCTCACTCTCCACAATGCTTAAAACCCATTAGAATTCTTGTGTGTTCCGGGTGCTTGGTAGTAGTGTGCTTATTGCCAACACTCCGTGCCTCGGTTATTCCTTATTTGTCATCAGAAGTGTTCAGGATAAGCTAATCCTGTTAATTTAAAAGAAAGAATGGTTTATTAGCTTATATTTTGTACTGTGAGCTATTTGCTGAGGGGCTAGGTACTGAAGGCTGAGGGAGGAGTTGGATTTTCTCTTTGTGATGTAAAAGCTTACCTCTGAGCCACACTCTGTCCTGAAGCCAACACAAAAGAGCAGTAATAAAGATAAAATGATGTACAATTAATATCTCCACACAGGAGAAACATGTCCAGCATTGCAGACAAGAAGAAATACAAATGTCTTTACAAGGTACAGCAAGGAAACGGAAACACAGAGGGTCTCTTCTAGTTTGGCAAGAACACAGTGGTTGGTTCCTGTTAAAATATTGCCAGAATCAAGTTTTTAACTTGTTATTTTTACAAAATGGACCCAATTTTTACCTGGGCTTCACACCTGCGAGCTGGCTGTTTCGTCTGGTAAGTCATTTCCTGTACCAGTGCTAGATAATAATTTCCTTGTTCTGCTAGTGCCAGCCTTTGCTATCAGCTGGATTCTTAAGCCCCGGAAATAGCTGCTGGTGTCAGACGTCTTATGGCAGGCACGACGTGGCGATACCGATATGTCAGCAAATACCACAAATGAAAAGTTTGAGTGTTACTAACAAAGCCTCTGCACATCACTCAGGTACAATACCAGTCCTGACCTGTTCAAAAACTGCCAGCAGCAACAAAAGAAGAAAAAAAAAAAAAAGTAAACCAGTATACCAATTAATTTCTGGAAAATGACGTTTTGGAGGAGTTGCAAAAGCCAGACCTGCTCTTCCTGTTCTCGGGATCAGTGATGCGTGGGGCTGGGGGACATGCTCTGCAGCAGCTGCCGACAGGCCATGCATGGCCGCCCGATTGCCGGGAGAGAGGCGGCAGTGATGCCGTGGTCACTGCATGGTGGCTGGGCTGTATCAATCTCTGAGCCCCTGATGGCCGCCCCTTTGAATTGATCTGCTGGTTTCCATCACACAGCGGCTGTAGGGTGCCATCTCTGCTTGCTGGGCATGCAGCCATGTGGGGCGCGCACGTCCAGGAGTGTGCAGGGCAGAGCAGGACCCAGCAGTGTTAGCAGGTGAGGATCTTCAGGCACAAACAACCCTGGGGTCTTCATCGCTGCTTGTGTGTGCAGGACCAGGCATATGTGCCTCACACTTTTTGGGGTCTGGATCCTGCAGGTGCCCCACGTCCTCTCTATACCCAAGTTAGATGCTATCTGTCATTTGTGTCATGTGAAACCTCGCCACAACAAGCAGCTTTGCTTGGGATGAGGGATGGCCCCTGCTTCCAGCAGCTTGGAGTAGTCAGAAGCACCAAGCAGGTGTGGAGGCACCAAGGTCCGAGAGGGCAAAGCTTTTTGCAGACCTCGAAGTCTTTAAGTCTCCAGGCAGAACATTACCTTAGCGCCTACAGCTTTGCTGTTGCAGAGGTCCTGGGGCCCCTAAAAGAGGGAAAAAGTCCCCCTGAGGGCTGTCACTGACCAGGCAGGGTTCCCACCATCAGCACCAGAAGGGTCCACGCCAAGCCCAGCTGCAGGCTGCCCTCCGCACCCCTCCTGACCCAAATTCCCAGCTAGAAAGGGTGGCAGGAGCATGTCCTGGCCACCGGAGATGCTCCAGACGGGCACACACTGCTTCAGGGGTCAAAGAAAGGAGACTATGAGGTAGTCAGCTGGGTCTCAGCACCGCCACAGTTCTTCCCTCCATGCTGAGGCCTTCCATCACGGAGCTATGGGGCCATGGCACATGGGGGTGGGCTGCAGAGGCACATGATGGGGATTCGCCAGGTTGGCCAGCCACCAGTGCTGTACAACCACTGCCGCCCCTCCCATGGGGGCACTCCGTGCTGTACAAGGGCCGAGAGCATGAGACTGCTGCCAAGAGCCAGGCTGAGAGGGTGACAGCCATGGCCTTGGGCAGCAGCCAAATGCTGGGCACCGAGCGTCACTGGCAAGTGCTGCAGCGGCTGGGCCAGACATTTTTGTACATGGCCTTCCCCACGCTCATGCCAATATCCCTGCCAAATTACATGCCGTGTCCTTGCTTGTCTTTGGTGTTCAAGCACCCAGGCCTGTTTATGTGCCAAATCAATAGTGGAGAGCAGCTACCTCTTACTGAGGGTAAAGGCAGAGTTTTCCTGCTCTCCCTGCAGCACTGAGGCCACACAACCTGGTCATCAGGTGCCACCTGAGACCTGCAATTTGAATCCTTTTAGGACAAGAATGGGCCTGAAACCAGATATTTTTGCTGCCACAAATCTTCACCCATGCCACTATCCTCTCCAAAAGATGGAGCACAGATAGAAAGGGGTGAGCTGAGTGAGCCTCTCCTGGGGGGAAGCATCTCACGGCAGCCCTGTTTTACATGCTGGCTCTCATGGATGCTTTTTCTACATACTTGGCTGGGCTAGTTTGCACCAGGCCTTAAAACCAGACATGTTTTGCTGAACGAAGGCCAAGTGCACCCTCCTGCATAGGTCCAAAACCTGGGCAGGAGAAAGCTGATGATAGGGCTAACATAACATCTCCATAAAAACCCTTTGGTGGGTTATCAGGAGCATAAATTTGGCTTTGGTCTAGTCCTTCCTTCTTGTGGAGAACAACATACATTCAGTAAGTCCTTGTCTCTGCTTCTAGTGGAGCTGTAGCATTTCCATCAGCTCAGAAATGATCACTTTGCCCGTTGGATGTGGGAGCCAGGCACCAAGATACCATTGACTTACACCTGCCATACACAGGCTGCACTCAAGAGGCACTGACCAAGCCACTGCCTAACCCAGGCTCCCTCCATCTCCTCAAACCTGTTGTGGCAGTCAGCTCTGGCATTTCAGGTCTCAAGTGCCTTCTGGAGAACCTCATTGACTGTGGACAAAGAGCAAACACCAGGAGTGTTTCCATCTGATCACACACAAACATTTCCAGCAGAGAGATGACTGTCTGGGGTAATCATCCCAACCTGCCCTTATGGGTTCTTATCCCCAGGCAACCAAAGAGGGTCAGAAGAACCATACCCCAGAAGTATGTCTCCCATCAGACACAGAAAACGGTTACACTGACAAAGCAGGCATCTTAGTAGACTTGTACAGTGCCTAATGTAGACATCCATGGGCTTAAATGAACTGCTTACTATCCCTCTACCCTAGTCACATTTGGGGATGAACTAAGAGTTGGGCTACTTCACCCTGCACAATGGGGTGGTCCTGGGGGTTCCTTGAGGGCTTCAGACCCTCACAGCTCTGCAGGAGCTGCTCTGCGGTTTTGGAGCAAAGCTCTGAACTTAAGCCATGCCCTTTGGAGCCACACTCTGCCACTAAACTAAGACCCAAGCCCAGTTCTCACACTAGTTCAGTCTGCCACTGGTGAGCATGAGAAATCTGCAGCTGAAGTGCTATCAGTAATCATCAGAATAACAAAGTGCTGGGGAAAATAGTGCCAGAGGCCTCTTCAGAGGGGAAAGCAACTGTCTCGACAGGACACTAGCACTAGATCTCTGCATTAGTCTACAAGCATGAAGAAATCAGCAGGGAATACCGACTCCTTTAGAAATTCTCCCTGTCCTTGGCATAGACACACACACACACACGTATGTCAATAGAGGTGGGGATATACTTCAAATCCATTTGCTGGTCTTGCCACACCCCTACTGGAAGATGCAAAGTTATCAAAATTGGTTCCACTTTGCAAACGTATTACAAGAAGTTTTAAAAATTATCTGTTCCCACTATAATCCTGAGGTCTCTCCTGCTCCCATTGGATACATGGCACAAATGCATCTGGTTTTTGTCTGGACCAAGTCTGAGGCTCTAGGGCAGCCAGCACAAAAAGAATGCCCTTCAATTTTGTTTTCCATCCCACAGAGAGTAAAGAATCCTGAAATTAAAAAGAGACTAGTAGCGTTACAGATAAGAAAGCCCAAACTTCCTGGAAAATCAAACACAGACCAGATGGCACATAGTAAAGCTACCCAAATAGATTTGGTATGAGCTGAGCTACACTGTAAAAACATGGAGTAAAAATAATTGGATGCAGAAAGCAAAGGTGGTCAGAATGCTCCATGCAGTTTGGCCGGGGAAGAAAATGTTATGCAAATAAAGGACTGCTACAGAAAGGTCCATGTGTTAATTGGGGGCATTTCTCCTGCCTGTCAATGACTAAAGTAGTAGCAATGAAACCACTAGGAGAAAAAGATGGGTACATGCAAAGGCAATAAAGAGGTATATAATGTCCAAAGTATCAAACAGATCAGAAAAGATATGCTCAAGACACCACGCATGATAAATGCCAGCATCTTGTTATCTTATCACTGGACCTAAAAGACACCTGGAGTCAAATTATTTGTGAGAGTCTGACTTTGAGAGAATGAACTGGCAGACAACTGGAATTAATTAATGCCCTACAGATCTATGTTAGAAAGGTTGGAGAGCACTAAAAATACCCAAGGAACCTGTTTCTTACACATCATGTCAATTAGATCTGGCCAGGCTGTGACAAATTTTTTCTAAACATTCTGGTGAACAAGCAACTCCCCCGGACCCCTCCGGCAGCTCCCAGGGTGGCTGAAATCTTGCCTTTAAGATGGCCGAACTTTCAATGGCAAAAATGGAGGAAGGAAAAAGCAAAAGGAAGAGCTGATGTCAAGTATGTTGTGGTTGATGAACCAGAACAGGTAGGAAAATTTCAGATCCTTGACTTGGCAATGTTCTTCAACATGGATTTCTGTTTGCTTTGGTGGGATTAGACCTAAACACTTTGTTGTACTGAGTCCATCAGAGGAAAACGAGAAAAGACAGAAAATATGGTGAGTGAACTTCTACTGGTCTTGTCTAGGGAAGACGCATTCATTGCAGTGGGGAAAAATGCACATAAATCCACACTGGGATGGGAAGACAGCCTGGAAGAGGGTAAAGCCACAAAAGACCTCCACCAACTTTGTGGTGACATCTTTTATTTAATTTCCCTTCTCCATCCAACACGCTGCCCGAGGCCAGATGAAAGAAAAGCCTGTGAAGGACCATACAGTGCGGTCACAGGAGCTGGACCCAGCTGTGCTCTGAGCAGGGGCCTGAGCCTCCACGACCATGCAGTGCAAGTGGGAGCACACGCACCTCACCCAGGAGGTCCTCACGCCGAGGTGGGGCCCACTCCTCATTCCTCACTCAGCCTCGCCAGGAGAAAACACACTTGAATCATCTGTGCGAGCTGCTGCTGTCCCTGAGGAAGCGGCTCTTGCCCGCCTCCTCCTTTCCAGCCCCTGGGCCGCCCGTTCGTTCCCACATCCCTCTGCTTGTCGCCACTCGGCACAACAGACTGGGGAAGTGATCTGTGTTAAAATTACCTTGTTATCAACAAAAACAAATGACTATTTTTAATCTCCCCAGTCTGTTGCAGGAGAGAGCGTCTGAGGTTTTCACGCTGCTGCGGGCTGGCAGGCCATGGGTTGTCAGACATCGCTCTTTTTGCTTCTTGGACCTTTCCCCGCTCCCTTAGCCCACCCACCCTGGCAGAGCCTGACCTGTCCCTCACAAGCCCACCAGGCTGCCCCCCAGAAAACCCAGCTCGGTCCCCAGCCTGCCACCTACATCTGTGAAGAACAGGGATGATGGATTTGAAAAACAGGGGGTCTAATCCCGGCTTTCGCATAGGTACAAGTATGACTGATGGCTGGAAACCAGCCTCAAAGAGGGGACCAGAGAAAGGGAAAGAAAAGCTCTGGACAGCAGGAGGATGGATATCGGTTCATGCCCTGTGTTACACCAACACGTGAAAGCCCAGCATGGTGGCACTGTTCCCTGAATGGACCTCCTCAGGGGAGGTGGGGAGGCTGAGGGTCTTCTCAGTGCGACCAGGTCCCCTTTGCTCCTCAAATGCCACTTTATGTCTTCTAGTACCCGCACAGTGAAAGGGAGAATTTGGTGCAGAGACTTCACAAACAAATTTCCCTTACCTACATCTCCATATCCTCCCCCCTCTAGTTCTTATCTCGGTAATTAAATTATGCAGCTGAGGAAAGTGATTTGGAAAACAGATGGCATGCAAGATGCTATAGAAAACAGTGGTGCATTTTAAACCTTACAGCAGAGACACAGACAGATTTGGGAGGTATATGGGCCTTGAAGTAATTGAACTTCAAAGGCTGCTTGTGCAATGGCTTTTAACCAGAAGAAATGAATTGCCCTCTAGCCTCCAACTTGATACTCACAATTAAATATTAAAATCAAGCTTTTTCCTGAACATCGTGGCCAGTCTAATTTGCCGCACAAGTTGGTGTGACCTAACGATGGTTCCTGGCAAATGCCAATGGTAGGAAATATGGGATTTGGGCAAGATGGGATCTTGAAGCCTGCAGTTTAGCCTAGCACTAGGCTGAAAAGTAAAGGAGAATGACACAAAAAACAGTAGATCATTAAATAATCTATGTGAGGCTCTAAGCCCATTCTCCCGCTGTCCTTGCTTTATATTTAAGACCATGGCACGAATTTGATGGGGCAGGGCTGGGCGCGGACCAGGTGCCACAGCTGCTGGCAGCATGAATGCAGTGTCCCCAGACCTGCTGGCGAAGTACCATGTGGTGGGACCTCAGTTGCCTCCTGGCTGCCACGCACCCAGTGGGAAAGGAGAAGGGGAGCTCTTTCACCATCATAGCCAAGAAAAGGGACTTGCCTATGGTATCTGCCTCTGGATCAGCATTGAAAATGTCTTCAAAACTTAGATGGTAAAAGAGATTGTGCTAGCTTGTGTTGGATGGGGCTGCTGCCTCTTTCCAGGAAAACGGCATCATCCTCAAATCCCACCCTCTGAAATGGCGCTGGAGATTGCCTTGTTGTAATGAAAACCATCATGAGAGGAGCTAGAGGAGCCCTACGGCTGGCTGCTGCTTCCACTGCTGAGTATATTTCCACACAAAGCTGGAGGTAATTCTCAGAGAGACTAATAAATTGAACATAAAGAGTTTAAATCATCCGGATAAATAATGACAGATGTTTAGGGGAGGAATAACAGGCAAAAGTATGAGTTATGCAGTGCCTGCAGTTCAAAGAAAATTAGATCAAACTGTGAGGGCATTGTTCAGAGGAACAGTAAGGGATAAAGTGACTGGGGGAGGGAGGAAGGGAAGGAAAAGCTGTCTCCCTTCCCTAGGATGTGTGAGTACCGTCCTCGGCTAGCATGGCGAACCACCACTTCATCACCAAACTCATATCCAGCGCTTGCAGTAGAAGCAGAAGCAAGTGTTGTCACTTGCAATCCTACATCCTGGCCCGCAGAGCCAGCTCCCCAAGAGCATTATTAGCATTTAATGGAGCTGCTGATGTGCAGAAATGCCCAATCCCACCACAAAACCTGCATCTTCCTGCGGATGTTTCCAGCAAAGGACGAGAAACTGGGCTAGCCCCTGCGTAGGGACTGAGGAACCAGGATCCCTGCAGTTCGTATCAGTCTCTGTTTCACTGTTCAACCTTGTACTTAACACCTAACCTCTACAGGCAGCAGTTTGGCTGCCTATAAAAGAAATTCTCACTTCCCGGGGCTGTAAGGAGACCTACAGTCCAATTAAAATCCCTGCTTGAAAGACGCCATGAAAAACAACTGTGCTGCCAGCCCTCTTCTTCCTCACCCAAGGACGGAGCAGACTTTAATATGATACATTTGCTAGAAATGTGCTCTTTTGAAAGGGGAAGCAAACCCTTCATAGTCAGAAAGGCTGCAGCATTTCTTACATGCTTTTTTCTCAGATTTCATAGGGGATAATAGGGAGTGTTTAAACGAAGAGGGCCAAATTGTCAGAACGCTTTTGAGCTACATAATGAGCATCGCGAATAACAATGCTTGACTTCAAGGTTATTTAGCAAAGCACAGAATGTACATTAAAAAAAAGTTAGTTAGTTTTAATATGTCTTTGCAAAATAAATACAAAACTAATCAATTTGGCTTTTCATTTTGATTTTGCCTTTTTGTTTTGGCTATCAATAAAAGTAACCTTGAAAAAGCAACATAAGAAGCGTTAGACAGGAGTGATAGAGGAACAATAAACCGACGAGGAATGCAAGCTGGTACAGAATGTCTTCGATCATTATAAAGCTAATTATTGAGAGAGACAGCTCGGTGTGCATGAATACAGAATAATGATGAGTTTGGTAAAACTTTACCACACAATACATATGTATGTGTGTGCCTAGAAAAAGGATGTTTGAGAAGGAAACAACAGAGTGAAATCAGAGAGTATGTGCATCGCTCCAACCGCAGAATGGAAGGCAGGAACAATTCCCAATCCGTCTTTACTTGGAGGCACAGTTAACACTGCAACAAGTTTCCACTATGCAGCCATACATTAGCTGCCCTATTGCTACAAAATGGGCTGTAAATCTGTACAGGTATTATGGGCAAAAATAAATCATTCTCACAAAGTTTCAAGATAGGTCAAGACATAACTTGAACAGTAGATCATTAAAAACTGATTTGAAATATGGAGTTTTGCCTAAATCTTCTTTAATTTTGCTCACTTTGCAGAGTGAGAACTCCTTAGGCACACATACACGTCTTGTAAGCCATGAAAACAAATTATTGTCAAGTAATTTGTGTGCATGACTGCGTTCTATGCCCAAAATATATCTGGAGGAAAAACCACCCTAACCTCAAACTCATTGACATTGACACCAGTGAATTTTGAGATGTTCAGCCCTGGCAGTCCTGCTTGCTGCATCCAGTCATGCAAACTCCTTCCCCCCTGGGGATGCATTTAGTCAGGGATTCTGCAGCCGTGCATGAATTTGCAGCAGAAACGCATTGCTTTCTGGAAAGAAAAGTCAGTGTGATGGTCCACCCCGTGCTGTCCCCAACATGCAGCCTCAGGCACCAGAAACTGCCTGAACTGCTGCGAAAATCCTGTGCAACACTGCTCTAAACTTCCCAGACATTTCAACATAAAAAGAATGGGAAATAAACTTTGAGCAAAACAGGTTAAAAAAGTTTAAAACAGTTTTAAAAAAAACCAAAGTGGTATCCCCATATTCCCCAAAGGAGTCACTAAGTGACAGCTACTGGAGAAAAGGCTATGGTTCAGCCCAAGACACCAGTTAAATGCCATCAAAGCTGGGGTTAGCTAGCGGTGATCACACCACTGTGCTGTCTAGTATCTAACCGAAGGCTTGACAGTCACATTTTCACTTGCCAAGATGTTTTCTCCCACCAAACGTTATATTTGCTCTGTCCCCCCAGTCCTCATTTATTACATTGTATTTTTCAGGAATAGAAAAGACATTTTATCCTTTTGCTAATATTCTTAGCTTCTCATATTTGCTCTTGAATCATCTGCCCATCAAACTGGACCTCACAAACCTCCTGATCTGGCATATTTTTAAAAATTCAATTAATTTGCTCTTTACCTTGCCATTTCACATCATGAATAAAGCAACCGAGATACCTCACTCCACACCTGCGCTCGGTATCTCACTGTTCATTATTGCTTTGTGTTGACAGTTCTGCAGCCCATTTTCAATCTCCCCTCACTTGTTGCCAGCTTGATCTAAATTAATTTTTTAAATAAGATCTCAAGGCATTATTTAAAAAGCTCCCTATGGTGTATTGCTTCCCGTATATGTCTCCATTAGTCTCCAGTTTGTCTGTAAAAAAGCAGCAAAGTTCACAGGACACTATTTGTTTTTAATACACCAGAACCATTTACTGCCTCTGATTCACTTGTCCAGGTACTTGTAGATTCATAGCATACGCTCTGTATTTTTGATAAGGATTGAAAATTAATCCATCAAAATCAAGAGATGATAGCTAACTCCAGAATTTCCATATTATTGTTTCCCCCTTTGGTATAAGACTGATCTTTCAGAAAAAAAGTGTTCAGGATCTAGGCTACCTGCCATTTAGATGTACTGACTGCTGTATAGTCGATCCTTCCAAACTAGTTTCTCCCTGCCTGAAAACAGACTTGCTGACAATTTCACGGTTAATTTTTAATCGTTTCAAACATTATTCTTCAGAAGAATAGTGCAGGAAAGGATAGTTCAGCCCTTTTACTTCCACAAAAGATTTCACTTGCTGCCAAACCCACGTCCCTTCCACCCCTCCAGCGGTTCGCATTTGCCCTTCGGCAGGAGTGCTCTCTGCGACAGCCCCAGGTCACGCTCTCCCCCTTGCAGCCCCACACCCTGGCAGGGTTCCCAATGTCCAGGCCTCTGGCAAACGCCAAATATTACATCCTAGAGACAATGATGCTGCCTCTGACGTTGACGGGCAGGGCAGTGGAGGCGGGGGGGGGTGGGTGTCCGCTCTGCCCCCTCTCCCACGGGTACTGCAAACTGAACCAGATATTGCTGCAAGTGGGGAAAGGGGCCGGGGGAGAGCTGCTCTCCTGCCAAGTGGACAAAGGCTGTGGCTCTGCTCAGGGCAGCTGACAGGCAAAGTTCGGGTTGGAGCCACACAAACCTTTGCTGGAGGGTCCTGCGTTTCTTGCATTGAAATTGCATTTTGCATTGAAATTGCATTCTTGCATTGAACTGCATTGAACTGAAATGCAGCCACGTGTGTCTACTGAAAAGACACAGATGTCAATATTTGCTCGTGCTCCGTTAGGTATGACCAGAAATTGCTCCTTAGCTGAAGTCTGAATTTGTCCTAATCCCACAGCGAGGGAATGGAAATGGCCTATAAGTTGGCTCTTCAGGGGCTTTTGAAACAAAACATTAGCTACTCACGTCTATTTTGAATTGATCCTGCTGTATGTGGTCCAATAATTTGAAGTATTTTGTCCAGAAACCATCAGTTTCTGTCAGTTGCTGAACAAGCAGTAATATGAAAGAGCTTAATAGCTGATGTTTTTCCAATTGCTTTTAGTGAATGGCATACAAATAAATAAAGGAATAAACCTTATGTTAGCTGAAAAGTTATGAAAAAGTTACATTATATAAGGTAACGTTTGACACTGCATTAGCTCATTAAATTAAATTACAGGCAGATTGATTTTTTGTTTTTTAAGTAAGTGCAATATCAAAGGTACTTTTACTGCATTTCTGCGAGTTATTTCAGCTTGATTGCTGTATGTGCTGTTTGGAAATTGTGTATTGCAGGTGTGTACGTAATTTTACAGTTATGCCAACATATTTTATGCTAAAATTTAACATCCAAATTACAGCTATATAGTTTAATGGGCTATTCTTTTTCTTCTTATTGCATCTCCAGCCATGCATCCAATGCATGCAAAGCGATTTCTCTGCTCACAAGAGTTAAAACCATTAGACCACCAAAGAGCTGCAAATTGAACGCAGTGCAAGTAATGACAGCATTCGTGCTAGAGTATCAAACCAGAAAGAAAATTGCACAGCCTCTCAAATATCAAACATTGAGGTTGATTCATTCGGTGGGTCTGTGACCTGACAAGGCAGTATGATTAATTGCACACATATTCCCTCGGAGGTTTTCCCCCTCATGCTTTCCGCAGCGAAGATTGTTAGCTTGACAGATCAGCGTAGCAACCTCTTAAGATGCCAGAAAGGGAAGGGGGTTAGTTTCTGATTGAAAGTTAATGGAGGAATAGCAGCTGCTCCATGCTGAGGGGAAAAAAAAAAAAAAAAAAAAAAAAAAAAAAAAAAAAAAAGCAGCTTTTGATTCTCGGAGAAGAATTTCACACAGAAATAAGCTGATTTTTCGATAACTCTGGCTATAGGATTTCTGTCAGGGACTGAAAGAAAATATTTGCATGATACAATAGGCTTCATAATCAGGAATTCTGCTGTGCTTCCTTTCATCTGATTACCTAAATATTAGCCATGGCCTGGGGTTTTTTCTTTTCATATTAAACACTGTTCTAGGTGACTCCTCTTCCATGTATTTATTCTTGGCTTTAAGATACTTTTGGTCATTTAGGCTGAAGTTTGTGGAAACTACAATTCGGCAGGCATTTTTTTTGCAATGCCGAGCAAAGACGTTCCTTCTGTCAACAGGCAATCCACACTGTCCCAGACCCACACAGGTGGTGAACGCCCAATTTCAACTAGTTTTAATTTTTCAGGTAAGGCTTAAACCCCTAGCAACCAGCATTAGACACTTCCTCAAGGTTACTTAATCCCTACATCGTATCAATGAAAGGGTTTTTAAACATTAACCAGTCTTTCCCCTGTCATATTTCCCGGCTGGACTCTGACGGGATAACACATGCTCAACGAAACCTTTTGCGTACTGCGTGAAATGAGCCGAGATGACCCTCTGTAGACATCCCTGTTCCCGTGGGGATACACCGCAGCCCTGGCTGGGGAGCGGAGGGCTCCCGCAGGTGAACAGCAGCTGGGCGACTCTGCGGGCAGCAGCACCAGGGCTGGGGTGGGCAGCGGCAGGCTGAGCCGAGGCAGCGGATGCATGGAGAGCTCTGCACTCCCACGCATCGCAGACATCTTTGTTCTGATCTAGGGCAAATCCCTCAAAACACACCTGGAAGCACGAGTTTGGAAACTGAGACCCGCGCTACCTCTCTACCGCGCTTCCCAGGTTGCGTCTTGTGGCCCTTTCTGAAGAGCCCGGCTGGTAAAAGCCCTTCAAACCCAGCAGAATGTGCTGGATCCCTGTCAAAGGGCTACATTTCCACCAGAAATGACAGGTAATGATCCTTAAAAATGGCCCTGGATATCCCCATGACATCCTTCATCTGCTCTGAGCGTTGAATTAAGCTCATCATTCAGTAGCTAAATTTTCTAACACGTTGTGAAATCTCATCTTTTACTGGCAACACAGAAGCACGCAAAGCAGAAAAAAAGGTAACAAAAAAATGGTCTTATTAGTTCAACTTTTAAAATGAGCGTAAGAAGCTGACAGAGAAAGATACTGCATGAACAAAATGATTTAATTGCACTACATGAAAGAGAAGGCAGGTCTTACTGAAGCGGAGCAGCAGCCAGCATGAGGGAACAAAATTCCTCAAAGCAATAGCATATAAATATTGAATAAAACGTAAAAGTTGACTCTGCAGATGGCTCTGAAAAAAGCAGCTGCTCTGCCTGCAAATACACTTCAGAGAATACACCGCAAAAACTGGAAATCCACAAAGCCAAGGGAGGAAATCAGTGAATAATCCGGTAGAAGGAAATCCCCAGCTTCCACGATCAAGTATGGGGATTAGAAAGACATTTCTAAATCAATGAGGTGCAGGCTGGGACAGAAGAGTGAATTTTGGAATTGTTTTTTTTCCCCTCAGCATCACATGTTGCCAAACCAAGGAGATACTGACTGCCTGCCTTTGCACACCAATTCAGATGTTTAATTTGGGATGTTAATCTCTCTGCAAAATGATTTATTATCATCCTTGTAACCATTACTTACTTCCAGAGGTCTTTGCAAACAGCATTTCTAACAGATTTAAAGATATGATTGCTGATCATGCGAGCTGCATCAACTCAATTTGCTTCTTGCCTTTTGCTCGGTGAATCAGCCGCACAATTCAGTCACAAAAGCTTCTGGACCAAAGCCAGAGAGGATTTTGTTAATCTGGATTTGCAAGCCCCAAGCTACTGGCTTAAAAATCCATGATGAATCTGTGTCACCATGTATTTCCTTCTCCCTTGGGAAAACAAAGAATGTATATATGCTGAAAATCAGGGTTATTCCCCTTACCTGTGAGAAGTTACCAAGAACAAATAGAGGAGGGAAACTTGCCACCACCTTACCCAGACAACCAAACCATCCCACAGTGGCAGCTCTCTATGATTTGCAGAGTGTGGAAGAGTAATATATATGAAATATATATTTTTATATATATAATATAAAGAAATATAATTAAATATAATAATAAATAAATAAAATTAAATATAATTTTTAATATATATATATAAACCAAACAAGTGGAAGTGCTTGAACATGTGCAACCAACATTAATCAGATCTTTCACACAGAGTAACTAATCAAGAAGCATCAAGTTCCTGCCTCCACAAAGAACCTTCCCTAACTTCCTTTGAAAGAACAGCTATCCCGATGTAGACCGGGACCAGAGGACTCTCGAAAAGTCATATAGCATGTAAGCAGGGGAGTGGGTAATGACCTCCAGTCCCCCTGATGCCCTCATAACTGGGCACCGCGACGCCCACAACACGTACAAGTTTACAAAATAAGAAGCCGTATGGAAATCAATTCTTAAACACATGATATGATTAATATGAGACAAAGACTGGGCAATATAAGCAGGTTTGTCACTGTGTCTTGTGCCAAGAAAGCTTTCAGGCTTTCAAATCTAGCACTTTCCTCATCCTCGGGAAATATCTCTCCTATGTGTTAAAAGCACAATGAAACACAAGGTATTTAGACGTAATACTAAGAATATCAGAGATTAGTACAATGAGCAGTATGGTTAGAGTTGCAGAATTTATAATGTAGATTAAAATGCTTTGCCAGTAATCACATATTGACTCACTTTCCTGACTGAGCCACGTGGCTTCTCTTCTCCGCTGTGTGCCAGCCCTGCAAAGTCGCACAGCTGGTCCCAGGGGTGCACAGTCCTGCAGGGGCGAGGACAGGTACCACGATTTTACAATAAGGGTGGTGAAACACTGGAACAGGTTGCCCAGAGAGGTGGTAGATACCCCATCCCTGGAAACATTCAAGGTCAGGTTGGACAGGGCTCTGAGCAACCCGATCTAGTTGAAGATGTCTCTGCTCATTGCAGGGGAGTTGGTCTAGGTGACCTTTAAAGGTCCCAACCTAAACCCAACCCAAATCATTCCATGATTCTACGAGATGCATAAATCTTTGCACAGAGCAAGTGCACTAGGGCAAGTACTCCCATTGTACACAGCAAGGAGCTGGGAAAGGGAAGAGAGAGGCAACCCAGCGAGATGCCATGCCCAGCCTGCTTTATGTTCTTCTGGAGCATCCCCTTGGAGGGACCCTGCATGGAGCTGGTGTGACTGGGATGGGCAGTTCAGCAGCAAACAGCAATGGCCCTACAAAGAGTTGATGTCCTTCTCCGGCCATCCCTGGAGCCTGGTGACGTGTGTCACACCACGGATCTCAGGCTCTGCTCAGCAAGCCCTTGGGCACTCCACTATCTGGGGAAATCACTGGTAAAACATATTCATGTAAACCCACTCCATATCCCTGCTCCTTCCAGCCTGAGAGCATTTTGGTGAAGAGGGTAAGTGAGACGGGACAAGAAAAAATGTAGGGACTGAATACCACCGAGGCAATAAAATTAGATCCAGTATTTAATCACCTTTTCCAATAATTTTTTTCATTTTTTGGAGAAGTATCTCTGAGAGATTGCCACATTTCTTCACAATGAACAGGTGATGATGAAAGATTTAGTCTAGACAAAAGTTAAAGTTTTAATTTTAACTTCTACACAGTGAAAAAAACCAAAATCAGCACAGTGTTATTTTTGTCTTAAAGCTTTTGTTGTTGTTATTTTTAAATAAAACAAAACAAAGGTTTTTTAATAAAAAACCCCAATCGACCAAATTTTATTATTTTGGAAATACAGTCTATCATAAAGTAAATATTTTAAATATTTACTATTGAACAATAGTAAAGATCACTTTGTGAAGATGAAATTAGCAACATCAGGGCGTTTTATAATCTGTATCTCAGTACCGCTAGGACCTGGGTAGCTGCTGTTCAGGACTAACAGCACACAGCATATTTGGTACAGTGTAGATTTTTTTTTTTTTTTTTTTTTTGGTAGAATATACTTATTTACTGTCATAGCAAAAGAAGCAGTTAGCTGACATTTCATGGGGAAGTCTCCCAAGAATAATCCTGAGGCAAGAGCAACTCCACCATCAGATGAGACACTGGAAGGAGCACAGCTGGGCATCCCACAGACCTGCAGGTGTGTTGAGTTGCCCCACTTGAGACCTTCTTGAAGGTTTTTCTTTTCCATCAGGAGCCTTGCCATTTACAAATGCTTCCTCTTTTTTATTGCCTCTGCCCTGACAGCCAAGCTCTTGGCACAGATGGTCAGGACCACAATGAGGACTCCGACCAGGAACGTAACCAGAGGCCAGAGGAAGCAGTGCAAGAGGACAGTCTCATCATGGGTGCGCTTCAGCATCACATCATCTGGCCTACAAAGAGGAGGAACAGAAGAGGGAGAAAATATAAATCGACTCAACATCATCAATTCAGCATGAGTGGAAAGCATCTGCAATGGAAACAATAAAGGTGTTTTACTTGCAACAGTGTTAGAAAATTATCGAGTGGACCATTTCATTCACTGCTTTCATTTGCTTGTCTGTCACCAGCACTTGTGGCAGGCTGCAAGGGCTTTCCACTTCTGGTGTTTACAGGCTAACAAGTCCTTTCAGATAAAAAAATAATTAAAAAGCATTGGTACTTTAGGTCTTCCAGAGGTCATGGTCATTACAAACAGCCATGAGAGATACCATATTGCACTGTGGATTGAAAAACCACTCCAATAAAAACATAATAGCAGGCAGCAGTTATACATATCTACTTCAAATGGCATCAGACACTGCAATGAGTTTAACGTGCAATTAAAGCTTCCCTTGTACCTTTGAGACCTGGACATGTCCATGGGCAACATGGAGGCTCCTGATGAAGCCCTGGCTCTGGTTTGGGTCTGGATGGAGAGCCAGTCCCTGCCCTCAGCGCTGCACCGCTGGTGGCCCAGGCTAGCCCAGCCACACCAGCAGGCAGGGATCTGCACAAAACCTACCCCCAGGAGGACTCCTGCCTGGCTCCAGGGTGCTGAAGGCTCCCAACTCAGCTCCTTCCCAGAAGCTACTTCAGCAATAAGCTGCAATTGGGTACTGCAAACACCAGCTGCTCAGTGGACTTGAGTATGATTCTACAGGGACACTTTGGGGAGCCTCCCCTGAAGATCTGAACCCTCATGCCTCTGCCAACAGCATCTAACACAGAATCATGGTTGGGTCTGTGACAGATTTATGCATTTCCAAAGTGAAACAGAGGAAGGAGGAGAATAGCAAGGTGGAGGCATCTCAAGAGGTTTGGAAATTCAGTCATGCCACATGTCTGAAAGATCAGGTGTCTATCTGCCTCTTCCAAGTCTGGGAACTTGGTTGGGAAATCTGATGGCAGGTTTTCCTCAGGTCTGGCTTTCTGCTCTCCCTGCAGTTTAACAGAGTTGTTAAATCAGTCTCGTGGCATTTGCACTTTTCTGCTGCTTTTCCATCTACAGCCAGAGACACATAGTCTGCTGGAAAACTGTCTGCAAAGGAAGGAGATAGAACTTTCTCTAATTAGGAAAATATATATACTCTTGGCTCATATTGGTCCTCACTTACATTGAACACTCCCATCCCACATTGCTTCATCAACGCGACCTGACGCTCCTTGGAGCAACAAACTTCACAGCCTAAAATCCTGGCAACGCAGGCTCATCCAGCCGGGTTCTAGGAGTTAAGGTCTCCTAACGCGGTGGCACATGGGAACAGATACCTGTGCAATGACTGTGCTGTCTCTCCCCGAACAGCTTCATCCTGATCAGAAAGGAGCACTAAGAAAACATTCTCTGTATGGGAAACAAGAACAAATTCTTTTTCCTTCACTGAGAAGTTAATTAATGGAGATGCCTGCAAAGCTGCAGGGTTTTATCAATCGTTAAGGAGTCAGTGGAGCCAGACCACCAGGCTGCACCTGATCCCTGATTTAATTGCACCCACATTCACATTTGGGGGTCTCTCCCTCAGAATTGCTTTGTGGAGGTTCCTCTGCACTGTGCCAGCCTGCAAGTCCCCGAGGCTGGGACCACATTTCTCTCTTTATTTGTGTAGTAAGGAGGAGAGTAAGACTCTGATTATGAGCAGCTCAGCTATATAAAAGTTGAAACTCAGCAACATTAAAAATGATCAAAAGAAACCCAGGTGTATTCAGTAGTGGAGCATGTGAAGTCTGCTCAACCAAAATCCTCCAGACACATAATCAGGCACATGTGGAGACCATAAATTGAATAAAATAATACTAACTTTATGGGCACAAACTCACCAGTCTATGCCATATAAATGACAGCACCTGAACAGAAAAATCCTTTCACAGGAGATATAATACTGCTTCCCTCATATTTACTGTATCATCATCTGTGAATAGCAGAGTGCTAATTGGTGGGGAGGCCATAAGTAGGCAACACTCAATCCTTGCAGCTCTCAACTTGCAAGTGATGTTGATTTTTCAGTATTTTTTTAAAGTGGATACTAATCAAAGAGTTCAAAAATAAGGGGCAAACAAACAAACTAGAAAATTTGCTTCAGTTAAAGAAAAGAAAGCATGATTGGGTAGAGCAAGATATCCTTTTGACCATCTTAGACCTTTTGGAAAACATCTGTACCAAAGGTAGCAGCAATGTATGCCAAACACTCATTATAGGTGCAACTCTAACTCTTGCAACTTAGTAGTTTAAAAGAATTTCCCTTTTGGAAAAGAGTCAAAGCCTTACAGAGGCCTTTAATGAAGCCTCAGGATGAGGTTTGGGTTTAGATGGATATTATTGCTATTCTGAGCCGCAGCAAGGGTCCCTGTGCAATTCCTACACGGCAGAAGGTGTGCAGCAATTCACTGTCAACTGCTCACAGCGTCTCTTCAGACAATGCGTCAAGTCATGACTGGGTCCCCCAAAACCACATCATTAAATGCCTATTGGCACCACATTTAAGACATTAATTGCCCTTCTGTAGTCAAGGAGAGGGAGAAGCACTCCTGGAGGGTGATCCAGCACACAGGAGAGCTCAGGGACCCTCTGGGATGTGGCCCCTCGGTTCTGACTCTTGGCGCCAAAAAAATGGTGGGACAAATCTCAGCCTTGCTCCTACTTGGTTTAATCTGCACAATTATTCTGGAAGACATAGCATGCTTTCAGCTGCTCTTTATCTTATCCCAAATTAACTTTCCAGTGCAGATAAGCACTGCTGGACCCTAAGAGTGAATGAGAAAAGCTAATAAAGGCAGACAGCATGGCCGGCAGATAGACCACATGCTCCTGAATGGCAGTGTCCTGGTTATCTGCCTGTAACAGCCCATGGAAACTTATCAAGATCAACTTCAATAGCCTATAATGCCATTTCTTTGCATTTGTATGATTCCCTCCCTCTCTTGTCAGGACCAGCTCCTCTTTCCTGCATCTGCTGACCTGCGCAGCGATGTGGCAGGACATAGGGGAGAGCGCTGGGGCAGCAGGAGGAGGCAGCAGAGGGCTCGGTGGTAGCCTGGTTGAGGAGCCCTTCCCTGCAGATCCATCACCAGAGCTGAGAGCAGTTACGGAAAGTGCTTTGGAAAACAGCTTAGAGGCTGTAATGGCAGCAGAGGGTCCCACTGAGATGTGGCAGCCAGGGACTGCTGGGCAGTGTGAGTGAGGGCCTGGGAGGCCATCTGGCTAAAAACCTGAAGAATAAGCATGTTTGCATTAGTTTTCGGGTGATCCTTGCCAGGCTAAAACCCAGGTATTTCATGTGAGATAGGTAAAGTCCAAAACAAAAGACTGGGGAAAAATTAGGAGATAAATGAGGTTGGAATCAATCAGATGAATTAAATATAGCAAAGTCATTAGTGATTAATTAACAGGTTAGCTTGCAGAGACTGGATTTAACTTCTCTGAGGCTGTTTGTTATCCTCACATGATAGCATCTGTTTAGGGGAAGAGCTATTCTCCACCTCCTGAAGAAATGAATTGTCAGGCAGAGCAGAACAGCCACCACCACCCAGCAGGAGTCCGAAGGAACTGGCAAGGAGCACAGAGCAGCTGTCTTCTGACATCTGAGTCTGCAGAGTGCTTGGGGACATCCCTGGGACAACTCCTAAGAAATCCTGCAACAAACCCTGAGGGATAAGGACCAAAATCTGCTTGTAGAAAGTACCCAGAGCAGCAGCCAGGGCTGCAGAAGCCCTGCTTGGCCCACAGGACACAGCTGTGCTGCTGGGCGGCTTGCTGCAGTGTCCTCCTCAGAGCTGAGCTCGTTACCTTGCTGCATCAGCCCCCCCCCCCCCAAGGATCAGTGAGAGCTGGATCTGTCCTGTGGTCCTGGTACAGAAACATTTGGCTTTCGCTCCAAGACTTACACAGTGATTAATATAAGAGAGCTGCCCCGCACGTTTTTGAATCAGAAATATGCACGCAGAGATACTTGTCTTGCCAAGCACAGATGGAGAGCATCACCAGGAGAGCAAAGTCGCTGGCGGTGAGCCGTGAGGTTTATGTGTCCCATCACAGTTACTTCTGAGCTCTGAGATAATCACGACGGCTGCACTGCGAGACGAGAGGAGCCAGAGCTGGGCTGTGTCGGTGGGGGCAGACCCCTAGAATGGCGCTGCACCATGATGGAGATGACGAGGAGTTCAGGAACCAGACACCCTATAGGGCCTTCAGGAGAATGAGCCTTTGGGTGGTTATCATCCTCTCATGAAACAGAAACACACAAGCAGCAGGAAAATACTGTGGCCACCTGGGAATGCTTAGATACAGGCCAAAGGAGCAGAAAATTTTAGCTGAAATCTCTGGATTCCACCTCTAAACCAATAACTGTTATCAATAGCAGAAGCAAGGAGAGCAGGAGCCCGGAAAGGACCCACCGGGCTGCGGCAGGAGCGGCAGAGGAGGTAGCAGGGCTGGCCAGAGAAAACCAGAGGATGGTGGCAGGCGAAGGGAGAAAGATATATTTAACAGGCAAGCAACAAAAAGAAGAGAGAAGGCTGTACTTCCACAGCAAACAACCACTTCCTTCGGGAAGACAAATAAATAGCTACCAGGACACCTGAAACACAGTAACAGAACTGGTCTGGTTTTGCACAGCAATGTCAGCAGCATCTGTCCTAATTGCAGTTTTGATTTTTTCTTGCTACTTTTGTAGCAACAGGTGACTTGCCTGTTTCCAGAGTCTGAAAGCTTGTTGTTTGGCTCGGAAACAGAAAAGGGAAGGTGCCCCCCTGTCCCCAGGGCAAACCCCCTCATGACAAGGACATGGCTTTGCTGGAAGCCCCCACAGCATCGCTCCCCTGGTGCTGAGGCAAGGAGGTATGTCATGCCTGGAAATGAGTCTATTTTCCCCATGAAAATCAGCAGATATAACTAAAGATATCGCCTTATCCCTGCAAGTACTGTGCATTTAATAAACCCATCTTTGCTCTGTGACTGTCATATAATACTTCAGTTCGAAGATGTTGACCAGAGGGGTTGCACATATGCCCCCTAAGCTCAGTTATGGACCACCTCTTGTTTCTAGTGATGCTGCCTTTCAGCTCTCCAGTAAATGCAGAGCCTCTGAAGGGGATGCACCCAAACTCCTGACACCAGTCATCAGTGCACAGAACAGTGGCAGGGGCAAGAGTGACCTAGTGGGACAAAAAGGGGAAAACACACCTGAATACTTTCAAGCCCTGCTCAGGCATCAAGACCTGGTCGTGCTGTGAACAGTGATGGCCACTGTGCAGCAGCAGCACCACTGCCCAGCAGCAGCCCCAGGGTGCAAAAATGAACAAACAAACAAACCAAACCAAACAAAAAAAAAAAGCCCTAAAGAAGTCTCTACCTTGACTCTGAAAACAGATCTTTCCCTTTCACTGAACAGACAAGAAGGGGGGGGAATTTCGTTTTCATTGCTAAAAGGTGAGACCAGTACTTATTTTTAGCAGGACTGAGCTCAGGGGCTGGAACCTCGTGGGGCTCTGACCTGGGGTAACTGGATTAGTTGTTGCATTATGCAACGCATCCCTGTTAAGCGCTGCCAGGCAGTTCAGACACTGGTTGAAGCAGGCCTCCATCAGCTTTCAGCAGGCCTTCAGAGCAATTACTGAACGTCATGGGAAGAATTGCAGCGCAGGAGTTACCAAAAAGGCATGTAGGACCGAAAAGTTACAGGCACGTAAACGTTTCAGTCATGACTTAGGCACCACACTGTGCAATTTATGTGACACAGCAAAAGACGACGGAGGCGGGGGTATGGGATAGGGAAACTTTGCAAATATTTTTTGTATCCAAACAATCTGGATTTTAAGATGTTTGCAATCTGCATACACTTATTTGCCCACAGTTATTCACGTCCCTTCACTATGGCAAACACTAATCAGCATTTTTTTACCCTGTTGTTGCAAGACACAGAGAACCTCAGCTGGACAGCTGCACACAGAGGCAGTGAAACATCTTCTAACAGTAAAGTCCTTTCCCTCTCGGACCTGAGCACTGCTCCACAGGTGAAACAGTAAAAGAAAGGATAAGAAACAGCAACACTATCTTCTGACTGGAGGGAATTAGTTTAGAAAACTTTGTGAAGTACCAGAGCAATCCAAGATTTCTGTTCCACCATTTATGAATGCTACTACTGGAGCACCCTTGGCTTCTGCAGATAATTATTCCCAGATAAATAACCTGCAGGGTACCCTGACACTGTACAGGTGGTCACTGATCACTAGTCGGTGTTTGCTCTTCAATCTCAGGTGAATTTGCGTACAGCATCCTGCAGCAAACAGAGAAGTATAAAGCGTGGCTGGCTCATCTGCTACGCTGCAGCGAAGGGACCACAGAGTGTTCTTGCCGTACTGGACAAACCCAGGGCTAAAAAAGCAATAATGCCTCATATATGAGCCACTCATAAGAAATGACTTGACACATGTTTCTCTGTCTCTGCATGGCATGAGACTGAGGGGTCTGAGATGACAGAGATCTTGGTTTCTCTCTTTTTGTTCTTGTTCTTGACATCAATGAGACCTGGAACATGAAGAAATAGAGTGACAGGATCTCCCCCATCCCACCCATTCCCACAGGCGTCCCACTTTAGGGCATGCAGCTGTGACCCTTCTTTGCATGTGGTCATGACTACAGACCCCCTGGGAAACTCGGTGTGAGACCCATGAGCACTGAAGCGCTAGACCTCAGTGCCTTCTCAGCCCTTTGGCAACAGCCTGAGAACTTTATCTGAATTTGTCATTCATTTTGTACTCTGAAACACTGGTGGTTCATTTCTGCTGGGCAGGGCTCCCTTCAGACCAGAGTATCATCATGCCAACAGACAGGCACCTTCAGCAGAGGTCTGGAAAAGCAGCTTTCCCACGTAGCTTGCACCACTTGGCCCAAAGCTAGCCGGAGAAGAGCGGGACACTAAAGGTAAGTGCCTGCAGTGGCAAAGCAAAACCTCGCTTTTCAGTAAAGCGCTGAGCTCCAAGCTAGACTGCACTTTGGTTCCCTAAGACAAATGTCAGACAGCTAGTTGTGCTGGGCCTCTCTATTTGTATTAACCGAGAATGACTGAAATTGTCAAGTCTGCTTCTCACCCCTTTTGGATAACTTTGAACTGTACAAATGGCATTATTTTCTTCTTTGCAAAGCAGCCTGTTGAAATGTGCCTCACCAAACTGAAGGGAGGCGTTACTTTACAGTGCACTCTGCGTGTAGCCACAATTCTGAGAATGATGCTAAATTCAGTTTGATGAGAGGAGATGATGTTCATTTGCTGCCTAGCTATTTACCTATAATTTTATTCTTCCATCTCAAAACAAAGAGTATTAATATTCCAAATACTACTCTCTCTAAGGAACCTACACATTCTATATGTTTTATACAGGCTGACACAAAAGAGTTAGCTCATACAAGCAGTTAAAAAAATACTGACAGAAAATGTGCACACTTCTGTTTTGAAGTGAATGTATTTTTCCCTCAGTTTATATGGTTTTTTTAATGCTTCACAAGCTGTTTAGTCATCGTAGCTCTAAAAGTATACTTAAGCAAGCACATTCCTAGTCAGCAAAACTGATCTCTCAAAGCTCATTCCTATCTCCTGAAGAAAATAGATGGTGCACACGTTTTGGCTTACACTATCTTCAGGTATCTCTGGCAGCGAGCCTCTCTTCTACAGTATATAAATTGCTGTATGATCAGCAAAAGGCAGCATTTTAAGACAGCCATTGCATTTGGCAAGAACATTTAACAGTACAGGATGCTGCAACTATGAGGAAAAAACCTTGCCTGAGTGCTGTACAATTTCTCAGTGTCAGCCTACATAAATGGCAGACCCTAGGCAGTGTGCAGACTCAGAAAAATTTTGCCTTTGCTTCACCTACAGATGTGATGTAAGAACCAGCTCTGGACACCTACCACCTAGGTGCCTGCCCCCAAGCAGATCACCCTAAGCTCCTTACAGGAGAGAAATAAACATCTCCTGGCATCCAACCTGTATTAGGCATTTATTTTTGGTTGAGATGAAAGGAACCTATTTCTCTCCACTGCCTATAAAAGCTAACTTTCAGAGCATCTTGTCCACACCAGCTCAGGCGAATCCTAGCCTTGACATCTCCTGCAGGAGATCCCATGTTTCTGACTACCCTGCTCACTCAGGCAGTGGCTGCTGCAGGTCCCAGGCCGCAGCAGTGCAAGGAACTGGCACCACCTGCCTGCCCAGAGAAGCCAAAATCATCACTCGGCTCCTGGTTAGCACCGTGTGGACCAGAGCAGCTCCCAAGAAGGTCCCTGCCAGGTCTGATGTCACCACACATGGTGCCCTAACTTTTAAACTCTGCATGCTGTAGACAGTGCTCTTTCCCCAACTACAAGAAACGACCAGTCTTTGCTGCAAAGCATTAGTGTTTTCCCTCTGCAAAGAGTTAACCAGGGACAACAGACTGACATCCTGGGCATGCCGACTAGGTCTACAGTCTCTCCAGGGAGGGGACAACAATCATAGCCAGCCTGGGACAAACCTGAAGCTCCCAAGAAACCCAGTGGGCCACCCACAGGAGAGTCAGGCATCTCTGTGCCTGTCATCCTGCTCCAGCTCTCCGGTTCCTCCAAGGTCCTAGCATACACTGGCATGCATTTTCCTCCTATGTGTCCTAATAAACTTAAATATCTGATGCCAACACTCCCACACTGAGCCCTGAATTGCACCAGCAAGCACTGAGCTATTCTCACCTAGGTGTCCCTCATCTGTTTAACTTCCAAGCACTGGTGGGGTAGGAGCAACCTCCTCCTTTAGTCACTTAGATGGCAGACATTTATTTGAGTGGTCAACTTAGCAACCAAGAAGAGTCTCCCCAGCTCTATCAAAATTACTCATGCTGATCAAATCAACCAAGTGTCATATGTCTCTAGAACTGAAGTGTAAACCCCATAAGACCTTGGCTGATCTGGAGATCTTAAGTAGTCTCTGTCCATCTCCCTGTCTACGTGGACCTATCATCCCAATCATTGCTGTTCTCCCAAGTCCTCCCAGCGAGCCTGCACACCACGGTTACAGTAAGTTAGTGCTGCCACATCACCTTTTCTTTCCTGGCACATCATCATCAGAAAGAGACAGGTAAAAGGACTCTCTCCTCTTCCCATTTACTGAAGGAAGGAAACCATACGTCACCCTTATACACAAGTAAGTCACATCAACATCAGTAGTAAAAGTAAGAATTGAAACAGAAAAGAAGATGCTTTAAGTTACAACTTTCTACTCTGCAAGCATGTGTGAAAACTGGCAGTTCTGTGGAGGTTTGTTACACGTATCTGATTCACTAATCCTCTATGAACACAATTCCTGAGCTGGTTCATCCTCTTTACTGATTTCCCCTTTTCCTCCAGGAGCACAGTAGGATTTCTTTTCCATGGAGGGAAGGAATGTTAATACTCAAGCCAGAGATTTGCTATCTGAGTGTTAAAAGCCAAGATGCTTTTTGCCATAGAATGACATGTTTTAAGGGAAACTTTCGTCAAAGTTTTATATTTTTAGTTCAAGTGGTAAAAACACTTCCCTACTTTCTATGTAGCTTTTCACCAATAGAGTTATCTTGCAAAGTTCTGCACTAAACTCTTGTGTGATAAACCACATCACCATGTGGGGGGGTGTGTATATATACATATGCATGCATTTATATATATTTTTTCAAACAGAACCAATGGACAGCTGTTAAACAGATGTATAAGCACTTCTGCCTTTGCAAATGTAGATTACTCACCTCAAGTGCTGGTTAAAATAGCACGTAAACGGTTGGGAACCCACTTTCTCTTTCCAGTATTTCTGCTTGTACGTGACGTTCTCAGAGTTCTCCTGATCGTCTCTTGCGCAGGGAGGGATGTACGAACACTGCCAACACATGTCGCAAAACAGAGTTACTTCTGTGCTCAAGAACACAGGGCATCACTTTCTCTGCATTTTCCTCATAATATCGGTGTGACTGAAATGGGCAAAGAATAATAAGTACAAGCTCCAGAGAAACAAATAAAGAAGAGTTAGCTGAACTTTACTTCAATTGCTAGTTGCTCCCTGCAGGTACTGGAAAAGACTATACCAGCATTCAGAAACAAAATAAAGGGTTTATCTTGTTTTGTTCCATTATCAACACCTTGGGTTTTTGCATGATGGATGTAAAAATGATCGTTTAATTTTGACGTATTCCTAGTCAGCTGCATGGATTGGATTTGAATTATTTCCTGTTTTCAGTGAGGCACGTAATCACAAGTTTTGTTTAGCACCATGCTAATGAATAACCAAAATATTCCAACAGGCTTTCCCACGTGATGGGATATCTGATATCTGGCTGATATCTGTTGGCAAAAGACAGGTATTCTTCCACTGTTACAACACGGGGAAACAAGCACAGAAAGTTCAAAGGCCCACTTCAGCAGAAAGGTTCAGCATCTGGTTCTGCTGCATAGAAGTCAACAAGAGTTGAGTGTGCAGCTGAGCTATCTGCAGATCTCACCCTCAGACATCTGCTTCAAAGCCCAAAGACATCAAGGGAATTTCCTCCCCCAGCTTGGTGCACTTGGGACTGGGCTTTCAGAGACTCCGCTCTGGGTCACACACAACGCACATACCTTGTTTCCAAGTCTCGTCTTTGACACACCACCCTTCCCTCCTAGCCAAGAAAAAACCAAATAGTTCAATGTTGGCAGTATCATGATCTCTGTGTCCAAGCACAATCCCTCCTGTTGTTGCCAGGCATCCATACAGGAGATCATTACAGGAGATGTTGGAGCAAACTGAGTAACACAGCTTAACTGATTCTTGGATAACATAAAGGCTTTTCACCCTGGATGACCCATGGACAGCAAGGCTCCAAGTGCACACCTGCATTCCTTTACAATTGGGAGCTGCAAGCAGAAAAAAGTGACTGTGAGGGTAGCTAAAAAGCCTCCTACTTAGGTAGGATGAGGAAGCAGGAGGTGAAGGGTGTGGGAAGCCCCTAAAAGGATCTCCACATATGATCACAACATGAGTTTCTTCACAGTCTCCTGAAGGTAATAACAACAAGGAGAGAGATACCCTCTCTAACCTGAAAATAAAGATCACTGTGATTCACTGTGCCTAGGGTTTCCTCTCCCTCTCCATCTGGTGAGGTTTCACAGGGGCCTACTGTGCCTCCAGCTGCACGCCATACCTAAGCTGTACAGACCTACAAGTCCATCTCCACCATAAACCAGCTTGAATCTTTGCCATGCCAGGGGGCTTGGGAGAAATCTCAGGATTTTATTAGCCTGATCATGTAAAACCTGACCACTTCTGCCAGCACTTACAATTGCTGCCAGTAGCTTCCATGCTTCAGGCTGGAAGAATCTACAAGGTCTCGCTTGTTGCCTCCAAGCTGAAACTTGTTTTTTTCACATACAAGGGCCCCCGTTTTCACATGGGCCCACATCTGCTGTTGCCACAGCACAGAGCTCCCTTTAGATCCCTGTTCAGATGACCCTAAACAAGGATTGTCCCACTGCTAATGATGAAGGGCAGAAACAAACAGCAGCACCACTCTGCTTCAGAAACCAGAATGCAGGATTTATCACATGCAGTTATTTCTACATTAGATAATATTCCTTGGTCAGCGATGTTTTTGGTTTGATTGCGTACTTTGGAAACATCAGCCACACTCCTCTTTCCTCCACGCTCCCAGTGCACAAACACATCTGTGCAGCAGCTGGACGGAGTGAGCAGATTTGGCATGAAGACACCCGAGGGCAATGCTGGCTCTGCTCTGTCCCCCTGACAGCCATCAATGTGCCACACCATCCCACCTGGTCCCCTCCTGGTGCTCCCTGCTCAGCCCAGGGTCCAGCACTCCCAACCTTCTCCCATGTTCTTCTTCATGAAACCTTTCAGATCCTGCTGTGGAAACGGTCCCACATCCCACCAGTTGTACACTCACTGCCTATGTCTGACTGTAATCTACACCCTGCTCTTTCCAAAGCCCCCAACTTTTAGGTAGGCTCTTGCAATACAGGGATACAAGAAAACAGAAGTAAACAGACTTTACTCAGAGTCCTGCGAACCAACCACTATTTATCCAGCACACAAAATGCAGAACTAGACAAAGTAGCTAGGTACCAATATACATTCATCTGGCTACATTTCCTCAGTGATCTTGAAAACTCTTTTTCCTGTGGTATCAGCTCAGTACGCAGCTTCCCTCTCTCCTCCAAAATGTTTCTTCCTCATGGCTCAGCCTACTCCTGTCCTCTGCTATGAAAGTGCAATCACGCCACCAGTCCTCTGCTGGCCAAACTTTCTCCAGATCCTTCAGAGACCTTCCACATCCCCCAGATATTATGTGAATCATTCACAAAGTCCACAATTCAAACTGTTCTTTATCCCCATCCTGAGTTTCAGGCTTTGAAACAACTGCAGAGATCTCTTTTCCCAAGAGATGTCCATCTGAATGGACAAATAGCAACCTGCAACAGTCTCCAAGGACAGCTCCGTCGCAGAGGACTTCACAATTTTTTGCATCAGTGCCCACAATTTTAGCTCAATATGAAGCTATTAAAAATGAGGTTTTCAGGGCAGGGATTTTTCTTGGGTTGGAAGATGTGAAGGGGCCCACAGATAGCTTCCCTGATCAACACACCCATCTTTCCCCATGCCAAGGCAAGACAGTGTATGGGAGTACCACCAGTACCTACAGGAGGGACACCTGGAAGTTGGGGACAGCAGTGAATATGCTCTCCATAACTCAGACTTTATACCACTCTTTGCACAAGTAATCCCAACAATGGCTGACAGAAAACATGCCGGATTCATTTCCATCTCTTCCTCTTTATCTTCATGTGGAAAACACAAAGGAGACACCCAGGGCCTTGCCATAAATCGATGGGACCCTGTTGAGGATTAACAGTCTTGAAGAGAGGAATGCTCCCTGCCCAAGGCAAAATGATCATCATATGAATCCCAAGGATCACCCTGAAACATCTCAATGTGATGATGGCCTTGAGCCACGGTGAACACCCAAGGTCCAACTCCAATCACCTGCTGCACAAACACCAGAGCTTGTTTGCCTTCCCAGGATGCCAGCACAGTTCCCACCAACCTGACATTCACTTCTGAGCCACGTAGGTGGTGGACCTCTCTTTTCTCAGTCTCCCAAGCACACCTCTTGGGGACTTTGCTTGATCAGCTGTATCACCCTCCAAAGGACAGTCAGCAGGCAGATAAAAGACAATCATAACCTGGCAACTTTTGCTGCCGTGAATTGGTGGATGAACCTGAAACGACCTCCTGCTTTGGCGACAGGCTGTTTCTGAAAGGTTAATTCTGCAGTCCTCCCCCACAAGACACGGCATGAAATCCTACCATCAAAACATAAACAAATGTCAAGTGTTTGAAAGCAAGCTAGGACGCCTTGTGCTCAATTGCAGCTCACACAGCAACATCCATTTTCAGTGGAAGTGTCCCACTCTATATTTCTTTGATGTTTTTTTCTTAAACAAGTTACAATGAAGTTGGAGAATAGCACTTAAGATTAGACATTCAGAATAAATCTAATGGAGCGGAGGCCTTTTCAGAGGATCTATTGGTACGTGGTGCCGTAATCGTACCTCCTACGCTATGTCATAGCAACGATAAAATTATTATGTAATTCAAATACAGTCTCAATTACACAGCTCAAAATCAGTATCAGACTAATAATATTCCCCCTTCAATCAAAGCCAGTGTTTGAATAGATGACTCAGGATTCAATTCAGTAAAAATGCCAGCAAGCAACAAATATACCTTTACACTGAGGTTTTCTAAGATTTGTATCTGTGTTTGCTGGATGCTCCCACTCCAGTGTCTCTGTAGATGACCAAGAAGATTCCCAGTCCTTCTGAACACTTCATCAGAGCAGATATTCACAGAGAAGGGACAGAAACGTGAACTCTTGACCAGGGTTTAGTTTCCAGGTAGCATTTTCAAAGACTAATTCTTGCCTAATTCAGTCACATCTTTATGAAAAAGCAGCCAGATGTGGTAGGATCTGAGGGAAGCTGTCTCAAGCCTGGAAGACACTGTCTGCAAGATGAGATCAAGGAAGTCTCAAACGCAAACAGACATAAGGGTCCAAAGTAGAAGCAAGTAAGCCCATCAGAAGACAAACTGATGGCACTAAGAAGCAAGTCTCCAGCCTCAGTCTCCAAGTGACTTGTTGAGGACCATCCCCCTGGCTGCTGGTGAACTACGGGACACAGCATGGACCATTTGCTTGTCGCAGCAGAAAGCCCCCACAACATGTACTGTGCAGATTGGGAAGCTTGTGATGAAATGAAGGAGTGGAAAGGACACTCTAGATAAGTATCATTGCAAAGGTACAATGCACCACTAAAGCCAAAAATTTCCGACTCTCCATCTCCAAGTATATTGAATTTATGTGGCAAGGTTTTGGTAGCAGGGAGGCTGCAGGGGTAGCTTCTGTGAGAAGCTGCTAGAAGCTTCCCCCATGTCCAAGAGAGCCAATGCCAGCTGGCTCCAAGACAGACCTGCTGCTGGCCAAGGCCGAGCCAATCAGTGATGGTGGTAGCACCTCAGGGATAATATATTTAAGAAGGGAAAAAAGCTGCTGTGAAACAGCAGCCAGAAGAGAGGAGTGAGAAGATGTGAGAGGAACAACCCTGCAGACACGAAGGTCAGTGAAGAAGGGGGAGGAGGTGCTCCAGGTGCCGGAGCAGAGATTCTCCTGCAGCCCCTGGAGAAGACCATGGTGAGGCAGGCTGTCCTCCTGCAGCCCATGGAGGGAGGATGAGGGGGTGTAGAGATTCCACCTGCAGCCCGTGGAGGACCCCACACCAGAGCAGGGGGATGCACCCAAAGGAGGCTGTGACCCTGTGGGAAGCCCACACTGGAGCAGGCTCCTGGCTGGACCTGTGGCCCTGTGGAGAGAGGAGCCCACGCTGGAGCAGATTTGCTGGCAGGACTTGTGACCCCGTGGGGGACCCACACTGGAGCAGTCTGTTCCTGAATGACTGCACCCTGTGGGAGAGACCCACGCTGGAGCAGCTCATGAAGAACTGCAGCCTGTCGGAAGGACTCACGCTGGAGAAGTTTGTAGAGGACTGTCTCCCGTGGGAGGGATGCCACGCTGGAGCAGGGGAAGAGTGTGAGGAGGAAGGAGCGGCAGAGACACCATGTAATGAACTGACTGCAACCCCCATTCCCCGTCCTCCTGCACCATTCAGGGGAAAGAGGGAGAGAAACTGGGAGTGAAGTTAGTCCCAGGAAGAAGGGAGAGGTTTGGTTTTATTTCTCATGACCCTTCTCTGATTTGATTGGCAATAAATTAAATTAATTTCCACAAGTTGAGTTTATTTTGCCCGTGACAGTAATTGTGAGTGATCTCTCCCTGCCCTTATCTCGACCCACAAGCGTTTTGTTGTATTTTCTCTGCCCTGTCCAGCGGAGGAAGGGAGTGATGGAGCAGCTTTGGGGGACACCTGGCCTCCAGCCAGGGTCAGCCCACCACACAAGTAATGTATGAGCTTCTCCTAAGTTTCTGTGTGAGCATCTCCACACGTCACTGGGTTATCTTCATGGCCTGGAAGGGAGGAAGCGCTGCAACAACCATCCCACTGTGGCAGAAGATGAGCGGGGGGACTCGCTCCGTTAATACAAAAACATGCCCCCCTCCCAGCTGACTGTACCAAGGGAGCTGGAGCTGAGCATCACGTCTAGTTTTCACCTGCATCCATCAGCACAGACAAACCCACCAGGAGTGACCAAACCCACAACCCCTCACAGAGGTGAGGGGTAGCAAGGGGTACCCCAGCTGAGACGGGAGGGCGGTGGGGTTTATCCATGGCACCTGGGGCTGCTTCCAGAGGAATCATTAGGCAGCATCTTCAGAGTTTGCTCGTCATAGGCACCAGCCCAAATGCAGATCTCACGCTTCACCAGATGCACCAGACCCTCCCAAAATTATTGTACGGTTGGGCATATTTTGATATTAAACCTCCTCTGTCGTGGGTCATATTTAAGAGAGTCCAAATCCAAACCCAACTCTATTTACAAGTGCACAGAAGAGATAACCGTATATCATGTCATCAGGCTGAGCGGTTACAGAAGGAAGGGCGCCAGGAACACGCGCGGATGCGGAGCGCAGACAAGGAGCAGCGGCTGCCTGCTCTGCACCCCGGGGCGGGGACAGGGGTCCTGCTGCACAGCTGCTAACATCAGGCTCACCAGTCACTCCCCTGAAAGTTTCTTCATCAAAACTGTGGGCAAGTTCTCCCAGCCCTACGCTTGACTTTAATTGTAGAAAGGGAAAAGTCTAAAAAGGCAGAAAGCAGATCTTTTTAGCAGTCGATATACTCCACTGTCATTTTACCCAACCAAACCTATAGCCGGGCCCCCGCACTGGCTGTACGTGCCGCCGACGCACTCGATGGCCAGAACGATAGCGACAAATTGACTTTGGAATTAATTCCCCTTAAGCTTTATCTCAGAGATCATTATTGCTATCGAGGCAGCTGAAGAAAGGCTACCGTCCCTCCGCTGAAATTTCTTCCTCTGAGACAACAATTAAATTAAAAAAAAAAAAAGAAAGAAAGAAAAAAGAAATCCACAAATCACTTGGACTGAACACAAATATAATCGTGCCCAGTGCTTTATATATACATTTCTGGATTAACTCTGACCCAACTATATAATCTTTTAAGAGCTAAAATGAATCCTGGGCTGTACAATGATGTGATTATCTTAGGAAGCAAGACAGAAAAAATAAATTCTTTTTTTTCCTGCAGCTAGACCTCGCTAGAACAAACAGATGCATAGCTGCCGATATGTTTATATGCTGACCCACTCTACTACAGAAAGTAGACTATTTTTAACCTGATACACTGAGGATTTTTGGCATGGAGTGAAGCTGCCAACTGAGTATTGTTTCATGGTGTAAGGAGCCTGTAAGTGCCTTTTTCACACTATTGATTTACCAGGAAGAATCCCTATCCCACACAGAGAAGCAGCTAGACAGTATGTAAAATATTAAAATCATTCAAAACAAAATTGTTCCACTTTTCTCCTTCTAGTTAGTTGGCACTGCTTAGCGTGTTGTACGTCTGATGGCATGAACACAAGCAAGCGTGCTGCAAGAAGGCAGTGGAAACAGGCAGGGTTAAACAGCTCCCTAAGCGTTCATTCATAAATACGTACCGGATCCCAAGCATTAAATCCAGCAGATTCCTACTCTGTTGCTATGACTAACCTATTTCAGCACAAAATCCTGAAAGCTTTTAAAGATGGTGAGACTTTAGGACAAAAATTAAAAGGAGAGTATACCAACAGCTATACTTAATTTATTCCCTTAAAAGGGTGTGTTTTCCTAATGAGACCTAAACAATTTTTCTTCTTATTTTGTATTGGTTTTACATAAGCTTCTTAAGGTAAGGAAAATAATTGGAGCGCATTTTTTTATCTGTTGTTTTCCACTTAGATAAATTCAGTTACCAGAGCATGCAGGTACATCAAAAAATACTGCCGTGCTGCTTGGTCGCATCTGGTAAATCAGATTTAATCCTCAGCAATCAGTATTGCAGGGTAAACAGCCCACACCTAGAGATACAAGGCACAAGCTAGAGAAAACAGATTATATTTGTAAGAGCATGCAAGTACAACGCACTGCCACCACACAAGCCCCGTGCTTCTTTATTAATTGTTAAATAAAAATAGGCTTCTGAATGACATTAACAGTCATTGCTTCTGAAGCTCTGGGTGCCTCCCTGCAGAAATCGCAGTCCAGCCCCCAGGCAGGTGCAATCCTCCTCTTCCCACCGGACTTCCAGAAAGGCAGGAGAAGGCGAGATCGAGAAGTAAAAACAAAACAAACCACTCAGACTACGCTTAAGAGACGTTGCGGTTGCAGCCCAGTTTGAAAGCCTCTGCTGAAGCTGAGGACGCTGCAAGAGTTGCTGAGCCCAGGCGTGCCGGTGGCACAGCTCGGCACCCACCTCCCATCCCTGCTGGAGGTGGCCCCAACGGGACCATCAGGCCGTGCCCAGGGCAGCCGTGCTGCACCCTCTGCGGCAGCACGCCATCTTCGCCTGATGTCAAAAGGATGGCTTTTCTCCTGCGTTTCACCAACCACCCGCTGCCCGCCTGAAGACGGAGAGAAGTTTAGGGAAGTCCTGGTGCTCAAACAGCTGGGGGCTCACGGTGCCCCACGGCCCTGGCAGCAGCACCCCCAGGCAAAGGTGAAGTTTGCAAAGCTCCCTCACAGGTCAACATTTCATCAGCTACGCGATCAGGCACCATCCAAGCACTGCAGCTTCTGACCGGTGCCAACGATTTAATCCAAATCCTGTCAGATTTATTGTCCTGATTCTCGCTCTGCTGATTTTTGTCCAGACCACCCTTCCAAACCCACAACCTGTCAAGGGGAAAAAAAGCAATCCCCAAACCTTAAGCTTGCAACTTAATCCATCTTCCAAGGGATAGAGCCGCAGCGGTGTAACTATGACTGTGGAGATGCGAGGCTGCACATCCCAAACTGGACACGCAAGCCTGCTCCCCAGCCCCTGCACGCAGACCCCTGCATCACGCTTAGCACAACCCTTGACACTGCGCTGCATCCACATCTCGATTGAAGAGCTGAAATTCGCTTCTCCAATACACTCCCGATTTTGGGTTCTTTCAGGGGGGAAGTGTGTGTGGGGGGGTGTCTGAAACATTTTTTATTTTCTGGAAAATACTTGATAAAATCTCCTCCATTCAGGCAGTGTGCTGGCAAGGTGATCTTTACTCAGCATGAAGAGAAAAAGGAGAAAGCAGAATAACTGCCTTGAAAGAAAGAAAAAGCACAAGTCACACATTGCCTTCAGACTATTCTAGCTTGCTAGACGATGCAACTTTAAAGACGCTTCCGTTCGGTTCGTCTTCATGTGGGTGATGGAGAAGTTTAAGAATCAAAACAGCACCGAGGAAACTTCTGTTTCGGTGCAGCCCTCTCCCCAGCGCCCCATCAGCAGCCGCTCCGTCCAAATTTCGCCTCGCTCTTCGGGGAGCTGCCCTGGGAAGCCCTTCACCCCCGGGACACCCTGCGCAACAGCATCGGTCACCACTCGGCACACAGATCTCCCCGCCGGCACCAGGAGTTTCTCCCCGGCTTCCCACCGGCGGTCCCGGGGCTGCGGTGGGGCGGAGCGGGGTCCGGCACCGGGGCCGCCCGCGGGGTGCGCTCGGGCCGGCCCCGCTACCGCGGGAGGGACAACCTGGGGCTGGGGCTGTTCGGGAATATACATATATAGAGAGAGTATACAGACTGTGTGTATATATATGTATATAGTGTGCGTGTATAGTGGAACACTGTATATATACATAGTATAGTGTTATACTACCCTATATATAGCGTGTATATATATACACGCTAAATATACACACACCATATATACGCACACAAACATACAATGTATGGTATTTTTATACATATACATTACATATACTTTTTTGCTGAGTAACAGCACAGGGGCATTTCGAGGGATGCTCCGCGATTTCATCCTTACCCCCCCATCAGAGAAACAGCCCGCACCCGAACGGAGAGCGGTGAAGGGGGACCCCAAATGCGGGCAGAAGGGGCCATGAAAAGACACCCAGCACCGCACCGAGGGGACAGGATTTACCCTGCGAGACCCACCACCCTACCCCGTATTTTAGGAGCGCTGCGCTGCGCGGGTCTCACCTTAGGGTTGGTGCGGAGTTGCCTCTCGTCCTCATGGAGCAGGGCAGGAGCGGAGGAGCGGGAGGTACGAACCAGGACCTGGAGACAGGGGTAGCGGGCGGTGCCGCGGCAGGCAGCCCCGCAGGAGAAGGTGCAGGCGAAGCGCTCCCCAAGCTGCCGCACCGCCAGCACCGTGCAGTTAGCGGAGCCACCGCCTCCCCGTTCCTGCAAAGCCGGACGCAACCAACAACAACCCAAACCCAATAAGGAAAGCAAACCGGCTGCGATAAGGAGGAAACCCAACCGCATGCTTTTGTCCTCCGCTTCCGTGTATTCGTAAGCCGCCCGGCTCCGCGCCATCGCCCGGTTGCCGCTGGCATCAGCCGCCGGGTATCGGCTGCCATCGGCTAAAGCTCCCGCCGCTCCCCGCCTCCCTCCCCGCCTCCTTCGGGATCCACGGGGGTGGGTGTGCGTGTAACCAGGGGGGGGGAAAAAAAAAAAAATAAAAAAAAAATTAGATAAATAAATAAAATGCAAATATAAACCCGGTTGACCTAATTCAGAACCCCGCCGGGGGTGGAAGGGACAGCTTGCAATGGGATTATCTAGCCCCGGAGATTTGCTGTGGGGAGGGCTAGTCCGGATTAATACCGGGTGCTGTGCAAGGTGCAATGTCTAGAGGGGGGGCGGGCGGGGGGCTGCAACGCGCCCCAAGGGCGCGTTGCAGCCCCCCGCCCGCCCGCCCCCCCTCTAAGCCAACATTCCTTCCCAGAAATGAGCCAGGCCATGAAAATAGTTTGTACTTCCCAATTCCTGTCAACCAGCTTGGTTAAGTCCCAGAGTCCAGGAGAGCCTGTGTGAAGTCATGCTCAGTATCCCCACGTGTCAAAATTTGCGACATCTCTATGTATACACACGGAGTCAGACCTAAAAATTAAAGACATTAAATATCTGGAAGGGAGGAAGCAGCTGATATTTTCACCTTATTAACTGAGAAGGGAAATAATGAGAGTTGACCCAACATTATCCTGCCTCAACAGGACTTTTTGGGAGTGCAGGGCAAGTGCCCTGCTCTGGCCAGTTGTAAATCCAGCATCCATACAGCAGGAACAGACCCAGCCTCCAAGTTGTTCATCATTATTTGAAGATAATAGGTAAGCAAGATGATAGCTGTCAAACTGCTTTCAAGAGGAAGGGTATTGACCTTTGAAAGGTCGCCCTGAGAAGTGGCCTTTTTGAAGCAGGTCTGCGGAAAGGCAGTCGATCCAAGAAAATCCACTTATTTTGCAAATAAAGTTTGGTTATTACCCAGCATTTCCCACCATGGCAACACAACAGAACAAGCTCTTTGGTGCCAAAGTGCCATAAGCAATAGTTATATTTTCATTCTGTAGTCTTTTTCATAGGCAATTAGGTAGAACAAAATGTGACAGTTTTGGAGCTGAATAGCTGAACTTGATGATACAGCAGACAAGAAGGTACTGAAATAATAGAAAAAATAAATAGGGGAAATAGCACTTTCCTCAGGCCACTTTTTCCAATCCCTTTCCCACTGCAGAGTGCAACGTCAAACTTTTAAAAATAAAGTTGATCCATAGGTTCTCCAAAAGGACTATTGAGCAAGGTTTGGCAGGAAGGCTATTAAGTATCCACGCTGTGACATGAATATAAATGGATGCAAATATCATCATCCTTGGTTGCACCAGTGCACTGCCAGCTGCTCTGTAGTAGCCTTTCCTAATACTAAAGGGTTTCAGAACAAGTACTCCGGCTCTTAGCCAGGGATTATTTTTATTTTTTCTTAAACCTGCAATAGGTTTTTATACCAGAAACTGAATGCCTCTTGGTTAGTCCTTGGCTCTGTTCATCCATTCCCATCACTCAGGCTTTGCTGCCAGTGCTTGTGGTGACGGCAGTCTTGAATGGTGGGGCTTGCCGCATAATTTTCGTATTATAAAAAATAAATTTTTAACCAGGTAGATTAGTTGCCTGCCACCTGAAGCGACGTTCCTGAGGAGAGCTCCAGCCCTGCTTTCCCAGTTCAGATCAGCTGTGACTTCTCGTCTTTCTTACCTTCTGAACAGCCGGCATTCAGTCTCCCTGTGCTCGGTACTCGGTTCAATTCCTTGCTGTCCCCTGTACATAAAGTGCCGTCAGCCGAAAATTAAGGCAACAGCTCACTGGGTGACACAGTGACCTTGAGAGTTAGTCCTCCTGTGTGCATCCAATCCCTCACACCATCCATGGTCGGAGGAGATGCTGAGGCCGTATTTTAACCGGGAACGGTGTTTAACATTTACCAGGTAGTCTCATCAGTTTTGAAGCATTGCACAGATAACTCAGTCAGGACTCCAAGTCTATTTGGATCAGTCAGAAGCGAAAAATGATCATTACTGCCTGGTTTGTAAGAGGGTAGAGCTGGGTAACTAGGGGCCTGTTGCAAAGATTTTAGCTCTGCTGTCACCTGCTGAGGGCAGGAGTCAGCACGCTGCCTCCGTGACCACGGGCTGCGTCAGGAGCAGCCGGGGCTGAGAAAGCCAGCGTGCAAAGTTAAATGTCTGCAGGAAATTTTCAGCAGCAGGAAAACAGGTTGCTACCTGCTTTTTCGGGCCCTTCCTTGCCCCGGGATCGAGGGGCAGGCTTACCTGGGCGCATCCACCGATGACCCACCTGAAGGCAGCTCGTACGGCCCGTGGCGGGGACGCGTACCTCGAGGCTGGACGGGCCACGGCGGGGCTCCGTCACCACACGCCCACAGGGGCCAGCCGAGGGGAACGGGCTCGCACCTCCCCGTTTCCTTGCAGATGTCTGGCAGTGGTCCTCGTGACGCTGATCGTGGAGTTGCCTCGCACCCAGTTCTGCCGTGGAAGTGCCGGTAATTAACCTACTTCTCGAATATATACACAACAACATGCCTTTTTCAAACCAATACTGTGATGCCCACCAGAAAGTAAATTGGCCTTCAAAGGAACGGAGAAGGACAACAAACCCAGCCCTTTTATCCAACAGAAGAGCTGTAGAGAAAGCTGAAGATTTCCACAGAATTTTATCGATGTCTGCATCAGGCAAAGCAGCTCCAGGACGCCCGCCTTCCCTTCGCTCCTCATCAGGAGTGTTTTACAGGTGATGCAGGACAGTACAATCATGAAAATTGGCTACTTCACTGGATTGTTTGTCTGTTAAACCAGAGGGAGTTCAAAGAAGTGATTTTTGCAGAAAACTATTTTGGCAGCTTCAGCAGGAAAATTCTGACGTATATCCACATCCAATATTGGCGTGTTAATACCAACAAGGGGCTATGAAATACAAACAATAAACTAAAGTCTAAGAAAATAACATGCTGCTAATGTGGGTTGAATCAGTAATATTCAAAATTATTGTTTGATATGCTTTAACATTACTTCAAAAAAAAAAAAATTAACTCCAACAGTCAAGTGGTTTTAAAAGGTAAACATACTGAAGTAATTCAAACCACAATTTCAAAGTCATCCAGCTGCATTTCCTCTGGTCTTTTAAACGTACTAGAAGCTTTCTGATTTGTGGAAATGAGAGCATGTACATTTATGAGAAGAGAAAAACAAAACCAGCTACACCATTTTAATTCTCACACTACGTGAAAATAAAAGCATCAGTTGTCAATCCAGACTGCTTAGCCCAATCTGCATTCTTTAGCAGAATTCAACTTCCACCAGCACAATTTTTAGGCAGCAGCAAATTTTGAGGAACATGATGAAAGGGTATGGTATTTGAAATCCCAGCACACTCAGAAATTTTGCTTTAATAGAAGCAATTGTTATATTTAGCATCTTAAATCAAAAGTACTGTCTAGCTACCTCATGCTTAGGATGACAACCGTGCATTCAGAAGCTCTTCTCAAGCGTGGCAGCTGGCAATCAAACTTTTTTTTTGTTTCAGTCAAAATCCATCTGTGGAAGTACTTTCAATCAGAAGTTATGGGGAATTAATTAAAAAAAATGTTCCATTTAGGTAACAAATATCTTTAAAAGAATGTTATTTAGAAAATGAACACCCTTCTCAATAGCCATGGCCACCCACGAGTCACGCAGGATCGAGCCGACTGCCCCAAAGATGGTTTACGGTCTCTTTGTGATCAACAGAAAGTCCCTCAGCACTCTGCAAGCCATTTCACATCTGACGACAAGATTTTTATTTTAGGTACATTCTTAACAGGGTTTTTTCATGGAGACAGAAAAGTACAAAAAATACTGGCTTAGGGATGGAGAGGATTTCAGACGTGACACACGGCAGCGATGTGATTGCACATCTTCATACCACGTAGATGTCACGTGTGTGACCGAGCGGTGTGGTCAGCCGTGAATCCTGACCAGCACGTAGCTGACACTTTAACGGAGGTGACAGTCACGTGCGAAACAGTTTTACCCATGTGAGTACCCGCAGGCTTCCCTGGATTACTCGGGTCTTCAATTAGATTAATCAAACCCATGAAGGTTCTCACGTGCTTGGGTATTTGTGGCACCAGGTACTAAGGCAGAGGAGGTTGCGCCCTGGGCAGGTTTTTTTGCCTGTTTGTTCATTTTTAACCACCCAGGTGGAGTGTCCTTATCTCCTTCCTCCATGACTCCCTGATACCCTCCATTTTCCCCACAAGCAGGGTGGTTTGAGTAATAAATCCTAAAACAACAACTGCCAAGCATTTTCTGTAACACTAGGGATAATCAAGGGGGTGAAACCCATTTTAGCCCTGGAAATTCAGAGTAGTGAGTTTCCAGAGAAACTGGAGCTAACTACTCAATAAAGATTTATAAACAATATGCAATAAGGAGCAATGAGAGTGTGTCAGACACACCAGAAACAGGAATACTTCTACGTGCTTCCAACACCACGGGGTTTGCTACTCAGAACTTACCTTGCACGTTGTTGTACAACCCTGTAATTATGGGGGGAAAAACCCCACCTCAAATAAATGTATTTTAAAAATAGCATTCTATTCTGTCCCCTTATTCATTGTGATAGTGGAATGTAAAAATATACTAGGATAAACCTCACACCTTTATTCAGTGTTAAAAATCTCCAGGTCAATTCAGTTGCCAGTTTGCCACATGTGTGAATGTGAAATGTGGGCTGAGGTTTTCTTCCTTTCAGAAAAAAAGGCAGTATGGATTTTTTAAAATTTTTTTTAACTAACGTGATATCGGCTAAGAAGCATTTCCAATTTTACACCTTATTTTCTGTTTACACCCATTTGCCCTGCTTCAACCCAGAGTGCAAGGCCGAGAGGCGAGAGCCAGGCTGGTTTTCCCCTTGGCAGGAGCAAAGCACCATCCAGCTCCTTGCCCACAGGTGAGACATTTGCTAAAATCCAGCACCTCACATTGTTGAAGTATGGTGCAGTTAAAGGCAACTGTATCACCAAAGTAACTTGTTTGAGAACTTAGGTTCTCAATTTCAGCTTGTTTGTAAAGTACCACAGGTATTTAGTAGTACAGATAACATTTTTAATGTGACTTGTCTTGCTCCCTTTACCGTATCTGCTGTTCATTTCCATGAGACTGGCTGTGCAGAGGAAAACTGACATTAAAAAACCCAAGCCCATATAACAAGAAATAATCACATTTGATTTGAAGATGTTAACATAATTTCAGGTATCCTTAAAATTAAAAAAAAAAAAAAAAAAGCAAAGATCACAGTGGATGGTAAAGAAATGTAACCTTAATTGTGGAGTAAGATGCCTTTGGAAAACTATCCTTTTAAAATACATATAAATTTAGGTTTGAATAGTCAAATATACGTTTGTATCTGCTCTAATTTAAGAAAAAGAAAAAGCCATCTTTTTCAGCTCTGTTAACCATCATTGGGATTATAACCATCCCCTTCTTTCAAGCTAGGAGAGTAGTTTGCTTTAATAATAATAATAACAAAAATATAATCAATAGGCTTATATTTTTAACGTCTATCATCTTAAAATAGATATAAAAAAAGTGTAGAATTTAAAATTACTATACACCTGAGAGAACCACAGCAATGCCATTACTGGTCCAATTTCCAATTGCACTAAATAGAAAAACAGGTTAAAACCTGAAAATAAATCTCCATGGATTCACTGCCATGTGTTTTGCTGTCTTCTCTTGCTTTGGTAATTTCAGGTATTTTGAAACGCTTTGCATCACCAGAGGCAACTCAACGAGAAGTGGCAGTCACATCAAGAAAAAGGAAACTATCCAAACGGTTCAGGTTTTAATTCCTCTGCCCTTGAGAACAGTTGTAATTTTCAGAACCAGTGTATGTATGTTCATGTTTGCTTGTGTCTAGAAGTTCAAGCAGTACTGATCATCAGTATTGATGATACATTGAGAAACGTATTTCTCATTTAAGTGGGAAAATACCAACCTGGAACTAAGCTATGATCAGTTCTAAATCGAGCTTCTTCCAACGTTTTCCTTGTGATGAATTCTTGAAGTATCTTTATTATTTGAAATGTTACCCACCCCCCCTTTTCTAAAAATTATTTGCAAATTATGGAGAGGGGATCTGAAACCAAGGTTAACCAAACGTTTTGGCTGTGGAAAAGAATATAAATCTCTCTCATAAATTTACATGTCAGCAGCAAAAAGACTCTTCAAGTGTCTTAACCACTGTACAGCTTGATAGTTTTAATACTTCAACTTTTTTTTTCCATTTCTCATTGTTGAAGAAATAATTTCACAATCTCAAATCAAAGTCAACACTGCAGTGAGGAGAGCTTTTCTACTTTATTACAAAGAGAAGAAGCCTTTATGTGGTCAGAAAATACAAGATTGATCTTTTTTTTTTTTTTCTCTTCCTATGAAACGCTGCTGTTCAAACAGCCAGAGTGAATTGTCTCAGTTCACTTCTTTAAGTCCCATCACATTCACTTGGGTATGGATGTCCTTGGCTGCTGAAAATCTGGCCCTTTAGTGCACAGGGCGACAAAGTAGTCCCCTGACCAGCAGTTCCAGAATGTCCCGTTTTCATATATTGCATCCATGCACACCTCCTAAAAATGAGGTACAGCAGGGCAAACATTTTCCAAAATAGATGTCATATATATAATATATACACATTCGTACATACATACCTTTATTCATGTGATGTCCAAAAATTTAAAAAAAATGTACACATTTATTACAAAATCGTAACAAAGACTGGACAGTGTTTTGCTCATTCTGGAAAGATGAAGCTCAGTAATACACAACTCTGGAAACTAACCAGAGACTGTGGCAATATCTTTCTTCTAAACAGTCAGATATTCTTGCATTAAGCTTGGCGAAAACTGCCTTTCAAAAACAGAAGGGGAAGTAAAATGAAGGAAGCAAACCTTGCTCATCTTTCCAAATGAAATACGAGAAGGATCTTCACATAAAAATGCACAAACATTTTTTATTACCAATAGTGCTACAATGAACAATGCAAATTTTGTTGTCTAATTTTTTGTCTTTTTTCTTTTTTTTTTGTTTTTACATTTTGGAAAACTAAGTGGTAAACTTTTGTCAGTGTACTCGCTTGTCTTTACAGACCCAAGCTTGTCTGCTGGCAAAAAATAAAACAAAAACAAAATTCAGACCCTGCTCAAACTAAAGAAAAACAATTACAAATTTAGTTGTTGGGCAGCACATAATTAGTAAGGCAGGACCTCAAATGGTGACCCTTCGCATGAGCCAATTGCCAGATCCTCAAGGAATTAAAACCAGGATGCCTGAGCCACATCAGTTCTGCAGTTATGTTGAGTATTGTGCTGAGACAGCCATACCCCAAGAAAAGGGAAGTCTTTAGAAGGCTTGCTGAGCAGGGTTGTAGTTGAAGGTTGATGGCAGATGAGGCCTTTCTTCTAATTTGTCATATTCCAGATGGAACTCCTACGATTAAAATAAAATAAAAGACAAAACCAAATAAAACATTTCAGTTACCTGTCGAGAACCATTTATTCTACCAGTCATACTTGAAAAGCAAAATACAGAAGAGATCAAATCCTAACGTAGCTCAAGGTAGAAACACAAGATTTTGCTCTCTGGGATTCTATACATTAGTTAGGAAAAAGTCAATATTCCAAGCCATTGCACCTGCAACATGTAGGCTCTCCATCTCTTTTTAATGTTACACTACTCTCTGAACCCTAGTTACGATCTCAAACCATATTTTTTTTTATATGTACACACATAAAACACAAATATACAATCATGGCATGAGCTGAGTTACGAGTAAAAGCTTCTGTCTTTCCACAGTTCAGACGTACAGAGACTTATTTTGGATGACCTGAAGTTCTGGGATATTTTCTGCCCTACTTCCTAATCCAATGGTAAGTTAAATTAGTTATGTTTCTCCTTAGTACAAAATTGGGAAAGACTATCTAAAATGCTAGAGACAAAATACTGAAACCTATTTAAGCCAGAATTTAACAAAATACTGCACCGCATTTCATACTCAAGATTTAAGCTTCAGACTCACCCAACCCTCCTGCACATCCTCAGCTCCCTGCTCCTATATCACACTTTGCCAACATCTTTCACGACAAATTCTCCCAGTGTTTTATGAACAACCACGCAAAATAAAAAATCTTTGCCTAAGTACTCAAATACCACACCAGCTACTGGTTCATAAATAAGCAGCTTTATTGTCTCACCGACACAATCACCTGACTTTTGTTTGAAGGTGTCTGGTTTGCATAATTGTAAAACATTTCAGTGATCCAGTAATTCTTATTCTGACTATAACAGCTACTATAAATCAGATTGTAACTACTCCTGATGTCTAAATGCATCCTGATTATTACACTGAAAAAAGCAGCTTCCTTCCCTGTGACCTTAATTTCTGCACACAACCCTAATTAGTGCACTTTGACATTTGGTGCTTGTTATTTCATGCAAAAATGTACACTGACTTACTTAAATCTTACATTTTTCAGATCGTCTCAGCAGTTTAACTGTGTCTCACCTGCATTTTATCTTCATTCAAGAAACAGAGTAAGTGGAAGTTTCAGAATTGTTCGTTAAGGGTACTTCTTGGTAATTCAACAACAGCTACCTTGGACATGCACAGTAATTTATTCTGCCTAACTCGTTGGAGAACCTCAGCAGAACATCATCTGTATCTGCAGAGCAAACTTACTCTGCTATTTTTACATACAGGTGAAAAAAGCTAACACTAGTAAACAGATCATTTTAGAACATTCCCTGAAGTGATTAAACAGTGTAAGATTTCAGTATTTACAGGCAAACTAAATTAAAGACCAAGTCAATGCAAAACCAGAAATAAAATCTAGGAAATCCAACTCTCAGACCTCTCGTAAGAAAAAGCAAGGTCCCTCTAGCACAGAAAGAACAGTCAGCGTGGTAAGGAAACAAAGTAGGGGAAAATGCTAAGCATTCGGTAAGCCTGTATCCCCCAGGGAATACTGTCCCTGAAGCTGGAAAAATCCTAGCCAAACCAATGTGAGGTTACAGCCAGCTGCACTGAAGTGCTGCACATCTGCTTCATTTCTGGTTCCCCGCTCTCTGCTCCAACCAAGGGTATTTTTTAGTTGGTTGCTTGGTTTGGTTGGGGTTTTTTTTTTAATTATTATTTTGGTGGTGGGTTTATGTGTTTGGGCTTTTTTAGGTTGTATATACAAGTCAATTGCTTTTGGCATTCCTAATTAACACTGCATGCCAGATTGTGTATGTTCTCTTTTTGTGCAGATACACAACGTGTGCTGATCCTGAAGACACCTCCTCCCTCCTCTTGTCAGAAGCAAGATCGAGGAGTACAAATCTATGCAGGTATTTTGGTGCCAAAGGCTGGTTTAGGTTGGGTGGATCTTCAGTAATTCTGAAGTCATTTTATAATAGAAAAGATCCGCTCAAACTTCTCTCCCATTCATGGCTTTCAGAGTTTCCATTTTGCACATAATCATGGAAGGGTCTGCAGATTACTATCTACCTACAGTCAGCCGTTGGGGAATTGCTTCTTTAACGAAATCGTAAACAAAGAGAAGGGTTAATAATAAAAGCTTCAATCAGAACATCCACACACTCTGAAATGCCTTCAAAATGACCCATGAAAATGGCTACTTAAACCGGTTAGACAGTATCAGTAGCCTAAAAAGGGCCTTCCAAACGTAAGGTGGTTGCGTCCCTCTCTCGGCAGTCAGTAGTAGCTGTGAGCAAGGCGCGTGTCAAAGAAATGCTCAGTAGCTTGAGCAGTCCTTTGTGTGCCATAAATTGGAAGCTTCTCATTTAGAAGAGGGAATATGATTCCCTACCAACATTTATTTAGAAGTACGTGAGTTGATACTTCAAACTGTTACCAATTTTTAAAATAAACAGGCTTAAAACAGCCTTTTTGATTTGCATCCCTGTGGCAGCAATGCTCGAGTCCAATGTCCAGTAGTGCATAAGAACACATAAAGTTGTATCTGACAATACCAAAAAAAGAACTCATTGACCAAATTTTTTTGAAAACTAAAAGGCAATTATTTATTACATATAGAAAAATACTTGTATTACAGGTATACTTTATGGTTTTGCTTTTGATTCCAGGGGCCACTGTGGTTTAGGATGTGAACAGCAGCACTGATATTTTTTAATATAAACAGATACAAATAAAATGTAAAAATGGCATTTATCCATAGACAAACATCTGTTAAATTGTTTTATTTCCACATGGAAATAATTATTAAAAATTAAATACCTTTTATTAACCAAGAGTAATGAATACTAAATGTGTGTGAAAACTTATAGCACATGCACGACACTAAAGAAATTGTTCTATGCAAAGAAATCCATCACTTCTTGTGCCATCCTGAAAACTTATTATGATGGTCAAGTCACATCAGCCTGCACACGTACAAACAATAATAGGTAAGAATACTAAAGATAGAAGAGAATTGCCTAAGGTGATCCATAGCATTAATAGACAAAAGAGGAAGCTAGCCAAATAGGAAGTGTCCTGAGAACAACATATTCTGGGACTGTGTAAATCCACCAAGGGAGATGGTAGAAATCCCATGGCTAGCTCAAAAATTCCACATGGGACTGAAAAAGCAGCATTTATACTGGCTTAAAGATGGACCCAGAGATCCAAATTTAAATTAAGGGCTGAATTGAAATGCTATGGCACATCTGTATTAGAAGAACAAATTTAACTTTCTAGCAATTATAAAAGTATTTCAATTAATACTGATCTTAAAAGGATAGGGAGTAAACTAATATAGGCAGGAACCCTTACAAGCAAATAAACATTTGGAAATTTAACCGTCTCTCCCATAAAGAATTCCATGTTTTCTAACTACAAAATCAAAGAATTTTATAAACTTGTTCCTTAAATGGCATTAATTCTCTCTACTTTTGAAGGAGAAATTCCAGACAGTTAACTTCAGACAATTTAAATCAGTATTTCAGTAAATGTGCAGTTGTAGAAGGCATTTTTGGTCTCCTATCCACTTCCCTCACTCTCTCATTTGTCTCTCTCTCATGTCTCCTAAACAACAACAAACTATATAGCCACATCCTCAGTGAAAAAAATCAGAGTGTCTTTAACCAAAGTGTACTTTCCCCATGTCCTAGGATGAAAACTCATACACAGACATATCTGTAATCAGCATTTTTCCTGCATTTTGTTTTGTATTTAAGGTGAATTTAAAGTTTATTGTCATCCATATTTTTTCACTATTTACTACCATGTATCAACACAGAATTAATTTGATTTTATCTCCTGACAGTTCGGAAATTGTCTCATTGCTCAGCTGTTTTGCTGCCTGATATCTATTAGGAATATAAAAATAGAGCCTACAGCTTCATAAAAAAGGTAAGTATATTATTTGATGTTTTCTTGAAAGAAGTTATTCAGCCTACTTTATTTGGCTTTGTTAAAATCAAAATCAAGCCACACCTGTAAAATCCCACATAACCAAACTTAAGTGAGGAATGAGACTCTTGACAAACTATTTAACTTAGACTCTCCGTATGTGTAATGGTTGAATGTACATTGTGAATTTATCTTTTTTTTCAGCTTCAGCTGAAGCTGAACACACCACCTTGTAGGACAGGCTATTTTCAAAAGAGCACACCTCTTGTCAGGTTAGTGAATGGGAGCACTCCTTATTTCTCAATAGTGTTTTGGCACATATCTGCATTAAAAAAAATCTTTGCTTTAGCGGAGAAGAGAAATCACAGAAATTGGGATCCAGCAAGGAAAAGCCATTGTACAAGATGGCCTTAAAAACTGGAATTGGAAGGTCTTAGAAGTTGGCAGATACTGAAAATTAATTATCTTTGGGGGAAAGCAGAGAAAATGAAGCACAATTCTATGAACTTCTTCAGCTAACAAGTTAAGGGTGAACACTACTGACAGTATTCATGGACAGAAAGGAACAAATAGATTATCAGAAGTAGGAAGGGAGAAGACTGTAGCTTTCAGATTTTTTTTAATGCCTCTTGGCCTAGAATACAGAAAACAAGCACCATGAAGATACGCGTCCACCCTAAAAGAAGTGATTTATTTCAAAGTAGTCTGATGTTCAAACAACAGAACACAAAAGTCCTGCAGTATGCTCAAGTAGAGAAAATATCTGAAAAAAAGCAAACAAAACTCCACAACCCAAACAAACCTCAAAACAAAACAAAAAACCCAAAACAAAACAAAAGCCACCTCCCCTCCCTTTTTAATTCCAAAGTGAGATATGGTAGCTTCCCATTGAATTTTCTAAAGCAAACCAATAAAATATCTGCAAGCACAATCTCTAACATGCCAAATAATGCTATTTTATATTTCTGTACTTGAAAAAAGCTTTCGATCTAAACAAAACTCATAATCTAAGTTCTACTTCCTTATACCTCCCAAAGAACAGAGCAGAGAGACATCTCATTTTCCACAAACAAGCCAGTGTTTTAGGCAATTTCTATTCCCTCACACATCAGAAATTAAGATAATGAACTTAAAGAATAGGAGGTTAAAAAGTTTGAGATTTTTGGGGAGGAGGCTGGGTTTTACTTCTGTCCTTTTAAAAATACATGGTTGACAGACTTAAAAAATCTGCACAAGGGAAAAGAGATACCTTAGCTACTTTCCTCCAGTTAAGACAGTCAAAGAAGTAATATGTTCCCCTCTCGTACGTATTGGTTTTCATTGTTGGCTCCATGCCGGGTGCCCTGGTGATCCATACTCGTTCTTCTTTGTGGTATCTCCAATCCCGGTTAAATCTTTCATTTTTAATAGGAAGGAAAAATAGTTTTTAGTGTTAGTTATCTGAATTTGACTTCATAAAATACAATTCTAAGGTTTTCAATCAACACTATGCAATGCATTCAAAACGAAAACAAAATTTCTAAGACATCGTTATACCTGGGATCTCATACCTCTTCCATACAATTATTACACCTCAAACTAATCACATATGAAACTTTAAGAAGTCTGGTAGGTTCAAACAACAAATTCTTTTTATGATTATTTACTGCTTTTCATTTTGCTAAAGATAAGTTAGATGTTTAATGATGACTGGCACTTGCCACTTCTTCACAGTGCTTCATAGTAACACAAAATTTATGATACAGACTTTTGATTTTGGCTATATGAATGAAAAAAAAAAAAGCACAAAATGGAAACAAGGTTGGAGGAGGTATTTAAAAAAAGGTTTCCAGCTTTAGATTGACTAAGCTTCTGTTTTCAGTGTCTAACTTGGGAGGGTTTTTTACATCTACTACTTTATTACTGCAATAGATTAAATCATATAAGACTGACAAAATAGTGTGAACGTACAGCTCTACTGCTGCTAATAGCTGTAATACATCTCCTCCATTCATGTAATAGAGATAAAACAGGAGATCTTCTCCATATCGGCCAAGTTTTATTGCAGCCAGCTGCAAAAGATTGAAGAAAATGAGGATGAAAAATCACAATAGATAAATGTTTTAAGACATACTATCCCACTTAAATAACACAAGGATACATCCAGAACGTGCTTCCATCCTAAGTGTGTTGCTAATGATACTCTAATATAACAAGAGTAATAATTATTAAAACAATCATTTTGCTTCACTTTTACTTAACCTTTCCAACTTATAAGATGCAACAGAAAAATAAAGAGAAGTAATGAATCAAGACAGAATTTTCTCCCTGCACCTGTGTGTATCCTCATCTACTTACTTTTTTAATTTAAAAAACCCAAACATTTACATGTATTTGCTCACTTCACGCTCTATTAAGTAACATTACTACAACTTCTTACAATATTTCTGAGTGATCCCTCTCACAGAACTACAATAGTTGAAAGAAAATACATGAAGAAAAAAAATGCCTGTTCACATAGATATGGAAAGGAACAGATAAACATGAGAATATCTTGAACTGAAATTCTGAGCTTATCTCAAGAAGAAACATCTCAATTTAATATGGCATTTGAATATTACAGTACATAGATTATAACAAACTTCTGCTTTGCATGAAGGGCATACTCTTAAAACCAAAATGCATTTCTTCAGCTAACCATGCCCATCCTCAGTTTTGTCTTCCCTTTCTTTTTCTAAGGTGGAATGGGTGCATGAAGCATCCAATTAGCCAGTTAGTACATCGCTATTCCTAAAAAGACTGACATCCACAAAATGCACTGATTTTGAACATTACCTATCTGAAAGAAAATTTAGAAAATTACTGGTAATTAATTAACAAAAAATAAGCACGCACACACACACACGTACTCACCTTATCCCTAATGTGAATGTTAGTTAAGTATTCAGATGGAACATGGAAGTCTAAAAAAGAATCGGAATTGATGCAACTATTAAGACGTGTAAATGAATATAATTTGCAAATATTAATATTGAATTAAATAGTTATTTCTCTCTTACCTATATCTTGAGGTCGACACGGTGATGATGCCCAGGGTGATGCAAATTTGGGATAAAGATTTCTGAAGAAAAAGAAAAGCACAAATTTATTAAAAACAAAAATCAGAACAAACAAACAAAAAATCCCCACAACCAAGCTCACAAACCTAAACACCAGGCCACGCTACCAAAATCACTACCTAGGTTGAGAAGGAAGGAGAAAAGGAAGTTCTCAGCCCACTTTTCTAAAATAGTTACATTTATTAATTTTCTTTTTAATACATGGAGTAAGATTGCATTTAAACTGCTATGGAAATCTATGGGGCCAAGATTTCCTTTTTAACCTATCATGCCTTTAACTTCGGTGCCAGGGATCCCAACCCTTTTTAGGGATCCAATTTTACACAGGTTTGCAATTTGTGTAGGAACAGTTGCCACAAGCCTGGTGGGTTCTGATCTATTAGCCTATGATTTAAAAGGTGAGGAAAAGCTTACACTGGCAGATGTTACTTTTTCATTTTAAACTAACCAGGACAGAGCTTACTCTTCTTCTAGATTTCAGTGACGACAAATAAATTGAATCCCAGCACGACACGAACATAAGCTTATTATGATTTAATATTTTTCTTTTATACAGATTTTGCTAACTTTTTTTTTAAAAAATGGAGCCATTAGTTTAATAAGGAGAAAACAATGAACTTTCCAACTCTACCACAATGACTGATGTACTGAGGAATGAGTTTTCTAATTAACAATTAAAGTGAAAAGAAAAAAAAGAATAAAAAGGGCTGAGCAAAATGTACTTTTGATAGGTAGCTACAGCCTGCTTTTAATTATCCATGATAGCACGGTATTACAGCAAGTTTTATAAATTAAACTTGAGTATGGTACACTATCAAATCCTTCCTTCCTTCTTGTCAAGGGCCTAATAATTACTATTAAAAAAAATAAAAAATATATATATTAATTGGAAACCTACCAAACTACCTGAACACAACCAGCTGCCAACTGAGCTATATGGGCCAAAAACTACACTGATCAAGCGGTGTCAATCTTACTCCAGGCTAGTTAATCTTACTGTTAGTAAAAACTTATGCTTTAGAGACTAAAGGAAGATTTCAATGGCAACATCTGCAGATGTTGAAAATAAGTAAACCATTCCTTCTGCTGAAAGCATGGATAGGCATTGCTCCAGGAAGAGGAGCATCCTGCAACTGCATCACCTCTTGTGCCCTAGAGCTTTGATCTCCTAGGGCAAAGAATCCAGGATTTTACAGACTTGGGACCGCAGCTCTGTATACAATAAAAAGCGAAGAGTTTGTGCAGTGTTCCCTCTACGATACAAATAAAACTCTACTAACTTAACATTTTTCAAGAAGGTATTCGACAGCCTACAGTCTATCTCATGAATAGTTCAGAAAGCTTCAGAACAGCTGCATAATGTCTAAAGAATCAAATGTAGTAATGCCATATTTTTAAATTTTTGTTTATGCAGAATTTTAAGTTTTTCTCAGGAATCAGAAGCATATTTCTTACTAAATAAATACAGGACTTTGCAGGCAATACATAATCATTCTTTCAACAACTGCAATAAATCTTAACCTACCTGCACAAAAAATTTATATAACACCAGGAGTTAGAAGGGTTAACTCAAGCCATTTTATATATATATACACATATATATATATAAATATATATAAAAAAATACTAAAATTTTGTTTCTACTAGCACATTTATTGTGCTGTTTAAGTCAGACAGGTACCTTTAGCATCAGAAGTACCTCACAAGGCAAAAATTTCAGCTTTCTACATGTGAAATGCTTTTAGTTTTTAAAAAGACAATTCATAAAGGAAGCAAAAGATGTTTAATATAAGGCAAGATGGCAGGCCAGACACTGAGGACTGCTCAGACTGTTTGCAAATCTTTTATGTAGTATAAAATAAAACCAGCTTTCTGATACAGAACTGTCTGGATAAAATATTAACCCTACCACTTCCAAGACCCATAAATATCCTCTACATAGAAATTAAAAGTTAAAAGCTTTTAAAAATCCAGTCATTTACAATACTGCTGCTAAGGAAAAGCAGCAGCATGCCAGGTATATATACTGCCTATATACAAAGACACACCAATAATTTGGATGCTGTATTCAGGAGCTGCATAACACAGTTACAAGTCATCACTACATCATCAAAGAATACCTAGTATTCCTCTGCAATGTGGTACTAGTTTTATGTAGACTTTCCAATAGGTATGTTAAGCTTAAGCTTTATGTTAGTCATTAAAACTAATGAGTAAGATTGAATAAAATATCAAATAGCATCACCAAAAATAGCATCACTACTACTATTCTGCATGCCAACATGTAGAGAAAGCAGCTATATAACCAAGTGACATAACTAGATTCCACCTGTGTCTATAACAGCTCAAGAATTCAGATACCAATGTACTTGAAATTATTTTAATGAGCAAAGGCATTCTACTTTCAGCTGATCACCCTCAAATCATGTTTGAGCAATCTGTACTGAGAACAGCAAATTACTTCAGTATCATGCAGATCCAGGAGACCCATCTCCCAGTCAGTGCTGTAAGCTCTGGGACTACCAAGGACAACCAACCACCGACGGTCAGTGCAACTGTTCTTTGTGCATTCTCCTTATTTTGCGGGAGAAAGGGATGGGAGTGAGAAACTACTGGATTCAATGGAGGAGCAACCTGCGTGCGAGACTAACGCTACAAGCGAAGAAGATGCTACATTAACATAACACATTCTGCAGATAACTACTGACAATTGTATTAGAAAGCTGACTTTGGATGATGGCTTCAAAATATCCTTAAAAGTGCCAATGGCATAACAATTTGACTCAGTTTTGATGCAAGCTCTACAGAAAGAATTTCTGGGAGTGGTAATTTCTAAAAAGTTACACCTCTAGAAAGAAATATGTGAATTCATGCCAACTATTTCAAGACAGAAAAAAATCAGGAGCCATTTTTCCTATGGTTTCCCTCTCACCTTGATATCCACATTCATCAATCTTCCCTGAACTCATGAATTCAGAGTGCAGCTCCATATAAATTTGTGAAACACGGAAACTGCGTGTGCGTATGCTGTTTGGTCTTTGTTTCATTAATATATTATGTGCAAACCTTAAAATGCATATACTGTTCTGTCAATTAGGCTAACACTACATAAATCCCTGCTGAAACAAAATGATGGAATATTCTCAGCTGAAAGTCAGAGTACCAGAAATTAAACTGCTCTCATCATTACAGTCACCTAGAAGATAAGCAGTTTGTCCAAACTGATCTAAGTTCCTTCTATAACTAGTGAAGAGAGAGAGGCACCCTGGGCTGGTGATTCATCTCATCTATCTTAAGCACTTATCTTACCATTAGTGCAGACACTAATTGCTTTTCTCCCCATTGCCTCTACAGGAAGTCTAGATGACTAAACTTAGGTGAACTGAATGACTAGAAGTTATAAAACTACATTTTCATTTAAATTAATCTTTGGTGCAGGGTAACACTGCAGATGCTCTGTTGATTATTACATTAATATAAATCAAATTTACCCCCCAAATTGCTCAGAGTTAAGTGCAGATATCCTCAAGGAATACTATTATTTGAAAAATAACATATACATGGAATTTATTAACAATACACTGTCAATTCCTCGAAGAAAGTCCTAAAGAAGTTAGAATAAGGAAAGCCACTATGTTTACTGAAAGCCTGCATAACAAGATCTCAGTATGCCTTGAAGCACAATTCTCTTGTTTATGAAAATTTTATTTTACTGTCATTACATTTCCAAATTTTATTTGGTAAAATATCTTGTGGGTTTGATAGTCATGTGAGCTAAGTGAGTCTATTATGAATGACAGCATAATAAAACCAAAACTAAAGATAGTACTAAAAACCAGAAACTTACTCAGGAGAGTTGAGATTGAGACCTAGTGTTGTTAAATCACTTCCTAATGCAAGATGTACCATTCCTGGATCTGTCTCTGCTGCCCTGATGAATGTTAACAAGCCAATCATTCCAAACTGGTCCGTCACCATCCCTTGAGGAATGTTGGTAACCCGACCTGGGCAAGAAGAACAAATTAATTTTCTCCTTTCAAGAAGTAGAGGAATCAACAAGGTAATCTAAATGACTGTCAAAACTTTTAGAGAAGAAAAAGTGGAATGACACATACCATCAGGTAACACCTGGATCCCTTTTTTCTGCTGGTTGTTGTTTTGCGTAGTTGAACTTTTATCTCCAGGAAACTTGGGCCCATCTGTGCTGGATGATGTTTTGCCTGATGTACTCAAATTCTATTAAAAATAATTTGCAGAGTTGGTATGATGGAAACAAACCAAAACGAAAAAACTTGTTGACCATATCTTTCAGTCAGGCACTCTAAATCAGTACATCAAGTCACTAATAAATTAGGCACTAAAATGGAACAAGGCTGAAGCTCTTGAGTTCTGTTGACAAATCTTATGTAATATTTACTACTTCCTAAAGTATACCTGTTGTACAGGAAGAGCCTACAGCTTGCAGTCTAAAAGGATAAGGAAATATTTTAGACCTGAGTTTGAATACACAATGGATATCCCAACTGCCTGAGACTAGAGGATATTTTGGACTCATCACATTGTATATTTTCCCCAGACAGTCTTGCTCCTGCATAGCATTCCATGACATATCAACAGGTAACTCAAGGCAACTTCAGGTGCAAGCAACATATATTCGGCACATTTGCAACTATCAGGAAAGAGATGGGAACACTATGTCTGGCAAGAAAACTGTGACTGTGCTCCAGAAGCCCATATACTGACAAAAGCTATCTTCCATAACTATTGCTTCTTACTATTTATCGTTCTTTAAAACAAATCTGCAGTAACAGATTTACAGTAATCGCATTTACTCCCTCCTTCCTTACCGTATTCAACGCTAAATGTATCAGAACATTTTTCACATGATAAACCTGATCACAATGTTTGGGGGCTAGGCTTCCCCCCATCCCTTTTTTGAACAGTTGCATTTTTCAGTTTTCACATCAGTTTGTAGTCACATCTTCTACCTACTCATCAGTATTTATGCCACTCTGATTAACGTTTTTTTTGCAATTATAAATAATAAACCAACCAGAAAATAGAACATTTTGTCAAACACTGTAGGAAACTGTTCTCTGCCATCCAAATTTTATTCACCTTTCATTTGTAATAAAAAAATCAAATTTTATTACAAATCTTTTAGAGTAAACAATGAAAAAATCCCATAATCTTATGATCTAAGCTATATACATAACACATGATAACTACAACAATATTTAAGATACAGTGTATCCCACTAGTCTACAACATAGCCATGAATGCAATGGTCTCTATTAAAAAAGCTCGTTCCCTGTGATTTCATTTCCTGATCAAGAATTTTACCTTTAAGTGATACTGGTACCTATTGTACCTAACTTTTACAGCATTTGACAGCTTTGAAGAAAGATGTCATAATATGTAAATTACTACCACTGATGAGAGACACCAACAGCAAAAAATGAGCTGGAATTGGTAGAAAAAGAAATTAGGAATTGCAAACTTTGAAAAATATATATCAATTCTCAAAGATAAAAGTTGAGGTGTTCTTGCAAGTTCCTCTGGGGCCCCTTCCGAAAATACAAAAGGATACACAGAAGTCATATAAAATTAAGAAAGCAAGGTCACAGTGACTGTTGGGAACAAAAAACTTCCTGAGAAATTCCATTTACATAGTTATATATGAAATGCTGCTTATGCAAAATTTCTCATTAATTTAGAGGGGCAAATTTGCAAATCTTATATTACAAATATAGTCACTGCCCATTTTAAAAATATAATCATCAAAAGAAGTATGAACACTCAAAAGATTTAAAGTTTACTTACAGATTTATTGTCATCATTACTCGATGTTGGGTCTTTGTAGCTGGAGCCTGGTAATGCTGGAAAATCTTCATTGTGTATTGAAAAGTCCTGGGACTGCTCACTTGCTGGTTTTGTTACCATTCCAACTATCATCAAAATGAAAGCAGGAATAACATTAAACCACTGCTAAGTAAAGAATTTTCTGCTGTTGATTTTGCTTATTGTCCATTTCATTATGTGCAAGCTGTACAGCAGAAGTTACTTTCAAGAAAAACCCAGAAAACCAAACCAGGTAAACCAAAACAAAGCATATTCATTTAAAACATCCACACATATTAGACTAAAGCCTCTTATTTAAATGTGAGCTGAGAAACACTCCAGGTTAAATTCATAGACACATCCACTGCTTTAAGAATGAAGCCCAGTATTTTTACCAGGAACAGCACCTGAGTATTATCTAAATACTCAAATAATCTTTACAGGCATTATTAAAGCGGTATTTAAGGAAATCCACTGATGAAGGAAGGATGTACTGCTTTTAAGATCATAATACATTTTTCCTCCATCCCCTAATTGCATGAAGAATTTCTTAGCATAATCTCTTTAGAAGCACGTATTCTTAAAGGATGCCCAGCTAACTTGCAACAGAACATATCACCAATGAAATACTTGCCTGTGACATAAAGAATGACTCCTACTTTCAGTATGAAAACTGAAAGCATTTAGCCTGCAACTCTCAGTGCTCTGACCCTAATTTAAAAAAAGTAGGCCAGTCACATTGGAACATGGATTCTGACTACTGAAAAGCAACATTTTTTTTTATGCCAGTTTAAAAAACAACCAAATAAAACAAACAACCAAAGAAAAGCCCCCACCATGCACCCAAGGGCAAATATTCTTTGCTGAGAGACAGAAAATACAGTGATTTGGTTGCAAACACTGCACTAGAGGAAGAGAAGACAGAAGCAGAGTAGGGCCTATTTTTCCGAAGTTTCTTAATAGACGTATAGGATCCAAAATAGTTCAGTAGCTGACAACATATACAACTTTCTCTAGTATTCTGAAGTTACAGATCAAAATTCCTTTATTTAAAAAAAAAACCACTGAGTTAATCTTGTTTCTGGTTTTCACCTTTTTCATCCACAGTTATTATGATTTCTTCCAGTGGATGAATAAAACTGATAATGAATTAACTGTGTTGCATATTCTTAGTCTATCTAAAAATTATTTGAAGTCTAATTTTCCTAAATAAGCTAAGCATGAAGAAAGTATGTATCTGCTCAGTTTCAAACCTTCTTTTTCTTGACCACAACCAAAAATGCTCTCCACTTTTTGTTACTGGAGATAGCATCCAGTGCATCTCATACCCGTATTTCTTGATTGTTTCTACCACCATACCCATCCCCTGCATTAAGCAGATGCTCAAGATAACTCTTCAGACAGAAAAATTTCTTTCCCGGTTCACCACAGTTGTGTGAACAGCTATACTAGCACCAAAACAGGGAAATGGTGTAAGCACGGGAGCAATTACAGATTTTTTTATGCAGCAGTGCTGCTGAATGTTGAATTCCAGCTCCATTCTGGAAGTATCTCTGTGTGGATCTCCTTCCTACCTTCTATCAATTTTCCATGTAATGGCTTCTCTTTCAGAGACAGACCAAATCTCATGTAAACCACAAGCCATATTAGTTCTCCACACTCAGTGTGACTTTTCAGTGCCTTTATTTGGGGAAGGGACTTTTCCCTGTGCTTAGGAGCACTTTAGTTGAACCTGTTCAGCTGTTTCTCCCAGTTATCTTAAGCACACGGTCCTGGTTACGCCCAATCCATGAAGCTATTTTCTCCTGATAATGCGGTATCTATTATTTCTCTCCAATTAAAGTTGGAGATATCTCTGAAAAACACTAGCTTTTTATAGTTAGAAAGCAATGGGGTATTTCTGGTTGGAAATTTGACAAGTGTCACAAAAATAACTTTAGGTTATAAAAGCAACTTTTCGGAGTAGCTGATGCAACATGCATGACAAAATCTACCAAAGCAGTAACAAAAAAGAGTATTGTGCTTCACGCTAAGCTTACCTGAATTTTTTCCAGACCCAAATAATAAGATTTGTATCTATCTTAACGTTTTTCCCTTTATTATTTTTTAAGCTGTTCAGCAAGAATTATATAAGACACAGGCTTGGAATCTGACCGATAATTAGACGCTTACATATTATTTTTTTGAAATCAGATGTTCATGATAAAGGTGACAGTGAACAGTACTACAGTAAGTACTGCCAATAAACAGTGAAAATATACAGATGTTTACAGCTGCTTTTTACAAAATGACGTCTCTAATAATCAAATATTATTTCTAAAATTTACTACTCAGACTTTGATGGGTTTTGTACACATGCAACTAGGAAACAACCTATTGCCTAAGAAATGTCTAGAGTGAGCAGTTTGAGAGTAATCATACTATATGGACTGAAAACCCCAACAACCTCTATTGATGGTGAAAATAAACCAGAGGCGTTCTAATACTTACAAAAGCCTGAGGGGAATCTCTAATCACAGAGATATCGATTATTTATTTTCAAAAATGAGACTTAGGAGCTCAAGTATCTGGCATTTTTGAAAAGACTACCTGTTGTCTTATGAACAGCAAAAGGTGAATCAAGCAAATACCTGTTTTGTTTGAAAAGCTTTCAAAACTATAGTCTTACCATAGGGTGCCCTTCCAGCTAAAGGGTTTATTAATGGAGTTGGATTGCCACTTCCTTCCCTTCTGTTTCTGTCTGCTAGTGCTGGAAAATCTGAGAGGTCCAGTCCTGTCACATTTTCACTTCCATCTACAATAAAAGCAGATATTTTAAATTCCCTTAAGTTTTTTACTCAAATATTTCATTATGAGCAAGATAAATTTATGATATATTTTCCTTCTAGTTGATCTTTTTACACTTACTATACTTATTACAAATAATTACAACCACTGTGTTATGAGACTAGCCTAAAGAGCATCAAGATGTTCAGGGTTTTTTTTGAAACAATAGCTAGCCAGCAGTATTTAGTAACAAGGTCTACTCATTTTGAATTAAAGACTGCACACATAAAATACAGGCAGACTACCAAAATTACAGTACTAGGATAAGTAGCCTGTTTAAAACAATCGATCAAGATTCTATCTTGCTATCAAGAAGAAATCTGAGAGAAGATAATAACCCATATTAGCAGCAGCATCAAGGAGCATTTTTGTCTTTAGGTAAGGTAAGACAAAGCTGAAGCAGCTGTAGAGCCAATGCAGTGCAAGTTACATGGGAACATCTTTCAATTTGCAGCAGACAATAACATATAGATGAGGCCAGATCTGCAAATCTATAACGATGCCACAAGGTCCTAGGGGATGCCCAAACCCTTCCACTCTGTGATGTCACCAGCACCTCAAGTGGCTTCATATACACAGCCACCTACAGAAATGTGAGCATGGACAAACCTAAGGCATTTATGTACGAGGATATTTTCCTATTTCCAGTTCATTAAATTCAGGTGAAGAAGTAATTTCCAGAGAAAAATCACAACTGAAACAACTTCTCTGATCCACTTTTCAATTCCATAAGCTATTTTGCATTTCTAACCAACTAGGTATAATCTATAGTCATGTGATGTACAGCAAGTATTCTACAGAATAGTTTCACTTTGTCTTCAAAACTATTAAACTCCACTATTATGAAGTAATAACAGTTTCATAGCACCACTATTGGAGCAGCATTTCTACAGAACAACTGAAAATTATAACAAAGTTGCACTCCAACAGACTTATTTAGTCAAAGATATCTCTATTGTACTTTAAGATCAGCACTATTCAGAGTAAACTCACCTGTTCCATTAAAAATGTTACTTGATAAGGAGTTATTCATTCCAAATGCCTGATTCCTGTTCATCCCAAATCCAGACATACTGTGAAAAAAATCCAGACAGTCAGACAAACGGGTACACATACTTTGTAATTTCCAGTGGAAGGCATAAAGGGAAAAAACCCCTCCTAAGACACTTAAATTACTTCAAGCTTATGCATCCCACATTAGCCTAAACTCAGATCTAATTATTTTCCTTTATAATTCCGAAAACTCCAAGCAGCAGCAGGAACTGCTTAATCAAGACAACTAGAATGACTTCAAAATAACTTAGTTTTTTAATAGCAACTGTGTCTTAAGACATACGTCAACCAACAAGTTATGACAAACGTGATTGTCATTCAATAATTTCATAGAGGAAAACGAAGCAGCAGTAAATGCAACCATGAGAAGTCAGACTGCAATCCATTCATTTGCAGGTGCGAAGCTGGACTGTGGAAGTGATCAGGTTTGTCATGACTCAGTTATAAGCTGAACAGTTACAGTGCGCAATCATCCCAGGCTGGATGAGGCTTTGGGCAACGTGGTCTAGTGGAGGGTGTCCCTGCCCACAGCAGGGGAGTTGGAACTAGATGGTCTTTAAGGTCCCTTCCAACTCAAACCATTCTATGATCACCATGTACACATGGCACTATTATGAGCATAGGGCTGGTTTCTGCCACACAAGCATACCAGCTAAATTGAAGTTTCATATAGTCCGGAAAAATGTTCAAAGATGTCTAAATATCATATAGGACTACTGTGGTCGGAAAGACACCCTCACAAATGATTCACTTCATTCTGTGAGAGCTGGAGATGTTGAGAAGCCTGAAGGTAGGCCCCAGCTGACTGAAATTCTGAATTTCTACCCTGTGGGAAATCACAACATTCATTTTTTCCCCTGTAACAGGATGGAAGTTGATGTTCTAGAAGTTCCCATAAATAAAAGTGTCAAATGCTCTTACACGGACTTTTTGCACAGTTAGAAATCTGAAGCATTTCATTCCAATTTGAAATAGCCCTAAATGCTTCATTTTGGACTGAGACATCAAGAAAAGGAACAGTTAGTCAAGACTGGTCCTGTCCTGCTTTGCTTCCCCACGGTGGTGTACTTGAAAGACATCCAGATCTTTGACACCTCACACATCTGAAGAAACACATTCTCCTGTTGTCATCTGTGAATTCTAGACCTGGTGAGAGCACCAACAGGAGTAAACTCGATCTTGAGGGCACATAATCTAGCCTGATGACAGTATTTCTCATGCAAAGGTTTTTTTGTTTGCTTTTAAAGTAATTAGAAATAACCACCTTAAGAATTTTAGCCATAAGAAATGGATTAGGCCACAAAACGCATGCGTGTCTACAATTATTTGCAACCTGTTTTACCAATGTAACTAAGAAAGGGAAAGTGAAGTATTTTTTATGTTCAAAAACTTAAAAACTTTCATTGCTCCAACTAAAGCAACCTTTCAGAAAACACTTCTTGGAAGTCACATAATTCATGCACCTGTCAAGGAAACACCGTAAGTTTTTTCCCCAAGTATAATTTCAAAATTTTGTTAAATATGTCATTTAACAATTGGATATATACTACTACTACACTTCCGTAGGCTAATAAACTGTGGAATAAGAACTTGTCATTGTTCCAGTTATATTTCCTTCTCAATTTGTAAAAATTGTAGCTTCTTGAAAATTAGATATACAATGCAAACAGCAAAAGATGAGGATTTTAATTCAAATGCTCCTACAGACAGGAATTTTGTTATCTACTCTACAGTTGAATGATCTTTAAACAATTACTTTCTATACATATATCAATCTCCAAAATCATTGTCCTCTGCATGTGGAGTTTTAAAGTATATTTCTATTTCAATCTTTTGTGATGCTCAAGTTTCAAAAAGACTTTAAAATGTAAAATTATCTTTTAAAATTATCATCTCCTTTACTTGCTGTTCTACATCACAGGAAAGAAAAGGCAAATTCTATGTAATCAGAGGCAAGATACAGAGTCTTCTCACACGCCAAGAACATAAACCGCTACCACCAAATCTCTATGGCTGTGATTGAGAAAAGCATTTTTATGCCTGTATCGCAGTGTGAAACTACAGAACTAAATAGCCTGACCAAGTTTCAGATAACCTTGACATTAGTTTTCACCTTCTTTTATCCATTTTGTAAAATACTGGACTGGGTTAGAGGTAGCACCTGCCTGCCATGAGCTTTTGTTTATGCTCCATGTAAAAGTTGGTACCCTAAGGAAGGGCCTGAAGGGAGAAAAAGGACGAAACTCGCAGCACAGAGGTGGTGACGTTGGGAATGAAGCCTGCAAAGCAGTCAGCTGTGTGAAGCTGTGACTACACACATTAAACAGGATTAACACACTTTTTACTACAAGTTTATCAGTATGAACTAACTATAAACGCAGCACCGAAACAAAGTTAAAGCCTAGTGACTTATGATGTTAGACTCTTGCCCAGAGTTAGAGCAGAAGTGATTGGGAAGCTTTTGACATCCAAATGAGCACCAAATCCTTAAACGAATGGCAAACCACTGTTCTCTGTATTATTCCAGAATTTACAGTAGTAAAATACTAGAACCCTACTGTGTCTGAATCAGTTAACTAATCTTCCAGAATAATTACTGCGTTTTTAAATCTTATTTCTCCCCAAACTCATACATGAATAGTCTTAAAATGGAAGCATATACCCAAAAATCAAGATATGTTTCAAAAACAAACCTGGGAGCACATGAGAAACATCACATATTCTAAAGAAGCAGCAGTAGAAATTCAATAGTCAGAAGCAGAATTTAGCTTAAAGGCCTCAAAAAGCTTGTGTGAATATTAAAAGCAGCTTCACAGTTTATTGCCAGGAGACAAGAATACACAAAGCAGCTTTAGAGCTTTACTCTAATGGATACAAATTAGATTTCCAGACCAGCGTTTAAGCATGTCCATGGCTGTACAGGGATGGTCTGACTAAACAGCCTTACCTGTTCACAGTAAAAGGTTGTCGAGAGGGTTGCTGCTTTGGCATACATATTATGCTTGGAGAGCTTCTGTTGGGGCTGCCTAACCCTGAACTGCTCATGCTGTTTGTCCTGCTGGGAATTCCAATGCCCTGACCAACCTGGGAGTGGTTCATCATATTCCTAGGATTCATAGGCAATATCCCCCTGAAAGAGAAAAACCATCCACAGAGATGAATCCATACAATAGTATTTGGTTACTCATTTAGATTACTAATGTAGGATGGACTCTGAACTGTTGCAACTTAATTTGAGCTTAGCATCAATAGAGCATGTTTGGATTACTCTCTATAATTAACGTAATTTTGGATTTCTTCAGAAATACCAGATGACCCATTACATACTAATCAAGTCCTTGGTCAGGTTTCGATAAATACTTAAGCATTATGATTTGAAAAGGTGTTACAGCTCTTTTTTTAATGAGTGCTTCAGACCTACTACCTTAAAATTCTTACAGGGTGTATGACATCCATACAAAAATTTTAACTGTACATTTACCAGAACAATAGAAAACCAGCCTTTTACATTCTGAAGCAGAATTTGCCAGCAATTTGTCCTTTACATATAAAAATCAAATACTGTCTTACAGTAGTCCTATCTTACTATTTTACAGCATTATTTCCCTAACACAGACAGTGGTCAATAGAAACTAATTTTCTTCTTTTTTAATTAATCAGACTGTAAAGTAGTTGAGATAAAATATGCAGAACATTTAACAAGTGCTCTGCAGAAAGACACAATTGCAGAAATATTGGCTATCAATAAATACCTGCTCGGAGATGGAGGCGTGTGAAGTGACATTGTTGGTACCCCTGTTGTTGGCGTTACGTGGCTCGGTAACTGAGTGCCTTGTGATAAGCTGCGATTTAACTGAGGGGTATTGTTGCTCATTCCCCTCATTGGAAGGCCTAGTGCACCTATTGAAAAAAAATTCAGAGGGGTGGAGATATAGAGCAATCAGGAACAAAGTCTTCTCCATCAGGTGTAGATGGAAACAATTTATGCTGACAACCTACAAAAAAGTGTGAAGACTGAAGTGCAGTGTAAAAACTAAGCCCTTGTTTGCATAGTAGAAGCCCGATTATCTCAAATTTAGCCCTGTTTGTTAAACTTTAGAGAGGCTCTTTAAGGAATTTCTGTATTTGAGTCACTAGCAAAATTTTGTTTCCTTTGAGATGCATACTGTAAAGAAAGCTTTTAGAGTTTTTGATGAGGACATGAAAATCTACAAATTATCTCAAAAAAGGCAGCGTTTTGAGAAAATTAATAACAGCACTCACGAAACACATTAATTGCTTTTGAATAAACTGGTATACATCTGGCCAGTATTTAGAATGCTGATCTGTCTTGTTAAAAATTAAACAAATTTTTAATAAAAAAGAAAATTATTAATATTTAGATAACAATAACATTGCTTTTAGGACAACAAAAGCAACTTTTTAGGCTAGTTCTCTGTAAAGTTTAAGTTGCTTCTTTTTGATAACAGAACTTCAGTGTCCACGATCAAGTCAAGTTAAATCTTTTGAGAAAAGAAAACAAGCAGGATTTTAACTGCCCTATATTAGCATTTAAAAATATACAGAAGATTTTTAACATTGCGATCAGAAGTATTTTCTACACAAACAATTGGGTGTGACAGAATAAAGCAAGCACTTCAGTGAGGCAAAAAAAAAAAAAAAAATCACTTTAACTCAGAACAGCAAAAGATAACCAGTTGCTGCCCATCTCAAAACATCTGTGAACTTTTATGAAGTTTCTCATCATTCTCACATCACTTTTCTGTGTTTATGAAGTTTCAGAATGGTGTTCAAAGACAAGAAAAAGTCATTTAGTGCAACACATCAATAGAAACAAACTTAGCATATAAAATGTGATAGCTATAAGTAATGGTCCCTATTGCTTCGGCACAAGGCTGCTGAGGTAGACTCACAGAACTCAAAACCTTATCTTGCAGACCAAACAAAAGAAAAATGATGATAAATCAGTGCTCTCCCATGGTAGATCACCCCTGCAGAAGAGCTGAATGTGCCAGTGTATAATGTGATTAAGTACTAAGAATGCAAAGAACGGACACAGCATACGCTCAGGTTATCATTATGGACAAGGTCTGAAGAAACCTCCCAGTCGTTCAGCTCTCACACTTTTAAGGACTGCTGTCTGTCCCTGTCCTACCCTATGATTTGCAATCCAAGAAGTTTGCAATAACACTCAAAGTTTTGCTAACGCTCAAATTTTTCTCTATACATTCAGATTAAGAGTGTGATTTGCTATAACAAGCCTCCTAAGACTTTGTTAAATGCTGATTATATCAAGGTATTCACTGTAAATATTTTGGCAATTTGCTGCATCAGAATAATTTCAATGAGCATAAATATATATTATAAATAATATTTCACACTAATTAACAATTAGGTGGAATTTTAAAAATAAAATTGTAAAGAAAGAAATACATACACTTCCAAACTTGATACAGTACACTGAAAAACATGATTACGATATTCAGGTTAATTTTATGCAAGCATTGGTTTCAGCAAAGCCAGTTTTACACTGATGGTTATTTCTTGGCTTGTTGTTGGCTTTCTTTACACTAGAATTTTTCATGAGTAGGCTACTACAGTGAAGTAGAACTATATTCCTGTGGCTGGCAAGTAGGGGCAGTAGAAATATTCACCATAAGGAAAGAAAAATAAAAATCTTTTTTCTGAAGCTTCCTTTTTCTACCGTTTTAACTGAGACAAGAGATCTGCATGGGCTATATTGGAGGCTGATCAATGAAGTGGCCAATTTTCTGCCTAATAGTTAAGTTTAAGCTACATTAACTCTGTAACATGACATCTTGCTAAATGACTCACAGCTACCAATCTAAAAGTGCGTAGGCACTATCAGCTTTGTTTTTCCCAAAAGTATTTTCTTCATAAGCATTGACTTCAACACAGAAGTTTCTCGCCCCTTTTTCTCAGTATTTGGTAGAAACTGAACCCCGATAATATTTACTTTCTAGTTTTTAGCCATGCATATATCCATGTTAGAGAGATTATGTCCTAGGCACCACAACCAACTGAATCAACAATAAAAGTTGATGAAAAAAGTTAATCTTAAAAATGAACTACATATAACTGTGATAAACAGAATGAACAAACTACTTCAGTATCTTTACACAGTTAAGTCTGAAAGGTTCAATAGGGTCAGATTCAGGACCCAAAAAGCCAAGAGCAAAACACGACTCTCAGGTTGGCCAGAAACTACTCATGTAAGTCTCAGTAGCAAAATCAAATGCCAGTTTATATTAGATGGTCACTAATCAACAGCCACTGAGATGGTAAAAAAAAAAAAAAATCACTACATATTTTTTACACCATTTGAAGAAAGCCAAAAGAAGTTGTGAAGGCCATGCATCTAGCAGACAAAACTTTTAGTTTATCCAGATAAAAAAAGTCCACTCTCTTTAGAGTATTCTGAAAATACTTTTTCTTAGAATCTGAGTCAGATGCACTCAGCAAGAAAGTTGCAAACACTCCAAAGTGTACAGTGATAAAAAAGACATTCACAAACCCATTTTACTTCCGTAAATGTATCTAACTGAGAACATCTGAGTCAATTTCTGGATGCACCTCTCAGCTACAAGGAGGTTCGGTTCTCAACGCTGGCACCTTAAGTTAGGTGGCTAGCGTTACACGCTGTGACTGCGGCTCTATAGGTCTTCTATTGCAATAGCAGACACAAGACTGGCAGATACAGAAGAAAATCTTCAAGGTATGGAAAAGAGAAAAAAAACCAACAGTGGTGCAGAAGGCAATAATCTTACTGACACAGTTCTTTGCCAAATTTGAGTTGCCAAGCAGGTACACAAGATTTAATTCGCTTCTGCAGAGCGTGAAATATCAGTTATAATTTAAGGTAAGGTTTCCTTATTTTTGGCCCGGCTTGCTTTCTTTTGTTTTTCCTTCAGAGAGTAACAGTTAAATCACAGACATTCTTTATAGGATGGTTACATTTGGATATTTAACAGCTATACAGTGTCAATATATGACACTCCGCACACTAAACACTGCAAAAATGCATAAGCAAAAATACATCTTTAAAAAAAAAAAGAAATCACACAAATAAGGAGACATATTCTTTCTTACAATCACCAGAAAACAAAGCCATAGGCATGTTCTCTATCTAAAGAGCGTGAAACTAGGACATATTTAACATAAAACAAACATATCACCAATAAAAAGAATTCTTACTTTGTTGCCCGTATAAACTTGCCCCAAACTGAGACAGCTGACCTGATGTTGATGGTGATGCCAGCATCTGAAATGTGAGAAGAATAAAAGGTTATTAAAGACACAAAGATATTGAGCTATCTTACCCTGAAAGTTTACAACATTACGTTGTTTTGCCAAGAAAGCCAAAACAGCAACTAAAAATTCCTTTTAAGTCATCAAAAGTTCTAGAAACTCCTCAAAATATCTGCACAGTAACAACTGTAACAGTATATTAAACGTCAATAAAAATTTATGACTTTACATGTCTAAAAACAGACTTTCTTTTACTTGCAACAAATAGCATAGAGGAAGAAGATCGAAAAGCTTTCAGTTTTTCTGCCCTTGTAGGTGAGAGACCCATCTTTACAGAAGAAGGGATACTCAGTTATTTAAATCAGATACAGGGTTCCCCCCTGCAAAACATGCATCATTACAAGTGGATCAATCCTTGTTCATGTAATAACAGCAAGTGCAAAGTTTCATATTATCAGTTACAATAGCAAAAACTGGGAAATGAGTGGCTAGGTAGCAGCAGGTATATAGAAACAGATACGAACTTCAGATAAGATTCCAATGTTAAAATTATAATGTACTCCCCTAGGAGCTACCTTCATGCTTGTATACACCATATAAATAGGTAAGGTGTACAAGTGTCAGAAGTAATCTTTCCTGCTCTATTATGCCCATTTCAGAGATATAACATATTACCAAATACTTCCATTAAGACCTTCTTTGTCAACTTTCAGACATCACACAAGGAATGTGACAAACTAAAGAGACACTCAGGAAGGACAAAATCAAAGAAAAAAAAAATATCTATGAAGAAAAATTGAGTTTTGGGTTTGCATACTCCAAAAAGAAAGCAACGAAAGTAGGGACATGACACCAGACTTCCAGTCATTACTGTAAGAGGAAAAGAATAAACTACTCTCCATGCTGCTGCAGAGATGGAAAGTATTAATAAACTGAAGAAACAGGAGATTGAGGCTAAATATTTGGAGAAAAAAAGCCTTTTGCAATCTTAAGGACAGTTAAGCACTGGAACATCCATCCCTGGGTGTTTTAAAGAACAGATTAGATGTTCATCAACATTAGGTATAGCTGATTGTCCCTTGGAGCAAGAAGAGGTATTAGTTGACCTAATCCATCCAGCTCACAACAGAACATGCTACTCATAATTACTAGTCCATGGGAAAAAACCATCTGCTTGTTTAGTGCAGTAGTCTGGACTTGGGTTGAATTTTAGGATGGTTTCAAGGAAAGGAATGTCTGGATTCTTACACATAAGGGCATTTCAAGCTTTTTCAATTTGAGAGTAAAAGAATTCAAATCAAAATAACTTTTACTGCAATAAATTGCAAATTGCTTTGTTGACTTAATCTAGACAGATGTAAAACTCAAACAAACCTTATAAACTGAATCTGTTAGTTGTCTATACTGGGGCCAAATCTAGATGGTAGAAATCAGAAAAAGGACACGCAGGGCAGACACTAAATATCAAAAGTAGCATTAATGTCTGTAAATCACAAAGTATTTATGATTTTTTGAATACATACAGAAGGAATGAGAAATTAGAGCAGGCAATTACTGTAGACCATCAGAAATATCACCCCAAAATACTATATACTCACACCTATTTTGAACAAAGTGTACATATTTTATAATAAGCAACTACAGCAATAAACATCCACACTTGCAGATACAAAAGGTTTGACATACTAAGACAAAAGCTTCCTGCAGAAAAACCCCCCCCAACTAAAATATGTGCCACAGTGGACCAAAGTTCTCCTTTCTTAGTGAAGAACTGGCTGTGAATAAAAAGAACAATTTAAATAACTACCAGTGGCTTCAGCTCAGCACTCATATAGCAAAGTTCACAGGTCACATCTGCATCAGCAAGTAATGCAGCCAAAGAGAAGTGCATTTGTAAAACAGAACAGTTGGTCCTGAGGGCCTAACATACATACTGTATGCATTTCTAACTACAGTTAGCCGTGACTAAAACACCTGATGCCATGGATTGGTTGCTGTTAGAGAGCGGAACATGTTGGTGCACTCCTGGAGCATCTCTTCCAGCCTATTTTGATCCAGAAGGAATCAAATTCACTCATACCAAGACTGCTCTGCAATGTGAACCAAAGCATGCTGAAGTGGGGACGCTTGGGAGACAGACTTCAAAAGCACACTCCCCACCTAAACTAACAAACTGATGTTTGTTAAACAATGATAAAGCTACTGTATCAGCTTGTTTTAAGAAAGGAAAAACAAAGTAAAAAGTTGAGGTAAAACAAAAATAAATATTCAAGTTTGACAAGTTGGAAAATCCTAGAACATGTTGCAAGGTGTGACAAACTTTAAGTCCATGAGGAAAAAAAAAAAAAAAAAAAAAAGAGAGAAAAAGTTATGAGACACCTTCAGAGATAAAGACAAGGGCACACCAGTGAAAAAACCAACCAAACAAAAAACCCAAACCAATCAGACGTTGAGATAGAAACAACAGTCAAAAAGTACTACCAGCTTTGGGACAGGTAAGCAAAACATTTACATAAAAAATAAGATCCCGTAAGAACAGCTGCTCAGAGCATTCAAAAATTGCTGTGATGGCATGTGATATAAGCAGCAGCAGATCATACAATTCTCAGCATAAAAACCCTTTTATTTATAATGTTCCCTTGGATTAAAAATGAAAAAATTAAAAAAAAAAAAATAAATCACAGACCTAAGAGATACCAGACTACGTGAAAGAGAGGAAAAAGAATCCTACCTTTTCTATACTGAGTATTACTTGACTTTTAAAATTCAGTTAAAAGAAAAGGAATGGCAAATAATATTTAATGAACACCGCTTATTAGCTATTGGATTTTCTTTTGAAACATTGCAAAGTAGGTCACGTATTTTGCCATTTGCTTTTACATGAAAAGATAATTGCAAAATGACTTGTAGAGAAACCTTTATAGAAAACCATAATAAAGGCCAAGTATTAAATTCAATAATCTAACAACTAGTCTTAAAGTCATAACATACTTAGAACATCAAAGATAACAAGCCTGGAGAAGAAATAAATAAAAATTTCTCTGGATCTGTTCCAGGCTGATTAAATGCAGCATTTCTCCAATCTCACAGAGAAGAAATACTCTGTATGGGTATCTCACTTATTCTCCCTCTAGTTTATTTTGTAATACGCCAAAAAACCCTTCCCAGTATTAAACACTTCTTTTCTGTCATAGCTAAGTAAGGAGCAGTTTAAAATTTTGTCTTCTTTTGCTATTATTTCCATATAATTTAGGCCATCAACAAAACAACTAAACTAGCCAAAACCTTAACCTATGCTACCAGGACCTTTATTTGCATCCACAACCTCTGAGCCACTATTATAGTCTACTCAAACATGGTCTACCAAAGATAACAAAGATTCAAGATGAACGCTATTAGCAGTATTAAAAACATTCCTTCTGGCATTCTGCAATCATTATTTTATCTGACTGAACTACTAGCCACACGATAGAAAAAAATACAACTCTCCAAGAGTGTACCTGCAATGGTGGCTGGAAGTCACTCTTGAATTTCTTTTAGTCTACAACTGCCAAAGTTGATGATAACCTTAATAAAAACTAAAGCAGTCTAGCCCTTAAGGTGACTAAAGCCTCTTCCAGTGGCAAGAGCTTTTAAGCTTTACCCAATTATGTCAATATTTCAGGAAAAAAAATGCTTAAATAATACCTATAACAACCTTTGAAAAATAAAACGTACCAAATTACTGAGATTACATCGATGAGCAGCATATTGTATGTATACAACACTGATTTGTTAAAATAAGTGACTAATAATCTTCAACCAAAGTCAAGGAAATTGTTAATCAAATTTCTGACATCTATAGCTTTTGCTGCACACGTACAGAAACTACTCTCCTCTCCAAACTTTGGCATTTAGGTTTAAATCACTTTGCCAGTGGTTAACAGCTACAAAACCCAGTTTGAAATAGCACGGGATTTCTGCTTCTATTCCAACCTTGTATGACTGAACTCGACAGATTGTTTCAACTGGCTTTCCAGTTCGGCAACAGAGGAGGCCTAAGACTTGCATCTTCCACAGGGCAAGGAGACAACCGAGCAAACAAGACCCAGTGTAACATGAAGGGCGCACTTTATTCTGCCAGCATGTGGAAGGACCAACACTCAGGACTGGCAGGCCAAAGGACTGAGTTGATGATAGTCAACTAAGATGTGAATGTCATTTTAACTCACAAGTCTCAAATAGTCACAGTGCAGTTCTGGATCATGGAAGATTCTGCTTCTAAACTCAAACCACCTGACGATCCAAGCAGATGGCTCAATTTTTCTGGACTGGTGCACACCAAACATCAGTAAGCCATAAGGAGCTATCAGGCTATTTTATGCCCCTAGTGATGAACAAGATTTTACTGTAACCGCTTTCATTAGCTCTTGATGAGTTTACTGCAGTAAATTCATTTAAAAGTGTCAACAATTTCAAAAAACCAGCACCGGCAGTTGTTTAAATTTGCCAAAACTGTGAAAAAAACCTGCTGCGGTTTACAATCCTCTCGGGAGACTGGTGAGCACAGGCTGCAGCCTCCCTGAAAGCAGAGGGGGGCAGCGGGAGGAGGCCCAGCAGCAGAGCTGGCTGACGGGGTTCCTGCCTCTTCCAAGCAAACCCCCAATTTACCGCGGGGACACCTGCCCGTCACCATAACCGCTGTGGTAGCACACCTCGGCATGGCAGCACCGACAAAACTCGGAAAGCAACACTTCTGCGAAGGCTGCTACATTATGCAGTTATAGCCTAAAGCTACTTTCCTAAACACAAAGCAAGCTGAAGTTAAAATACATCAATCCCACTCTAGAAAGTCAACTAAAAGCAAAACGCGTTAGAATAAGCAAGTAAGCCTGTGAGTAATATCTGGCCTGATAAATGATGGGTTTCTCACAGGTGCAAACATCAGCATCATTTTGTATTTGCACGACTATTTCTGGTATCTGCCATCTGTGCTGCACTATTTAATAATAAAACAGCTGACCCACAGCCTCAAAAGGAGAAAGTGTTATAAAAAATAATATTAAATCAAGCCAACGAGATTAAAAAAAATAGACTTTTCTATACTCTGCCAGTTTTATGTTTAGTATTATTATCAGTCCTTCTCTAAATTACAAAGCACTTTTTAATACAATACTCACAAAATTCACATGTTAAGAGAAAATATTTCCCAATCTCAAAAATCAGAGGTCAGTGAAGAAATTTTGAAAGCCTTATATTTGCAGAGTATTATTTGCAAGTGAAAATTGTTACTAATATAAATTATTTGTAATAATAATACTGAAAAATATATGAAGTTTTAGTCAATCTTTCAGATTTCATCGTTTAAGGTTGCGGTCTCCTCCCTCCAGCGGCACCTCAGAAGCACACAGAGGTAGGATCACACAGCAAGCATCACCTTTTGCATTACATTTATCTCAAATCTTTTTGTTGTTGGCAGCAGTATCTCAAGATCTTAAAGGCCTTTGATGTTGCCTTTGAATGACAATGACATTATTAACATGAGGTTAACACGGCTATTAAAGTAAAACTCTAAAAACAAATTCTCCTTGCTTAGACACATTAGGTTTGATGGTACAGTGTATCAATGAGCCAAAATATTACTGAAAACACATTGAAAGCTGCTACCAAAAGTGGCATAAGCAATTAAAAACTAGGACAACAAAGCAAATACTTGATTTTAATTAAATAACCAGTTGCATACAAAAAGCTAAAATAAAAGGCACCCACTCACTGAGCATGTAAACCACCAATATTACAATACAGTATGTTCAGTGAACTGAATTATTGTGTAAGAAACCATAACATCCCCCTTCTAGAAGAGGCAGAGGATTTTATGCATGGAATTAATCTGGTCCGAGGAACCACTTCAAATGCTAAAGCTGATGTACAAAAACTATTACATATTGTTGATTTCAGTGGAGACGCAGTAAAATGTAGCTTTTAGATAAAGTACAGAAAGAACACCTAGTACAGTCATTTAGGTGTTCTGTAAAAAAAACCCAAAACCAAAACTCAACCGTAGTGAGTATATACTCCAGTCATCAATAGTGAAATTAATTTCCTTGTGACAATTTTGATTTGTAAAGTGATCAGAAATAACTTTGAGTAATTCAGATAGTGCAAACTGTGTGATAGATTACAAAAACCCATTTTCTTCTCTAAGTAAAATTAATTTATCACATAGTTTTATTTGATAAACCCATCCAAGTACTAACTTGTAAGGGACACAGTAAAAAAGGTGCATTTTCTGTTCTAAACTTTTGGGGTTTTCTTCATCCTGTAAAACTTTATTATGAAAACACAAGCTGTAAGTAGAATGACAATAGGCTCTGAAAGGGTATACTGCATTAAAGCACAAAAACTCTGTCAATTTCTTTCTAATCTCATTCCCTGCAAGTCCTTCCAACTGTTTTCAATTAATGGCATAGCAATTTTCATTCATTTAAAGTTTGGGGGTTTTTATTTTTAAACATATTATGTGCTTACTAAAAGATGCAAAGTATGTTTAATCACTCTCTGGGAAGGTAAAAAGCAACTTTGTTGCTTTGCAACTCTCACTTCAAAGAAAAAAGCTTAAGCTGTGTGTTCCACAAAGCAAGCAGAGCAAACCAACTCACTAATCAGTCAAATCTACAAGTATGTTTACGTGCAAAGTAATGCATACGAAAATATTCATTCTCCATTTATAATTAAAGACATTAACCTATTTTCTCCCAAAAATAAGCTTAATTTTTGTCATCCACAAATGGATCAAAACTCTGCAGACTATGAAAAGTTCTGTGAACGTTAAGTATCTCTATTCAACAAGCCAGCAGGAGCACGCGTGCTGTGACAGCTTCTGATACAGGAGTATTCCATGCGAATTCTTAAATACTTACAACAACTCCATGTGCAGTATCTGAAGTCAAATTATGACTAAGCTAACAAACTCTCGTGCAATGACTAAGGCAAATGGCAAGCAAGATGCCTTGGGAAACAAGATACCATAGGTTTCCTTAGAATCCTACAAAATAGCATTACAAAGTCAACAAACCAGCTGGAACAAGGTGGTGTTCAGCAACGCTACAGCCAAAGCTGTCTCCAGAAGACCAATTAAACCCTTCCCACATTTAGTTTCCCAAACTTAGCAAGATTCTGGATCTCTATCCCCATGGTAAGCCAAGTCTTGTTTCAGGGTCTTCTCTCTTGTAAAAATATCACCTCTTTGTAAGGCCATATACTTCAAAACACATTAAGAGTTAGGCAAAGGTTCTACAAATTACTTTAACGGAAATTTGCAGGAAAAGGCTTTGATAACAGCTTCTGACCACTCCTCCGTTGTATCCCCACCATCGTGCCCATTACAAAACCAACCTACTGATGTCTGCCTTGAAACAACTGTCTGATGACAGAGGAACACCTGATTTTGATCCATCACAAACATGCTTCTACCACATCAGGATGGAAGAAACCTCTGGAAAAGAGAGTCCCAGAATCAATGACCCATTTCACTGTGCTCACTATCCAAATCTGAGGACCTCCTACTTCAGGAAAGGTAGTGCCAGGGAGCTAGATTAATAGTTGCAATGAGCCAAATCTAATCTGCAGACTAGATCTTACTTGCCCCAATTATTAAAATATATTTGACTTCAGAAGAAGCCACGTTTTGAAAGAACTGACCTGCAAAAGAACATCAGGTCTCAACTGAAAAAGTCCAGAATTAGTTAAAACATTAAGATTTTTCAGAGAAGAGAGTAAGCTCAGCAAACTAACCCATTAGAAGTGCAAATCAGAGAATTATTACAAAGTGACTGTGAGCACTTTATCTTCTGTTGAGCAACTGGGAGAGAAAACAAATGGCAAAGCACTAGGCCAAGAAATGGAAAAAGCATTTGTTGAAAGAATTCTCTTAACTTTTCTTATAATTTGGGCAAATCTACATTAAAAGGCATGTTTGTCTACTGTCAGATATATGACTGCAGTTCAGAACAACAGAAGTTGCCCTGATCTTATATTCTCACATAGGCATCTTCAGGGGATTGAGCTAGACTGGTCAAACTTTGTAGAGCATTTCTTACATTCTTATGCAGGAGAAATCAAAGAAGTTCAGACTGAACAGGTCCCACCTTTTCACAAAGCTCATTGCCCTATTTTTTGCTCATTTGAAGATCATAGATTCAAAAGTATATGAAGGCTTTGAGTTACCAATTTCTACCATTGTCACTCTATCCAAATAAAAAAATACACATACCCTTGTCCTCACAGGCATTTTGCTGAGTGCACAGATAGCTCAACTAAGCTGGTGAAACTGGCCACTCTCTAATTATTTTGTGGGCACATTGTGCATCTTGTTGTCAATTTAAGTTTAGTATCACATTTGTTTTAAGCCAAATCTTAAAGTATTTTCTTAAACTGTTCTATTTTCTGCAAGTTCTATAAAATATCTAATTTCTTTGCCAAAGGATTATTGACCTGGTTATCACACACTGACCCTAAGCGCAGCAGAATTCATAGGCAGAGCATTTATGGATATACTGCGTTCCAGTTCCTTAGCACAGCAAGGTTTGCGATGACTTAAGGCAAAGCCACTCATTTAGTAAAAAGGAAGCATTAGATGGCTTGAGTAAGATCTAATCTCATCTAAGGAAACAAAATTTTGTGCCTAAAACAATAGACCCAAACGGCATCTGTATGATTTTGGAAGCACTTGTGTACATGAGTAAATGCAACTTTTCTATTTCAATTACCATATCAATCCTTACTGTCTAGGACTGTATTCCTTCATGAAAACGCAGGTAAAGTTACAAGAAAGCTTTTTGGTTTTAGCTACGCTGAGGCTCTGAAATAAAAATAACATGTCCTAAACTATTTACTGCTTGCTACTTCCTCCCACTCATAAAAAGTCTTCAAAATTTAAGACAGGACTTGAGCAGCCTTAAGTCACTTTACCTTCGTGCAAAGGAAATTCTTTTAAAATTCAGATTAGCCAAAGCAACAAGTCACAAGAATACCACATCAGTAAATGCTATGAAAGTTGGTTTATTAAAAGGCATAAAATATTTTTTCATATCTTTTTCAGATAGGTTCTAAATTATTTTTTCACTTAATGAGTGAAGAACTATTTCTTAATATAATTTGAAAGAAATTAAAACCTCCACCTTAGGTGTTAAAACAAGGTAGAAGGCTGAAAAGCTCCCAACCCAGTCAAACTGCACAAGGCATCGCTGTACCCCACCTGAAGACAATGCCTCTTCACAAGGACAGAAACCCTAGTGTAAAAGTAAAGTGAAAAATAGGTTCTGAATTTTATACAATAATATGCTTGCAGTAATAGTCCTTACTCTAAATTTTAAGAAGTTTTGACCATTCTGTATGCTCCTCTGCTTGGAGTACACATACACATTAACAACTCCCTGGAAAGTAGCAACTTTTAAGGTTAGAATCAGTAAGACTTCAATGGGATGAAACACAGAAAAACACCTATTCATGTCCAGTAGGAGGGTAAATACTAAACAAGCTTTAGCCCTTCCTGAAGAGCAGTATTAAAGGAGGCCATTCACACAGGGCTTCCCTCAGAACCACTCTATTTCAGGTTGAAGAACTCTAGGGGATAAATGAAGCATAAATGAAGGACCCAGGATTCGTGTGTATATTAGATAGATCAGAGAAAAAAACCCTCATTTAACTCATTTTCTATAGGTTTGTAGCTAAAACGTGCAATAAATTAATTTTACCTCCTCTCAGTAAAGACATGTAAGAAACGGAAAATGAATAAAAAGAGCAATAATTTAAATTGCAGCAAAACTGCACCTTGTTTAGACAATTCTATTATTAAAAAAAAGGCATAAAGCTTGCCATTTTTCAGGATGCTTACAAAGAGATTGAGTATGCTACATTTTAGTCTTTTTATTACCAGCTGGATTTCCTGAATATAAAAGTGATTTACTCCTTTTCCCAAAGTTTCCTCTACCTTTATTTTTCCCCCACATTTACCTACTCCATTTCAATATAAATGTGTATATATCACAGAAAGATTCAAAGTGTTTCAAGATCTAGAATGCTGGAATATTTTCCCCACAGGTGTTCATAAAACTGGATCCAGGTTTTGAACATTAATCTTTATTAGCTTAGAGAAAATTGAGCAAATTTATTTTTGTCTGTCAATACTAAGTGTTATCCAAATAACACCACAGTTAATATATTTATTGTGTTCTCATATACAGAACAACATATTTAGGAGAATTCCAGTTGAAAGATTATTTGAAAACATGGTTATTTTCAATTGGAAAAGACTTTCAAAACCATAAAATTGGTTGAAAACTAAAAGAATACAACCACCTTTGCAACCTTTCTCATCTACTGCAAGCCAAATGCAATATCAAAATGAACATGTAATACAGAATATACATTTAGCTATACATGAATGATCAAAGGTCTACAGACAATGTCAATATTCCCACCATATAATTATGTTGATCAACTTTTAAAAAAAAAAAAAAAGACAATAGCATATAACAGTTTAAGATTTTACAAACAAACTCAAAGTTGTAATGGTCAATAGTGAAGTTACAAGGGAAAAAAAAAATCCTGTAACAAGAACTTGGAAATAAAACTTTAAAAAGCTTTTACAAAAATCACTCTTCCATTTCCTGTAGGAACAGCATCACTCTTCTGCCAACTACAGCAGCTTCTATGCCCCATTTTGGCCACTTCTCCCACAAGCTTTCACAATTTTTCATTTGTCATTCCTGGTGGCTGGAACACCCACCTTCATTCTCTTGAAGTCCCATTCTAAGATCCACTTCTGCAACATTGCCTACAGAAAGAGTAGGCAACTAAAACACTCATTCACTGTGTAGACTATACAGTATAGCGTTCATGTAACTTTACCTTTCTTACTACACCATAATGATTTCTCTCCCTTAGTGTATCAAATCTAAAAGTGGAGATTTAATATCTAAGAATCACTTTGGAGAAATAGTGTCTACTGGTTTTTCACCTCTCAGTGTTCACAGAAAGAAAAAGTATGGTAAACATTGTAAACACTCCATTGTGCCTGTGCGTATCTGTGGCACATGCATATATGTAACGGACATAAAGAGAAAACACTGGCCTATTTAATCTTCTTTACACTTCACATTTTAATCCTTTGCCAGCTCACCTGAAATTTCTCAAAATAACTTATGAAACTGAATTGGAAAGCTGCATTTAAGCATTTTGTTTTGTTTTAAAAAGCTTTCTACTCTAAAACTATTTCCTTCTATCTTTGAAAATCTGGATCAAAATTCAACTAACAGTCTATAGGAAATGTTTATGTTTACACAGGTCAAGGTCTATCAAGACTGTGTTCACATTTGTATTAAACAACTATATTTCTGGACAATCATGGAGGCAGACACCTTTCTGAAAGTCTGAAGGAACTTATTTATATTTTTATTTTTTAAAAAAGCTATCATATATGTTGCTTACACATATTAAATGCAAGCCTATCATGAGATGGTATTATCGGCCTTCAGGTGACATGAACCTGAAGTCATGCTTTCAGTCTGCCAGTTATTTCTACATGGCACTCCATATAGAAGCAAAATACTGGCTAATTTATTTATTTCAATAATAAGCAGAGCTTCAGTAATGTCAATGCAGTTCTAACATACAATAATGCATTATTAATGGAAAAAATGTTTAAGAATAGTTGGGTTTGTAATTTTGTGTCATTACGAATGGGAAGTAGACTACTTGAGCAGACAAACAAGCTGCACAAGGCACTTTCAGAAGCGAAAAACGGTTGAAGATGTAAAATGCAAAACCACAACAAAACCACGGTAGACAACATGCAAACACAACATATAATCAATAATCCAATTTAAGTTACAAATTCAGTTCTTAAAGATGAAAAATAAAACCCTGACAAGCATATAGCTGAAGTTTACATGTATGAACTCACTAAAATTAAAGCACTTGCCGCTGAAAGCACTGTCCTTCACAACTTAAAAGCTAAATGAAGCCCTTTCTCACATATATTTGATGTACTTTAAATGATCTCGCTATTAAAAGGGGAAAAAATAAGCTTATTCAACTTACATCTTTTTCTGACCGATGTGGGAACATCGATGATTGGCTGTAGTACATGTTTTCATCATGGTAGTCACCATCAACCCCCTCTACAAACTTCTTCCTTGAAGCACCAAACATGCTGTTTGTCACCTAAATAAGAAAAATAATCATATACCATATAAGATTTGGTTTGCTACATACTTATAATAGTATATATTTTAAATATCTGTAAGGATTGTTTAAAAAAAACCCAACTGTTTCTCAACATTTGAAAATTCCTCTTCAAAAATATTTTTTGTATACTGCCAACATAATGGTTCTTCCAAGTGCAATTTCCATATGAAACTCATATTAGAAAGGATTGGGGCAGGGAGAGGCAACACGCCTCATTTTTTGGAGGAGTGTTCGTTTCTTGGTTGTTGTTTTTGAGTCTTATGACCTTTCACTCAGGTTTACTTAAAATTACAGGATGTCAGAGAACAAAACAGCAAATTTCTCATATTTTCATCTCGTCAGGTAAACAATTTCTATCTAAAAGAAGAAAATTAAGGAATGTTCTTTAGAGTTCAGCCACCTTGTGAGAAACAACATTAATAATAAAAGGAAAAAAAAAAAATCTGTAAAATCACTCCCATGTCTCATCACCACAACTTTGGAAAAGCAGCTTTCTACTCGACCCAGTGCACTCAGAGCCAATACTAAGTAAGAGAAGGTCGAGCTTAACCACACTTAACAACCTCATCACAGACTGGCAAAGTTACTGCAGACAGCTCATAAAAAACAACTAAATTTTATTTTGCCCTTACTCCCACAGGTACACACACACAGAGACAGAGCTGCTAAGTCAGGAACTGGAAACTGAAGAAACAGCAGCCACACAGCTGGTCACAGAACCTTAATTCATTAGAAAATTTAATCCCACAGCAAGGTCATACAAATTTGCTAAAGCATCTACTGCATGCAGTGCATATTTATACACCTGAGTCTCTTATTTATGTAAAAATACACACACCTCTGTTATGTTCCTAATCTATCTGGCTAGGAAACACTAACACAGCACAGTGGGGCCTAACCAAGTCCCGTTTTAACCGAACAGGTTAATGATCAAACCAGCAAAATGGCACATTCTGGTCAGCACTGAGCAACTCGCCCAGTTTCTTGTACCATACGGGGAGACTGGAGAGGCCGCAACCAACAGCATTGTAATCAACCCTGAGCTACTGCCCTGTATAACATACCTCCAAACGGATCTTTAACATCTTGAAAGGTAAGGAAGCTAAGTTATAGTTAGCTTATGAAATGCTCTGAGCCCTAAGATTCACTATCTTCACTACTGACAGCATTAGCTAAACTTAAAAAAACAATATTAAAAAAATAGGACAATTAAATTTTTTTTTTAAAGAGTCATTTCACACTACCTTAGGCTTATGCTTGAAATTGAAATTTCAAAACATTTATTCTGGTTGGCTGCAAGGAGAGCTACTTTCAGCTTGAAATCCTCTTATCCCTACTGTCACAAAATTACTCTGATATTCCTCACAGTATGGCTTATTCAAATTTCACCTTTACTGATGAAGGTTTCTAGGCAGTGTTTAATAACATGGATACTCCTATGCTACTAACAACTTAACCCCATGAATTCAAAGTCATAGGAGTTTTGAGTAAAAGTAAAGTCATCGCTTGGGATGCATTTAATACATCTATAATCACAGAATTGCCCTAAAACATTCAACTAACCAAAAGCCTTTTCCACTACTCCTACAAGAGGGTTTCAGATATTTAGACCACTGATGTCTCTGAACAAATTTATAATGTTACACACATGTGAAGGCACGTAAAGGTACTGCACACCTTCTTCAGAGAAACCTGTATTCTATATTTACAAAAATGTGCAAATGTAAGGTCCCAAACTGCTCCAATGCATTCAGCTGACTTTCACACTTGTAGTGAAGCTTTCATTACACTATAAGCATATCCCACTGTGCTAATCCCCTTACAATGCAATTATCACCTACCAGATGGGATGGAGCATTTAACAGGCTAAGGGGATTATCTTGTCCTTTGCTCTGCCCAAGTAAAGTGCGGAGAGACAAGCAGTTGCCTTTAACTGCTGTAAAAAGGATAGTGAAATGCTTTGGTGAAGCTATCCTGAGCAATGAGGAGAACCTGAGCATCTTAACAAACTACTGCTCTTGAGAAGGTGAAAGGTGGCTTCTCAAAAGTTGTGAAGAATTTTTTGGTGCTCCTTTAACAATACCTGGCATAAGAGAAGAGGCGTTTTTTGCCACATAACCTTCTCTTGTGGTACACCATCAGAATAACAAAATTTAACTGTGATAGAAAGCAAGTCACCAAAGCATATACCATACTGTACTAATGTAATACCTAACCCTGAGCTACAGGACAGGAACTATATAAGGCGGAAAAAAACAATTCTGTCTTTGACCCTGTAGCTTTTGATCTTATTTCCACAAAGGTTTACACATGGCTGGCTACACATGCACTGTAAAGATTTCTGAGTCAGTGGAGTAAGGTCAGAGCTTTCAGTCTTAAAATATATGCTTAAAGCTGCTGGAAGAAAGCTAGTATGTCCAAATATGAAGTCTATATGCTGAAAAGCTGAAAGATAGTTTAAACCCTCTCCACGAAATTTAAATTGTCTAAAAGATTATTTTTTTATATTGATAATCATGTGAGACAGTGGCCCAAAAACTAATCAAGACTATGCCCTGAAGACTGATGGAAGTGCAATGATATTAATATGGGAGTCTGACAAGAGTATGGATATTAAAAAAAGAAATGAAAAAACCTGTTAATAATTAGATAGATTAAATATTGATACTTCTATTGGCCATATTTCCACACAGTATCTGACAGGACTGTGCTGCAGAACTGTAGAGAGCAGAGCAGTGCATTGCAGGCTGCAGCTGCAGGGGAAGAGGGGAAGGCCAAAGGAGCCCTGCCTGCAACCCAGCTGCACCGCTGCACCTGACTGCTCCAAAGACCTTCAAAAACTTTTTGCAAAGAGTGACACTTCTTCACAGTAGCATATCTGTGAGTGATTCCGTGCCATTCGATGCTGCCAAGCGAAGCAGTCGCGTGCAGGGCTCAAGCTGTCCACGCTCCCGCAAAGGGAAGCGGTCGGTACAGGCACTGGAAGGGCATTCTGGCAGCTGCCTGCACCCCTAACAAGATTTCTCTTCACTAGAAAGAACTGCCACTTGTTCTAAGGGTGAACCACAGCACAGATCACAACAGAGAAATGTGGCATTGCAGTTCACGCTGCTATCCAGCCCTGTTACAAAACTAAACAGCACAATAGAACAAGGCAGCCGCTAAAGACCAGTAACTGAAAGGGCAGGAACTGGGATTAGAGACTGAAGCTGCAGCTGCCGTAGCCAGGCTGCTTGCTTCTTGCTTGTTCTTAGGCTAACACCAGCAGCCAATTTATCTACTTTATAGTATTACAGCAGGTTTATGCAATGACATTGTCATTGGTTGCCAAGTTAGCAGTAGGCATCTTCCTATCCACATTAACTTATTCCAGTATTCACTAACATATTCATTAGTCAGTCATGTTACAAGCATAGGCACATATATTGAAAACACACCGTTGCAGTACTATTTGTAAGGTGTGAGAATAACTGGGGCTGTGCCAAACACAGGCAGATTTGCAGATGGAACTTTGTTGCTTGTTTCTTAGGACAAGAAGCCACTAGGAAACCTCATACACAAAGACTGCAGCTCCTTTTTCATAGACTGACAGATCAGCGTCCCATCAGCTACAAAAGCATATACAGCAAAGCTCATGCAGCACTTAAATACATTTTAAACCCTTTGGAAAGTAACAGTGACCTGGGGTTTTGTACCTTCACAGGATCTAGACTGATGAGGTGAAAGATAGAAATCAGCTCTTGTATTTAAGTCCCTCATTCATACATATATACCTATACACATACACACTTATGCCAACACAATCTCACAGAAGTGGTACTCCAGTTGCATGGCAATTTTATCAAGTAAAGGATTCGTAACTACTCAGCCTATTTTCATACCGATCCCTCTCCTAATCCTGTAACTACTTTTCCTGTTCTACTGTGGGAACTCGGTCCTCTGTTGCACAAGATACATTGGCAGTGTAACCATTCATTAAAAATGGTGCACTTCTGTCAATTCATCCTTCAGCATAATATTGCAAAAGTACCTACAATTCCCACTGGTAGACTCATTAACAAATATTATTAGAAAATATTTGTGGTAACAGAAGAAAGAAAGGGAAGGAGCTACATGGTAGGATGGAGTTCAGAGAACTAACCAGCCAGGCTGCCACAAACCATGCCCAAGTCTGATCAGGTGACCACAAGCACTTCTTCCAAAGCACAAGCACATCATGTCTAAAAATCAGATTTGCCCACAACTTCAGGTTAATGATAACCAAGCAAAATGCAGTCACAAACCTGACAAGATCTTTAAATTCTTGTGTGGAACATTCCCTAACAACCACCACTACAGGGCAACTAAAAGCACCATACAAATGTTAAGAACTTGAAGCACGTAATAAGCGGTTTGCTGCACTCATTGACCTTTATCCTTCAGCTGAATACATGACAGCCAACAATACTTATTTAAAAAAAAAAAAACCACTCCCAAAATAACTCCAAAAAACAGATTTCAAGAAAACCCCTTTTCATGGCAAGAAACACTGCAGTATAGCGTACTTCAGCACACAAAAACTTTGTTAGCAATAACTGAAAATATATTATTGACACAGAATTTGTAAGGAAAAACTATTAAAAATGTTGTCATCTTAAGCTGCTAAAAGATCTTCTCTATAATCACTTATAAAGCGATGCTATGATTGTATATTAAATTAGTTTAACAGCCTGAAGCAAATTATAGTATTAAAATATTAAAACTAATTATGTTTCTGTTTTGCAATATTACTATAGGTAGTGCCCAAGGAGAGCTCACTCATGACATTAACATAGCCAACTCTAAACTAAGAGGATACTATAAAACGTCCCTGGAAAATGAGTATTTTTAATTTTGCATAGAGCAGAAAAATTGATTGTTGCATTACAACTGATTAAACTCATCCTCTTTATGAGTGCTGAAAACAATATACAGTAATACAAGTTAAAAAAAAGAAACCACTTCAGGAATTTTAGTAGTATCTTCCCTTTCCTGCTCCTCCAATGATGATGGAATTTGTCAACATGCACACTATCATTACGTGAGAGCAATCATGAGTTGTAATCTCAGTCTGATGTTACAGAGCTTCCACCCATCTATATACTAAAGCTACTGATGTTGCTGTTTAGGGCTTACTAAGTAAAGTTAATAATTTACTCTATTTTTTTCTTCTGTTATAAATCAATGTTTTCATATAAGGCAGCATACTTGCATATCCAAAATATGTACAAAGGTGACCCTTAATGAGCCTTTCCATGAGAAGTGTCTCAAAATAAAAATGTCTATCAAAAGTCACATGCCAGTAATCACCAAATCAGCCTGCAATTTAAGTCAAAATATAGAATTTGGAATTCCATGAGTTGTAAAAGATAGCATAAATTCAATTTGTAGTTAAAACTGCTACTGTTTATGATCCTGTTTCTCCATGTGAAAGATAATTGCCATTTGGCTCAAAATGGAAATTATATGCAATAGAATATATACTACCAGCTTGCTAGATGCAAAAGATTTCTCAAATCCCAGCCCTTTAGTGATAAGTTAGAGCTATTAAAAACACCATGAAAAGTACACTGGTACAAATACATACATTTTATTTTCAGGATGAAAGACAAAACAAAACTAGAAGTTGAGATCCTTTGTTCTCTCATTTTATTTCCCTTCACAATCATAGTCACTCCATTTCTCCAAGGTAACCTCTAATAGTATATTACTATATGTTTATACTATGGTAGCCCTTCAAACAACTTTGTAGTACATAGTCATGCAAAATGGAACATTTCACTATATTTCTTTTTTGTTAAAAAGTGGGTTTTTTCCTTTATGAGCTTAGTACTTGCACAGATTGGTACTCACTGTAAGAATACAATAGTAAAATAGGTGTTTTGTCCATCTTTAACAAATGGTTTTATATTCTTTTAACTTATGTAAGTATTCTTAAGTTTAAGTCTCAGAAACATGGAAGACTGAAATGAAGACCACCACAATATGAGACATAAAAATCCGCCGAAAACTTGAAGGTTGGATAGCCTTTAGAATAATCGCATAGTACTTGTGTCATATGGTTCATGTATTATTTTCCACATACACAGAGCACTGTAGAAGACAACAGCTGTAGAGCAACTACCTGGTTTAGACTTACTTAGGTCAAATCTCAAAGTAGTTCAAGATATAACTGGTCTCCTTAAAATGCTGCGCGGTCTTTCCTTTCAAAAAAAAAAAAGGAAATAATGTGACAGATCAGATGCATAGCAACTTCTATGAAGGAACTACAGACAAAAAAATCTGAGCACGAAGAAAATAAATAACATACGGTTATGATTTTAGACTATCCTCCACTCATATTCTCAAGAAGAGTCATCCACAAGGTAAAATTTTTCAAGTGTTCTATAAACTGTAATACTGCTTTCAAAAGCTACACTAAAACTGTGAATCTCTGCTGTATGCAAACTATATCAGGAAAGTGCAGTCCCTAACATCAAACAAGCCACAGAAAAGCCACATAAATTCTCCTGACCAAGATTTGCATCCTAACTGTTTTAAACCTTTAACCAACCTTAACTATTGCAAAATGAACATTTTAAAACACTCCTGAAATAAAACAGCACAGGAGGAATAAGAAAAACTATCCTACAAAAATAAAAAAACCTATCCTATCAAAACAAAAATAAACCAACATTGACATTACTGAAGCTAAACTTGTAAATTGAGATTACAAGAATCTCCATTTGGTTTCATAACATCATGGTTGACACCATGCTCATCCTGAGGCAGATTCCCGCAGGTTCTACTCCTACTAATCACAGCCACAAGATTTGGAAGACATGAGGAACCAACAGTGGTTGGGGATATGACTTTGCACTAAGCTGTGTGGATGTCTTTTATGGGTCTACAAAAGTGATGAGAAGAGCAAACAAACTGGAACTCTATCTAGAGCAGCTGTGGGGAGAAACCAAGGAGATGCCAGATGCATTCCACCTTATTTAGTGATGTGACCTGAGGAGACGCAGGAGCATGTCCTTTGTAGACATGGCAATGAAGTCACAAGTCCTGACTAGCTACACGCATATGCACACCCACACACATACTGTAAAAAATGCAGCTGGATTATCTGTCAAAGACATGGTTTAAGAATTTTGTTGATCAGGAACAACTATTACTTGTCTGATAGTATTATTGAGTAAATAATATTATTTATAGTAAGAAAAAACTCAAAACAAATATACCACCTTCAACAGCCTATCCAAAATATGCTCACATTTACCCACATCCTCCCTTCTTGATGCTTCCAGTCATTTCTGGTATTTACAGTCCATTCAGACTAAGGGTTCTGGATTTAATTTAACATAGCACTTCTGACTTACTATTGTATAATGCTACAAGCTTGGCTGTGCAATGCCCTTCAACTCTAAGGTTCCACCACAAAAGACGATTACATTTCAGAAAAAAAGTGACAATCGTGCCAGTAGCTTTAGGGGGCAATATGTTAGCTCTTACTTTTAAACTCAATGCTATTTTAAGAATGCATACAGTGAACAACAGCAAGAATCCTGAAAATAAATGATGTACTGACATACTCCTGTTACCTACTTAAGACACTGCTCAGCCATATTTATTTTTTTTTTAAAAAAAAAGACACTAGTTCAATTTGTAAACAAAAAGTAACTTTTAAAGTATGTTCTCAGATGATGATCCATAAAGACAATTATCAGCTAAATACACATTACCTGTGTATCACATTTATTTACTGATTGTCTTTTGGGAATACCATCAAAGAAGAAATCAGTTATGCTAAGAAGCTAGACTTAACCAAAATTAAGTTCAGAAACCAAACAAGCTTCTGAAGTACTTATTTTGTCACAGGAAAACAAAATAAAACCTAACAAACAAGCAAAGAACCACATGAAATAACAGACAGGCAAACGTGCATTTCTAGTAACTATTACAGTAAACCTGTCTATGGAAAACTGCTATTTGGTTAATATGGAAATGGATCTGTCTTAGAACGGAGAAATTCAGCTGTCAAGTTTGTAAAAAAATAAGCAAACCACAAATTTCCATTCTGGAAAGATAATGAAATTTGCTTCAAATATTCTGATAATAAACTTCTTAGTATGGTGGCACTTCTCCTGGTTCCTCAAAAGTTTATTCTGTGAGTTTCTCTTGACCAGTATTTTATACCTCAATCGTAAGAAAAATCACCATTGAATGGTATCAGAATAACAACTTCCTACTTTATTTTGTTTGATAACCTTTATCATCCCATTAGGTAATTTAGAAATGCAGTGGTTGAAAACTACTTACAGTTTTAACTAAAAATCGATTTTGCAATTGAACAACATTGCAGTTTGCCATATGGACTGCATTAGTGCTTTTGAGTATTTTGCTGTAGACAACACAAAAGTTTTGCTGTATTTCAGAAATTACCCTTTCACAGCAAATTAGAATAAGATATCCTCTATTTCAGCAAGTTAATCTATTTGAATTGTATTTCCAGTTTCCGGCCCAGGCTTGCTTTTTTTGTTGCTTTGTGGTGTGGTTTTTTTATAAAATAAATAAAAAGGCACTTTACCAATTCGAAATTCTAGATCTACTCAGATGCACTCTAGAGAGTTTCTTAATAGGGCATATACAATGGTAAAGCCCAGCTTTAAAAGATTAGGAAATCAGCTACAGCACTAAGTTCTTCAGAAATAACAAAATCCTAGCATTCCCTACAGTCCCCAGAGAAAGAAGCTGGAATTCAGCACTTTCTTAAACATTGCAATACTCAGAGCAAATTGATAAAAATGCAATTTCTGTGTTCAGCAGAATTCTGCTGCAGCACACTGTGCGTATGGCCAAACACACAATGTTTGTGCAGTCTGAAAGCCAGATCAGGTGACTGAGGAAATGAACCCATAAAATAAAATCATACCAAGCACATGCAAATTGTTCTTCTCAAAGACTTAGAACTGTGACAGATTCTAAGCATTTCTCATGGAGGCAAAAAAGGAAATCTTGACAAAAAAAGCCAACAGTTAAAGAAATTTGCACTTCCTACTCTAAAAACTCATTTTGGTATGAAATAAATAGTAAAACTAGTTAGAATTGAAGTAACTTCAGCTGAAAACTCAAGGAGAGGTGCCAAGACAAAGAGGTGAAGCAGATATAGGGAACAAGAAATTTCAGCATGAAAACACTGTTGCAATTTGTATAAGCAACAGAAAACAGGGGATTTCAACAGGGAAATGCCAGTCTGGTGTCAGAGTACTGGTACTGTCAACTCTCTCTTTACTGTACTCCCCCTCTGATAGAACGCACCAGAACACGACAGTTGTTTTACTAGTATGCGTTCCATGATACGTGTCTGTGCATATAGCAATGAAAAGATCCTTAAGGGACATAAATGCACTCCTATAAAGAGAAATAAGCAGGTTAAGTGATAATCAGACAGTAAACGAGGTTTGAAATTCTAGCATCTTAAATCATAGAATCCCCAGACAGGAAAAATACGTTAAAAAAGCAAAGAAATTAAGTATGATTTTAGATTAAAAGTTCAAAACAGTTTAATGGGGGGAAAAAAGAAAAAAAGAAAAAATTTAACAGGTTTTCACTCTTCATTGGTATTCAATAGTCATCACACATTCACAAAACACACATTTTTTATAACAATTAGAACAGCAAGTTAACTGAGTAAGATTAAGTAGGTCGGACTTCAGCTTCACAAGCAAGAGACTTGTTATGCTAAAATATTTCTTCTCTACTATGTGTTACAGCTTCAATATCAACACGACACGCTTTGCCACCTCTGACACTTGGTATCACTCCTAGCCACTCAACACCTTTTTCCACAAATGACAGACAACTCAGGTGATGCACACACGGACCAACAGAGCTTAACATGGAAAATGAATCAGGTGTTAATCTAGTCCAAGCCAGCCAATTGCTCTCACTAAGGTCCCACTTGTGAAGCAGAGATAATTGCTCCCAGTATTACAGAAATGATATAAAGGTTTCATTAATAAGAAGCATCTTAGAAACCTTTTATGTTGATGAGTCCCATAAGAAATTATAAAAACAAAAGAAAACCTTTGCTGGAGTAACATACAAACCTTATTTGACACTGAAATAAGGTAGTAACCATTTCTCTGAATTACGCTCATTGTAACTAGCATGTTAATAGCTGATGCTTCTCCCAAGAAAGAGTCCTTAACTGTTCTGCTGGCCCACCCCCTGCTACCACTTCCTGAAAGCAAGAAAACCATTTGCCCATGTGGAGGACAGATACGTATTTGATTGCCAACATCGCTGCAAACAAAGGGTCTACTTTTCGGTACTTCATAACAGACAACCACGTGTTACTCTACAAATTCATCTGCAAGCTCCACTACACTCCCTTTTTAAAAACATCTATGCATTTAGTTACATGCCAGCTTAGTGTGACATTATACTTCACTGAAAAAAAAAAAAAACAACAAAACAAAACAGCAAATACGTGTATGGTAACACACAGTTAAAATAAAATAGCCTTACATCAAAGCAGAACACTAAAACAACAGCTTGTGTACTGACAGCTAAACTTACAATCTTACTAGTTTTGTACAACTTAAAGCCTTTAAATTCACATGTAAACTGCATTCTACTGCTTCAAAACCTTTGTTGAATTTCTTGCATTTGCCAAATCAGAAACTTTTAAAAGGAAAGTTGGTGGTGAGGAAAGAGAAAACAACACTCCCAAAGGTTTTAGAGGAGCCTATCCCTCCAGGGGATGCAAAACTGAAGACGACCAGCAGCAACAATACTGACAGGGCAGGGGGTAGTGGCATGGGGATGGGAGTGGATGAGTCGGAAACATGAGGGTCAGCTGGGCCTCACGGGCAAGGGAAGATGGTTGCTGATAGCACAGCTGAGACGTGACTCTTGAGCAGCATTAGGAGGATGGCGTTGATACACTTGCCAGTGAGCAAGACAACCACGTGCATACTCTATTGCTGGGAGAGTGTTTTTTCCCTTTCTCTTAATCTTGATGCAGTCCCTTATATCGCATCTAAGCCAAGCTGATATCGTTTCATCTCCTCCAGCTTCCTCTGTAGCGTCGTTACCTTACATACTCTTCAAGCAATATTTCTTAACAGTTCTTACACAGCTGATTCAGTTGAAGCCAAAAATGCCCATTTATAACCTTTCTAGATCTGTATTTCTGCAAAATATTAAGCCTTATTAAGTGATGTATGTTGCAATAACTATTAGGTAGTCTGTATCTTTTCTTATTTTATTTACCATTTTAAAACTTTTGCACTATATATCAGACATGGTGATAAAGCTTATAAACCAAGAAGACAAATCAAACTTCGAAGTAATTCAAATTTGGTTCATGATCTCAAGATTTAGATGTTTTCATCACATCAAATCTCTTCTATTGTGGGAGAAAAATAAAAGATAAACAATTAAAGGAGTCTTTAATTTTTAGAATATTATATCTTTTTTTTTTTTTTTTCTGTCAGCTGAGACTGGAGGCCAGATTTCTGCATAAGTGCTTCAGCCAAAAAAAAAAAAAAAAAAGGTAACCGTTGCTCCAGCCGGGACATTTCCACACTGATTTTTGAAGGCTCCTCTTTTCAGGAATACTGCAGATTATTTTTTTTTAATTTTTCTTTTTGAGTGGTGGTGGTTTTTTGCATAACAACCAATTCCACTAACTTTTTAAGACCACAGAACTGCCTACCTATCCCTTCCTGGATACAGCCAAAACTTGCATGTTTGGTTAATCTAAAACATTGTATTTTAAACAAGCCCTGGTTTCCCAAGCATTTCCTGCAGTTAAGCACTATACAGTCAGATGTAGATCATGATTAATGGAGTAGCAACAGGAATTAGTTTTTTTCTTTCATTAGTCGGATGGAGTTTGTTGACATTAAGTAAATCAGTACTAGACCCATTTCTACTCTAGCTTTTGCCAGTGGAGGGGAAAAAAAAAAATGTTGGGTTGTGGAGTTTTTTCCTAGGGATATAGAGGACAACTAAAAAAAGAGCACAACTAATATTTAAAGATTTCTCTAACAGTATGTTCACATATACACAGTATTCAATGTAAGCTGCTGACCATTTGTTTGAAGCATCCTCAACAAAGAGGTAACAACACTATTTTTACTTTATGTTGAATTTTAAGAAATACAAGGTTCCTTTCGGTGTGGGGTTCTTTTTCACCCCAGAGGTATTCTAAAAATAGAAATAGCTGAGAATAATCTGGCCAATCATTGTGCACACACAGCACATCAAACATCTTGTCTTACCTTAAAATACAACTGGAAAATTCAAAACATTAAGTATGTTTAATATATTGAATCCTTGAAGAGAAAGAAATATTTATGAGCTGCCACATCTTCCTGGCAGCATACTTGCTTCTCAGTGACTCTCCTTCTCCAGACTAATGGTACATTCCCACAAAAGCAGAAACATTTCCCAAAAGCACAGACAGGTTAAAGTTAAATTCATGTATGGTTTTTTAGCGTGTCCTCCTAAAACATATTTAAGAGAGTCTGTGACTCTTCAAGGCAAATGTAAAAATGTGAATTTAAAATTAGAGACTTCTATCCTTTGGTTATTTATTTATTATTTTAAATGAAAGCCTTAAGACACTTTAGGAAGCATGTTTCTCAAAATATTCCAGGGCCTGTTTGTTGTAACCTTCTGACTACACAGCCAGACTATGTTGTGATTACAGCTGTACTGGGTTCAGCCATAAAATAAAGTATGGCAAAACAACTTTGATGTTTTTATATCATATCTAAAGAACAAGGACACAACCAATCTTAACAACAACAAAAAATATTACTGAATTTATTTTAAAGATAATGAAAAAGTACCAGATTTAAGACTTTAAATTGCTGAACTGAAATTCTTCATTGATTTTTTTAAGTGTTAATTTATGTTAATAAAGAATTTTCAGAGTTAGATACTATTCCACAATGGAAAAGCTAAATAACAGACTCTGAGATCCCTACCATGCTATAACAAATACAATCACCAAGCAAAATTAAGAAAACAGTAAATGCACGTATCATGCCTTTCAACTGTACTAATCTTCCACACGTTTAATTTTAACCTCTTCAATCATTCTGTTCTCCATTAAGGTTGTCAAAAATTAATCCAGCTATGTACTCTCTCATTTAAGCAGGTAGACTGCAGTCAGATTCCCATATTGTGAAATTTTGGCTCAGTATGTACTATAAACTTTGTTCAAATATCAGAAACTGAAATAACATGTCATTTTTCATTTTAAAGCAATTCCCCTTTGAAGCAACAGACTTTATGCCACAACATTTTAAAATAGAGCTACCTCAAATTGGCAGTCTAAGCTCAGACTGCAAATGTTGCTTAGACCTGGCCGAAGTCCCAGACATGGGATGGTCCCCTCCATCTCATACCTTCCTCACAGTTTCCTAGAAAACAAGTCGCATATACTTACAGCTCCAAGACAGGACGGCAATGTTTAGCACCTCAACAGCCCGATAAAACAAGCACCAGGGCATTGCTTCCCGTTATTCTGTTCTCGTTAAAAATGAAAGAGTATTTTTACTGAAAATGGGACAACTCAATCTTCAGCTAACGTATACAGTCCTGCTCACAATGAAAGCTTTGTAGCTGGTGAAGTGCTTGCAAATGCAAGACCTCAACTTTCCATTTTTCTTTTCCTACAGCTGGTTTCCTAAGATTCAAAAGTTATCCTGACCAGCAGCATTACTACACTTTCATCTAGAGTTGCAATAGCAAAACACTCAAATCAATTTTAGTCTCAACACATTTTACCAGTATTGCAGATGGAGAAAATATAGGGATTTAAATCATTACACTACAATCTGATGCCAAATTCTTTCAAGTCTTCTCAGGGTCAGCCAAGTTCTGGAAGAAGTCCTTTTTAATTTAGTGATACAATCTCTTCCCCACCCCACACAATCTTGAAGCAGGACTCTTAAAAGTTTTGCTTTTAAAAAGACACATTGTTCCAGCATTAAATCTTGTTCAGTAAAGACAGAGAAAGACTAATTTCTTTACCACACTTGCAAAATGTATAGTCCTGTAATTTATTTTACTTATCTATATATTACATACTAAAAAGAAAAAGAAAAATATTTGCACTTAAAATCCAAATGAATACTTTAAAGGCATGGATATATCTTTCTGTGAGCATCAGGCTGGTGAGAACATGAAGGGTGACACATTTCATCATGAACCTATATACTGGATAACTGGAGGCAGTTACACATTACATAAATTTGTAACTATTCTTATATTAAACAAAACATCACCCACATAGTACAGCCCTCTTCCAATGACAGGAAGTGTACAATAATTAGCTCCAAAATGGCAAAAGCATTTACAAATACTGAAGTATTCTTTGTGTTTGATCTCCTCAGTACTGTCGTCATTTTTAAAACATAGTTTCTGAATCTCTGTGGTACCATAAGCTTTTTTACTGTGCTGTTAAATAAATGTATTCTTTACCACTCTTGTTAACTCTTGCCCTCCTTTTAAAAGGGAAGTTATCAAAATGCTTATTATTACAAAGAAAAATGTTCCTGGAGGCAGTGTATGTGAACAGCCCATAGAGCAGCTCTGTGCACAAATCATAACTTCCAAAATCTAGCCACATAAAAAAAGGTATGTTTTTCCAGTTCTGCCCAGAATTTATCTTCAAAAAGCTAGTTTAGAAACAGCAATATTTTCAGTGTATACAGATAAGAATAAAATGCCAAAAACACATATTCCTTATAGTGACTGGATACCTATCATACATCAAAAGCTTCCTGCTTATTAACTGCAAAAAAACTTGTCACAAATAATTTTGGGGGAATCTGAACTTAAACAGTTATCAAGCTAATTCTGTTGAAGACAAACCATTTGCCTCCAAAACTGGAGATTCCTGGAAGGGAGGATCTTTTAGTACTTGCTGCTTCTGAAGCAGAATTTTGTTAACCAGCTCCAAAAGAAAGGTCTACATGACTCGATAAACTAAATATCTGATGAAAGCTCTGAAAGTAGAACAAGGAAAAACAGATATACTACTGATTGCTGGTAGAAAGCAACCTCAAAGTGTTCTTTGAGATTATGAATGTTGTTTAGGATACTCTAAAATCAGTTTATAAGTGACAGCAAGTCAGTTATGGGGAGGGAAGAATACAAACACATAACCATGATCCACTATGGCTGCAGTTACAAAATTTTTTTTTGATTTTTAAGTGAGAGAGAAGCCTTCTACACATTCTTTGGGCAGTTCTTAGCAAGGGGCTGCATAGGAAGGTTGGTTTGTTTGTTTTGTAATGAAAAGATTCACTACAGTGTGAATCATAACTGAACAGGATTTTCACAAGGCATAAGGTTTCACAGCAGTGACGTCTACCAACACTGCCAGGCTCTCGTGTGGCCAGTTTTGAGTCAGTCATCTCCTTGGTGCAGCTTTGCTACATGGTTACAGCCGTGGTTACACCACACCATAGAGGCAGGATAATGTCATAGCCACAGCCACAATTTACAGTATCTTAACAGCCAAGAAACTGTATCTGAAGATCAAGGTACTATGAAGTGAAGTACCTGGCAAGCACCCTGTTGTCCAAGTTCACTTTACCAAAAGGATGAATCCTTGTATGATGCACAATGCTTAAGCAAGTATAACTTCCAACTGATGACATGCAGTGGTGGATTGAACTAGGGTGGCCAATAACAGCTGCCATCCTGAGGTTTTCCATCCTGCTTCTTCCCCAGGGGCGCTGACAATTTGTACAATACTTGAGCTACCACCAATTTACTTCTGCTAGGTTATACTGAATTTCGCACAGGATTTCAACCACCCCTACAGCAGGTACAACCACCTCTGGGATAGTAGGGCGGTAATCACATCAACCACCCCACCTTTCACTCCTCGCGGTGCAAACTGCCATCCAGCACCTGCCTGTGCTGTTCTCCTTCAGCTGCTCAATTTCCTTCTCATTGGGAAAGAATGAGAACAAAAAAACCAATAAAGCCATGGATTCTAAAAGATCTTCACTACTGTTACCCTTCATGCTTCTCAAAGTGTTAACACTCAGTCTAAAATTTAAATTGGAAAGTGTTGACCAATGCTAATGAATTAGTGCTTCGGGTAATAAAATCAGTGTGCTAGGAGAAAATAATGCTAAAGAAAAAGAATCTGTCAGCAAGCCATGAAGAATATACAGAGAAAAGATGCACGATTTGAAGCCACTTTTTTTTTTTTTAACTAAAGATAAATTTGCTAAACTTTAGATCAAATGCTTAGATAGCTGGTTTGGGCATGCATAGCCCTGGTTACACAGATAAAACTGAGGAACTGTAAATTTTCTTTTTAAAGATAAACTTTAAGACAAAACTTAAGTTTCTCCTTTTCAGGTTATTTTCTAATGAAGTAATTCTACAGAGATTTTTCATATATTATGGCTCTGTGAACTTTGAAAGTATTCTACATCCTCTATGTATTCATTTTTCTGGGCTTCCTGTGAAGTCTATAGTCAGATTAATTCACAAAAGATTGAAATGAAACCATTTAGGCCTTTTACTTTCTGGGTAGAAAGTACATCCTTGGTCAGTTCTATTTTCCTCCTTTTACTACTGTTTTCCAGTTTACCAGCTCACTTTCTTATCACAATTCTGATAAATTTCAGAGGAAAAATTATTTCAAATCTTATAGTGATCTAACAAATTTCTAAGGAAGAAAAGCTGAGGCTTAGCCTAATAAGGAGAAAGACAAGAGTCCCTCTGGGAACTTACTGACTTCCAACATTTCTTATCTGATCTTTTGCTCTGTATTGATGCTTCCTAATTTCTTCTCATCAAGAGCAGAGCATTCATGCTGTTCTCTACAAGGATTCTCCAGTTTCTTTCTGTAAAGACTACTGACTTTCATAATTGGTCTTATATGTTATATTAAAGTAGAATTTTACAGTTTGTTCTCCCCCCAATACATATATTCATAGGGACTGACATATCCTCTAAATCAAGGTTTCTGAAATATACCTACTTCATTCTTGTTCAAAGCAACACATCTGTTCCCAAGGATTTATTATAAACAAAAATCCACATCTGAAAACATTCTCACAAAAGCATCCCTCTGTTCTAAGTTCTGTTATAAAATAACCACTTTTAAGGGAAGCAAAGCATACATTAGGTATAGTGTTCTGTGAGAAGTTTCTATAAAATTTCTTGGTATCAGAAGTGGGAGAGACCGGAAAAGAGAAACAACAGAGAAAGAAGAGTGCACAACCAAAGCAGGTTTCTTTTACAAGACAAACCCATTTTAATGCTTCAGAAAGAACAGAACTGAAGAAGATTACTCTCAATAAATGAATGACTTCTCATTTGTGAATCCGGTATTTCAGAACAGGTCTGTCTGGTACTGCTTCATGAAGCATCAGATCTAGTCCAAGTTTAAATAAGCAGAGCTGCACTGCCACTCCTGAATCACGTGCCTAGGAGCACCCGAGCTATACCAGTCCTTACTCCCCATACCCTGGTGTCTGCATCCATCTCAAGGATTTCCAGCTTTAAGAAGTGATCCTATTGCGCGGTTGAGAACAAACAAATTCATAGACAAGAACAGTCACCTGCCTTCCTTATCACACCAATTAAGTCAGGACAGCTTTTGTCTTCGCGATACCAAGGATATCTGGAGCTGCAACTTCTCAAACTCACGGTTACCAGTCTGCATCCTTCATTGCTGCACTTTAAATGTTGGCTCTCAAAGCTGAGCTGTGCAGGGAACTGTAATTCCACACTACAGGCTGCTCAGATCTCCACTTCTTTCAAGCAGTACATGGGAGACTGAAGAGAAACACGTTTTGCCACAAAAATCATTCTCAGAAAATATTAGTGAAAAGGCACGCTCTCTGATAGCAAACTACTTACCCAGCTTTGCACTAGGAAAGCCAAAACAGCCTGGAGACTGCCTTGGAAGCAAAAGCAACACACTGATAAATTATTCTGAGGAACAAGAAACCAACCTGTGCCAAGCGTAACTTTTTCCCAATCAATTTGGGATTCTGTGACATGAGCTAGGAGCACATAGGAGAAAAGTTCACAGTCACATTTAAATCCTCAAACTGAAGCCTAACTGAGCATAACAAACAATACATGACAAATAAAAAGGAAAAACTCTTCAAAATTACTTCTGGGACTTTCCATAGTGTATCATTAAATTCAAACACATATTGCCAAAATGTAAAACAGAGGAGTCACAAAAGCAAGCTATACTTCAGGTTTACTGACTTTTCTGCTCATCTTATTTTAATGAGTATCAAGCATGTCATGACATGTTCCTGGGAACATGTCCATGCTACTTTAACGTGCTATTTGGCAAAGCCCCAAAGTTAACTCGTATGTTTTTAACTTCATGTCTTCTTATCACGTTCACTCCCCCCCCCCCCCAATAACTTGTAGGCTCTAATTAACCCACAGTCTGCAGAAATTCCTTTCTAAGTCACAGGAATGTAACAAATTTTACATTTAAAATGGTGTAGTACTCCATTTCTAAAGTGTCACCTTCCTCCTACTCTTCCTACTTTTAGGCCATAAATATAAAAACAAGCCACATTACATGGCACCACAGTTTGAGAACAAAGCCATTGAATTTTTACTTTGTGATGTAAAGATAAAACAAAGCAGTCCTGAAACTGAACCTTCCATCGTCAAAGATGATTTTATTGAATTAAATGCAATGTTATCCTGAAATATCCTATATAATTATTAATAACATATTTCTGTATGAACAAAACCAACCTGTTTTCAGGAATTTTTTCAGCCTTTGTCATTTGAGCTGAAGGAACACTAGCAATTCCAAAGAACATTTATTTGCAGAGCAGACTAAGTTAATATGAAAATTTTAATCAAGGATTTATTTTATTTCTTTTTTTAATGGGATAAATAAAATGTGATTGTTATTCACATGCCAAAATGCAGAAGTCACCCACCCACTGTACGGTACTACTACTGCGAAGTTACAAAACACGAAATCTTGACTAACTTTTGTTATGATTACAGAATACTATAACAGAAAAGAATGTACTGAAGTGTAACATTATTGTACTACATTTCAATACACTGAATGTAGTAAAAGAACAGTCAACAAAATAAAGATGTTCATGTCCAATCTCTTTGTAATTTGCATTAGGTAAGTTATGTTCTAATTTGGGAAAACTATCAGAATGAACACTTTGTTTACAAATCTTAAAGAAAAATATTTTCAAAATTTTTAAAAGCACATATAAAAGTAAATATACTTGTTTCGATTTCTACCGCATAAATGCACGTATGCATCATTCCAAGGCACTTTTCAATAAAAACTCATAAAATTAGGGAGCACATTAATACACTTCCTTCAACACTGCATTGTTGAATCTACTGCCTTAATATTTTAAAGAGCAAGATCTTACGTTTTGATAGCTATCCCACTCCCCTAGAATAAGGTTCTCCTCAAAGAGCCTTAAGTGCACTGAAAATAGCTACCTACCTACAGACTGTACTTTTGCCCATTAATTTTTTGTCTCTGCTGAGGTAAGCAAATTTTGACTGATGACCACTTCCTGTAAATGAAGTAGATTAATAAAACATTATTAGTATAAAATATATTATCTTCCAAGCTTCTTACAATTCTTACTGTTCAATAAATGGGGGAAAAAAAATCCATTTTAAAACATTCTGTGCACCAAAAATAATATAAAAATAAACTTTAAAACTACTCAGAAGCTTTTTATTTTAAGTAAAAAGCAAATGCAATAAAAAGCAATAATCACACACAAACCAAAGCAGGAGTCATTAACTGTCAAAATTTCATTTTAAAACCAAAATTAGTACTATTTTGGAGACATAGGAAAAAGATGAATCAGTAGTAAGCTTTTTTCCCCAGAAAAAAGAAAGGAATTCACAACATGAACTAAAAGGCTACAGAGATCTAATGTGTCTATAGCTCCTTTGTTCAAACATAAAGGCACAGATGCCTTGATCCTGTAAAGACAAGTTACTCTAAAAATAATACAGAATTAGTCTCCTAAGAAAACCACATAAGAAATCACAAATGCCCCCAAATTATTTTCAACTGTATTTTATTCTCTGCTAAACCCAATAAAACTTGAATACAGGCTGACTCTTTCTACTGCACACCTTAAATGGAATTTTGCTTCCCTACAAGACAGACAGAAATGCTTCTGAACCACCCTTGGGACAGCACGGGAACAAGCCCAAATTCATGCCCCAACAGTTTTCAGAGATGACTAGAAAAACAAAACCAGAAGCTGGAAGCACAGAATCCATGGTTCCAAATCCAAAGGAGAAGGAAGAACGGAAGGAAGGAAACAAGAACTGTTACAGACAGAAATTTTGGTTCACTAAAGAAATAATGGGAAGTGGAAGAAAGAAGCCACGCCACCAAAAAATATTTGGGAAAGCAGAAGCTCTGACCTTTCAGGATCTCCAGAACCAGTATGTTCTGGCTGTAACTAGTACAGGAAGCGAACAACTCCATCAGTGAAAAAACACATCACTTGAGTCTTGCACACAGAGCCATATTGTAGGACCCTAAGCTAGTCAAGGAACCAGCTGTTGCATGCAATGATCAAGTTGCAATTTTTTTTTTTTTTTTTTTTCACCAAAAAAGCCAAATGGCACATTTACACTGTTAAGAGTAACACCTAAAAGAGGCACAGCACAACCAGTTGTGGATACTGTAGTTGCAGGATAAAACTCCACCAAGCATTTTGCATCATCCCTTCTCACAATACTTTCAGCAAAATTTCAAAGTAGATTTCCTTAATTATTAGTGTAGACTTATTCTGCAAAATTTTTGTTTCAGCATTAAGCAATTCAACAAAAAACACTCACTGAAAATATCACCAAAGCACTGATACATACCAGGGGACCTGTTCAAAGTGGTGACCACTGAACATGGACTTAAGTGTCTGAAGGAAGCAACCAAGTTGCCCAGGCCCAGAGTAGTCACCCCTGTGATCCCCGAGTAATTCAAGTGCCAGGGCTGCACCACACAACCAAACCCACAGCTTGCCAATGGTGGGGCAATGGGAGGAAGCACAGCAGGAAAGGCTGCCCTCTTGGACATGGCTATACTACCCTGGTGCACACCCAGCCTTGTCACGTCCTGCATAGAAACTGTAGGACACCAGGTAAGCTGCTGTCCTCTTCCTTCCACTTCCAAAGGTTGCAAAGTCAATATACACCACCAATAAAGTCAGCAGAAAGTTTCTAATTTGCCTGGTTCTGCGAAGAGACCAGGCTTCCCAAGTGCACGACACGATCCAGAGACACTCTCACTTTGCCAGCACTGGCAAAGAGCAGTGGTACTGCCCGATGCAAGTAGAACTTGGCACCACTGGCTACAAGGATTTGTCTGACAGCTAGTTCTTCTCACAAAATGGAAATGGTACCAAATACTGTGGAAAACCCACAGTTTTCCTTTTTTTTTTTTTTTTTTTTTTTTTGGGAAAGGATTTCTGTAAGAACTAGATTTACTATAAAAATACGGATTATAACACTGAAGTCTGACAGAGAGACTGATCCTTTCCACCTGACAAGGGACTGGATCCTTATAGAGCTCCACCACCACAAGACATAGAACTTTAGTTTCCAAGACTCCTTTCCAGGTAGATTCTAAACTCAGAATGCATCACCCCACATGCAGAAATGCGCTTTCTTTACTTGTGTTAAAATGTTAGGATTTCAGTTCTATCATCCATCCACTTGACAATATTAACTACTTCTTCTAACACTGTAATCATTCAGACTGTATTAAGTTTCTCTTCTTTCATTAAATTCAGAATTGCTACACATGAAATGGCTCTTTCATCCAGCCCTATAAACCTATTGGTGGGAGCATGCACCGTATCTGACATGCAAACATAATAAAATCATAGAAGAAATTAGAGAGAAAGCTTTATATTCTTTTCCTGAATAGATATTATAAAGTTAGTCACAGCATAAGCAACTGGTCTTAGGGTATAATCACTAATTAAGTATCATAATTTCAACACAAAACTAGATTTCCCCTTTCCCTTGCAAGAAGGGAAAGGACTTGGGCTGCAAAGCCTCTCCAGGCAGTACCACAGAAGAGGCTGGGTTTCAGCTCCTCACTTTCATCTCTTTACAGCATCAACCAGCTCCACCAAAGCAGCCTTCTGTTCAGTTCCAGCAGAAGGAGGATATCTTCATGCTGTTATAATGCAATCTTTACCAGGCCAATTAAAAGAGCACTGATGAAATTCCACACTCCAGCCTTGTCATCCCTGGACAGAGATTAATAAAGCTAGAGTGGGACCTTACTTGAGTAGTAAAATATGACTTGAGAGAGCTATAGTCAAAGCTAATTGGAAATAAATACATTCTGAATGAGAAAATGCCAATCTTCATCATTTTGTTACATATGTATATAATGTTACACTGAGAAGAGAACATGCTAATACAAATATTAGCCTATTTCATATATACACACAAATTCTACGCTGATTAAAATCACTGTAATTCCACCTCATTACAGGGCTTTTGTTCTCCATGTTTTATGGGAAATGAGAATTCTTCAGCCCAAAGGCTCTGCATCAAGCTGTATTCTTTTCCAAATTAGATGTTAATTTGTTGATTAAGAATTTTGCAGGAAATGGGAAATTCTCCCTAGCAAAGAGATACCTCATACTCAACAGAGGCTAGCAGCTGCTATCACCTCCTGGATGGCTCCTGCTGCGCTTTCACTTCTGCAGAAGGCAGGAACCAGTGTCTACTGGGTAACACCATTACTGGCTCTCAGACCCATGATAGACCTTACATAACTCCCCTGAGGAACCTATCCCAGCATCTGACCATACTTACCAAATTCCCTCTGATCTCCTAAAAACCCTTTAATATAAACATCATGATGATCTTACACCTTCCCAGAGGGTAAAGAACAGCTTTTCCTCTCCCTCTCCTTTTGCACTTGTGAGGCACAGTATTATACTCATTCCCAGCAGAGAGCAGCTTCAGTCAGTCCTCCCTGCTCTTGTGGCCCATTTTTGCTACACCCATGATCCTCTTCAGTCCTTTTAACAGTTAATATACTTCCGTAAGTACAGTGCTCCATGTGAGGTCCAAACATCTTTGAACACAGCAACAGTATTTCACTGATTTGGATGTATACGTAGGTGTGCCTGCATCCCGGAATGGTGTCTGTTTCCCCATCTCCCTCTACAATGTACTGCCGGTCTGAACGGCTTATTACTCACTACAGGCACTACATCCTTCCCTGCTAATTAATCAGTCTTCATTATATAGTTGTACCGTTTGTCATTTCTCTATTTCCCTTTTTATGCAAATTGGATATATTTATTTCCTGTTCTATCATCCAATAATTCAGGAAAATATCGACAAGTACTAGACTAAAGAAAATGCATATGAAACCTACAGTTTCCCCAGTTTCACAGTGAAGTATGCATACTACAGTTTTCCAGACAACCTGTAGTAGCTTCAATCTAGGACGCATCTCTCTAGCTTAGTTATGTAGACCGTACCAGTGTGTGCCAAAAGCTCTTCTTAAAATACACATAATCTACTGCTTTTCCTCTACTCAGATCTTCTGCTCCACCACAGGAGGATACTGGATTGCTTCAGCACAGTTTGGTTTTGTACTAAATCTCTTTCAGATTAAGCTTCAAGAGTAATACCCAAGTCAAATTCAAACTATAGCATAGGTTTAGGTTTTCCAAAACCTCAACCAAGTGACTTACCCTCCATTCTAACAAACTGAGGAAAAACATTCCTAGGTACTTAAAGTTTAATAAAAAAAACAACTAAAAAACCCACAAAGACAACACACTCTAAGAGCTATCTTATTGTAAAAGAAAGTTAGACATAGACTAAAGGTGACAGAAAAATAAGTAACAATCTGGGTTGTTTTTTTTAAAAAAAAAGAGAAAATGGGTATTAATAAATTTGACAGAACCACAGAAAATTCAAACACTTTCCTCAAACATCAGCTTTCCTTCTCCTCTCCACCATTTGATTTTCAGAAATACTATGCAGCATTTATCTTGACCTAGTCCCACTTTGAAATTCAGACAACATAGCTTGGACAACTGTCTCCATACAAACCAATCCTAGTAATAAAAATACACATTAATGGCCAGAAAAATTGGAAAAATACTTCTTCAAACATTCCAAACTTTAACACAGATTAATGCAAAGCTAAAACAAAGACGCCTCTGATCTTAAGACCTTAGGTCACATACAGTAAGGACAACAGGAAGTATTTCATTATTGGAAAGGTTTCATTATTTAATTTATAAATCCCATTTAAAATGTCAAAACAATGTTTCTACTAAAACACATTAAAATATGCACATCATTTTGCATAACCTTTCTTCTATGCTAAGCTCAGATAACATAGTCTGCTTCTATTTGTGATATATTAGTTTAATATTTGCATTTTGAATACTGCAGAAGGTTGCCTGCATTTTTCCCTGTATAAGAATTACTTTGAAAGATATTTTCTCAGTAGTCTCATATTTATCAGTCTTATACTCATTAGTCTTGACTGATGGATGATTTCATTATTTTCAACTTTGATTTGCTGTTACAGTTGAAAATTAAAATTCATTTCAGCATCTTCCTTCAAATTCAAATATTCTTATACTGCTTTGACCTTACATACTCACAAAACCTCCAGCTGATCAGTGATCCTAATCCCAACCACTTCAGGTCATTTTCATGAACAAACTGTTGAGAAATTTTTTTATTTTTTTTTTAGCAGACAAGTAGTTCCCTCCTCCTGTCAGTACTAATGCATAAATAAAAAGAAAAGGTTTCTCTAGGTAATGAGGTCCTTTTGCATGCTCCACCAAACCAAGCAAATCTGCAGCACAAAGTCTTTGTCAGTAATGGAAGAGATCAGAAACAGCTGCATGAAGAATCCTGCTTTCAAAAGCAACACTTAGGCTTGCTTTATAGTCAGTCAAGAGAAGTACCAGGGGAGGAATCACTCCCTAGAGTGACCTCTATTATAAAGGGAGCCTGAAGAGGTAGGTGAACCAGATTTCAAACTTGCTAGTCATTACATATAAGCAAGGCAGACCTACTCACTGCATCTAGCTGAGCATACTTTACATTTCCTCTGTTCTTACTGATTGGAACAAACCCAATAATACTAAATTTGTCATGCCAGAGTTCTAATGGCTCATGCTAAAGAGAATATTGTAGTTTTATTTTTCACACAGAAATGCAACCACCATCTAAAATGAATGACTAATTAACCATGCCAATAAACTAAACCAAAGTTTACCACTTACTGTACTTATCTGCAGTTCATTTATTTATGCTCTCACATACTCTATTTCAACAGCATCTTACACTCATCTAAGACAGCTCTAAATTGCTATTAGTAACTCAGGATGCAGCACTTAAAGCCTGAAGTAGAACAGACACCAATGATCTGCACATTTCTGAACAATCAAAAATTATTTACAAACTGCTCAAACATGCGGAACTTCCAGCAGAAGCACAAAACTACACAATAAGAAGTTAACACAAAACAAACATTAAACACAAAGGACCCATAAACCTGAATTATCTTTTACCATAGACACTACCACTACTAACTTGATTGGGAGACAGCTATCAAAGCAGAACCACTGCCACTTTGCAGACAAGTTCACCTACGTGACCCGAGTGTCACACTTGATAAGTACAGACACACAGAAATACCTAAAGAAGGCTTCTAAAACTTCCTACTCCGCAGGTAAAATGAAGTAGGGAAAAAGAAATACTTGGTGCTCGTTCTAGTAGCAGATTCCCTTTTAACCACTTCAGGAATTAAAAAGATGACCTTTGTTTCCATATAAAAATCCATAATACAATAACAGTTTCCATGTAGAAAAAGTCACCATCTGACTATCATAAAGAAAAATAACACAAGAGAGTTTTAATTAGTACCTTTAACATATTAATGGCGAGATCATCCTAAAGTATTCACATTTCTGCATACTTTTCTGTCCAGTTTACTTGACAAAAAAAATAAACTTCATTGCTTGGCACCTTACAACCACATTCTTGTTCACTTGCATCACGCAGATGACCGAACAATCCCAGCAGAACAAAGATTTTCATCTCAGCAAAGTTAGGGGACAGGGGTATAACAATTCTTATATCAAGATATATATACACACACACAAATATGTGTGTACATGCACGTCTCAATAAAAAGGTCTCCCTGCAGACTACAGATTTCAAAAGCTTTATGAACTGGTAGCACTTACAATTACTTTTTTTAATTTGATAATATGTGACTCCTATAACGTAAGCTTCCTACTTTTATCCCCCACACTCCAAAAGGTTCACAAAAAAGGGAAGGGTATTCAAAGTCATAAAATCTAAGCAGGTAATTCAGTTCCTGGCTAACAATATTCACATTCAATAACAGTTTTCAACTTGCTCCTTTCAAATTTCTTCATTAGCCTGTATGATCTGACAACCCCTTCTCATCTTTCACTTTTAATTCCTCCTCATATTGCACCTCTGACAACATAACTTTAAAATCTACATCTCTTATCTGTGCACAAACCGTTGTCCTCCTCAGTATCTGGGACAGGTATACACACTGAAGACTCCAAAGGAAAATCACTCCTCAGATGAAAAGACTACTTACTTTTAATAAAGATGACTAAAAATGAGAAAGCATTCATTTAGTTAGATTTCAGATTGTCAAAGTTCTTCTAAACAGATATAAAGGGCAAGTAAATGTCACCACAAAAATGCATAAAATTGCAGCATTCCAAACACTGACTCAGTCCACGTTGCACAGATGTAACACAGGCTCCCTACGATGACCAGTGGTAAGAATGAACACCAGTAGTCTCTTTGGACAACATGCTAGCAAGAAAACAGTCTGAAGTGGTATACAGGGAAGAGTGTGAAATGAGGCTAAACTGCCATCACTATATCAATAGTGAGCAATTTCCAGTGCTGAATTACCCAGAATTAGAATAAACATGCAGCTAAAAGGAACTTCAAATGGGTATACAGTCAAAAAGGGTGGTTTTTCTTTAAAAAGTAACTATCTGTTTTGGGCTAGTATAGGTGTTTACAATGTCAATGAAATTACATAATTTCCTGTTGATACTACATGCTTTTACAGTCTCATATATTTTTTTCCGTTACCTGGAAATAACAGCTACCTGAAACATTCAAGCTGTTTTTCAGTGGTTCTCCTATCAATACAGGGCATTTTAAAATACCCATTGTAGGTTATTATTATTTTAATTCCAATTTTTAATTCAAGAAACATTAAATAAATAGCATCCTAAAAATTGGAAGACACAACTGCTGGAAAAAGGAAACTGTAAAGTACCTTCAGGTTCCCAACCAGATGCAGAAGCAGGTCCACACAGGAGCATGGATAGTACTTAAAAGAGAAACCAACTTTCTCACCAGTCCGAGGCAAGTTTTGATCCTGTTGTGCTCTCTAAGGTGTGCAAATCCCAACACACATCACTGCAGCACTAGAATTAACAAAAGTGATGTTTCAAGAATTTTTATCTGAATGTGTAGAGAGCTGACAGAGATCCTCTGTATAAGTCCACCTCTAACACACCGGTCCAAGTCTCCCATTCAGACTCAAAGCCATGAAGCGACTCAAACTTTTGCTAAGGTACTCTAAACACTCAGAAAACAAACTAAAGGCAAACTCAACCCCTGACATGTTAATTTGTTTGATCCTGGTAAACACCAAGTAACTTCACAGTACTTTCTTCTATAGTACTATTGCTATAGTGATATACACCATCACTGTCACCCAAAGACAGTGACCCGTCAACCACTCTGCTTCGCTGAAGAGTTCCAGAAAGCTGACATGATATTTCTGCTTTGCTGGGAGGAGGAGCTCTAAACTGCAAGACCTGCGCATTCCATCCTAGATTAAGTAAAACTAATTCAAATTAAACTTTAAATCGGAAGGAGTAACCCCTTAGGAAGACAATCCTAAGGGCCTTATTCTACGTGGTAGGATAGGCATCTAGACCAAGACTTAATGGTTCTGAATCCACCAAGGCAGAAAAGCCTTCACAAATACTGTGTTCAGAATCACCCCAGTCAGCTGCATCCAACTGACAGGATGTAAGCAAAACTTCTGGGCATTGGGCTTGAAGCTTAGTCTTCCACTGAGAAGAAAAAAAAACTTTCATGTCAACAATACTGTTTCTATATCATTATTACAAAGAGAAGAGAGACAACTCCACCATATCTTAGTGCCATAAAGAAGCCAATCAACCAGATATTTTACTGTTAGCAGATTTGCATCACTAAAACATACAGATACTTCCTCTATGACATGCACTTCCATATTTCCATTCCGGTGTCTTGAAATCAAGAGAGACATTGATTCCTTTCCCGACTGGCCAAGAGAACAGCCAGTCCTGAAGCCCTTAGGAAAAGGGAGGGGAGATGATGGACGCTTAAATCTAAAATGACTCCATCTTTCTCTTCCTTTTTCTTATTAGAACAGGCTGTAAAATCCTTTCCCTCTGCAGCACAACGAAACCTTCTCTAGCATACAGTGAAAGTCAACACTGACTCTAGAAAGGGAAAGGTAGTGGTGAAGTGTAGGATAGTAATAGCATGACCGGTAGGACTTGTGGCTAGTGTATCAAGAACAGGAGAGGGGTGGGCGTTCTTTTGGTTTGTTTTTTTTTTTTTGGTTCATGGTTGGGTTTTGTTTGTTTGGTGCTTTTTTTTTTTTGAAAGGAAACTGTAGGCTGGGGGACAAAGCAGGTGATATGAACCTGCTGGGACACCTAGAATGATACCAACAGAGGGAATACAGATGGGTCATAGGTACTAAAGGTAACACTTGTGAAGCCTTCAAACTCTGGCAGTATTTTTCTGCAAGTCTGAACAGCAAGTAAGGAAAAGCTGAATCTGAGGTCTTCAAGCAGTGTAAAAGCCATCTTATTTGAAAAAAATAAAAATAAAGAGGCAATAGAAGAGATGCTCAACAGATGTCACGGTCAGCTAGAAACCTGACAAAATGAAAGATCATCTATTTTCAGGCCTACCAGCATAGGTTTATTAAAAGGCAGACCCTCTACAAGAGATACAAGCATTTTATCAAAACACAGGCATATTATTGCACATCCTGGGCTTTCCTAGAACACCTATCCCTAAACTCTGACTATTAAAACTTCTCTGACTGTGTCAAGACAGCCAGACATGAAAGCAATACCAAAAATATCCTCCTAGATGACTGGAACTTCTTTCTTTCCAACAGCCAAGGAAGCAGAAGTCTGCAAAGCACAGCTGTCCTTTGGCCACACCAGCAGGTAAGAACAGCCCAGCTACTGCCAGCTAATGCAGAACATCTGTGAGGTTGTGGGATGCTTCTCTTCCCTCTTCTGTTCCTAATACAGGGGACCTTGCAGTGCCTGCAGTTAAATGCTAGAAGTAAAGCCACTGTCCCACTAGCACCTGGGGGTGGTGCTCTCTCTGAAGGACAAAGGTGGCAGAAGACCTGCATTATAAAAGAGAAGTCCTTTTACACCCAGATGATGGGGGGAGATGGAGAAACACTAACATACAGCACAAATCTGCAGCCTGGAGCACATGCTCAGATAGGTTAAGTTAATACACATCCATCTCATCAGGTTTTTAAGAAAGAGGTAAAGAGAAGGCTCTGCACCTAACCACTATCTTTTGGCCCTACACCACACACAGCTTGAAGAGACCATCAAGCCACTGCCACAGATACCAATGACAAGTAGGGCGAGTAGATTTAAAGGCCAGAAATTCCAAGTGAAAAACTGCACAGCTCAGGGAAAAACAAAAATAGCAAACTGTTGTAAGCAAACCGGGGAGGACACCAAGAATACTAACAGCTAAACTCCAATTGCAAAGGAGAAGAGGTCTCTGGTTCAAGCAGCTGTGGGCATACAAGGATCTCTGTGCAAACACACAGAGCTCAAAAGTAAAACAATCCTCACATCTGTCAGAAACCTACAAGAGTATCTTTTTTTTTTTTTAGTATAGTTAAAGGAGTATTACATTCAATAAGAAGTTTGGGCAAAGACGTTTACAAGTTCACTAAATATTTCTCAAACTGTTGGATGCAGGATCTGAGCGCCAGCTTTAGAGTACAAGCTGCATTTGGCACAGGGTCTGCAGAAACGGAACCAAGACCGTCCCGACAGTGACAACTCAGCTTCTGCACCCTGGGAGCTCAGCTCCACTCTACACCACTCAGCACACCTGCACTGCTCCTGCTTTCTTGTTTGAAGTTGGTCAGAATTCATTATTGCAGCTAAATCAAATTCTACACTGAAGCTGAATTTCTTTCTATTTCATCTAATGGATTATTTCTCCAAGTTTACTTCTCCTTAATTCTTCAAGGATCATATGTTTATGTGGAGCTACAAACATGCACCTGTGCTAGTATAGCACAGACAAGCACTGATGCAGAGCTGTTTCAATTTACTCAAATAACACAGCCCAGACACAGGTGTATCTTTCTTCTCCAATCTTTCCATTTAACCTGACATCGCAGTATAATATCCCATGAATGTTTCAAGCATTTTATCCACCGCTATTTAAGTGGATATTAGATAATCCCAAAATGCCCTTATTTTTAGGTTGTCAGTACGCAATTTTACAGTAATGCAGCAACAGTAACAGAACAAAATGAAAGTGCAATTCATGATAAACAGCTACATATCTCCTAAGTACAACTTACTATTACAAGGATAAGGAGACATGCCTTCACCCTTAATACACACATACTGCTTAGAGAGACAAGAGCACACGACCTCAATAAATACCTCCTGCAGAGTTTGCTGAAACCATGAAACAGCGGTTTATGCACTTGTCAACTCTGCTTAGAAACAATACCTAATCATTAGCGAAAGTTACTCAAAATATTGTTAGTATTTTTGCTTATTTGGTTTGAGAGCACTTTGCAGATCCCTGGTTTCACTCTTACTGGCACTTCCTGGTTCGTCCATCGATGCTGCACACTGCTCATGCACTCCTGCACGCCCAGACCAACCGCAGTGTTCAACCCCAAGAAACAGCAGAAACAACCTGCTCCTGAAGGGCCAACAGGCAGCAGAGGGTACATGAGGAGGAGAACAGACTAGCAAGATAGCTTTGCTGACATGCAAGACAGTTTCAGCAGCAAACTGTAGATCAGCAACTGAGATGCAGGGGAGGGGGGGAGGGAGGAAATATTTGAATAAATAAAAAGGCCTCACGGTAAAAAAAACTCAAAATGTGTTACTAGAAAATGTCAGCTTAAAACAAATCAACAGTGCCCCTTCAATGACTCTTCTGTTTTCTTTTTACACAACCTACTCCTCAAGTGGAAACACTATACACACACAATTAACCTCACCAAAGTCAAATCAGAAACTCATGTGTCTTAAATCAAGCTATGTTTAGTGTGGAATTGGGGCTAATCTCTCCCTGAATGCAGGTGCTTTTATACACAGGAAATCCTACTGATACCAACACAGCCCTGTCTGTTCTAAACTGGAGAGGGACTGTTTACAAGGGCACGTAGCAACAGGACAAGGGGTAATGATTTTAAACTAAGAGGTTAGATTTAGATTAGGTATTAGGAAGGAATTCTTCACTGTGAGGGTGGTGGGACACTGGAACAGGTTGCCCAGAGAGGTTGTGGATGCCCCCTCCCTGGCAGTGTTCAAGGCCAGGTTGGATGGGGCTTTGGGCAGCCTGGTCTAGTGGAGGGTGTCCCTGCCCATGGCAGGTGGGGGTTGGAACTAGATGATCATTAAGATCCCTTCCAACCCAAACTATTCTGTGATTCTATGCAATTAAGATCTGAAAACTAAGTCCACATGTCCGTCCGTCCACACTCCCCCCTTTTTTAAGGGGGAAAAAGAGGGTTGTAGAAGAGCTTTTTCCCTCCTCTTGTTTTAAACAGACAGCAAGGAAGAAAAATTCAGGGAGAAATTACAAGAAAAGCACCATGATCTACAACTCCCCACTAACAGCATATCCTTCATACAGGAATTTCAAGAAAAGACAGTTTTCACATTAAACAATATAGCGTATTCTTTCATAACTGAATGTTTACCTGCATAACTGTCTTTACCCAGGTATACTACAGGTATACAGGTCTTTACTACTTAAGTTTCAACACTGGGAAACAGGTAACAACTTAAAATTCTTCAAACATTTTAATTTTTGCAGAGTACCTATAATTATTAAGTAAAATTACAAAAATCTAATTGCATTTACCATGTACAGTATGGCTACAATTACTCTAAGGCACATTCAGATTTTACATTGCCTTTATCGGAAGGAGCAAAATAGCACTGTCAATTAACCAATGTGCACATCTCTTCCAGCTGCTCAGTGTCCAGATTATTTTGCCTTTGATCAGAAATCTCTTCTTTATTCCTGAAAGGTAAATCCAAATTACCTAGGAACAACATGAAGCTTATTCATCTCTCTCAGTTCTCAAGTCAGAAAACTTTTGCTCTCTAAACTGGAAGAGCTAAATGGCAAACTTTTCTTCTGACGTATTGCAGATGACAATGCAAGAACTTGTTAGGTCAAATTATTGTTTCAGTACTGTCTATGCCACTCCACACTTCTAATTTGTTGATGGACCAGAACAGTAATTCCACTCATCAGTTCTTAAGAGGCACTAGTAGTATTTAGATGACAGCTAAAGAAAAAAAAGCTCACTTTCTAAAGTAAGCACAGATATATCTGAAAGCACAAGGATCTTGTAATTAAAAATGCGTCATTACACAGGCACTCTTATAAATATAACTATACAGAGCACTGCTTTGATTATTTTACAATATATCAAGAACCATTCTTTTAAGGGAAGGTACATGACAACACTTAAAGCTTTACATCAAATATTAGTATTGCAAATGTTACTATGTATGCTAAAGCCTTCTCCTGCAGTATTTAAAGTTAATTAAGCTTCCAGGAATGAGCATCCAGAGATCTTCCTGACTGACTATATGTAATTAAGATTAAAAGATATGTATGCATAATAAAACATCCAAAAAATGCTCCAAAGTCAATGCTAGAGATAATGATATTTACATAGATTTAAATATAAAAATATATAATATTTTAAATAAGTTTTCCCAATAGTATCATCCCCAGGCTGCCTCATATTCAAATTTTTCTTGCTACGTATTTGCTGGCCTTTTGTGCCTTTAAAATAGCTCCTGTAACAATACAACAACAAAAAAAGTATTTGAAAACCTTCCAAGACAAATCAATTAAAAAATAATGCTGGTATAATCTCTGCTCTTGTATATATCTAGACTTCTGAATACATCTTAAGTTACAATATCGATATGCAAAACAAATTTTTGAAAGTTCAATACATTCTCATAATTATTTGAAAAAAGCATACTAGATCAGTTTATGGTTAGATAAAAAGATGACTAAATATTAGGTCTCTCAGAGTTTGCTTTGTGATGAATTGGACACGCCTCATATCCATTTTCACTCACTTCTGACAGGAGCATAAAGAGCAACTGATAGAAGGGAAAAGTCCCCAACGGTCTCGGACAGTACCGCTTAAACAACAAAAGCAATAGACAGGAAAAGTGGGGCTGACCGTATTATCAAAGATTGACAATGAGAATTAATACGATACAAGTTATTCTACTGTTCCTTCCTTTGCATATTATCAATGAGTCTCTAAAGCTAAAATTTTTTGCTCTATTTGTTAGTACTGGACAGACCTTAACCAACTGAGAGTAGTAACACAGACAAAAGCTATGGGGAATTGTTTACATATTTTACTACTACACAGAAGAGCAAATCCCAGGTTTATACTCTTTACTGGAAGGCACGGGTTCCCTCCTTCATTCCCTCCCTATGGACAGAATGCAAGGAATGCAGCTCCTGTTTCTCTATCTAAAGTTTGAGAAGTGAGACAAACAGAACTTACTACAAAAACTGTTATTCCTAGAGAAATAAATGCTATAAGCCTATTATAATGGATACTCAGCCTGCGGCAGCCAAGAGCCAGGCTTAGGACTTGGTACTAGAAAGGCAGAAGGTCTGGCTCCTGGAAACAGACACACTCCAAGATGCTAGGAAGTAATTTGACTGTCAGGAAAACATCAAAAAGCTACTTTTTGATAAGACAGGCATATAGATAAAAACAGAACAAAAGCAAAATGAAGAAAACTGAGAGGAGTCTAGAGCAATGCAAGATGACATATTTGAAGTTTCTCCCCCATAAAGTTTATTTTACCAGAAGTCATTTTGCAGATTTGACCCAACAACCTTTTCTATTTTGGGTTAATAGCTTAGCAAGTTACTTCTGTAAAAAAGGTAATGCTGACATGGAAAACAACAGGACCTTTCTACCCACTTGCTTACTTATTCACCTTTAAGAAGGCATCAAAGCAGAACAAAAATGCAAAAATTATTCTGGAAATGTTATGCAAAAGATGTATACTTACTACAGACAATTACAGAAAAAGACATTCTATACAGAAAAGGATCTTGGACTTCACCTCGACTCGGGCAATTTCAAATGGATACTCTGTGAAGTATCACATTAGTCACATCATGAATAGACGCACAACACCTTACTTCAATGACAAGTTTAAATTAGTTGGCGAGCCAGGATCTTGCTCCGTCTATTGAAATATTCCATCTACGACCTCCAAAATCTAATTTTGTGAGAAGGACCAAGAACAACAATAACTTCCTAGATGACGTTTAAGCTGGAGAAGAGCCCAGCAAACTACCTGAAATATCTCTTTAGAAACTTGTTCCTGTCTTTTCCTGATGTAGCAGTTCTCCAATTCAGCTGCCTTGCTGGAAATCAGAGATAATTGTTAGAGCCTAAGGCAGTGCTTGCAAGCCTGTCTAGCAATGAACAGTGAAAAAACAACTTTCCAGACTTACCAGAGCAGGCTCTGCCAACCAACTTCTCCAACAGTTCTCACAGCAACTTTGTAGCCAGTTTACAGACTGGCAAAATCTCATGGGCTTATGTTTATTGGCCCATTTCCCTGTCACACAGATACCTGTGCTGGCAGGCCCTTGTTTGCCAGGAAGCTTTTCTGAATGAAGGAGGGGGGGTGGGAAGGAAAAGCAAAGTGCTCTGTGGCAGTGATGATCATAAATAGTCTGCTCAGATACAACCATATCAAAGCTACTGCTCTGCAGCTGACATTTCACCCAGAAGGCTAACACCACAGAAGTAAAGTGGAACAGGTTTAAATCCTTCCTCCCTAAACTCTTTCTAGGGGAAACCAGCACCTTGCATAAATGGCTTCTGTCTCTTGCTTCCAAGGGAGAACACGACACTGTCCTCAACAGCCCACATTGCCCAAGACCTTAACTGTTATTTGCATTCCCACTCTTTTTTCTAAAATCTCTCCATCTAATGCTTTTATCTTCCCATACAAAACACCTTCTGCAGGTTATTAATGGTAAGGTAACACTGGGATTTTCAAGAAAGGCAGAGAAGGAAAAATAATTCTAAGAGACAGAGCCTATTCCTCTATGCCCTTGGAATGGCAAGCTGCAAGACCAGCTGCAAGGTATCAGAGAAATCATATAAACCAAGAACAGTTTAATGACTTTCTCTTTATAAACCCTTAAATGGCATTTCAGGTGACACTCTCCTACAGTCTTGTGTGGTACCTGTTTATCAATTAGTAGTACACTTCAGGATACTGACCTCCAAGACAGGAGATCCAGAATCAGCTGCCCCTCTCCTAACTTGGCTGCAGCAGGAAATCCCTGGATGTTGACATTTACTTTCCATAAGAACTCTATGGAAAGCTCCTTTGAGCTAACTGAGGAAAGCTAGACTTAATGCTTAAGTAATGTCTCTGATAACCCTTTAACAGAGACATTATTTACTTAAAAGGGTTAACACAGACTTTACTTAGGAAGTCCATCAGGTAGTTTTAAGTATCCCACTAATCCAGAGTGTTTGCTTAACAAAGGTGTGCTTTGAAACAAATAAAAACCAGTACTTTCACTCTCCTATCTGGACACAAGCTAAAGATACATTTAAGTGGTTATCATGCTTTTAATTCGGTATCTCTTCTACTCACCATTCTGATCTTGAGGTCAGGATCAGAGTCCCCTGCAATAGCTAGTGATATCACAGGCATTTCTCTGCACCGTATTAGACTGCTCTGGTGTGATTTGCTATTTCTCACAAGGATAAAAACTTGAATTAAATAGGTTTAAAGGAACATGACACTGTAGGTTTGAGATGTTTTGAAGCACATTTCAATATGCAATCCTAAATTTTACTTTTCCCATAACAAGGTTGTTATAGTGAAGCCACAATCTCAGGTTATATTATTCCTCAAAACAAATCTCTATGTAAAAAAATGATTGCACAATTTTGTAATATATACCTGATGGCATATCAGTTTGGAGATTACAACTCATGTTTGCAAATGTAAACATATACTTTTCAGAATTAAAAAAATAGAGAATTATGGAATTTTTCTAGACTTCTCTGTAACAGGATTAATTTAAAAAAAATCATCTTCACTATTAAATCTATTATCTGTGATATTGAGAAACTATAGGGTTTAATACCAAAATTAAATCAAGTGAGGCTGATGCTTAACACAAAAGAAATTTCACTTTTTGAAAGAATTGGCCCTTTAAGAATCTTCAAAACCACATGAAATGTAAGTTAAAAGTTTTAACTAAAGTATGAAAGATCATCATCTTTTTTTAATTGGCAAAGTTACTATTTAATGTCATTTAGGATGGCTCCAGTGTAAAAAATCCTTCAAGAAAAAGTTTTCAATTACATACAATGAACCCACTCATACTTTTCTTTCAGAGTAGTGTTGCTAAATTATGACCAAACATCCCAAGATAAAAGCCTAAATGAAAGAAACTGTTACAGTACTTTACTCTTTTGAAGTGCATCATGATTAACATGTGTCAGTTACATGATGGATATGGGAGTAATAGACTTCTGCTGCCCTAACAGAGGTTCCCTTAACCACTTCCATATCTATCTCTTTTCAGATAATTAGATTTTTACCATTACATTTCTTATTGATCCAGAATTGTTCTTTTTTTTCTAAAAAAAGTTTTCACAGTAAATGTTATAGTAAGTCCATCAGTATCAAGCATATTTCTACAGTCGTAAAGTCTAATAACCAATTTAAAGAACAAACACATCATAAAGATAAATTTTAACACTATTAAAACTCAGTTATTCTTGAGTATGTTACATACTTGATTTGACACAGTCAAAAAAAATTTCAATTAAAAAATAAAAAAACCTGAAAGCCAATGTGGCCTGATTTGGAACTTTGTTAAGACACAGAAATTGGTGATAAGAACTCTCCCTCATATTTTAAGGAGGTTTTTACAGGCAAGGTCAGTACCGTGGGCTAAAGTCATGTCGTTAGCATGGTGGCCCAGTAAAGGCTTTCTCACAATAGATCTGAAGAGAAGTACAAAATTAGAGGAAATCGAGTCATTTACTGAGCAAAAATTACACAGCACTCAAACTTTTTATTCTGTATATTTTACACATAATCCAATTTATACTGTTCTGAATATCTAAAAATAAGCACAAAACTGTAACAAACATTTTTAGTCAAAACTGGCAATGATTTATATATGAAGCTGAAAGGGGAAGCAAACATTAAGAGTCTGCAAAATTAACAAAACTATGCACTAACACTGCAAGTCATTATAAAATTTATTTAAATTGTTTTGGCTGAAAAGTGTGATAATTTTTTTAATGTATAATTTTATAAACTACAGACTCTGATTTTCCCAAAGAAGGTTTAAGAGGAAAGATCCCAGAGACGCTGTGCCCAAGGTCGGAAGAGCCAGTAAACAAACCATAATTCGATACAGGCCCTTCACTGAGAAGGACGAGCACCACAACACAGGCCTCACAGGGGGGAGAAGAAAGTTCGAGACCAGAACTGATCCCTCACAGGAAAACATGCTAACCACACTCTCATTTGTGATGTCAGTACACACTACTCACACAGGCACACGGAGGTAGTCTTCAAAAAAATGTATAATCCCATAGGGGTTCTATTGATCATACACTGTTGCATGTTTTGCGTTTGTTGTTGGGGTTTTTTTTTAAAGATTATTCAAAGGTTTCACAATTGTTAAAACATTATACAGTAATTGCTCTAGTGATACAAGGCTTATTTAGGTTCTAACGCTTTAGCACAAGTCTAGACTTGCTACTGCCTATTTATATAGGAAGATTTTTACCAAAACGTAGAGTTGAAGGCAGAAAACGAGATCATAGTAAGAAAAAAAATCACCCTACCCGGAAGATGAAGCATAAAGGGGCAAAGTTTTACTCCATCAACTCACAATGTCACGGTTACACATTAGAAGTCCATACTAGCGAAAATTACTGATTGTTCATTATCTGCAGCATATTTGAATAACAGATTTGCTGTATGTGTATCACCACATGTATAGGTTGAAAAGGAGGAAAAGGGTACAGCAGCGCTTACATGGACTGTATGATCTGTTACACACATTACAGCAACACACGTACTCGGTTCAGTTACGCTTATTCATTCAGAGAGCAAATGCTCATTTCTGGTATATGCACATGTTTTCAAGGATACGTAAGAAGTTCTTCCCTTTCATTCCCTAGACTTCCAGAGGCCTAAATGCCTGCCTACCTTTTAGCCAGCTAAAGTCAGAAAAGAAAAATTTCACCTCAAGCATTAAAATTAAGTGGAGGAAGGTATGTGGGATAAATCTGGATCTTAAACTCACGTCCAAAGATTTACATCTGAGTCTGGGTATTAACTGCCTCACTTGTAAAATACAAAGAACAGGAGAAAATGAGTCATATATTACTTGAATAGACATCTTTACTATTTTCACGATAGTTTTAATGTAGGTGAACACATCGAATAAAACTAAAAGCTTCACCACACCTGAGAACATTCACTTCTCTTGTAACAAACACTTTCTAAGTGCTTCACCCTTTTCCTTATTACATAACCCTCCTATACCCTTACAACTAAAGTATCTTCATTTACAACACTTTTTTTTTTAATGTAGCAATGGTAGTCATTCCTTAACTATGAAGTTACAGCTAATCCCCGCTTTCCAATCCATTTTCATAAAGGCCAGTAATCTTCCCATGGATTTACAGCCCAAGGTTTTTTCCTAAAACACAACTTCTCTCCTCAAGTGAAGCTTCTTTTCAGAAAACAACAAACAAAAAAAATATTGAGAGCAAAAATAGTGTTTCCAAGCATTTAACTCCAGTGCCATTTTCAAAAAAAATCTTGGGCAGATAACTCACTTTAAAACATGACAGTTTTCAAAGTTAAGAATTCTGAAAATTTGTTTAAGTTTTTTAAACATCCTATAGTTTGATGTTTATCCAACACTTCTATACTAAGGATTTTCTAGAAATTTTCTGTAGCTCTTCTTATACGTCATCTTCAGAGAACTGCACAATAAGTTGCATGCACATGAAATGCACTTTAATCTGGGCCTTGTTTAAAATTGCCTTCAAATGTACTACTATGGAAGAAGAAAAAAAAGTATGAAAACATACAGACTCAGGTTTACTTTTAAGAGCAATTTACATTGTTACAGACAGCACAGGCAGTAATACTATGTTGGATAATCTTAGGCATTGCTTTAAGACCCCATATTCATTCACTTGGAAAATTACAGAATGCCCAAATATCTCCTTTAACCACCTTTCAGGCTGAACTGATGAGATTTTTGGGGGGGGGGGTGTTTGTTGTTTTTTTAAGTAGCAAAGATAGTTCAATCATTTCTGAATGTTTTTAAACAGGAAAATATCCCCTCCAGCTGAAAACATTTTAAAAGCTAGTCTGTTTGGATGCTGTAGCGCTTGAACACTGTGCAACAGTGACAAGCAGGGCATTTTCTTGTCTTAGGCAGGCACTGTGTACCAGCACAAGGAAGACCTGCTCAAGTGTGCTTCAGCTGCAAGCCTCTGCAACACCATCCCACTTGCACGCTACACTGAGATCATACAGAATTTCGCAACTTCTCTCTGCTGATCTACAATGCACATTTCACCTTCTTGCACGAGACCTCGGTGCAATGGTGTGGATGTAAGTCTGGCCACAGGACAGGCTAAGGACACTTCATCCTAGGACTGATAAATACCTTAAATTCTCTTAAAAACATCAGTTGGGTGCCATCAGGATTGCTAGGACACAGAGGAGGAGGAAACCAGAAGCGGAATTAGAGTTCAGAACAGGAACAGAAAAAGAAACTGCAGAGAGAAAGACACAGATGTGTAACACACCAATAGGAAAGCAGAGAGTCCCAAAGCCCCAGCCACTACAGCATATGGAGTTTCAGACCCTGGACTCACACCCACCATTTCTGGATTTCCTCATTCTTTTGGTGTACAGCAATGGACCAGGGACCACTGTCAAGATGTACCTCTATCCTCTCCTAATTAGTGAGGCAGAGACTATAGAAAGGAAGTGTGTCTAGCTAAGATGCCTGTCTATTACATATGTAAATTGATTTTATACATATCTCTTAAGGCTTGTCTTTTTTTTTTTTTTTAATAATGTTGGGGGACCCACACTAAGATTTTCACAAATGCCTTCTGCTCTAAATATTTCAAGAGTCTATGCAGAAACATTAACTATTCATAGCTGCAAATTAAATAAAAGGTATTTAAGGTATTTCTGTTAAGAAATACTAAGCCAATGCCTCAGTTTCTCTATTTGTAATGCATGGCTGTCACCTCAGTGAGGCAATATAAAAAAAATACAACTTTTTCAAAAACATATTATAAAGCACTTCCGTGAAACTGTGATGAATAAATCGGGGAGAAAACATTAATCCAGAATTTACTTATAATTTTGGATAGCATGTTCTAAACAATGGGATTAAAAAAGAAAAAACCCACTGAGCAAACACTGTGCATCCTGTCCAGCAAATGAGGCCAGCGTCCTCTGAGAAAAACAGCATTTGATCAAAAAACTACATAATAGTGATATGCAGATGGAACCTGACTTAAGATAGGAAAGAAAACCTTAATTCCAGCATTTTTAAATTCAGATCGCCTTAAGTTTGCAATTTTAACAGTTATTGGAGCAGGGTTTTATGTACTGAGGGAGGGGTTGGTTTGTAACAAAACTTCAAATGCTAATATAAACAGTGGCCTACACCCCTCTCAGTTTATGAACTGAAAATGAGACAAGTTTATGACATGGCAATACAAAGATTAAGCATCAGGAAGAACAATGAGGTAATCCAAAACTTCACTTTTCAATCTTAAATTGCTGGGGAAGAAAAGAAACAGAATGAAAAATATAGATAAAAAGAGTAAGAAAAGTACAGAGACAAAAAACCAAACCAAAATACATAAGGTAGAAAAAGGAGGCATGCTGGGAGCACAGGAGACAGAAAGGCGAGCTAAAGTGTTCTGTGTTTATCTAAAACCCTGTCTTCAGATGAAAATTAAGTTGACAGCATCATGTGCGTATACTAACACTGAGAATGCCTTCATCACTTGATGGAACATAGCTGCTCCTCTCCAGATTTATATAGTAACACAATTCAAAGCTTCTCACACTAAATGAAAAAAAATTAAACTTTTAATAGTTAAAATTTCAAAGCATATTTGATATTACAAAAACCATAAAGGAAATATTAAAAAAAACTAATGTGAGGGATATGATCACTTCAGCAGCATTGCAAAGACTTCTATCACTTCATACATCAACCCCAAATTTAAATTAGCTCCTCCTAACAGAGGTACAATTGCAAGGTATCACTAGGAGTCTCATTCTTACTCAAGAGACATACTTCCATTAGTAATCTAGCCATTTGTAAATTGATTTTTGCCAATTTTATTTTGCTAGTTTTACAGTATCCACAGAGGTCAGACTGCTGACAGGGGCAGGACCTGTTGAGATTCCCAGTGAACAAGACGACCTTGCTGGAGAACCCAAACTGATCCTGCTCTATCAGCAACTGTCCATCCTGTTCCAAGACAGCACCTTTACTCTGACACGGCTGCACTATCACCTCAAAGAAAAATACTGAGTGGTTCTTCAGTGGAAAGAGGAAAGAAAAAAAAAAAAGAAAAGAAAAAAGGATAATGTGGGCAGAACCGTGGTAGCTGTATTCAGAGAGAAGAAACACAACACCAAAGATAATTTTGTTAACCACGGCAAAACTTGGTATGTCTTCCGGGTTTGACACTACAAAGCATGAGGGCAACTGATTAGGCAAGACCATTTTCACTTTTTTTTTTCCTGTTTCAGTGTTAGAGCTTAACACTGACAATTGGATTATTTTCAGTGTTCTTCATGCATAACAATTTCAGAAGCTTACCTTCTAAGCAAAATCTGTCATTCTCCTGTGGTTTTACATGCTTTTTTTCCCTTTCCAGTAAAAACAGTAACAGATATTTTAAAGTGTCACTACAATTATTAGTGACTAAGAGTTTTCACAGAAAACATGTTCACAACCAAAATATCCATGCCTCAGAAGGATCAAAACATACCCACACAGTTTCATAGAGTGCCATGGCAAGGGCAACATTAGAAGGATGTGAGCTTATTCTGATCCTGCGTTAGTCAATGAAAAGACTATCCATTCATTCTATATGTTGCAAGTCAAAAAGGCAGACATTAAATAAACTTGGCATAAAAATTCAAAAGTTTTACTTAATTAGAGATAAAAGGGAGGTTGCACCATCTTCCTCAAAAATCTAAAACTTTTCATAAATAGCAAGTTATATGAGGAGAATAGGATAAACACACTAACTTCACAAAATTAAATTATATTAACAGGACAATTAAGCTTTTAAAGTGACAATTAAGTATTTTAAGTAAAAAGCATGTACTGACTCTTTCCACACAAATAAATAGGAAATTTTTTTCACAAAACTCCCCTCTCCTAACAATCCCTCGTAAACCCAGCGATACCAACAGTTTCCTGACACAGCCCCGCTCAAACCAGGCCAAGACGACTCAGTGATAAAATGCCAACAACCACCATGGCCTCCATGACATTAGCAGTCTTCTCTTACCAGTGGACAGACAGATGACAGATAGCTGTGGCGAGGAAACTCTGGGACAAATTCTTAAAAGAAAAAAAAAAAAGAAAAAAAAAGAAAAAAAAAAAGACTGAGCACATAAATGTTGAAATACACAACCAATGTGTGTGTTTGGCTCCCTGGATTACTACTATAGAAAAAGAGGAAACACCACCAAACAGAACAGAGGAACGTATTTACTATAAAAACACTGCATGTCTCCTCAATAAATGCAGTACTAACTGACAGGCTAGGCCCAGGCTGACACACCGGGCACCGAACAGATGGCCTGGTCCAGACAGGCTCTTCCTCTCTGGGATGTCGTGTGTCTCCCCGCCCTCCTGCTCCTTGCCTTGTCTACCAGAGGTGGGTGCCTGCTCCACCATGGCTAGGGCACAGTCCTGGCCTTTCTACACAAAGAACATGGCACTCGGGAGACCCTCAGCACCAGCAGACAAATGGCCTTCTTTCCCCCAGAGCCACAGTGCTCCAGCTGTGTCCCAGGGCTCTTTGGAGAGCCCAGAACTAAGAAAATCCCCAAGAACAGGAGGGATTGTCACCCCATCACCAGGATAAGGGGATGGTACCCACAAGGCCTCCAAGAAGGGTGGTGCAGTGCTTTGTGGTTTTTCCCTCCCAATACACAAGCTGGGTCAAGAGGGTTTCTTAAGATCTACAACCGAAGGGTGAAGGCGCAAGATGACAGGCCTTACAGCAGGCTGTCACCCACTGTCCTTGCCTACTCTCCCACTAACAACCCGAGTCCAACCTAGAAACAAAACCTATACATGTGGAAATGGCACATATCTACCTATCTGAATACATATATATGCTGTTTGGCCTCAGGAAAAACAAAAGTAACCCATACTTTGCCAAGGGAAACCTCATACTGAAGCATGGGCTACTGGTATCATAAATACCAAGCTTTACAATTTTGCAGTCTTTCAGGATGACCTCCATGGTTGACAAGGAAGCCTGAGGGCTGACAGTACTTCCCCAGCCCCAAAGTTCTGGATAGCTGACCCAGACACTGCTAGGAAATGAAATAATTTGAAATGTTGAGATAAAACAGTCATTAAAAGCATCTACAAAAAATTTCATTTATTCTTAAAGCTGTGACCTAATAAAAAGACTACCTGTTTGTTCAGTTTTACAAGTATCCGACTCCTTCAGACCTTAGATCTCTTTGAATTCACTCTTCACTAAGCTACAGGATCCCTCAGGGAAAGAGAAGGACATTGTAAAAAGAAGCACTTGGGATGTCAGTAAATAACGCTATAGAAAATTAACTTTTATAAGGACAGTAACAAACAATGGATGTCTCTGTTTTGGCCTCAGATTTTGAGACTCAATTTTTGATCCTCTCTGAAATTTCAGCTGTGCTTTTAACATAAATACGTAGCAACTACTTCAAGAAGTGGTGAAGAATGAGAACCAAGTTACGCTCTAATAAAGCTATAATTCTTGATAAATCCAATTTCTGTCCCTTAAATTATTTATATACGACAAGTTTGTTCTGCACAGGTGTCATCCTATCAGCAAGACATGATGCATTCTATCATTTAATTTAACATGTTATTTGCAGCCTGAATTCAAAAAGCATGAGGAAAATCACATTAAAGAGATCAAAACATTGCTACAGCAAGAGGTGCACAACAGCTAAGAGAATACTATAATTTGATCACGACCTGAAATACTGAAAAAGTGCAGTTTACTTTCAAGCATATTTCAAGTTTGCCCTCAAAGTTGCATTAATGCGATCAACATCATCTTTTCACATCTGCAACATCCACTGACATTTAGAACTCTTACAGTTGCAATGCAAAGCCAGATTATGTGAGAGGTGTCTGGGAAAGTGTTCCATATGAAGTGCACATACCTGTGAGCAGGAACCCATCGGGCCTCTTAAAATTAGAGACAAATGTCTACTGTACAATACAGTACTTTCAAACTGTTGTCTTGTGCAGATATGTCAAAATAATACTGTAAAACTCTGCAAATGCAGAGGAGTAACATGCCTAACTGTGCAAACAAGATATTTGATATTCCTAAAACACAAGCAAACTTAGTTTGGCCACAGACACTGACAGGGAAAATATTTCAGATGTAAATACCCACAATCAAAAATCATGTAGGATGTGTTCCACTTCATACCAGTGGCGATGAAGCCTCTAGGTGTTAACAATACAAGAAGTGTTACATAAGACTATGCACTTATTTTTAGAAGCACATTACAAAATTAAGTACTGCACTGGAATCTGTTGCAGAGCCATGGACAGTTACATCAATGTGCACAAAGAACAATTGCTCAGTCGGAGCAGAATATTAGATTTGATTCAGATTAGAGTTCTCTCCTGCCAAGCCCAAAAAATACTGAACCATGTGAGACTAAGAAAATTAATTTGGGTTCATTAAAAAAAATAAAATAAAAACACAAAACCCCAAACACACTACCAATCATAAATATGGACATACTCTTTTCTATAAGCAGCAGAACTAATAAAAACTAGTTTCTTACAGATTTGTTCTTTTGTTTCTTAATACTTCTCCCACACCATAACAACCCTCAACTTCCTTCTTTTCCACATCTCTTCACGACTCTCTCCCCTCTGCTCCAGGGAAAAAGAGAGTCGCGGTGCAGACACTCTGGACGTCTGCATGTGCTCACAGGCTGCCTGACCAGATGCCATCCTACAGAACACATACTAGATTGGATCTGACTATCTCTTTTCCAAGAGGGTGCACCAATTTGGACTTCCTTCCTCTAACATAGACGTAGATTTTATGAGGTTTGTAGGACCATAATTTGAATCTTAATTTCTCCTTCTGATTTAAGTTTCCATATATAAGTATAAATAAAGTTAAATTCTTAACTCAAAAGTTGTCATACATACCTGACATATTTTAAATTTTTATATATACATACACATATATACACACACTGTGTGGAAGGGACAGACAAACCAAGTAATCACATAAATCACACCTCCTGAGAAAAACTGAATCAAAGCTTCCTAGGTGTTTGCTTTCTTTAAAGAGTAGCAGATACTGCAGAATGAACCGTAGCATACATTTGCCTAGATTAAACTTTGCTCTTGCCTCACCATCTCTGATTTTCACTGTTCCTCTCATTTTACCACTTTAAAAAAAAAATACAGCTAACTTCACAGTCATGCATCACACTGCTCTTCAAAACAACCCAACCTGAATTTATCAATATTGCTTCCCCTATTTCTTGCAGATACAGACATAAAACAATCCATTAAGTACATCCTACTATCAACAGATTTTACTACCACTGTTTATTCATTTGCAGCCTACGCTATTCCTCTTCAGGCTCTTTGCTAAGTACATTAACAGCGTGGCCTGTAGACCACGCTTAGTCTAGTGAGTTTTAAAATACAGCTCAAAATATTTTTGTTTTAAAACCTGGACTCTGCAGATGCAGGTATTCACTAGTATAGAAAAGTCCAGCAGCTCTATGTTGGAATACACACTTGCTGCAGTTAAGGTGCAGTTAAAGACATCTGCTGTCAGTGAGTCACTCCAGGTTGCCAATGAGACCTATACTCCGTCACCCCAGTTTTCAAGACCTGTTGAGCTGTTGCTACAAAAAAAAAAAATTCAGTCTAGTAGCATATTTAAGAAAGGGTGGCCTGAAATTTAATCTAGATTTAGGACCCTAAAAGAACTGCCAGATGCTTTAAAAAAAATAAAATGAATAGGTCATTTAAACTGAAGTTACATGTTTTTTGGAGACAAATAAAAGATTACAATCACAGTTAATGAAAATACTACTTGTCATCAAGTATATACTGCTGGTATACCTGAGATAAGGAGAGCTCAGAGGAGCACCAATCTCTTGAAAACTACATTTTATCCTGCCAAGAAATTTGGAATACTTCCTGTTTCTTCACAGATGTCCAACACCAATGTATGTTCTTATATAACTGAACTTCCATGAATTAGGAGGAAAACAAATTATGCATTTATTGCCCAAAACATATCATCGTGAACGTGCCAAAAAGTTTCCTACAAAAAATTATTAACTTCATATCACAATAGCACAGGAACCTGAATTTACTTCAACTTCCGCCATGAAATAAAAAGATAATGACTTATTCACGTGTATAATGCTGATCTTAAGCAATTTGATCTTGAAGAATCAATTTACTAGAAATGTGCATCCACATTCAGTAAATAAGCCAACAAATTAAGATTTCAGTGTAATGTACCTTTCTACTTTATGATGATGCTTTTGACATGTTGAAAAAGGTACATCACACAGTGAAGTATCAAGAACAGTATCAAGATTGCAACAAATTAATCAAATATCTCATAATAAAAGATTTTTTTTTACTACAGTTTTACAGGTGGACACAATATTGCAAGCTACTTTTAACATTTAGAATTGCTCATCATGTCTTTAGTCTTTCAAAACTGGCACTGCCTATGGCTTAGATTTCTTTTGAAAACCCGTCACATTTCCAATTCTCCATACCAGAAAGCATGGTATACGCTCTCAAGAGAAGACCTTCTTCCATACACTCTTTTAGCCTACTTTCATCATTACATAAAATAACCAGTTTCACTGCTATTTTCCTGCTTTATACATTTTTTATAATCATATTTATATGCAACAAGTATTTTCTCACAAATTTTGCTACTGCTGAATGGTGAAAGACTCCAAGCACAACCTGAGTAAGTTCCCTACACAGCAGAGCAACAGAAGGAAGGTTGGCAGACCTTTTTTCCATCATTGTAATTCTCTGGCAACACCTCCTTTGCAAGAACAGTTTTCACAATTAGAACAAAAAATGCATCAAAAATAGTTACAAAGAATAATCAGTCTACCTCAAATAATGCAAGGTTTTAATAGGCTGGAAGGGGAAAAATACTATTCCAGTGAAACTTGAAAGAAAACACCTCACAGTCATACAGACTGTGCAACAAGTACACAGTCCACTGACACAAGCACTAGTCACTTATTTTGCACTAGGATGGGCATCTTCCTACAATCCTTAGACAGAAAAGATAATGTATGACATTACATTATCATTGTCTGTGTTACGTAGGCAGTCTTAGAAAAACTTGTTTGCCAAGAAGTTGCCTACAAATCCAAACATTAACAATTTAAAATAGTTGTGGTTGGTTTAACGTAATTAGTCATACTGCTTCTTTTTGGAGCCTGGAAACTCCTTGCTATTGTTTTCAAATACACATATATTTAGATTGTAATGAAAATGTTGTGGACATACAATTCTGTAACACGCAAGGCCAAACAACACAACTGCCACCTACTAAATTTGGTATAGGACCATTTTTACCATTGTTTTCTCTAACTATATGTGTTAACAGCTATTGGTATCTACTTCCACAGAAGTCTTGAACCGTGTAAGTAAAAAATGGGAAAGCATTATCCTCTTATTACAGACTAGAACTCAGCTATAAATTGGTTAAATGACTTACCCAGAGTCACCCACCACTTCAGGAGGTAACTCAGAAAGACAGAAAGCGCGCTCCGACGCTTATGCTCACGCTCAATCTATTGGATTATTGTCTGATCAAGTGACAGTAATACAAAGTAGGAGTTTCCATGTTACTTCCCACAAATACTTCAGCATTTTATACTAGTTTTCATTTCAAATAAGCTACACCTTTTTACAAATAACTTCACATCAACCAGCTATAGTCCTCCATCACTGATCTCAAATGCATAAAAAAATGTGAAGGCAGAACTTTAATGAACTTCTGAAGCATTTTCAAACTACTCACTGCAACAAAAAAAAAAAAAAATCATGAGTGACCTGGGGTACAAGATGATAATAAAAATACAAAAAAAAAAATCCCAAAACAAAAGGAAAACAGGAGGAAACAATGGCTTACTTATTAATGAGTTTCTGATCAACAACTACTGCACTGCAACTCAACAAGAGAAGGATGTGACTGAAAAAAGCCTCAATTATAATCAAGTTTTAACCTACCAGCATAATCTGAAAGGAATCCTCCTAGGAAATGTAGAGTTGTGAAATTAAACATATTAGCAGTGTAAAGAGCAGTCAGATGGCAGAGCAAGCAAGTCAAGGGGAAAAATAATGCACACTTTTCTGTAACACTACTGATAACAAACACTATCTCAAGACAAATTGGGGGGGGGGAGGGCTCAGTAACATCCTTAGGCATGGATCATTTACACCTTGATTTGGGGCCTATTATCAGACCAGAAGCTGAGCTAGTACACACTACCACAATACAAATATTCAATTTTCAGCAGAGTATTATAAATGAAAGATAAAATATAAATTAAAAGCAATCTGAACATTTTATGGGATTTTTAAGATTATTTTTGCTGATACAAACTCAAAAAGATTTTAAATCCTATGTAGAAATCTCTCACTGATTAACACAGACCATGTTTGGTATACACACACCTTTTCTAAAACTAAAATAATTCCATAAGAACAACTTTAAACATCCTACTGTGCAATAATTTCATTTGACACAATTCTTCCTACGCTGTCGTAATGCTCAATAAAAACATAGTTAGCTGTCAGCATACAGCATCCATCCTGAAAACTCTCATGCACGAACTTAACTGTCAACATGCGAGCGGGTGCTTTTAAGTCAATGAGACTACCCACAAACTTTCAGTTGTTCGTATGTTTTTACGGGAAGCTGGGCCAGGAGACCAATGCAACACACACAAACACAGAACGTATGTGCTAAATCACATTTGGAAAGGAAAAAAAAAAAAAAACAGAAAAGAAAAAAAAGACAATCTTACCTAGGAAACACAACTGAAACAGGTTGTTTTGAATTGCTCAGTACAGTGTATCCGAGACATCGGGATATTTCAAGCAAAAATATTAGCAGATCTCTGTTGTGTAGAAGAATGTTTACATACAATTTTTTATTTATTTATACCTCAAAAGCCCAGATGAAGCAAAAAACCCTAACTTGAACTGCTTGGCTTTTGACAAGAAGTGTTCTAATTTACATATACACTATATTAATAACAACTTAAAAAATAACAAAGACCATATCACTTAAAGAGCAATCACTTAAATCTATGGCAAAAAAAAAAATAATATTGTTTTGACTTACTATGGTAGTGTACTTCTATATAAACTGGCACAGAGCTTTCTAGCTAAGCTAACATTTAGAAACACACAACAAATACAAGTATTCTGCCAAGAATTTAAGAATTTTCAATGTATTTTTTTTAGGAATACAAAATTCTGTATTCAAGCACATACTACCTTTCAGGGAAGACAGAATTAAAAAAAAAAGTTAAATACAAGGATCTACTTACTTCAGAACAAAATTCTGTACTTGGAAGCTTAGGTGCACTTTCTATACTACCTCATAAAAAAACCTAGCAATTCAATGTTTCTCTTAAGTTTCCAGATCAAGTCAGAAAGCCAGGTGCAAGAAACCTCTATTTTAATTCCACTATGGTGTATTTTTAAAGTTCTGTTCACTTCTTGAATCAATCACAACCACAAGGTGCAAGACATTTTTGAATAAACAAAGTTATGATACAAGACTATTTTAAAGCTATAATGAGGTTACAACTTTGCAATTACTACACAACAGACAGACCCTTGCACCAACACAGAAATAAGTAAAAAATTCTAAAAAAGCTACAGCAGAGGCTAAAAATGCAATAATGTTTCTATTTTCAGAGCTAATCTCTATCTAGACAGAAATACATTTAGAAGTATAGCAAATACTTTCTGAAAGCTACCATTCCACTGCGGGCACACACAACTTTCATATGACGGGGCTGAGGTACAGACCAAGATTTTCAGGTGCAAACAGCCACATTTGGGACCAGTTTTTACCGTAAAACTTCAGGACATGTTAATTGCCCTATTTTTTCCACTGAATACCAATTCTTCAGAAGTAATTCTTTTAAAGAGAATTAAAATCCCTTTTTTTATATAAAGTCCAGGAATTTTTTTTTTTTTTTCGGTTCTTAGCCAAGGGCTTTTGCTTTCATTTGTTAGTAGAACTGACACACAAATAGGTTACAATAACAGTGACTACTTTGACAGCAATATTAAGTTTCTGGAAGAGACGTGTAGACAAGGTTTATCTACTACTATACTCTTAGCTTTATCAACAGCTTCCTGAAAGTGAAACGGAAATACCCTCGCAAGTCAAGTCAGTCAGCTCATGATAGCGAGTATTCAAATCCCTTCCTAAAATCAGAAGCAGCTGACACCTTGAAGTTTAGCATACCAGCTGAATTCTCAATGTAAACAATAGTGGAAGTTGAAAAAAAAAACCCAAAAACCCCACATCAGACACATATATAGTCTTCAAGATCATAAAAGTGGATGTTGTGAGTTGTGTTCTATTAACATGCCCCTATAAGAGTACTCAAAGTACATCAACACGCACACACCAATTCTTCCAGGTCCAAGCAAAGATGCCTTTGCAATACAAACCTAAACAATTATGTTGCTCTTGCAGGTCTTTACAAGTTTTAACAGTCTGAAACACATCCAAGTTTCCAGAAACATAAAGGTTTCCGCTAACTGATGTGACAGCAGGTTTGATCATCTTAAGTCTGCAGCTGGGGGAAGGGAGTTTAAGACTAGCAGCCAGTCACCAACACCAGATGTTACTGCCGTGCAGGCACACAAGAATGTCTCCTCCACACACTCAAGTCACACGCGCACACATACATATACAAGAAGGAGATGCAAAAAGTTCTTATCTTCCCCTGGGGATAAAATAGTGCAAAGTTGGAAACAAGTTTTTCCCTGATAAAACAGACTTACAGCAGAAATAAAAACATGCTTGTGTTAGATGTGGATCAGCAGCTTCTGATCCACATCTAACACAAACATGTTTTAATTTTCTCAAATTACAAAACCTCCAAAACAAAGTTACCTGTAACTTCACAAAAAACCCCATCCCAAACCAGAAACGCTAAACCTACCTTACCTGTAAGCAAATCCTTGTTTCTGTCAGGAGCACATGTACACTAACTACGGCGTAAACACTGCCTCTTGCACCCTTCCCCACCGCTCTAGTATCCCCCTCTCACCCCTAACCTGTCACCCTGTCCCACCTGCCCCCCCAGCCCGCACCTGTACGCTCCCCGCCGGGTCAGGTTCACGCCAAAGCTTCAAACCGCCGCCCCGGCGGGCAGGGGAAGGCCGGCTCCCTCCTCCGGGGACAGCGCTGGGGAAAGCGGCTCGGTCCGTTTCAAGTTTGTTTTACAAACACGTCCGAGGGAACACCAGAACCTGTTTACACACCACCTTGACCGCCGCCAGGAGGAGAGTGAAAAAGGCGCTGGCAAAAAAATGTTTTTCCAAAGAAAACCAGCCAGCAGTACCTCTGTCTCACCTCTCCTCTGCACCCCGGGCCTTCCCGGGGGCCGCCGGAACAGGCCGCAAGGCCACTCCGGCGAGGCGCGCAGCCCGGCGCCGCCCGGGAGCGGGGGCCGGCGGCAGCCCCGGCCGTGGGTGGCAGGTTTCGCTGTCCCGGCGCCGGGCCCGGGGGGAAGCGGCGGGCGGGGGCCGGGCGGCCGCGCACCCCCGTCGCAGAGCGGAGACGGGCTCGGCGGGAGGGGGGGGGGGGGGCGGGCCGCGGAGGCGGACGCCGCTAGGCCCGGGGCCGGACTGGGGCGGGCGGCGAGGCGGCGGCGGGAAGGAGCCGTCCCGGGCGGGCCGAGCGGGCCGCGGGGCGAGCTGCCAGCGGCGGCCGCGGAGGATGCGGGGCCCAGGCACCGCTGGGCCGCGGCCTCGGCCGGCCCCGGAGCGGCGCCCGGCGGCCGCCGCCGCCCGCAGCCGCGGAGGAGAGCGAGGGGCGGCGGGCCGGGTCGGGCCTGCGGCTGCGCTCCCGGCTCGGGCGCCGCGCGTCCCCCCCGCTCCCCCTCGGAGACAAAAGCAAACGGAAACCCGGCGGGACGGCCCCGGGCCCGCGGGGCCCCGCCGCGAGCCGCGCCACCGCTCGGCGCTCCCTCATCGGCCCGCGGCCGGGACGGCGGCGGGGCCCGGGGTGGTGGCGGGGGCCGGGGAGGGGGCGGCTGGGGCCGGACTCACCGCATGAATTTTTCTTGTCCCGAGGATCCAAGATGGCTGAGTATCCAGCACGGAGGATGCTGGGGGAGCAACCTTTACCCTCTGACCCGGCCGCCGCCGCCGTGACCCCGCCGCCGCTCGGCCCGGCAGCCAACGCCAAGGGGCGGGGGCAAGCGCCGCCGCACGGCCCGGCCCGGAGCTGAGCGGCCTCGCAGAGAGCGGCGCGGAGGGGCTGAAGGGGATGGGGAGGAGGAGGAGAAGGAAGGAGCAGCAGCGAGGCTCACTCGGTTGCGCTCCCTCCGCCTCCCGCGGGAGACGCGGCCCAGCGCTTGGGGCCGGGCCCGCGGCGGGGCACGTAGGCCGCGGAGCTGCCGAGCGCCGCTGCGCTCCGCGGGCCTAGGGCGGCCGGAGACGGCGGTACTGACAGAGGCGCTGCTGCCCGGACACAAGGGGCGACGGCGCCCGGCCCCCATTTTGTGAGGGGAGAGAGCGCCTCGGCCCGGGCCGGGCGGCGCGGAGGCTGGGTGCGCCGGGCCAGACGAGGTGTGGAGGCGAGCAGGGTCCGGGGGCAGCGGGGCTCCCCGGTTCTCTTCTCACCCTGCGGAGAGAGAAGTCCCCAGGGGTGCCGGGGGCTGTGAACACCTACCCTGGGCGGCCGCGCTTCCCCAGGAGGCACCCTGCGGTCCAGAGGGGCTGCCCCATCACCTGCGGCCCAGGCCTGTCCGCTCTCCCTGGGCTACGGGGTGCAGAAGGAACAGCCTGGCCTTGCAGTAAGCTGTGCGTGGTTAGCCTGCAGAGGATCTAGGTCAGAAACTTCTGTCCTGATGAGATAAATAGTGTGAAAGTCCCTATTTTTCTCTGTCAGTGAGGTAGTTCGGACAGGCAGGCCTTGCCATCCACTTCGTTAATAAAGTGGAAAAGCATTGCCAAGATGACAGAACTGAACTACTTTTTTAATTTGTAAACTCTGAAAACACGTATGTTATAACAGTGGCTCAAGTGTAGCAGATGCACAAAACACTCAGTGCAAATAATCCCCTTGAATTCAGTGAGACTTTCAATGGTATAAAAGCTAAGCCTGTACATCAGTGGTTACAGGATCAAGGCCAACATTATTTGTGAACTGACTTTTCTGCTCCATCAAGAAAAACCACGGCAATTCTACCGTAATTTTGTTATGAAATTATCCTAAACTTTAAAAATCCAAATAAAAAGATGAGCATGTAATACTCCACCAGAAATAGCAGATTTTCTTCAATAATTTCAGACCTGTGCTTTCTTCTCAGGTTTGACTTTGGAGCTCCGGACTGAATTTAAAAAATAAGTATTCAGTAAGTTACACAACAGTAATATTTTATAGAAACATCAGTACCTACAGTAACATGTCTGTCAACACAAACATGTTTTGAAGATGAAAGACCATAGTCTTTCATCTAAACTAGGAGACCAGTTACTTAATGCCATCACCTTTTTGTGCAGCACAATGTAATTGAAATGAATTTCTATATGCTTTGTCCAGGGAAATACTGCATTTTATTTTTCTAATATTTTAACCTCTCCTTTGTCACTGAAATATTCATGCATTTCCTATAAACAAATCATTATAACAAATTATTATAAACACTGTAAGTAACATCCGGTTTTAAGTAGAGTATACTGGAGTACTTTTGTTGTTCAGTTTGAAAAATCAAAAATTGTTTTATACCACATGACAGATACAAAGGCAGTACTTTTAGACTGAAAACAGTAATGAATCTTACTAAGCTTTACTCTTGTTAAATAAGGAGTTTTGTACTCTGATTGACCCTTTTACATCCATTTATAAACATTTCACTTCATTATGTTTCATTTTGCACTTTAATGGTCTGAGTTTCTTTTTCAAAAGCTAATTTTTGTTATCTTTCCCCAAAGAGAAGTCATTTAAGACTTACAATACCCGATGATATGATGGGAGTAAACTAAGCACCTGACATTGTCATTGCATCTGTGGACTGATCTCTCTGTCCATTACAAAATTACAGTTTACATGCAAATCAATTAGCATTTATTTGATAAGTAGCCTGTATAGTTTAACAGAGCTACAGAACGGAAAAAGAATAGGTTTTCTTGTCTTAGACTGGTTAGCTTAATATAACAACCTAACTAGCAATCACAATGTGTATAAATTGTGATTTAAATTCTGTCAGTTAAAAGAAATCTAACCTGCCCTTCTGCCTAAAACAGTGTGTTTAGTTGAGGAACATCCTTAGTGTGGCTGTAGTAGGTGTGTATTTCAACTTCCTCCTTTCTTTTCTTAAAGAAAGTGAAAGCTGTTAGCATTTTAATGCTTCAAAATAACCTTTGAAGCTGCTAAAGAGGATGTGTTGTCATGTTCATACATTTGTTACTTTTAGTTTCAGCCCAATACATTTTACTGCAATGGTGAGGCCTGTTTCACATAGTTGCACCTGCTAATTAAAGAGGTGTCCTGAGTTCATTTAATGCAATGGCTGCTAATTGTGTTGGGGACACTCCTAAGCCATTTTGAACCTTGTATGGTACAGTTTGACCTCTTTGTGGAAGTCTTTGTCTACAAACAGATACTCATACGTTATTTTTAATCTCATTTAATCAATGGTTTTGTTTGTTTGTTTTCTTGACTTACTTCACAGACTAGGCTGATACACATCGGTTTTTAGTCAACATGAGAATGTCTGTAGGACTTAATCTGCAGACGTTTGTCCATGACAGCACAGATGAAGGAATTATAGTACACGATGGCAGCAATGACAGAAAACCTGTCCCGTAGCTGATTGCACGTGCAGGCCCATGCAGTCAGAAATTCATGTGGTGCTGTTAAAAGTCAATGAGCACAGAGTTCTACCTAATCTCCATGAAAGCCAGGGCCTTAATGTGCATGTTCTGAAGCAGTCATGGCACTCGTCTACTGGCCGTTTGGATTTCCAGATGGCTATTGCTTCTGCTAACGCCCACAAAGGGCTAAAATCTGGCTGGAAAATTTGGGAAGAGGGCATCAAGAGAGATGAACGTGCTCAGAATCCCCCAATGCTTTATTGTCATGGCTCTGGGTGTTCAGTGGAAATTCTGTACGGTTTTTCTGAACCCCTGCTCCAGAGAGTTTGTGGATGCTCTTTGGCTCCATTCAAAGCATCACTGATAGATGTGGGCCATGAAGTTGGGAGGAAGGCAAATTGCCCAAGTATGTGCAGGGCACAATTAGGGTGTTCCACTCTGACAAAACATAAGATTAAATTACTCATAGTAAGAACCACCATCCTTGATCATGAGTGGAGGTAGAACATGGTGAATAGCCAAGCTTGTAAGTCATTTTTAAACAGAACAAAAAAGTGCATCGGAGCACAGCAAGGGTTTTTCCTTCTCCCGCCTACAGATTGTCCCAGTATTCCTCAGGAAAAACAAATACAGTGCAATCATATAGAGCAAGGGTTAGCAGCTTTTCAGTGGTAGTGAAACAGGTTGTATTTTTGCTTCTCAAACTCAATTAGAGTTTAAGTTGCTTGGAAGAAACAGCTGGAACCAGAAGATAGTGCCCCACCATTGCAAGGTGCACTTGATTAGCCAAAACAGTGAAAATACCACTTCTGAAGGAAGCAAAGATTTCTGATTTCTGCTGAACTCACAACTGTATGAGACTCATGAGTTGGGAGTGGCAGCTTCTCACAGACATCTTTCTTGCTGCACGATGTTCAGAAGTCTGTCAGTTGCTTTCTTTGGAAGAAGGTTGTAGGGTTACAGCACTGCTCTGCATTAATCTTTGCCCTAGAAGAATAGAGCAGATATTTTTTTTTTCCATAAATATAGCCCATTTAATTTTTTAAATATTTCTAAAAGACAAGGATAAAGGTGTGTCAAAGTGTACACCAAATCTGATATTAAAGATTTCACCACAATGAAGTGTTAAAATGTTTTTTCAAGAGTAAAAGAACTAAGACCTCTCATTTTCTTACTGTATTTTCTCATAATTCTTAATTATTACACTAAAATAGAGCACAAAATACTTAGATTTGGGAGGATTTGGTTAGTGAGGTTGACTTTTGCAAGTTACTTTCCAATTTTTAGTTTATTTAGGAAAGGTAAAGGAAGGATCAGCTGTTTCCATGGCACTGTCCTTATCTATCCTTTCACTCCTACAGGGGATTTCCAGGGATGGCTGCTGGCAAGGGAAGCCCTAGAAGTGCAGCTCCATTACTGTTTTAGTGTTAGAACACATCACAAGGTATCCACACAGATGGCCTCTCATCTGCTGGATTTGTAGTTTCCAGGAGGGAATATTGGGAGCAGAAGTATCTTTATCTCAGTCTCTCATATTTTTACTATCAGGAAACCCTATCTCAGCCTTCTGCTGTAGTGCCTTTGGTGTCTGATTTAGTGCTAATTACACCAGAGTACCAGGGGAAAAAAAATAACCAAGTTTAAAAAGAAATCTACCAATTCTGGAAAATAATATGACCCCAAACAGGAGATAAAATGTAAAATTTTCCAAAAATAAGATGCTTCATGCTGCTAGTAAATGAGAAGGTAAATCAACAATTAGAGATAGCAGCAGCTTCAAGTATTTCTTAAGACAAAGAGAAGAATAATGCTGCAGATGGAAATATGTTTTCCAGAGGAGAGAAAGTATTAGAGAAACACAAGTCAGTGCCAGAGTAGGTGTTGACTGACATTCCCAAGCAAGATTATCCCTGGAGAGATGGGAGTTACAGCGGTGGTGACAGGAGAACCCTTCCTATCTCAGTTCTCAAGACTGCCGTCAGCAGTGCTCTTGGTGGTGGTCATTGGAGACCTGTCTGGTCAGAAGTGCTGTTTCCCATTTGAAGCTATTAAATCATGTCAAAAGACAGACCATATTTTATTTCGGTTGTTTCAGGCTTTTGGGCATGACTTTTCCATGTGACTGACTGATGTAGTTACTATGAGTATGTGCTACACAGGACAGTCTCTCCATTAAGCTGCAGTCCCTATTGATAAAAACATAAACTTAAGTGTTTAAGATGATCATAATTAAATGTTAAGCTGGGAAGTAAGAGCTATTACAATGGTTTTGTAAAAAATGATCATCAAATATATAACCAGCAGCCTGGGGAAAGCAGTTACAGGATCTAAGGTAAAAGGGGGATTAGTTTCCCTTACGACTGGTCTCAGCTGGGGAAGGGAACAGCCTGGGGAGCTGGAAAGTGCTGGATTCTCATTCTTGGTTTTTGATGGTTTTTCATGTTTGTCAGTCAGGCCTATTTCCAAAAAGATGCTCTCCCCTAAGTAAGTGTTAATAAGCACAGCAAATGAACTCTGGCTACAGCAGATGATGATAGTCTGCCATCCCACCGGAAGCCAGAGGACTCCGGTATCGCTATCCCACCAGGCAGAGTGCTGGGAGCACAACCCCAGTCCTGTTCCAGCAAGTTGCCAGCGTGCAGCTGCAGAAGTTAGACCACCTTATGCCATTACCAGGAGTTTGATGGTGCCTGGAGAAGGGCTCCTGAGCTCCCCAGCGATGCTCAGGCCCGTGTCTCATTCTGGCCCTGCAGCCTGCAGATGGTTTCACATGTGGACAGACGTGGGGCTGCTTGCTGATTGCAGAAGTATTTGACTGGGCTTTGTGCTTGTTTGAAGAGGAGAGTCAGCTGTTAAGCTACTTTGAAAGCTTTGCTGGGGTCCTGATCACCACATTGGATAATTCTGAACATCGGCAGAGCGTCTGTTGTATTTTTCCCACTATAAGGCGAAAGGCTGCCAGGCACAGCACTGGTTTCTGTTACTGGGTTGAAGATCCAGGACAGAACGAGGCTTACAGGGGCTTGGAAGGGCTGGAGCCACCTGATTTCCCAAAGCCATCATCAAGTCATGTTTTAAATTGAGACTTCTTTACTACAGACTTAGGCAGAAAAAGCACATGCTTTTGCTCTTGCCAGCCTTGGTGTATCTGCCTGTTCATCCCAGTGAAGGCTAAAACCCAGATTGTAAATCCAAAGCTGCTGCTTACCTCCTTAGCCAGTTCTAGCAGGAAGATGGAATCATAGAATCATAGGATATCTCAAGTTAGGAGGGACCCATAAGGATCATCGAGTCCATGTTGCAAGGCCGATGAGAGAGGGAACTTTCTGCATCAAAGCTAATCTGTGTCTGCAACCAGTATACTGAACTGAATTACTTTCCATTCTGGCTTCCATAAAACCAGCTCCTGGTGTGCCTGGGAAATTCCAGTAGCCTTTACCAGGCAGGGCTGAGACTGAGCAGCAACCCCGCTGTATTACGGACTGTAATGCTCTGTAAGGGAGCAACAGCAGCTACTTCTGAGCTCTTTGCCTTCACTACACTGCCCTGCAAGAGAAATAATTATGTGCACATGTCAGCTCCGGACCCTCCAGAAGTTTCCTGGGTCTCAGTTTTGCTGCAGCCGATAGGATACTGGTTTATTAAAAAAATGCTCCCACAGCTTTGGATGCCACCGATGGTTCCCTACTATAAATTCAGACTTTTGTTTACCGTGCAGCCAAGCTATTTATAAAATCTCATGATACAGAAATTCAACTGTCAATATTTCATGCTCAAACGTTTGAACCTCTCCCACCTCTTCCCACTCCAGTCCTGCTCATCATTTTCAATACTCTTAGTGGAGGAGCTGCCCATATCTGAGAGCAAGAGAGCCAATCTGCTTGGGGAGACCAACTGACCGAGGCAGTCTGCTTCTTCCTCAGTCAGACATGTCTCTCAGCAGAAATAAGCTGAATTTTAAATTCAGTGGCCTGCCATGCTCCCATCACCTCCAGCAGAGCCTGGGGTTCCTATTGCAGCCCTGGTCCTTGTCTAGCTCTGCTTCTTGCTTGGGTTAGCACTGAGAAAAGAGACAGCATCTTCAGAAAAGAAAAGTAAGATTTTTTTCTTTATTTTTTCTCTCTCCCTCTTTTTCTTTCTTTCTCTCTCTCCTTCTTCTTTCTCTCTCCCTCTTCTTTCTTCCTTCCTTCCTTCCTCTTTCTTTCTTTCTCTCTCTTTCTCTCTTTCTTTCTCTCTTTCTCTCTTTCTTCTCTTTTTCTTTCTTTCTTTCTTTCTTTCTTTCTTTCTTTCTTTCTTTCTTTCTTTCTTTCTTTCTTTCTTTCTTTCTTTCTTTCTTTCTTTCTTTCTTTCTTTCTTTCTTTCTTTCTTTCTTTCTTTCTTTCTTTCTTTCTTTCTTTCTTTCTTTCTTTCTTTCTTTCTTTCTTTCTTTCTTTCCTCTCCTCTCCTCTCCTCTCCTCTCCTCTCCTCTCCTCTCCTCTCCTCTCCTCTCCTCTCCTCTCCTCTCCTCTCCTCTCCTTTCCTCTCCTTCTCTCCTTCTCTCCCTCTTTCTCTCTCTTTTTCTTTTGTGCTCTTTCTCGTCTCACTCTCTTTTGATTAATCTCTTTCTTTCATCTTCCTGTGTTTTTTAAATCGTACACACAGTGATATAAATATTGTTGCAATAAGCAGCCAAGTCCTTCCAGTACAAGAGACTAACCCCACTCCTGCGGTGGCTCCTGCGCAAACAAACTGCTGCGCCTTTTGGGGAGCCCCACAGGTTTTGGTGAGGGCCTGAAACACGCAGGTCGTATTGTGCAAAACTTACAATTACGATTTCTACATCCAGGACGTTTCCTGTTTCATTACATGTTGCGATAGCTACAAGTGAAAGCATTAAAGCCCCATTTCTCAGGCAGAAGCTGTGGCAGCTGGTGCCTGGGCTGGGCGCAGGGGCAGACCCGCCGAGACAGCCCTGCACGTTTTACATTCTTTTTTTTTCTAGATATAGTCCCAGCAAGCTTATATTCACAGCAAGCCAAAAGTAAGTAAGGGTGTAACACGGATTCCGAGGAGTAACTGAAATGATACAGTATCATGTACTGGCAGGAGTCATGTATCTCACAATATATGTTACTTTTTATATTATTCCTTTGATGTTAAGTCAGAAGAATTTGAAAGCTGAGGATACAATTCATCTCACCACCTTTATCTGTCTGAGAAGGAGAAGCCTAGTCTAAGCTATTCATCCAGTCTTCCTGCAAGTCAGTGGAGAGAGAAGGGGATGTTGACTCCTTCGGATTCCTCCCAAGGGTGGGTGTCTCTGCTGGCTGCCCGTGACTGCCGTGGATGGGATGTGTGGCACTCGGGTGGCTAGCGCTAGCTGGGAGAAATTCTGCCTTATACAGGCTGTTTATTACTCGTTCTGCATATTTAGGAGATGTTCACTAAAAAGTAAGTTTGCGAACAAATATAGAGATTTTCTTCTCAGGGCCTGTATTTGGAAAGTATGCAAAAAGGTGTCTCTTTTTATGTGCTATATGGTAAATCTGATCATGAAATATTATGTTGGCATAAGAAAATGGGAAGTATTCTCTTGATAGTAAAATTTAATTTAATAGGAAGATCCTAAATATAAAACTATGTAATCCTAATGTATATTCCAAAAAACAATTTCAGAAAAACCCTGGCTTTGTCAGAGCTGAAAAAAATCATCTGCGGGAAAACAATTTCTTAATGTGAAATTGTTATTAACTTAAAACGTAAGTAGCAGTTCTAACATCCTCTGTTTTCATACTGATTTAGTTATGTCTGGTTTTTTTACTGTGAAGGCATATTTATTTCAAATTCACCAGCATAAATACCTGTTACGAGCTCCAGAGATCAAGGTTCTGGCGTTATAAATACATAGCTAAAGACAGTCCTTTCTTGAGCACTTACTGTCAAAACAGACAAGACAGAAATGGAGGAGATGATGAAAAAGAGCTGAAGTGACTTGCTAAAAGTCATGTAATAGTCTCCTCTCCCAAGCTCCAGCGCAGGGGCAAAGCTGCTGACTGGGACTGCAGAGGGAGTAGCTTACCCTACAGTTAGCTTGGCCTTTCCAGCTCAAGAAACGTGTTCCCTAGGGAGAAAAACAATATGACAATTGGTTTATATTCAAACATGGAATATCCTGAGCAATAATTTTACGATTTTTCACATTGTTAGCATGGCAAAAGGATTTGTGATGAATAGTTGTGATTGACACATCCTTGTTAGCAATCTGTACTAGCGCGCAAGTAAAATACTAGCTGAATGAAGGCTGCTAGGTATGATGGGGTTTTTTAAAAAGTGTATAAATATGAAATAATCTGAGACATCTTCTTCAGCAGCCCAGGTGTACTCTGTCCCTCTGCCAACTTCCCCACTCAGCCCTGAGTTTTTCTTTATTGAGAACATTTATGGAGATTTCTCATGCCAATCCAGTGAAAAGATAGTTGGTGCTCTGAGCCTTGAAACTACTTGAGGTTTGGTCAGAAAATAAATCTGACTTCAAAGTTCCCAATATTGGCTCTAAAAGATTGTGGCCCCTCTTCTGTTGGTTCATATTTGGTTTAAAAAATGTAAATGGATTAATTTTGTAGGAGCAGGCTTTGTGCCAAATCAAGAACCTAGCTTCATGCCAGACCGTGTATTGTCCATCCTTCTGCAGCCAACATAAAATGAGGAAAAGCTACGAACTAGGTCTGGCTGGGTCAGCGAGCCCATACTGGAATGGACCAGACTGCGCAGTGACCCGGCAGCGCGTAGATCTGGCATGAGCCATCATGGCGTCACAGCCTGAGGGTAGATAGCTGTATTTCGGGTTGTTTGTTTGTTTATTTTACAGCTACTCGCATCACAAACTGACAAAAAGCTGCTTAGCCCAGGAAGCCCTAATAATTAGGTCTCTGTGCTCGGCTAACAAAGTTGTGTTGTTTTCAGGGAGGATGAGCTGTGGGAGAGGCCTCACATCTGCCTGCAAGACGTCAGATGGACCTACCCTGGGAGCACAGCCTGAGCGCTGCTCTGCTGCATGGCGAAGCACTGGGGAGTTTGGCCTTTGCTCTTCTTCCCCTTCATCTTGGGTGAAGCGCATGGGTCAGTTGTCATTCGTTGCCTTTGGGATACCTGAGATGGCTTTACTCTCTCCTCTGGTGCAGGTGAGGGTTTTACTGTCCTATCAACCATTAAAGCGGTATCTGTAGCCATCACTTCTGGTTGTTGAACGGCTAAAGCGATAAAAGAGAGTGCAATGTAGGACACTTCTTGCCAAAATCATCTGGGTCTGAGCTGAAACTGAAACACCAGTTACTAGGCATTAACTGCTGCTGGCTTAACTCTTCACGAGTGAATTCACATTTATGGAAGTAGTTTTATATACTCCCTTGTGATACCCATGGGCGTCCATAAGCAGGATTTAGGGAGACAAGTTTCAATGTTATTATCGGTATTATCATTATTATAGTTACTAATTGCCTGTAGAAGGGTTGTGTTTAACCGAGCCCGGGTTACAGTGTGTTAGGTCAGGACCTGCCCTGGAAGGTTCCCAGCTGCTGTGGAGCAGGGGAGGTGGGTTTCCAGCGCAGCCTGGGGCAGATCGCTCGAGCCCTTTTCCCGGGCAGATCTGACACCCAGAGGCAGCCTGTTTCCTCTGTGTTTCTTCAGATGGTTGCCCTGCCGCAAATGTCCAGCCTCAACTATTCATTCCACTATCTGTTGCCGGTGTAAATAAAGAAATGCGGGATGTCGACCAAATTTTCACTAGTTATCAGGAAATAAGTATCTCAATTCAAGTCTACTGTGAAGTGACTCCTGTGTCTTGGCTTCGTGGTAGTTTCAGTAGATCTTCGTGATGCAATAGATAAAGATTTTGTTGGAGGGAAGGGAGTAATCCTACTGCTAAAACATATGTTTCTAAGTTCACCATTGAACATTTTCGTAAGTTTAATCATACCTAATGCATTAAAGAATTTATCATTTGTAACATATATATAGTTAAAATCTCTGCGGTATAATATAGCAGTAACTTATACAAATTCATCTGGAAAAGTGCAAGCAATATTTTTTTTTGTTTACAGTATTATCAAGTATTTTACATTTTATGGCAGTTTGGGGAAAAGAAAAGCTATTGAGTTAGTTTAGAATAATTCCTCATTTGTATTCTCTAAACTGGGCAAACAGTCTTTCACTTCTCCTTTATAAGAGACATTTTATGAGCACTGGGGCTTCACCCACCCACAGCAAGGAAAATAAGTAACAATTGTGTTTTAAGGGCTGTGTCACATGCATGTGCATCGTGTGTGTGAATACTGTACTGTTACAGTTCTCTGGAGAGAAACAGAGCAGTTGTGGATCCTACTTTCTGGGATGAAAATAAAAGCTCGCTAGTCATCCCTGCTGCTACGTATTGCAGGACTTTCTTTTTCTTTGGGATTTCTTTAGAATAAGAGATGCCCAGTTACAGTTTTCATACAACCATTCCTTCCCTGAAATTCTTGTACATAAAAAGTAGAAATATTAGTTAAAAACAAAATATTTTTTAATACATTCTGATTTTTCTTGTCTGTCAGATATAGCCGGCATTGGGACTCATCTGCCAATAGAATTACTTCTCAAGTCCTAATACTTGTTTATTTTAGACTGGGAACTTTTCCAGGGGGAATATACCCTGATTATTGTATGTCAGTGGTGGAAGTATTGAAACACTACTTCTACACCAAACCAAAATTGCTGGAGAAATGAAATTCACTTCACATACAAAAGGAACCAAAATGTCATAACACAACAGAAGTATCAGAGATATTCACCTCCCTATTTGATTTCTATTGCAGATATATTGCTACTTTTCTTATAAGAATATTTTTCTGAATGCAAAGAATACTTTGCATGTAAGAATATTTTTCTGTTTACCTTTGCAACGGAGCGATCTGCAGTGATTTTCTCTTCACATCTTATAAAAGGAACATCTTTCATCCATCGATACTTTCTCAATCATATATGCAGCACTTAATTATTTTAGGTCTGCCTTCTGAAATGAAATTCTGATCTTGCATGAAATGCCTGGGGAGTGTCATAACCTAAGCCAGAAGTCCCTGCCAGATGTTCGCTGCATGGCTGTGTGGTAGGTGCCAGCACTGACCTGGGTGGTTGCGAGCCTATCCTGGGCTGGGGAACCTGCAGCACTGGTCCGTCCAGCTCATCCCCTGGATCTGTGTATCAGTATAGATAGTATAGATCTATAGATACATAGACCTATATATCGTGATCCACTACCTATATGTGGCATGCTCCAGTACAGCTGTGGTGAACATCTCTGGAGAAGTGGTAACCACTGAATACACCGTATTAGTTTAGCTTGTGTTGTCCCAGAATCCAAATCCTGTGGAAACTCTCATTCTGAATTAAACTCCTTCAACTGAGTAGAGGAATGAGAAATAAAACCAAACCTTAAAACACCTCCCCCCACCCATCCCATCTTCCCAGGCTCAACTTCACTCCCGGCTTCAACCGGGAGGACCGGGAATGGGGGTTATGGTCAGTTCATCACACATCTCTGCTGCTTCTTCATCCTTAGGGGGAGGACTCCTCTCATCGTTCCCCTGCTCCAGCATGGGGTCCCTCTCACAGGAGACAGTCCTTCATGACCTTCTCCAACGTGAGTCTCTCCTATGGGCTACAGTCCTTCACGACCTTCTCCAACGTGAGTCTCCTCCATGGGGTGCAGACCTTCAGGAGCAAACTGCTCCAGCGTGGGTCCCCCACGGGGTCACAAGTCCTGTCAGCAAACCTGCTCTGGCGTGGGCTCCTCTCTCCATGGGTCCCCAGGTCCTGCCAGGAGCTTGCTCCAGCGTGGGCTTCCCACGGGGTTACAGCCTCCTTTGGGTGCCTCCACCTGCTCCAGCGTGGGGTCCTCCACGGGCTGCAGGTGGAATCTCTACACCCCCTCATCCTCCCTCCATGGGCTGCAGGGGGACAGCCTGCTTCACCATGGTCTTCTCCAGGGCCTTCAGGGGGATCTCTGTTCCAGTGCCTGGAGCACCTCCTCCCCCTCCTTCTGCACTGACCTTGGTGTCTGCAGAGTTTCTTACATCTCACTCCTCTCTCTGGCTGCAAAAGCTCTCTTTAACTTGTTTTTTCCCTTCTTAAATATGTTATCACAGAGGCGCTGATTGGCTCGGCCTTGGCCAGCAGCGGGTCCATCTTGGAACTGGCTGGCATTGGCTCTATCAGACACAGGGGAAGCTTCTAGCAGCTTCTCACAGAAGCCACCCCTGTAGTAGCCCCCGCTACCAAAACCTTGCCATGCAAACCCAACACAAAGCAGCATAAGAAATTTAGCATAGAAACCTCTGTTTGATTTCCCTACCACATTTTAGCATTCTTTGGGATTTAGGTCAGTAATTTTTTATTGTTCATGATACTTCTTGTACGTCCTCATGGTTCTTCTGGGATTCCCTTCTAGGTTACTCTCTTCATCTAATCAGAGACTCTTTCTTTCTCTCTCTCCCCATCTGACCTTGGAAGTCAGATTTCTTTAGCTCCCTGTGGTCCAGCAGTGGCAAAGACCATTCTTGCCCATAAAACCTCTGTCTTTTAGACTGTTCTCAATGTCTCAGCTTTTGGCAAGCACTTTGATAACCTGGATACTTGTTTGGGCCTTTTTATTTGTTTCGTGTTCCCTGCTTGGTATAGTTCTGCACGCTCCGCTTGCCTCCATCCAGCTCCCTGGGACAAAAAGGATACTTCCAGGTACTGCACACTCTTTAGCATCCCCTCTTTCTTCTCAGTGTGAAGTCTTTATGACTTCTGTTTCTCCTCTTCACTCTTTTGCATGACAGGATTCTTACAAGCCTTTAGCTATTTTGCTGCTCTGGGAGGGAAGGGATTGTACACGGATTTCTTCAGCGCCATCAGAGCACATTGATACATCAGGGATTGCACCGACCCCCCACCATGCCAAAACAAGCTTTTGCCTCTGGGAACTCCACCTGGGCTGCAACTGCTCCTTTCTAACCTCAACACATCATGGAGCATCACCTCCAAGGCCAAGGATGTGGCAACCATGAAATCTCTCACCATGGGAGGTAGGGATGGCTGGAACAAGCCGCAGGCTCACCAGCACGCTGCCTGTCATACGTACAGTCTGGCTCTGGCTCTCCTCGGCCTTGGCTGTGCTCACAGTCATGCTTTGCTGTCACACATAAAGTTGTGTCCTGGCAGTGAGAAGGCGAGAAGCTGAAAAAGTGCTTGGATTAGGCAAAAGTCTGGAGTTACTGATCGGTAGCTACACAGACACACACAACTCTGGCCACCCAGGACGTGTGACACTTACAGGAGAACAATTCTCTGCAAATGATGCCCCTCTTTAACGACTCTTGTTCCCTCCTTTTGCAAAAAAAGACTGCAATAAGAGAGAAGAATAAAGACAGAGTCAGCAGTAGTTGGCTCTTTTACATTTTGCTCCTTACACCTGCCTCTGTCTGAAAGAACTGCGACAGGAGGATTCAGTCTAAATAACTGCAGCCTTGGTCAATAACACAGCACTTTCTTTCCTGGATATGTGTTTTATGCACTTCAGCTTCAAACTCTAATAACTTCCTAGCCAGCTAGAAATATGGTGTTCATGTTTAAAATGTAGATAAAAGGTTTTGCTTTCCTGAAACATCCAATTATGAACAAAGAGGATGACATTTTTCCTTGAAAGATGCATTTACGTAGATGTTTTGGTTTGAAAGCAGAAAAATGTTCAAGAATCTGATCCACATTCAGACACCAGTCATGTAAGTCATCCTCTAGTATGAAGAATTCGAACAGGATTTCTAATCTGATGACTCTGAAATGCAAAAAACCCAACAGCCTGAAACCCCTGCAAAAGACAAAACTCCCACCCAAATCTTGCAAATAATTGTTTCCTCTTTGCTCACTTAAAAATTCAATCCAACAGTTTCTCACATGCAGCCACTAAACTCTTATTTAAAATTTTCAGGATAATCTACTTCTGGCCTGCAGTGACATGAACACGCTCCTCTACCCATTTGGCCCAGCAGATATTAACCTCAGTCTAAAATCATTAGCCGAGCGCGTTGGCACTAAGAGCTCGCAGGTGCGATGCCGCCGACCCCAGTGCCGTTGCTCCTGAGCTGAAGTCAGCCAGATCCCTGGCACGGCTATGCTGCTTTTCATCTGTTCACATGGCACCCTGCCCACTGGCAAGGGCTTGTGCCAGGCTTAACGACTCACCAGCGCCAAACTAGGACGGGTTTTGGTGAGCATCCCGTGACAAATCCCACCACAGGCGCCGCTGTATTTGGGCCGCTGGGACACGGGGCTGGTTTAGGATACAGGCATCGGCGAGATTGTCTGTTATCTTGCAACAAATAGGAGTTTTGGGGGTTACAAATGCCTTCGCTCACTCACCTGGGTTTCTTTCCTGCAGCGTTACCTGGCGAGTGGCTATTGAGCCTCAAGGGGAGACGGGGCAGCAGGGCAGCGGTCGGGAGGGCGCTGGTCCCGGCTCTGCAGGAGGTGGCCGGCAGAGCCAGGGCCGCATCCCACCGGTACACCAACACCCGTTGCCACCACGGTGTGCCACGGCAAGTTGGCATGTCATGCTGCTTTCTCAGGCACCTGCCAGTGGGAAATACAGAAAGCTTTTGCTAGACCAATCCTTTGAAAGCAGCAGGAAGCTTTGAGATGGTATAGGCAGAGCAAGTGCTATTGCTGGGTGTAAAACTGATTTTGTAAAAGGAAAAGGAGTTGTAGTTTTGCACTGCATGAAACACCTGAAGAAGGCCATAAGGTCTTGACCACCATTTTGCAGCCTGAAGCTGCTCAGGTGCACATCTGCAGAAAGATAAAAATACAGTAGTGAAATACAGTACAATGCCTCGCTGTGACCCTCTCTAATTGAAAATAAGTTCCTTTTCAACTAAATATCTTTTAGCAAGATACACAAAATGCATATGTAAGAGTGTTGTACTGGATGGTGCCTAAGATATATCTATTCATTTTTTCAGACATTCAGTAAAACTTTTAAGACCATCCAACTTTTCGAGACTTATCCATCTTACATGGATGGACAATGTGCGGAAATAACTGGCAAAACAGTTATGGGATTGAAAACGTTAGATCGGGTTTCGATCAGCTTAGGAGCAGGATAATGGCCAACTTGTCAGATAATTTATTTGCAATGAATAATTTAGTCTTAATTATAATCAGCAAATGTTTTAATCCCTTATATCTTTCACTAATCAACCTCACTTAGCATATGGGGAATCAAGATAAATTCACTCTCTTAATTAGAAAATCAAAAGCCTTTCTATGCTTGTTGGTTGATGACAGGTCTCATAAAAGCACGTCACCGAACTGCTGATGTTTCAGAAATTCTGTCTTGTACAATGCAACTCCTTTATTGCATGAGGTGTTTTCAATCATGAGATTAAACTCTGCAAGCATGCCTGATGCCAGCGCAGCAGCACTTCTGATGGTGCTCTTTGACCCCAGCCATCTTTTAGACATCAGCGGTCGTTGCTCTCTGGCACCCAGGATGGGGTTCGAAGTGACACGGCAAAGGTCGCATGGCACGTTATGGCAGGGTCTCATTTTTCAGATGCCCTTAATGGGCTTGGTGCCTTTTCAAACAAAGAGACTTAAGATGCTCAGGAGAATATGATCCACTTTTGGTAAAAGATGCAAAAGAAAAAAAGGCATGTAGGATATTTTGCTACCAGAAATACCAGCTTTTAGAGAAGTATCTTCCCCTTGACAATATGCTACTGTATTTTCTTGTGTTTTCTGAGTAGCCAGACTAGAGGAGGTGGGGTAATTGTTAAAAATAATAGCACAGGATGGAAAAAGGGAGTCCTAGCTCTCAGGTTCTGAGAAAGACAGCCAGGGAGTTGTGTGGTTACTCCAGAAAACTTACTTAAATCAATATGAAAACATATGACATTTCATATTGAAATGAACAATTTTAAAGTGTTTCCTTGTACTGAAGAGACCACCTTGGAAAGATATACGAGTATAGTGGTCACAAAGGACCAGTTACGGAGTCTTGAAGACTAGGAAGTTGAAAAGGGTTGGGCAGCACCAGACCTACGACCGCAGAAGGAGGTCCACCTCTTCCCTCCTGCTGCTTGCCATCTTGTCTGCACAATCTCCAGCTGCAGCTACGCTGCTCAACAAGACAGGCCGGGGAGCCTTTTCCCGCCTCTGAGGCTGACCAGTAAGCCGGAGCCCGCCTTTACCACCCTGACTTTTGTTCCCCTACACAGCCGCAGCACGGGCACGCTCAGCGTGTGTGCTGGGGACATGCTACCCCCCAGAGCAAGCCCAGGCACTTCTCAGAGAGTGCCAGGTGTCTTGGGCCAGGAATTGAGTGGTGTAGATGGCTGAGCCAGGGCTCAAGCCCCTACCTGCCTTGTTTGATTTACCAGTAGACATATAGCTTTAATATCTGCTGTGGTGTTGTATTGCTCCTACTAACAGACAAGTTAATGAGGTTATGGGAGACATGGGGAGATGACAATTTCGCCTCACTCTGGAAAGAATAGCTCAAACAGCAGGGAGGTAAGGAAGGAAGCAGGTTCTGCAGATAAATTATCTCTCCCATTGGAAAGGTGCTTGTACAAGTAAAAGTTCCTCTTCCTTTTTTTCCCTACTTCTCTTCCTCTTTTCCTATTCTAAATTAAGCAGAGTATGACAAAGGTTGCACCATGGCCATGCATCTCTCCCTCCCCGAACTGTCCAGAAACCTTTGTTCCTTTTTCAGACTTAGAATGAAAACAATATTAATACAGAACAACCCACATGTTGTCCCAGAGTCAGGCATCTGGCTTCTTTAAAACTCAAAACCTTTATCCAAATCAGAAATGCTTTAGGAAATGAAAACAAAAAGTGAAGGATTTTTTGTTGCTTTAGGTCCACCCCCAAAAGAGGTGATAATGTCTAGGAGCAGCTCCCTTCAGACACTTTCTTTTTTCTTTGATGCCCCAAACTTCTTCATTTCCAGTTGTCTTTATAAGTGGTTCTTTCCAGTTGTAATATTTCTAATAGATAAAAAACAAGAAGAAAGAAAATTACATGATTTTCCAATTTTTCTCCAGCTGTGGATCATAGTTAATACCCATAGCCTAAAGTGTTCATAAATGTGAGTTATCATTATCCTAGTAATGGCTTTTCATTTCCTGAAAACCTGAGCAGTTGTCCATCCTTCTCAAAAACAAAAAAAGAAGAGTACAAAGCACTTTAGATGTCAATCTCCAGAGCAGTAGCTGAACGTTTCCACTGTATTTTTGCCTCATAGTGATGACATTTGTTGCTTTCACCATTCCAAGGAACCACAAGTAAGATGAGGTCACTGGCAGCTCTCAGATGGGACACCTAAATTACTAGAGCAGAGATGTCGGGGGGGTGTGTCGGTGATGCTGGTGACTCACGATGTGACACATTTCCTTCTGAGTCACGGCTGAATCAGTGGCCCATCAGGATGCCAAGAGACATTGGTAGGGGCTGTCTCTGTCTCCTGAAACCAACAACAAAGTCACTTGTTAACAGTGAGGTTCTTCAGCGCTTACTGGCTGACCTGGAGAGAAACCAGAGGAAAATTCCAAAGCTTTTCTCTAACAGGAGCATCTCTCTCAGAACAGGCTGTGTTTATTCTCTGCGCTGTGCTTAGGTTCTTGTAGGTCTCTTGATCTTGGCAACTCACAGCAGGGTCCCCTAGTCATCACCCATTGTGCAGTAACTTGCAGCTACACAGTAGGCACCTTCCACCAGGATTAAATCCTGGCACGTGCTGAATTTTACTCTGAGGGTTTTCAGCACTGAAGCTCTGACAGTAATATTATGCCATAGATTTTTTAGATCGAGTCACTTCAGTGAAGTATTTTGTAATGGAAAGGACAGTGTAATTCACTGGTGCAGACAGTAAGGGGCTATAACCCTGACTTCCATACAGAAGAAGAATCTTCCCAGGTCTAAGAAAATCAAATTCCATGGCACGCTGCTTTGAGGATATAAACACTAAAAGGAATAATTTACTGATAGTGAACCAAAATTAATCAATGATGCACAAAAATATGTATTTTAAAGTAATACTTAAATACAATAATCTCAAGCAACAAAGAATCCATGTTTTAGCAAAAATCTGTCATAGTAGTAAAAGCTTGCAGAAAGAGGTAATATTTTATTAGGCCATCTGCAAAAACTAAAGAAACTTCTGAGCACACAGATATATATTTGATATAATGTTGTTAGACTGAGATAAGAATTGTTTGTCTGACAGCATGTTCATTTAATTCAACTGTATCAGCTGATTGAATAAAAAGTATTATGCCTACCTACATACTTTATAGTTAGAAGTGAAATGTAAGCCATCACACTTCTCACTGTTTATTTTAAGGGCAGCAATATTAGTTCACATTACTTCTGCTAGTAAACTTAGTTTCCTTGACATTCTTTAACTGTATATCATCTTCATAATAAAATTACTTTTAGAAAATAAAATAAGCTGTAATATACTTAAAATCAAAATGAGCGCAAGCACCCTGCAAAATTAAACAATCATTTGATGATACCTAGCCAATGCTTTGTTTTGTAGGTGGATAGCTGACAATGAGAAAATAAACTGTGAACTCTGTACTTTAAACATACAACTTAAGAAATAGTAAAAATAAAAAGGAGTACACCAGGCCATGCAGTCTGCTTATGTCAGAGATTTTTAGCGTTTTAGAGGTATATTACTTCACATTATTATGTGTAAGGACTCAGCAGATTAGAGCCCAGGAATTCTCCAAGAAAAAGCAGACATGTTATAGCAATTAGTTTTAGTTATTCAGTGGAAGATGTTACGCTGGAGTCACTGGGCTAGTAATCAGCATCAGAAATAAATCTTTGACATGATGAAATCTTATGCCAAACTTTTATTTCATCTCATATTTTGTTGAAATCGAAATGCTCTTACAAAATATTTTTATTTCAATGACACTATTTTCCAACAGAACAAAGTTCAGCCAAAATGCTTCTGACCAGCTTTTCACATATTACTTTAAAATAAAATATGCAAGAATCAGTAATTTCAACATATTTCAATAGATAAACTCTTAAAGAATACTATACATACTATAACCTGAATCTGTGATGTTTGCCTATTATGTTACCTTTGAAGTACTCAGCATATTGTTACCTCTTGTTTCAGTAAGATGAAAGCAAAAACATTCCCCAAATGGGAAATTCCCCGTAGGTGACAATTTGGAATTCATTCACTCCTTTAATAATTGCTTTCAACTTCTTCTGGAGACTCGGTTTCAGTGACTATTAATGCCCTGCACTTGCGAATAGGACTCGACGGTGCTGAGATGCATCTCTGAGTAAACAGACTGAAGTGTCAAACCCATGGGAAGGTATTTTGCAGATGTCGTTTACTCCTGGTAGTGGTCAGTGAAGTAAGCACCACGGTAAAACACAAGGGTACGTGCTGCAGGGATGACTGAGTTGCAGCGGATGGCAATACATGCGATTTGGGTATCATCTCCCCCGTGAGCAGTTTCTGAGCCCTCTAGTGGCCCTCTCTGTGTTTCACTAGCCACCAGAGACACCACGCATGTGCTGGGATGGACCTCTCACAGTAGCCAGGGGAACCAAATCCACGATTCTTTCCTGTGATGTGGTACAAGTACAGAAGGCAAGGCATCCCTGCCCTTCGCTTCACCTCCCTCCTAACAGCCTGAGAGCGCACACGGTCGCACAGCAGTGGGATGCTGCCCCTGCCCGTTGCAGCCATCCCTGTTTCCAGGCGTTTCAGTAGCTATGGGCACACTCTCCTCCAAATTTTTGGTGGGTGTCCGTGCTGAGCAGGCTTCCAGGTCACCTCACTGCTTCCATTCGCACTGCTTTCCCTCCCAGGAGGGAACTGAGAGAGGCGTGCATTGGTGAGAGCAGGAGATGAGGTTGGAGGTGCAAGCTGAGAAGACCGGGGCTGGTTTCGGGCTCCCCAGCTCAGTTCTAAGTCTGAGATCACATGGCCACTGCCCCTAGCTGATAAATCACGTCAACTGCCTCAAAATGACTGGTTTGTCAGTCCTTAATCATTTATGGCCAAATGATTAGTTCTTTTTCATGTTCCTAGGGAGTCTCGAAACCAGAAACAGCCTGAGTACTTCTCCCTGTGTGTGTAAAACAATTTCTGTGACTACCCATCCAGTCAGCTATAAATAACTCCAGTCCCCTGTGATTACCACATTATAGTGGGAAGCATTAGTGAGATAATTTCAGGCACCCGGCCAGCTCCTAACAGCACTCTACGTCCCGTCACATGGATCTCTTCTAGTATCTCCTCATGAAAGTTACCACCACAGAATAAATGTTCACTCTGCTAATGCTGTGACAACACATGTTAAAGCATGGGAATGACAAATACACACACACACGTGTGCATGCATCATGCAGCACACTAGATAAACATAGCTAAACTTGGTTGTCCTTCACACAGTCTACAGGCACCAGAGCTTGGTGGCAACACCTTGGTACTAGCACGAAAGACCTTTGACGAGCCCATGTTCAGGGCATCGTTGAAGGTTCAGCAAAGATGAAGCAGAGCTTAGAAGTATGAAAATGGAAAATGTCATCTGTCATGTCGGATTTAAGGGGCCATTTGCCAAGTGAGAACACGGAGCACGGCTGACTGAGCAGCAGTGTGACATCCTGAGAGGACATGAGATGGAATTCATGGGCGCTGCCTTCCCCACTCCCCACTGCTCGACCCCACCGGGTCCCGGCACGTGTGGCGAGTGGGATGCACCATCCCACACTGAGTCCTGGGACAAAATGTCCATCCACATCTGGCCCAGGACATCCTCCCTGGTCCTGAAACAGAGATGGACCTTCCATGGTTCAGCATCTGCATGGCACAGATGAAACTGAGCTCTCTATCTCCTCTCTAGCTCTGCACATCAGCAGGACTTTTTTCCCCTAGTAAGGTTTGTAAAGCTACAAGCACTTCATGGTATCACATGCAGCTTCTTCAGCAAAAAGTATACATCTAAGCTCTTTGCCTTCCCACAGTCCTTGGCTTTTTCACTTTATTCTGTCCTTTTCTATCTTTTGAAAAGGAAAAAACAAATAAAATAAAGGGTTTTCTCCCTTTCTCTCCAGTTTTCTTCCCATTTTTTTTTCAATGAAATCTTGTCAATAAAAATTTAACCAACCATTCTTAATTTTGTTTAAGTTCTTCACCAGAAGAATAATGGTTCTGCTGTTGTCACGCAGTTTAGATAAAGTAGTTCATCCCACAAACAAAACAAAACAGTCACAAATGTTAATGTGTTGTAACAGATCTGACATATAGTGATGTATTTTCCTGACAAATTAAAAGACCTTTGAAATATCAGATTAAAAATATCATAGGATATTGGTGAAAGCTTCTCACTTGCATAGACAAAAGTTAAAAACAAAGAAAGAGTTAGACTAAAATACGCATATCTTCAAAACACTATTATATTTTTCAGCTGTTGTGTTTTTAGCATTTTGTAAACCGCAGAAAATTACTTGACTAAGTCACATAAAACTTAGGCAAGATTAAAAATCCAGAGTATCAGTCCAGGGATTTTATTTGATCATGCCTTGCTTAGCTTCAAAATGATTTTCTACTTCAGTGGACTTTGTGGAAGCAAGAGCTTTATGGTGCATATCTGTATCTGTGTTTTGAATTTCACACTGAACACTGCAATTATATACTGTGATATTAGTATTCATAATCTGCTCTCTCTGTGGTGAACATCCTCATCTTAAAGTAAATTTCACTAATAAGTGACCTGATAAAACTCGTGTACAGGAGAACTGGTTTTTTGGGGTGTCTGGAGCAGTATGTGATTGAGTGCAGCTCATGGCATTATATAAAAACTAAGACAGGCCTAGGAAATTTTCTGCTGGATTTCATTGCAGAAGAAAGCGGTAGAGCAGTGATGGAGTTGGGATGAGTGGGGAGACTGAAAGTGTGGGATCCAACCAAATAACCTTTGAAATCGTAAAGGCAGCTGTGACTCATGAATTTTGTCTGCGAGAATCTGGGCAGACAGTGCACATTTATTCTAATTACTCTGACCTTCTGAATACATTATACAAGGAAATACTTGTCAACATTTTATACTTTGTAGACTCTTTTTGTTAAAAACATAGATTTTAGCTGGTTCATAAAGAACGACAAGTGTCTTTTAAAAAGTTTTGTAAGTAAGTGCGTGATTACTATTGCTTTTGGAAAAAAAAAATCTGTGAATGGAGTGTTGCATCCTCACTTTAGATGTGGCTCGTTTTACAAACAAATTTGATTTAATAAAGTCTAGGCAAGAATGGCAGCAAACAACCCTCATAAAATATTTTTTAAAAAAATTTCCCCTCTGAATTATGCATTCAAATCGCACCAGAGTACATAGTGTTCTTGCATGTTTAATGAAAATGAAAATTTCGCCAAATACTACTGATGAATAAAATATAAGTATTTTCACACATCCCTCTACTCAGATTCATGAACGCTATAGGCTACATGTATAGAGCACCTGCAGCTATACTGTCGTTGAATGTCCAAGGTGATTACAGCACAGACAGGCTTTTCCAACCCATTACATACCATACTCAGCGTCTTGTATTGGAGACGTTCCTTTGAACACATTAGCTTAAGTGGTCTGACTGAAGCACGACATTACCAAAGTGGCTTTCTGCATATGCGGTCAGTTGTGTTCCGCAGCAGCGCAGGTATGGAGCTCTGCTGTAACGGGGAAATCCCGATGCCTCCACAAGACTATAAGGAGCTGACAAGACAGAGCATCTGCTGCTCACCCTGGACTTCTTTTTTCTCTTCTGGAGAAGAACAGGCACGGCCAGAGAGTAATTTGTCTTACCTAGCCACATCACAGAAATCAACCTCTGTAGGCTTTTACTTCATTGCATCAGCTAGAAGAGGGACTCAGCTGCCCTAGACTGGACACCTAATTTTTAGGTCACTAAAGCCAGGTGAGATGGCTCCCACTTTCAGTTATTCATGGACTGAATAACTCCCACTTTCAGCCAGATGGCTCCCACTTTCAGCCAGGCCATTTCTAGCCCTCTAAGAACTGGGGTCTGAGGTTAACCTGGCTGTCTGAGGTTCCTCCATGGAGAGTGGGGAAATGGAAATGCCCAGGAATATGGACATGGTCTACAGCATCAGGGCTGAACCACCTTTGGGGGCCTGAGGCGGTCCCCATCATCCCGAGCAGCAAGTGTAGACTTGCATATTTCTCATCCTGAAAAGCTTAAGTGAGAGGAAATCTACCCATAGCAGCTGCAGATTTCAGAAAATGTAACATGCGCTTTAGGAAGTACCCAACAGATCACAGTTTGCCAAGCCACAGTATTTGCCCACCTGTGGCAAAGCCTGATCAGTGAGATATCCGCATCCCCACAGTTCCTTTCATCATGACAGTGGTTCCCTTCAGATTTTGTGTTTTGTTACAGACCATTTTGTGCCCTGTGATCATCCAGACCTGATCCAAACCCCATAAGGTAAAAACCCAACACCTCTGAATGGGCTTTGCCTCCTTTGTTGATAAGGTTCCCAGGTTTGGCAGGGCAGAGCAGATGCTGTGCAGAGGCTAACCTGCAGGAGTGAGCAAGAGGATGTTTAATCCTCATCACTTTTTTTCTCCTACACTCATATAAAAGCTCACATGATTTCCTCTCTTATTAGCACATTTGTCTAATTTTCCCTGGCTACATTCTGAAATGCAGTATAAAAAAATCACAACAGCAACAAAGTGCTTATTTTGCAACTGTGCGGTTCTTTGTCATTCCACAGATGGAGCTATACTGTTGTATACTAATCCTTTTTTATTGCAATAACTTTTCAGTACTTGGACGTTTTGTACATTTGTCATAGAACTCTCCCAAAAAGGGCAAAAGAAAAGAAAAAGTAAACCCCAGCTTCCTAGAGATCACCCACAAATTGTCTTTCCAAGATTATCGCATTAGCACAGCAGATTAGCTTGATAGATTGAATTATAATGCGCTCTCATTTTAGCTAATGCTGCTTTACTGAAGGGGCTAACAAACTTAATTCTGTCCAGGGCAGGATTACCTGACAGAGTAACTGAGTGATTTTGTGTGCTTATAGATAGGATGAAGCAGATATTGATTCATTTCTTTGCTCTATTTGCATTACTTTGTTGGAAATTACTTATCCCTGGACTGTTGTTGGCAAGGGCTGTGGTGTTCTCCCACCGCCTGGAGGGGTTTTGCTACTGGGTCCAGGGGCTGAAGCCTCAGCCTCAAGCAAGATGTGTTTTAATGACATCTCTGACCACGGTCCCTGGTTGCCAGCACTTGCCTGCCCCTGTGCAGAGTGGGATGGCTGCTGGTGGGATGCTGGTCCCAAGGAGCCAAAGTGCTTGCCCAGGAGCTTGCCCAGATGGTGAGAGCCTTGCCCTCCCTGCTCTGGGCTCATCCCATGGCTTCTGTTTTTAGCTTTTACCTGCTTTGTTGAATGATGGCAACCCCCCCCCACTCCAGGGCCAGGGCCAAACCACCTCTGGGTTTGTCCTGTCGCTGTCAGACTCTCACGTCGGTGGGCAGCCTGCCAGCCCTCACGTCCTGCGGTCGCCCCGGGAGGTATCGCCCTGGCTGGGCAACCTCACATTTACTCCGCAGTAGACAGTCATAGGTTAGCAGGCACGTACCAAGGCTGTGCCAAGGTGCAAGAGCCAAATCCGTCTGGGCAGCAATAACAAGGCAGGGCAGTCACTGGGTGAGTGGCAGGGCTATAGTTGGCCCAACCTGGAGTAGAGCAGAAGCCAGTGCATGTGTAACCTTCCTCTAAAAGACAAACTCCAGACCTTCTCATCTTTTTAATTATATGGTCGATACCAACAATTTAAACAAACAATTCTTTTTTTTTTTTTTTTAATATATATATTCATCATTGCAGTGACCACGCTGTGGAGCCTCATGCATTTCAAAGGCTTTCTCTGCTAGCAGGAATGGAGTGGCCATAGTAAGGCTTCTTTGAAGAAGAAATGCTAGCAGTGAAAAACTTTCATAGCTTGCTGCTGGCTTCAGACAATCTCCACAGTGTTAAGAAGCAAGAGAGGACATGAAAGAGGGAAGATTCAGGCCACAGGAAAAGACTAATGGATGATCAAATTATGTATCCTAAGAAAGTTCTGTATGTGGGGCTGAGTGGCAAAAGGACTCTAATTCTCAGGGAGTTTAAATTATTAATGTCCTTGTAAAGAAGCCACTGTAAGGTCTTTTCTACTCTCAAATACAGTGAAAAACATGTCAAATAAGAAAATATTGAAGAACAAAATAATTATGGCAATCTAAGTGGGACGGCACAGCAATCTCACTGGGAAGGAAGAAAATTTTTCATTGAGAGCTAAGGCTTATAACACCTAGACCTTGTTCTGTGATACTTTTGTCCATGGACTTTAAATTGCTTTACCAAGGAGCCTAAATTTCCCCGTTTTAGAGAGGAGGGAGCTGAAAGAAGTTAGAGACAAGTCTTTGAACAGGTGATCGCTCATTTTCTTTGCCCCGTTTGACATCTCTGCAACATGGCTCTTAAAGATTGTGGAGCACCACAGACTCCAACTGATTAATTTGTTTTGTAAGAGCTTGAGAGGGATTTGCATTACCAAATTCACCCCAGGTAACAGTAGAAGAGCGTGAAATGACAAGTATGTTTCACAGTTCAGCTTGGCATCCCTCCCTAAGGAATATGTGCTGGACATTAGTTCTAGTCGAGCCATTTTGACAAAAAACAAGGGCTAACATATGCAGTGGCAAGACTAAGAATCTAAATAAATGTTGAAATCCAGCTCTGTTAGTCTGCCTATCTTAAAATAGCCTGCCCTACAATAATAATGCTACTACATTTATATAACTGACAGCAGGAACATCAAGCAGATCTGAAGCATAACTGGTTTTGAGACTATTTGGTGTTCCTATACTTCGGCCACTCTCTCTTTTCGAGCTGCCCATCATCTCTTTGGAAGTGGGATGCACAACCTGTGCAAACAAATCTCAGGCTGTGGCTGGACCATGCAGTGTGGGTGTTAGTCAGGTTCCTGGAGCCAGATCAAAACCACACTGGGCACCAGCATGTGTCCTGTATAACATGCTCATTAGTTCAGCCTTGCTTAAAAAGTATTAATGAATTAACTCAGCACCAACAGTGTTTAGGTCCGATCACATATTGTCTCTCTGTGCCACTTTTAGTTTCTATCAGATCAGGTAATGCCTGTGTTCCCGCAGCTGGGATGGAAACAAGATGTGGCTGGATTAACCCATCTCCAGCCTGCAGATGTGCCTGGACAAGGCTGAAGTTGTTCTCCTGCAGGCTTCAACACTAACCCAGTATTAATGAATGAGGAATGCCAGACCCACTGACTTCTGCAGGCCAGCGTAAAGGACTAAGCACTCGTGAAAGAGTTGTGTCCAACCCCGAGAGGTTTTCTCTGTAAGCCTTTTGTTCGAGTTAAACACACATACTTCCTTTTTCAAATGACATTTTGTTCTTATGAAGGTTGTGGTACTGACAAACAGCTTTGCTCAGCAATAAACCCTGCATGAAGAGCGCAAAATACGCTGCCCTGGCAATCTGCCTGAAGCCCATTTTGCTGAGATTTGCCTTAAAGAGGAGGTATGGAAGTCTCCATTGCCTTCATGGCGAGCCTGCGATGGAGACGTCCCTGGCACAAAGACCATAAGACCTGCCCAGGAGCAGGGTGGACCCAGCGGTAGGGAGCTGGGTGTCTGGGCGCAGGGGGGACTCTGGGAGCAGAGCTACGGGAGCAGCTGGAGGCTGAGGAAAGAGGTACCATTTCCAGCATCTTGTTGCCATCTTCAAAATGGATAAGGCAAAACCTATCCTAGACTAGTTCAGACAATGCACAGATCACGCGTGTCAAACAGTTCTACTTCTTTGCATCAACACAAAACCAAATACATGCTTTGCTTCTCAGAGTTTTAATCTCTGGGTTGCTCTGTGTTGATTTTTCCTATTGGAAAAACCTACCTCACCTCCTGTGAGTTTATCCTCATAAGTGTCCCTTTAAAAAGGGAGAGAAAACCTATGTACGGAAATATTTTTCAAGTTTATATATGGAGGCTTACAATTATCATTGAAAATTTCCTAGCACCATTAATATACGGAATAGTTTCTGTGCTCTTATTCAAGTACAACAATTTATCTTCCTGGAGTACTATGTTGTTGCAGGGAGTTCTCAAGATCAAAGTCCAGCCAGTATAAAGACATTATCTGATCAGCTCCACGCTGCTAGCGATTGAAATAGAAATTTAATACTACAGGAAAAGAATGCAGTAGTTCCTGCTGTAAAACTTATTTCATAATACTGGCTGACATATATGGCGTTTTAAATGCTGGTTAGCATACCACCCTACACTAGTTGATTCCAGCTGCTGCAAGTAACCCGATACGTCATGGTCAGAAGCAGCTCCAAGAATAATGCAAATATTGCCAGATGCTGGAAGTCCGTGTTAGGAGAAGCATTGCTCTGTCCTTCTGCATCAGCTGGGTTAATGCCTCTTCCTTCTAAGAAAACCAGTTTTTTTTTCTTGTCCATTCATAAGTCAGTCTGCTGTGGGTTGGCCAGGGGAATGCTCTGGTCCCCTACTTTTTGGGAAGAAAGTGAGCCTTACTTTCGAATTTCTTAAGGTGAAAATATATCATCTTCACCTGTAAATGTATCTCCTATTGACAGCAATGAATACTGGGACAACATTTGGCATTTCCACATAGCACATTGTTCCATTATTACTCCTGAAAAGCTGCATGCACCTATGCAAAAATATAGACAGGGAGGGCTTTTTTTCTGAATGTAACAGAACCCAATGTACCATCAGTGTGATCAGAAGGAAGAAGGATACTTTTGATTAAAAGACAAAAACATGAGAGTGGTCCAGGGCAAAATTAATATTTAAACTGGTCAATTTTTATTTCTTTCTACCATCTCCAAGATCTTGTATTTTTCACTCTCTTCATTCTCTACTAACAGTGAATACACTTGGCAAGATTTACAATGTAACTGGATACTCAAGGGCCATGGAAAGAAAAAAATATGATTAGCTGTTTCATCTGTATATACATATTTTCTCCATCTTTTTAAAGATTTTCCCAAGAGTTTGGTTTATTACCTGTTTGTAAAACACCTTTCAAAATTATTTGGGATGGGGGAAAAAAGGTGTAGACAGCCAACAATATAAAATTAAAAACACAGATGAAGATTTTTCTCACAAGTAACTCAATGCTATTAGGAGACTTCACAAAACCAAGAAAAGTTTAGTGAATGCATTTCCAACCGAAACAGCCTTCTTGCTATAATGTACTTTAGAAAATCAAATAATGGCTTTTTAAATTTAGCTTAGAGGAAACTGCCTTTCTTCTTTGAATTTACCATCAGGGTTTTTTGGGATACCTGTTTTATCAGGTATCACTGATTTTCATATTTGGATATGTTCACTTATATAATATTGCTTTTTGAGGGAGAAAAAGAGGCAGTTGACCTCTGCAAATGACACTGTTAAATTTTATGAACTTAGCCTATTCTATAAGCATTAAGTGAAAGAAATACTACATGCAATACTCAGACAGGAACTTTTGAGGACTGTACCATGAAACTCTGCCAGTCAGGAAATTCATAGAACAACTGGCTCAGCCATATGAATCATCTTCACTCAAAGCCTGAGACTGGTTTATTTAGTGATGGTAGACTAGCATAGATCTGCTTGCTTCTGGATTGCCAAACATAACACCCCCCAGAGAAGAAATGGCAGAAGACACTTGAAACACGGTGACTGGAAGTTTCTACCGGCAACTGCAATCTAGCTCTTCATCAAGCCTACATCACAAAACACAAACCTCATTATATATTAATTGACATCCTGTCAATGACAAGAGAGGACAAGAAGCAGAGAGGACCAGAATACTACAACCATGCAGCACCTAAGTCCTATTTACCAATCAGCTAAGCATTCATTTTGCTTACCTGCAATATAATCCTTTGTGTGGTATCTACTTTTCATGGAAGATTCCAAGACAAGCTCAATTTCTTTTATTCCTGCTGGGTTTTATTTTCCCTGTCCATCAGGTTTCAGTCCAAAATATAACTTTTAGATGCACTATTAAGTGACCTTTGACGTGATTATGACATTTTGCCTTGAAGGAGCACACTCAGTTTTTTCATGCTCAGATTTGGTTCCTAATGTTACTTTCTGAGATAAAATAGTATATATCCTCCCCTCATGAGTTTAAAAAGTCCACAAATTATTTTAACCTTTAATTTAGATTTATAAGAAGTAAGTAAAAAGGAGAAAGAAGTATCTGTGTACCAAACTGTGACCAACACCACCAGCGTGGGGAGCAACATGAGAAAAAATAAACCCTAACTTTGATCTATTGTTGTGGGCTTTTTTTGGTTTTTCACAAGAAAAAACCCTATATTTTTGACAGTTTTATTGAATATTCTGTGAGTTACTTTGTTGACTATATGAAGATTCTGCAAGAGAACAGTTCAAAGTGTTAAGGTCTGAGGTCTAGCCTAAGGCATATGAGGACATCTTAGGTCAATGGCTCAGATTCATCTCACCTGTTTCAGGGTCTGGGCATGCTGGGCATGCTCTGTCATCGATAAGGGAGTTAGGCATCTTCCAGTTGTCTGATTAGTCCACTGAAATCTCTCCGTTGACTGGAAAGGAAATCAGGGTGAATACACGCTTCATTTAATTAGATGCCTCATTTCAGCAAGACGCAGTAAGTGCCAGCAAGCTCGAAGTTATAAACCCGAGAGCAGAATTTGGCACTGCATGTGTATGGTATCAAACCATAAGACAGGTGTCCAAATTCATTCAGCAGAAAACCTCACATCACTTAAAGTGCTAATTAAATTACATGCCAAAGTAACATATTTACCACTACAAGGAAAAGGTTTATAATGTTGTTCTATGAGGACTGCTAAGTATAGACAGCCTTATATATGGGATTCATTAATAATCATAAGCAACAAATGACACTAAAAAGCAGTGACTTTTTCTTGTGACATTAAACAGCGAAGTTATCACACCACTCATTGCACTGAAAGGCCATGTCTTACTGCAGCAGCAGTACATTTGGATACAGATCAAACAGCTCCACAAGTAGCACAGTTAGAAGCTTCAATTTACAAGTCTTAATTTGCAAGGAGTCATAATTACAACCAGTCCTTATCAACGATCTGTCCGGTCCTTGCTTAAAATTAAAATAATCTTTTGTGCACTTGATTAAATTCTAAGAACTATAGATTACTGATCTCTTCACTGCTACATACCTCTTTTCTTGTTCTAATCTCCTCATCCTTACATTTTTCTCTCATAGCTCTTGTGAGGAGACCCATAATAATTTGGGCTAAGGAGGTATTTGCATCAGTATTACATTGATGTGCTTTCACTCTCTTCCATCGTATCCAGGCAACTGAGACCACTACACAGTGCTTAGGGCCAGGTGCTTATATCACCTTAGCTAGGTGCTCTACATCACCTTAACTCTCGAAGCACATAAAACAGTCAGCAGGATCACCTGCTACAGGAAGGCTGTATTTATTGTTCGAAAGTATGCAAGAACCTGGCCTCCGTGATTATACAAGTTGCACACGTAAAGCAAATTCTGCTGTAAGGGTGATTTGACAAATGTAGACTCCTGCTGATAGAGCTACTAATTACATTCTGCTACTGTACTATTAGATCAGAGGGATTAATATAGGACATTCATAAAAATTCCTATTTTGATGGATATCATGTGCATTAATTTAGTAATTCTTCATACATCTCTGTAGTCCAGTGAAACGAGGAATTACTGGCTCACCAAGGACATATAAAATAACAGCAGTGTTTAGAAGGATCTGTCCCTCCAAGTTCCTGCCATCTTTGCTGCTGCTTCTTATTTTTCTTTGGTATTTTCATTTTTGGTGCAAGAGTAGGGTTTCAAATCTTGTGCTGTGAAAACTAATGCAGCGTTTATTAACAGCAAATAGGTGGCAAGAACAAATGTAGGTACAACACCTGAAGTGAGAATTCAAGCAACCTGCCACCAAGCTATTCCTTAACTGCAAGTACCAGCTCCGAAAGGAACAGCATAATCCAGGCTACACGTCCATTTACTACTTAGTCTTTTGAATGGGATTACCAGCACGGATCCAGTTCTTTTTTGATCATTTTTGTGATGCATCCAAATGTTCCTGGGGAATTATGCTACCAGGACCAAAACATCAATTAATAAAGACCCAGGTGAATTTTGTTCAACTGCCTGCAGAGGGCTAAACAATTCTGTAAATATCAACAATCTCCCAAGACATCCAGACTGCAAGGAACTTTGTTTAAAAAATAATGAAAAGTTTCCAAGTGCTTAAGCTTAGGGAATGTATACTTCAGCTTCCTTGCTGCTGTACTTTTGACGCAAGCTATCATTAGTGATCTGACTGGTCAAGACTCCAAACTCTGACATTCCTTTGAGAAGACTCCTCATTTTTTAAAAAAACAGCTCCTAGTCCTGATGCCACTGGCTCCAGGATGAGAGGTTTTTTATAGGACAGACACATGAGTTGATTCTCCTTTCCTCCAAGATCACCATATAGATGGTTAGTAGTTTCACTGGAGTTAGAGGAAACCTGTAAGTGGAGGGCTGATACAAGTCAGCGGGGAAACCAAGGCTCTGCAGATGAGTCATTTTTAGCATTAATTGTGACTAATTTGAGTCTGAAAGTTGCCTTCCTGATGCCACGCATCACCCAGCAGGCTTGGGCAGGGACCATGCTGAGGTGGAGGCAGATGTTTCAGAATGACAGCTTCACTAAATCGCAGTCTCCTTAAAGAAAAATGACCCTTAAAAAATGAATACTGAACTTGTCTAGAAATTATCTTGCTTATTTATTTGCTAACTTTTCTATTTTCCCAGATCCCTCCAATTCGAAAGCTTTCTGCCCAGGGAAATAGCTTCATAGTATGGGACAGCCTCAGGGACAGTCGTAGCTAGGTGCAAAGTTAGGCATAGTGGGCATATGGACATAGCTGGACACTATGGACATATTTTAAGCTAAGATATTTGGAAATCAACATAAGGGGCATTGTTGGACACTATGGGTATAATTTAAGCTAATATATGTGGAAGTCAACATAAGGGGTACGTGAAAGGATAATCCCTCAGTTTTTCCTAAGAGGTCCTAAGAGGCTGTTTGGCAGGGCTCCCCCAGGACTGTGGCAGCCGGGCAGGCAGCCTGTGGCCAGCAAACATGACATATTAGGGAAACAATTCATCTTCATTCCCAATCATCTGCCATTAGTGTACGTGTATGCAGTAATTAATCCCCTTTCTTGTTGAAGGGCTGGTTCACTGCAGAGTAACACAAATTTCTCCACCTTTGTTACCATCAAGCAACTCTGCTTGGGCTTTCTCCTGATCACCCTCTTCCTTCTCTCCTCCTGATGCAAGGTGCAAAAGTGGTAGTGGAAATTCAAACACCATCCCAGAGGTAAATCTCTTGGATAAGGTAAATTTATAATCATCCAGTTGCAAATGATCTGTTAGAGATGATGCACTTTTTTTCTGTATCTCATGGTATATTGATACCTCAGACAAAAAGATGAACTATGCAGGCACCTTTCAATACAAGAGAAGCCTTTAAAAAGGCCTATGGAGTGAGAGATCAAAGTATGTGACTTTCTCCCTGTTTTCATTCAGATGAGTAAATCTTTTTTTACATTCAGGTGCATGTGATGACAGAAGGTGGGTTTGCATCAAACCCTCCGCCTAAACACCTTAAAATAATTCAGACTTAAATTGATGTTGCTTATATTTTGTATTCCAGGTAAGCCATCTGCCCCACAGATGTGACATGTAAAGACAATTTTTGCAATGTTTGGAGTTCTTTCTACTTATTTATTGCTATTCTAGCCAGCATATTAATATTAATAATGTTAAGATTGTGGATTTGATGCCTTGACGTTATTTATTTGGTTACTTTTTTGTAAACTAAGGTGGAAAAAAAAAAGAATTAAAATTTGTGAAAAAAATTTATTTGGTCCACAGGTTTATTTCATTTGTACTATTTTAAAGTCAAAAGTTTTGTTTCGACACATTTTAGTGGAAATCATTCTAGAACTAATGTCTGATTAGAGTAAAATACATATCTTTGGACTAATTATTTATGTACATAGTTCTAAATATGATTGCCAAAAATGGAGTAGCCTCTTTCAAAATTAGCAAGACTCAGGAAATCCTGTGTGCAGAATACAATTAGCACAAAGTTACTGCTACAGCAAATAGTCTTCAAAGCATTACAGCTGAACGGTTGGATGCGTCCAGAATATAGACAAGGAGTTCCATGCATTTAGAGAATCCAGCTTTTCCTTTAATACTCTCAGTAGCATTTGCATAATTAAGCAAAGTGGTTGTAATATTAAAGAATGCCACCTGGGGAGGGATCTCTCTGACATTACACTCTCCCTTACTCATGCCACATGATACCGTTTTACACACACCGGCTTAGATGTAGTCAACCCAAAGAACAGCTTTATGATGATGTCCACCACTATTACGTGGTTAATTATAAAGCTAATACAGAGGTATGCAGGTGCTACCTTGGGATCTGCAATGTCAGTGAGATGTATTTTTGCAGTTCAACTGTTAAGGGAAGTGCACACTGCGGTTTTGCATTTCCTACTCTTTATTTTCCCAGAACATACCTTTTCAGAAAACTTCCATCTTGTTTTATTTCTAAATACAACCTTATACTTTGGCTAAATAATGATCCTAAATTAACTGTTGTTAAGCTTTTCAGCCTAACTGTTCTCCTTGTGTTGTTATGCAAGCATAAAACTACGAGCCAATTTCATCTGTCCGCAACCTTTCCCACCCCACCCCCCCCAAATGGCTTCAGCTTTGTTAGAAAGGGAAAACAGTTTGAAACATCTTAAAAATGAAGGGGGGGGAGGGTGCTTCCTGCATGTTTTTGAGTGGTTTTGCCAGTAAACTGAAAAATCAACCTGTCATACAACAGTTGCCATAAGTCACAAAAGTAGGAATTGTTTTAGCATTTGTTAAACATGCAACTTAAGGGAGGGAAAGCAAAATATTTAAAACATTGAAAGAAAATCAGTAAACCTAAACTTTCTACTATTTATCTCTAGTTCAGTCAAGTGGATTACTTGGGATTATGCTGAAGATGCTCAGATAGCTGGGGTTTAGCTGGTATGGGATTTAACAGGAACCTCCCTCATGCTTCTTTCCTTGTCTGAGAGATGCTCACTGTAAACATCCACAGAGTATGGGTAAAATATTGTTTAAACTGAGCTGCCTTTGTAGAACAACACAAAACAACTGCACAAAGCAAGGCACAGTGAGAACAGCCAAGCATAAGTCAGCTTCTGTGTCTGAAGCTTGCAGATCATACAGTGCATGACCCAATTCACCACCCATGATCTCAGATTTGCTCCACTGCCACTAAAATGTCTTCAGCTATGTTACTATTGTTTTCTTCTGGCTGGAGTGTGGGAGGAAAACATTTTAGTGCAAGATTAAAATGGCTCCAGATGGCTAAGCTGTACTCTTACATGAAACTCCTGTTTGGGTTCTCATCATCTCAAAACTCCAGCTCCGTAATGTGTTCCTCTTTGGCCTCGGCAGACCCAGCCTGATACCCATGCAGAGCAGGGCTGCAGAGAGCACTTTCCTTGCCAGTCTCCTCAATGGCATCCCCGTTCCCTCCCTCTTCCCCAGTACAGGGTGCTTGTCCTCGCTGGGGCAGCTCCTCGGTGGTTGTTCCCCTTCCCGTTCTCTACTAACCCTCACCCCCTGACAAATTTTGCTCTCTCATTAGGTATTAGGAGGGAATATTCTGCTTCGTCTTGGCCTATGATGTTAACCTCTGTCACCAATTTTCAAACCAGGTCCTTCACACATACTTCCCTGCTTGGAGGATGGTCTCGGTACCTCCTACAGCGCTATCTCACTGTCCTCTGATGGTCCCTTCCTTAACCCCCACTCCCTTTGATAGCAGTAAGAGACCTGGTGGCAGCCAGGTTGCAGATGTGCTGTAGCTCACTGCTTCTCTGCAGAAGAACACCAGAAGAAACCTTCCGCAGAAGAAATCTTCCGCAGAAGAAACCTTCCTCACAAAGGAGAGTTTCAGGAAATGTTTATTTTTCACCTGGAGCTGCATCAAGATTTATTGTTTATCCAGTGGTGATGGCTCTGTTCAGAGTCAGGAATATCCTGCCTAAACATACAAGGGATCAGCTCATTGCTACTGCTTCTGGGGGGTGGCCAGGGACTTTTTCTTCCATCTCCTGAGGTCAGTCAGACCTTCATGAGGCTCTCAGTGCACAGGCATGTTGCCTGGGCATCACATGAGCTCTCTGAAGCAGTCACACAACTTTCTTGGACAATGACCACTTGTGAATAATGAATCGCCGCAGCAAGGAACGCTGGTGATCTATTATTCAAATGATAGCAATACCCAAAAAAGAAAAAGCCACGCTTGGCTTCTGTATAATCACAGGATAGCAATCAACCTCCGAATGCACGGGTGGCTGCTTCCCTGGCACCACATGCCTGGTAGAAGAATGCCAGGCTTGCAACCCTTAATTAGTACTTAATAAAGTGAAAAGGTGTAATTTACACTTCTCATTTACCTCTAGGAGAGAGACATATTCTTCTTACTGCCTCTGAGCCTTTCCAGGCTTCAGGCCTTCCTGTTTTCCCTCTGCTCTCAACAGCGATGGAGAGAAAATACAATGGCATCTTTAAGCTGAGCGAGACCGTTCATTTATTATGCTTGGTGGCACTGTTCCTGCAGCTAGCTATCAAAGCCAAAATCACATGTCTTTTTATTATTACACTCAGCTAAATCGATTGAGGAGCTCTATTTCAGCGAAATGTGCAATGCAGCGAAGGCAGTATCCTCCGATGGCACAGGCGCAGAGTCGCCCCGCTGAAATGAGTCTCCATTTGGCCGTGTTTAACCTGATGAGAACATGGTCTTTGGACACTTTATGTAATTATTTCAAATTGCTACATCTATCCAGAGAAATTCAGCCCTATCGCTACAGGGCAGGTTATATTCTAGTTGTTAGGTAAAGACTAAGGACTCAGGACTTCCAGCCTGATGCTGGCTGTGCCAGTCGCCCTTCCTATAGTTTCAGCAGATCGGGCAACATGTACGTCTCCTCTCTTTAAAATGGAGGTTGTACATACAAAAGGAGACCATGCATGCATGCACATCTCTGCGGTGCCTCATGAATGTCAGGAAACTTGGTAATTTCCATTTGCTGTGCAAAGGCAGTGCCTGGGATGATAAATCATAGCTTACAACCCCGCTGTATAATGGGACACCTATCACCAAGCAAGCGGCATTAAAAAAATATGTCTTCAGCCACAGACAGCAAAAAGGCTTTAAATTGTGTCTTTGTGTCCAGCAAAAGTATGAAGAATATTGAGAGGGTTTATTATTCATGATACAAAAAAAGAGAAGTCACTAAATGTGATTCCAAGAAAATGAATGTGGAGAGCAGGTTTATAATATAAACCATATAAAAGCTTAAGAACAACATATAAATGTTCTTTTTGTCCCAGAGCAGATATATTCTGAAAAACTATTTCAAAATACACTTATTCTGATACTGTAATAATTCTGTCTCAAGAAATTAATCCATCCACTTATATCTCTAAATACTGTCTTTTACTCAGCCTTAAAAGTGCTCTTGAATTAACTATCATTAAGCTTTTCAGCCTTGTCATTCTCTTTGTATTATCATGTAAGCATAAAAGTGCCAGGCCCTTTCGGCTGACCTCAAACAAATGAAGCAGTATTGTGGGTAAAGACCTAGAAAATCACAGTTAAAGCTCTCGTTAACTTCAGCAGTGCCGAGGTTTCATCCAGATGTTCTTCCCTAATACAGTGCCTTTCTGAAACTACAAAGGCACTTGATTATAGCTAGCAAAGTACATGCTGATCACCTCCAGCTGAGGTGCAGATCCTTGCACAATGGATTTCAGCCTACTGGCAATAGATTTGCATTTCTCTGTTGCTTTTTAACCCATATGTTCCTGTGGACAAAAGACCAATGGAGTGGCACAGACCCATATCGGAATGGCGGGCACAGCAAATGGCAAGAACTGGTGGTGTGCAGCTGCAAAGCTCTGTACGGCAGTCTTTGTACACCACAGAAAGTGATCTGGGGCTTTCTTTTCTACTAATTTTGTGTTACTATTTTTCCCAGTATGACTGTGTGTCGTGCTCTAACCCCCTTGTAGAGAGATGGGGGAGAGAATTGGGGAAAAAATGGTAAAACTCATGGGTTGACATAAAGATAGTTTAATTTGACAGAAAAGGAAGATGATGGTGATGATGATGATGATGATGATGATAATGAAAGAATATAGAAAACGAGTGATGCACAGCACAATTGCTCACCACCCACAGACCATCACCAGCCAGCTAGTTCCCAAGTCGCAGTCTAAATCCCCGGCCAGTTTCCCCCAAGTTATGTACTAGGCATGATGTCATACGGTATGGAATATCCTTTTGGCCAGTTTGGGTCAGCTGTCCCGGCCGTGTCCCTTCCCATCTTCTTGTGCACCCCCAGCCTCCTCGCTGGTGAGGCAGTGTGAGAAGCTGAAAAGTCCTTGGCTTGGTGTAAACATTGCCTAGCAACAACCAAAACATCAGTGTGTTATCAGTATTATTCTCACCCTAAATCCAAAACACCACACTGTATCCACTACTAGGAAGAAAATTAACTCAGTCTCAGCCAAAACCAGGACACTGTGGCATCTTCAGAAGCCACAATGTGATTTAAGAGTGTAAGTCTCCTTAGGTTTCCACTCCTGAAAGTCTTGAAACACCTCCAAGCATTGCACAGGGGTTTCTTCCCCATTAGTTGCCAGAATTTGATACATCAAAAGAATGTTGAAGTTGAAATTATTCGCATATTTAGAGATGTATGAGCTGATCCCTGCTTTTCATAGGTTGACACTGATTCTTTTGCAACACCTCCTGGATCTGAGTCTGGCTAAAGCAGATAGGCTTATTTTTCTGGGAACACAGTCATCTTGTCTGAGCCTATAAGACACAAAAACACAGGCAGTTTTGTATAAAAAACAAACAAAAGAAAACAAAAAAGTGCTAGGCTGCCTTTCAAAGAGCTTTGCACAGTTATGTGGTATGTGGTATCCAGATACCGTACTCTGCAGGATCCCCTGCAGATCCCGCTGTGCCCGTGAAGGCGAGTCAACAGGGCTCCCAGTGCCCAACACTGAAGAATTTAGGAAGTTTATGCTGGGTCTAGTGATGGGAAAGCTCCTCTGGTCTCCAATGGCCATAGAGGTACAGTGGCTAATGCAGCAGAGGAGGTGGGTTTGCAAAACACAGTGTTTGGTGATCACAGAAGGAAATCTTTAATATGGACCTTTTACTTCAACAGGAGCGAAAGTCCAGTCCTGAGCTTCCAAATACTGAACTGAGATAAAAGAAAGAGGGCTTCAGGGAAGTGAGAATTAATCAATTTGCAATACATTTCATAATTTAAAAAATTAATTCCCTTTCTGCTAAATTAAGCTGAATCAGTAGCTCAGTTTAATTTCGTGTACTGTAGTGAAATCCATCCTCATTTTCTCATCACTCTCCTGCCCTGCAATGGGAACGATTCTGTAAGGCAAATCTTTGGTCTAAAAAAATAAGCAAACATAAATACTTTAGGTATGGCCATTTCATTTAGAATCAGGTGCCTTCAGGAAAATAACACCGAGTTTTGGTGCATGATACATTTGAAGAATAGGCTGATATAGTCATGCTAGTGGTTTGCATCCGTGGAATGACTTACACAGTCATGTTAATTTTTAGATAATTGGACTTTGGAGACATTTTCCTCTTTTTTACAGCTCAATTGATTTTTATTTTTTTTAACAGAGGAATCATTCCACATCTTCCAGGATTTTTTAACATATATTATAGCTTTTTTTGTTCCAGAATTGCCTTTTTGTTAATGGACAAAGTTTAACAATACTTGTTAACCTCATCTCAGCCCATTAAGCTTTGAAAGTAATAAAGCATAAGGCTGTGACGTGAATCAAATAAACATCTGAGAGATTGTTTTCGGTGAATGCCAAGATATTTAGTTTAAATAAATAATAAGCCCAAGTGATTTATATTTTTAATGCTTTCTGCTTTAAAAAAAAAAAAGTTATTGCTGTAGATCAGGAAAGTAGTTACTAGTTGAGTATGTAAAAGTAATCAGTAAAAAGTGAAAAAATTATTTTCATTTATGGAGAATAAGAGAAAATGTTGTTTCTCCTAAGACTGTCTTTGGAAATTTAATATTTCATTAAATATTCCTAGTTTTTAACATTCAGTTGCTTTTGACTGGCAATATTATTTACTTCCCCCCGGGATGTTTCACACAGCAGCCACCTCAGGATGTTGTGAGGAGCAAAACTGCCTTTACAGAACCTGTACAAAACAAACAGGTTTCAACACAAATGAAAAAATAATGATGAGGAGGACTCAGGTAAGGAAATTATTGCAGTGGTAACTCTATTCTTGGCAAATCAGGTGTGTTTGTGCGGGTGATCCTCTTAATAGCCAGGGAAAGTGGAAGGTGGTGTTGGGAAGGGTCCTTCCCCTTCCTCTTCCCCTTCTCTGGAATTTTGTGTTGGGTTTGTGTGGCAAGGTTTGGGGGGGGGGGGGCTACTACAGGGGTGGCTTCTGCGAGAAGCTGCTAGAAGTTTCCCCTGTGTCTGATAGAGCCAATGCCAGCCAGTTCCAAGATGGACCCGCCGCTGGCCAAGGCCAAGCCAATCAGCGCCTCTGTGATAACATATTTAAGAAGGAAAAAAAAAAACCATTTAGAGAGAGCTTTTGCAGCCAGAGAGAGGAGTGAGAAGATGTAAGAAACTCTGCAGACACCAAGGTCAGTGCAGAAGGAGGGGCAGGAGGTGCTCCAGGCGCCGGAGCAGAGATCCCCCTGCAGCCCGTGGTGAAGACCATGGTGAGGCAGGCTGTCCCCCTGCAGCCCATGGAGGGAGGATGAGGGGGTGTAGAGATTCCACCTGCAGCCCGTGGAGGACCCCATGCTGGAGCAGGTGGAGGCACCCAAAGGAGGCTGTGGCCCCGTGGGAAGCTCACGCTGGAGCAAGCTCCTGGCAGGACCTGTGGATCCGTGGAGAGAGGAGCCCACGCCAGAGCAGGTTTGCTGGCAGGACTTGTGACCCCGTGGGGGACCCCACGCTGGAGCAGGTTGATCCTGAAGGTTGCACCCCGTGGGAGAGACCCACGCTGGAGCAGGTTGCTCCTGAAGGTCTGCACCCTGTGGGAGAGGCCCACGCTGGAGCAGTTCGTGAAGGACTGTAGCCTGTGGGAGAGACTCACGTTGGAGAAGGTCGTGAAGGACTGTCTCCCGTGAGAGGGACCCCACGCTGGAGCAGGGCAATGGTGAGAGGAGTCCTCCCCCTGAGGATGAAGAAGCGGCAGAAACAACGTGTGATGAACTGACCGTAACCCCCACTCCCCGTCCCCCTGTGCCGCTGAGGGGGGGTGGAGGTTGAAGCCAGGAGTGAAGTTGAGCCTGGGAAGATGGGATGGGTGGGGGGAGGTGTTTTAAGATTTGATTTTATTTCTCATTCCTCTACTTTGTTTTGCTTAGTAGTAAATTAGATGAATTCCCTCTCTAAGTTCGGTCTGTTTTGCTGGTGACAATAATTGATGAGTGATCTCTCCCTGTCCTTATCTCGACCCACAAGCTTTTTGTTGCACTTTTTCTCCCGTGTCTGGTGAACGAGGGGAGTGATAGAGCAGCTCTGGTGGGCACCTGGCCCCCAGCCAGGGTCAACCCACCACAAATTTCCACCTTTAAAAAAAAAAAAAAAAAGAAAAGAAAGAAGTTTTTTTCAGTGGTTCTGTGAGCTGTAGTTATGAGAAGGCATCAAAGCTGTTGCTTCTGTGGATGTTTCTCACTGCATAAATTAAGTCCAGTGTCTATACAAGGACAGTACCCGAGCATTTTGGCATCTTCAAAGCACAGATCATCCCAAAGCCACTCTGAGGGAGAAGACGCTAACAGGCAAGTGATGGCCAAGTGCCGCAGAGTTTTACTTCTGTGGCAATACCAGCTCAAACATTTCCATTAGACTTCAGCCACCCACTCCTGCTCCCCATCACCTTCTCAGCCGTGCCTCCCCAGCTGCTTTTAGGGCCACATGATAAAATTATATGAGTTAATCAATCCGGGATAAAAGTAACCCCCCGTGACAAGAAGAAAGGCTTTTTTGTTTTCCACCTAGAGCAGCTCCCTGGTAGGACTCATTGCTCAGCCCCACAAACGGTGGTGGCAGCGTGTCACCAGGACGCGTTGGGGCAGGAGAGCCTGAAGCTGACATTGTGGCTGAGGAACGCAAAGGAACGATCAAGCATCGTGCTTGATATCCACACTTCTCAGGCTGCGCTGCGGCTCTCCTGGCTGGAAGTGAAATAGCCTTAATTTGGTTCATTGAAAGTCTAGTGAACATCTGTGTACCGCAGTCTGCTGTGGTTTAATGAGGTATTTTACACACTTACCTCTAGTTAATGCAGATTAATTTCCTGAGGATGTGCCTATACATAAAGTTATTTTGGAAAGGCAGCCCCGGCGCTCTCCCATGCGTGCAGCGCTGCTCCCAAAGATGCCCCAAAGCCCTGCGGAAGGGCAGGAGGTGCCCCCAGCCTCTCCCCCAGCCTCGGGGTGCCCTTCGTTCTCCTGCCACGGGGCCCAAGGGCACAGGAGCCAGGAGAGAAATCCCAGGGGATTGCTGGGGGATGGGATTTACACCCCCTCAGCTCAGTTTGTTCTCCCTCCGGCACCCCATTGGGAGTAGAAAGCCTGGCACAGCCAAAAGACAAGTTTCTGGCCTGGATACAGCCTGGCCCATTGCAATTTATTATGGAGCTTCCATGAAATTACTTCATTGTAACTTTGTCAGTACCAAATGAATTCACCATAATTAGTACATTCACTGTGAATCCCAGTGGAAGCAATAATGATTTCCAGTTTATTCAAAAAGGTTGCTATTTTCCCTAACAAAAAATGATGACCTAAAAATATCTGATGTATTTCTCATTACTTTAGTGACTGTAATGATATGTTTGGAAGAAACACCAATTTTCCTGTCTACTGCTTTTGACACAACAACAATTAGTCATAAGCAATGAAAAAAAAAATACTTGCATTAGTTAAGAAGTGGTGAGAAATACACAAATGTTTCTGTATTCATAGCTGCCGCAATATTATTTGGTTACATTAGTCTGACTCAATTTCTAGGAGCAGGGATTTGGAAAACATACTCTGTAAAAATTCGAACCTGTTGACAGTAAAGCAGCAGAAGAATTGTAGTTCATCAGGATAGTCGTCCCAGAGGAAAAAGATACTTCGGTAGCATCCAGGTATCACATCATGTAATGAAAATAACAATGCAGTTGTCAGGAAACCACAGCTAGCCTTAGGATAGTAGCGCTTGTCTCCTCGCAGAGAAAGAATGCAATCACATATATTATCTCTGTGTCTTGTCACTAAGTTTGTTTGCTATATCTGTAGTTATTCAAGTAAATATATGGAAAAATACACTTATAAATTTTCTCCTCAATCCTTTACTGTATCAATCTTTATTGTCATGCTAGCTGGTCACTTCCTTTATTCATCTATTTGATAAACATAAAAAGCTATGATGAAAATAGTCACTATTAATATTTCAGAACTGTAAAAATCCTTAGTTACCACAACTTTACTGTACCATTTTTTGCCTTTACTTTCCCCTTCTTTGCTCCTCCCAAGTCCTTTTCCCTGCAGACATTGCTCTTTCAGCTATTCTCCTCACACATGGTATCTTACACTTGCTGCCCAGTGTTGCAGCATTTTCTGCGCATCCGTCTTCATAAATAATGCATGGGGGAAGAATCTACAATTTCTCTGACAATCCTTATCCGGAGGGTAGGTTCATTCTCCCAGCACCAACAGGTGAGTCATTGACACACATCACCCTTGTCATACAGACTGGTTCTCTCAGTGAGCTGCATCTTTCTCTTAGCTTTTTCTGATATTGTGTGCTCATTATACAATTATGAATTTACTGCCTGTTAAACATAAACCTAACATGGTTTTGAAGTCCAGGCTCCCAAGGTCACCATCTCTACTCTTAGCAAAGGAGGGACAGTGGCTGTGGTCCAGGGCTCTGTGAAGGTCCAGGCCTGTTTTACTCCTCCATGCGGACTTGGAACTTTCTCTTGTAATGATGGGCCATGGGTTAGGCTACACATGCTATCTCCCACTCTGATAAGAGAAATCCTGAGCCCGGATTGTCCCAAGCAGAATATTAATCCTCAGCAGAATATTAATGCCAAGAAGAATCTTAATCCAAGCGTGAGCTACTGCTACATGGGTAGAAGACACATGGTCACAGGTCCAGCACATGCAGCTCTGACAAGAAGTAAGGTTTGGCTCTTGTAAAAGTCAAATGGAAATTTGCCTCTTGCTTAACGCAAAACCAGGTTCTACCACAGCATGAGGCTATTTCTCCATTTGTTTCTTTTTCTTTCAAAGTTAGATAGTTTCCTTCCCCCACTTCTTAATTTCTTACTATTTTTGTAGACTGAGAAATCTTGTTCTGGTAATTTTTATATCTTGAACACTGAAGAAAATGTTCTTGTTTCATTATTGCTCACCCTGCAGAATTTGAGTTTCCACTGTGCATTTTGCCTTCCAGTTTCCAATTACACACAAAGATACGCCATTAAAATGTAGAATAACTTGCACTACTTGCACTTTTCTAAGCCCTACTGTTTATAGGAGTGATGTAAACGGCACCTACTGCATCAGCTAGACAACTCGATCTTATTATTTTCTATGGATAATGGGGATTGTCTATTATTAATGAAGTTTAATTAATTTACCTCATTTTCCTTGTTGAGTTCTCCCAGCAGCAGACCCCAAACAACAAGCAAATGAGGATGGAAACATTTTTTAAAGGACTGAGCATTAGCACAGCCTGAGATCTCGAAGACAGAGGCTATGTGAACACTGACATGGCAAGACAAGTCCTCTTTGAGGCTTCTTCTTTACAAAAGCCCCTCTGAGAGTGTCTTGCCTCTGACGCGTAGGGGCCAGTGAGTCCCACCAGAGCCAACGTCCACCAGTGCTGCAGCTTCACCCACTGACTCTCTCCTTCTGTGAAAACAGGGAAAAAGTATCAGACTCACTGGGGCCCTTTCTCAGAGGGTCCTGGGTTGGGGAACAGGCTTGAAATAACACCAGTTATGAAAAATTACTAAAGTGGAGAACTGCCTGCACATCTCCTCCTTGAGTTCAAAATGCTTTATGAAATAAGTGTCACACCTGGTTACTGGCGAAGAGCTGAGTTGTTCAAAGCTTATTTCATTTTACTCACAGAATTGCTAGCTTCTTATATGGAGCAGATACGTCTGATTATAGATCATGAAATGAATGTATATGAATGTTTCCAGGCCTCCTGAGCCCCTCCCTGAGCTTATAAAGCCCTTTGAAGTTAAAACAAAAACAAACCTCTAATTAACTTAAGAAAACCCTTGTGAACAACAGGCCTTACCATCAGAGAGGACATTTCACCCATCACCTATTGTGTGCTGGTATTCCCATGTAAAATCTTTATCTGCACACTTTCTAAGGCATCTTCCCTCTGGGTGACTTCTGAAAGTCTTCAAGTGAAGGTTCGTCTGTACCCAGAGCCCAGGAGAATATGCTTTTTCTCTTTGAGCTCCTTATTTTTACTGTGGTCCCTACTGAAAAATTGCACTGTCATGATATTCTGCAATAATATCACCAATCATGAAATATTTGGTTTAAGAAATGTAATGAGAAAGTCTTACATTTGTTAAGTTCATCGACAGTTGAGACTATAAGGGAAGATGACCTGGGTTCACACAATAAAGCAACACACCCACCCCAAATCCAGATTGTACACTGAGAGAGACAGAAGTGTTTGGGTGAGAGCTCTCTGTTGGCACTAACGTCAGGCCTGATGCAAAGAGTGCAAATCATTTATCAGGTGCTAAGTAAGTTCCAGGTGCTCAGAGATACCTCTGATCAAAGAGAGAAGAGCGATTTCTGTGTCTCAGTGGGTAAATGAGCGATCTCAAGTCCATAAGCTGCCACTGCTGCAGATACTAATGTTAATTTTCACTAATTTTGCAAATCAGGTCAGCTGTGTAAATCCTTCACGATCAGTGCATCCAAATTTGAAAATCACAGATGTAAGTAACAAGACACGCAGACTCTGTGGGGGTCACCAGCCATGTTTGAGAAGCCCACTGGGCTTCAAAAGGCAGTAGAGGAATAAGCTGTCTTCCTGGAGGACAGAGGTGACTCGGTGGATGAGGTAGAGCTGTCCCATTCCTTTATTTGTCAGACCGTATTAGGCTAATTCTGAAATTTTACACTGGCTGCACCCTCTCCCGATCCTGTGGGCAGCACGATGGACCCCAGGGATGCAGATGGTGAGGGACAGGAGTTGAGGGGGAACGTGGTTTAGCTGCCTGTGCTGCTCCCCATGCTACTGCAGAGCCATGCTGGCCACATCTTAGCTGTAAATGAGGCAACTTGGTGTTTGCCATAAATTATGTTGCCAGCCTCGGGGGCTGTTCCAGCGGTGATGAGCTGCTGCCACCCCAGAGTGAAAGCCAAAACGCCAGCCTCCAGCCTATGCAGGCAGATGCATAGCTTTGTGTCCCCTGGGGACTTCCCGGTGCTGGAGAAATCCTCAGAGAGGTGGATGAACCGTGTTAAGGGCTGATTTGCATGTCAGTCACTCCTGCCACTACTTCAAAGCTAATGATCTGGTTCTTAGCATCTTTGAAAACATGAGTTGCTACCAAAAATAATAAATGGAAGTGTGCATCCCAAGCAGCTAATGCCCATAAAAAGATCACATAGCATAAAAGGGCTTGCCAAGGAAAAGGATTCACCCATTCAAAGCTCTCAGCAACAGCTAAATTCCTGACTGGCTTAAAATTAGCCCCAAAGGCAGTTGAGAGCAGTTCCATACATCCCATGTCACATGTCAAAATTTCATTGTCTGACATTGAAATGGCTCATAAATCGCAAGGCAGTGCAAGAGCACACCAAGCAGAGCACCATGAATTGCTTACTAGAAGAAATAACCCTTTTAACAAGCAAGTTTACAGGAGCTACCGTAACCAGAAGGGAAAAACCTGCACCCTTTGTATTGTCTGTCCTTGGAACTATTTGCCTTCATCTGTCCTGCCTTCAGAAATCTCCGAGTTTCCTTCACAGTGTAATCTTTCATTCTCTTTAGCAGCTGGAAGGCCAGTGTTCGGTTTGATAACACGGAAGGTACAGATGCTTTTGCTTTGCTGAATAAAGCACCGACAACTGCATCTGCGTCTGACCAAGGGCCCTGGCATAAGCAGGCATATGCTATATAAAGCACGTTTCATTTGCTAAGGCAACAGCATTTTTGCTGTTCAAGGCTTTCATTAATCGGCCTCAACATAACCATCTCTGTTGGGTCTGCTGTACCAAGGATGCGTTGAGGATTGTGTCATGTGCAGGTCAGGTGTCTCCCTAGGAAAATACGGGTTATTTCTGAACTATGAAAAGGAATAGATTGTCCATGTGTGCGTGTGTACGCATACATGTGTCTGTATACCATGTATAATATTTTAATATCTGTTTTTTGCAGACTGAGGTGTTGACTCTGTACGTGCCTGTGCATCTACATGGGAGGAGGACAGCTGATGTAACTGTGATTTACATGTCAAAAGCGAGGTGTGTGCATGCTTGTAAACTTGAAATACAGAAGAATAATACACACACACACACACTCTCTCTCTCAGGCAGGAGTAAAAGCCTGTGGGCATTTCAGGATTGACAGCACGCCAGACTCTCCAGAGAGCTGGTTGGTGGAGGGTTTGTTTTTTTAAAACTTGTAAAACAAGAATTCCCAGAAGGCAGCCAGTCTGCAGGCGATTAGGAGGAACCCGCAGTACCTCTGCGTGGGGAGGTTCTCTTCTACCGAGGTAGCACGTAGCCCGGTGGGCATGGGTGCTGTCACACGTGCCGGTGCAAGTGGGACAGTAGGATCACACCAAATCACTGCCTGAGTTTCTGCTGCATTGTCCCACTGGAGGATTTTTGTGCTTAGACCAGCCAAGGGGCTCCACACCTCCATGCCATATCTGGGAGGAGAATGTTTATACTTAGAAAAAAAGAAACCTCTGTCTTCTAGCAGCCTTTAGAATTCCCCCCAGTCATTAAGACCCCGTAAAACTGTTAGCACCTCCTCAGATATCCTATTTTCTCATACCATCTTTCAGGTGCGCTGTATGAGCTTCCCTGTTTAGTACGCGCAGGATACATTTTAAGAGCCTCACGAATTATTCTAGGTAAAGCAAGAGGAAGCAAACTCTTGGCTTCTGAGGGAGGTTAATGTGGCAGCAGCTCCACAAATGGGTATCCTGGACTTCAGCCCGACCCTCTGTCCTTCCTAATCTCCTTTCCACTTCGGTATGATTTCCAGGCAGGCAGCCGGAGCGCAGGAGGCTGGGGGCTCGCTGGAACATCTGCCCAAGGCAGGGAGATGCCTGGGGTGGCTGTGGAGGACCTGGCGCTCAGTGCTTGTCTTGTGGCTGGAGGGGATCTCCAGGCTCTCCTGCCCTACTTGGCACAGAGTTCAGGTACATCTGGAAATGGAAAATGAAGAGACCAGAGAAACATGAACAAAGGATGTTAGAAAAAATGCAGCATGCACAAAGAGGACATCCATGGGCAGCTCTTGCAGCAGGCAAAGGAAGGTCCCATAGATGCGAGCTCATCAGCTTTATCAGATTACACGCCTGTATTCCTCAGGGTTTGTTTCACTTTTGCAAGTTCTGGGGCTTGTTTTGAGCTTTATTGCTCCAAAGGGATAAAAACTAGAGCGCCAGCTTTTTACAAAACTCATTCCAGCTTTGTTCCGAAATGAGAACTTCTTCCTTTCTTTCCTTGGCACTGCAAAGACCCGCATAAATTAAATTAGGTCTATTTACTTTGCATTAGCATATCCCTTCTCCCTTGTCAAATCACCATGCATTGGTTCCTCAGTTTAGTATTTCTTGTATTTCAGAAATTAGCACAGAAAGGATCATACTTGCAGGGGGGGAAAGGGCATTAGCGCTACCTTACAAAAAATTAGTTTCTCACACAAACATATTTTTTCTCTTTTGGAAAATTTTCTGTTATTTCTGACTTGAAAATGAAATTAGCAAGTATGGATTTGGGTGGTTTTCTCAAAAAACAAAAAAAAGTAGTATAATTTTTTATTCCTTTTTCCTAAACCTGTTGGAAAAGTTGTCATAATAAGCTACCTAGGCACTTGGGTTGCATCAGTCCCAATGGGAATAAGATATCTAAGAGTCAGACATCTAAATAGCCTAACTAATTGCCTCCTGACAAAAAGACTTTATGGAATAAGCCATTCAGCCCACACAATTGTCTTCCTTACCTTCAGAGAATGCCATTACAGATGCCAAAGGCTCCTAGGCCTGGTAGAAGCTAAGAGTTAATTGCGGATAGAGGGATTGCTAAATATCTTGATTTTCACAGATAGATCTGATGTGAATCTCTGCTTTCCACAAGCTTCTATGTACAGAGTTAATCAGCTTAAAGATGGAACAACAGATGCAATATTGGTACTTTCCACAGGACCAGCATAGCAGTGATGGTGGGTACTTTCTCCTCTTTCCTCACTGATAGAATAATATCACCATGCTAAAACTGCTACAAATAGTGGCACATATGCTGGCTAGGTGTAAGTGCCCCCACCTTGCCTCAGCAGCTTACCCAGGATCCCATTAGTTAATCCAGTGTTCACCTTTGGAGGCCGTTTGGGAGATGAAAGTGGGAGCTGGCACCATTTCCCTGTACAGAGCAGAAGTTCTCATTGAAGGCGGGTGTCAGGGGATGGAGAGAGCAAGGTCTGGGAAGACTCCAAAGCTCCACTGCAAAATAAAACATCTGCATCATCATCTCCAAGGGAGAGGGAGCTCATGGCTGGAGGGATCATGGTCTGGGGCTGCCATGGGCTGCTGGGGAACCATGTACATGGGCTGAGATCCCCTGTCTGACGGATATGTTTGGTTTTCTGACAGGTAGTCCCAGTCCTTAGAGCAAGGCTGGGCTCATGCCGGAGACTTAGGACAGTGTGCTACAATGGGACAACCAAAGTCACTGCAAAAGCTGCACTTAGAGGTATGGGCAAGAAGCACGGTTGGGAGTTGGACAAGAGGAACAGAGGGCACACTGGAGCAGAGGACAAGTCAAGAGCATGGTCAGGCATTGGAGGTAGAGAAGACAAGGAGCTCACATTGGACCAGGTGCTGGAGCAAAGCAAGGTCAGAAGTAGGAACCAGGGTAAAAAGGAAGACCCACAGCTTCAAGCTTAGCCAGAAAGAGCTGCAGTGATTGTTTCCTCCAGCATCTGGATGGGGACAAACCTGGGGCCAGAGGTGGATATGAGGTTTATTGGGCCCTCAGACCCGCTGGGACGAAGGGGGCCCATGCTGGCAGTCACTGGAGACAGGGGCTGAGTGAAGCCGACACCACCAGGGAAAAATAAAAGGATAGCACCATTCCGCTGGAGGCATATTTAAAAATATAATATGGCTCTGAAAACCACAGCTAAATAATGTGTTGTTTTAGCTAATTATATATTAAGAACCTTATTCCCAGAGACAAGTAGAGCCTAGTTTAAATTAGCACACTGCCTGATAATTAAGAAATTTGCTACAGTAACAACAACACAACTACCCATAAACAACATTGTAAAAATAACTTTGTGAAAAATCTTTGACTGTTAAGGTCATTAATTAGAGGAATTATGTCACAAATATTCTGTTAAGTCAGCGGTGGTGTAAACTGAGATGTAGCAACTGCTGGTGAGCAGATACGACAGACTACATTGTATGAAAGGTGGGAGTATTGCATGCGGACTATAAAAACACATCAACGTATTAATCATTGTACACCTCATGTATTTTCAGTAATCTTAAGCTGATGTGTATATGCTAGCTAGAATTGCTATTGACTCCAATAGTTTCAAATGAGGGGTGTCGCGCAGCTAAATCCTGTGTGGACACGGAGTGGAGGAGTTCACTCTCAGCAAATCTGGTTCTATTACCACAACCTTTCGATTCATTCCCTTCAGCCTCCCATCCTGGAATATATTAACACATTTTTTTTCAACCTATGTAGTCATGGGCATGACAGGCCCCACAGGTCATTCCAGGGCTGCTTTTCATTCCTCTTTGGCTTATTTCTGGACCCATTTTGGGGAGAGTGAGGGTTCCGATGGTGTTGTCTGAGAATACATTACCTGTTCTTTCTGTGTGATGCACATTTGTTTAAATCCTGCCCCACTGCCTGCTTGGATGACCTTGTCCAGCACTGACCACCACAAACTTACTGTGGGGGGTAAATCTTTTTATCACTTACAATTTTACTGCCGTTTCGTGTAAGCATTGTTCTGTTCCTTTATTATAAAATACAGTCAAGAAAACAGATTGATCTGTGTTATACCCATCATAATCAATCAACTTCTTGCTACATCATCTTTCTCCTGAAGATAACCATTCCCTGGTTTTGTATTCTCCTCATTAAATTTAAGTGTCACCAAATCTGTAACTTTGTTATCCCTTCTTGGATCTTTTCTAAGTTATGTTCTTTCTTGAGATGAGAAACGCTATTGAAGAAAACATTCCAGATGATATATTATTTATATATAAACACACATACCTTCTGTTTATACTACTCACTTTATCAGTTTCTATCGCTATTTAATGAGGTTTTATGAGTATTTAATCAGCATTAATACATGATGTTCACTGCTGCTGCTTCACCGATACCCAGAAATTCTTAGTGTTTCCCATAGACCCAGCCTAGAAATCAGCAACATATGAATATATGACATCCACACCCATTATATCTAATCAAATTAAAAATCACTGGCTTTAATTACATACATATTGGCCAATCTATAAATCTATTTAAATTATTTAAACAAGTTTCTTATAATTTTACTTAACTTTTACTAATCAAAATTATTTAGAATCAAAGTTCCTCAGTTCATATAACAGGTGCAGCAGGAGGATGCGAGTCTAAAACCTGCTCAACGTGGGATCCTAAGTTGTTACCTCTGTGGTCATGGAGGGCTACATGCAGCCTGCACCATATTTCTAATTCTCTAATGCTGATGTACATCAGTGTTTTAAATGGGAGGATATGTGTGGGAAGGAAAACGTAGCACTTTCAGGGAAAAGGAGCTGTCAGAGCTGAGAAGCAGGAAAAAAGAGGAGTAGGAAGCAAAGTGGGCAGTGGGTTTTTCAGATGAGGGGGTCACTTACCCTAATGCCATACTGTCCTCAGGAGATGTGTTCGCACGAGCAGCGGTCAGGACAGTCAGTCCACTGGACCATGGCTGCTCAGAGCAGCGAGCCGTGGCACTGCCACTTCCCGCAGCGTGACCTGCAAGGCAGGCAGCCTTCGTGTTGGGACTGGTTCATTTTGAGCCCTGCACACGAGCAATTGCCACAACCACAGACAAACTGGTGGGTGCCCAGTTACGGTGGCAGGGCAAAAAAAACCATGAGAGACACTTGGCACTTAGATGCGAACAACCAGCTTGGTTCCCTCCGTGCATTCCTCGAGGTGACTTTGGATGCATGCACAGGATGCTTCACTTCTGTGGCAACCTCAGAAGGGCCCAACAGAGGCAGCAGATACTCTTGGCAAACAGCAAGGCATGGATTACAGAGGTCAGATGGCCTGAGCCCCTTAGGTCCTCCCAGGAGCTTCTCAGGGTGCCAGTTTAGGCCTCAGAGTGCTGGGCCATTTCTTGAGCACCCTCAAGAGTCAATAGGGAGGGAGACAAATCCATCTCCGCCATGGCTACATGGGAAGCATCTCTGTTGCAGCACCCACGTTTGCTGCCTGACATTGGGTAATGTGAATACTTGCCCTCTTCATGAACATCCTAAAGAGACACGTGCCTGCGTGCTGTACACAAATTGTCCTCTCTTTCTGCTTCTGGAACTGTGTCCCATTCTTTCTTTTTTGCTTTTTAGCTGTGACGTTTACTTCAAGTCCTTCAGATTTATCTTCTTTGAAGAACATGGTATTGGTAGCTTTTACAACATACTTGTGGCACGGGTTATAGGTTTTAAAAAGCTACCCAGGAAGCTAACAATATTGAAAAATTAATTACTTTGTACTGGAAGGAGTTCTGCACCTCAGGGATCCTCATCAGGATGGATGGAGCAGAGGATTAATTTAAGAGAAGAGACGTAACCCAGGGCTCTCGATGCAATTCCTGCAGAAAAGTCGCTCAAACACGGGTTTGCCAAACCAACTTTCTTGTGTAAACACCAACTTCATCATATTAATTACACTATAAAATTCATATGCATTCACTCAATATTTGCAAATGATCTCCTTGCAGCAGAATCCTTTTTTTTTTTTTCCTTTCTGAACTGTACACGCATACTTTGTAGCCCATAAGAAAGTGTACAATAAAAAGAAATTTAAATACCATCTGGCCCAAGCCTATACACATTTGGAGAGAGCTGCAATTTACTCAGCTGAATTCATTTCCCAACAGTATATTTAAGGGTAGAATGTAATTTCAAGGTCTAACGCCTGATAAAGTTAACGTGCACGCAGGAGAAACAAAAGGTGCTGTCACTGCTGCAGATGATTCCAGTGCAGATCCACTCACATACATTCCCGTGCTGAGAAGATTCTCCTCAAAAACATGACACACTCAGCCACGTTCCCTGGGGAGCACAGGGGCTGTGAGGGGAGCTGGGGGGGTGCAGCGGGGCGCGGGGAGGACTGCAGGGAGGAGATGAGAGGGCAAAGGCACTGGGAAGCTGGTGGTGGGGAGATGAGGGGGTCAAGGGAAGAGGGTGTTTGGGCAGAGGGTCAGGGCACAGAAAACACCCTCTTCCTGGGAAGAGAAAAGACACAAGGAGCAGGAGCACAAGCAGGGGCATGTGAGAAGACAGGGACTAACTGCTGGACATATAGCCTGTGGTCCTGCTCCTGCAGTGAGGACAACCCCCAGATGACACATGGTTGACTCTGCTCAGCCTGGAGAGGTACCATCACTTGATGTCCTTGCTGCACTAAAGCCATTTTCCCTTTTGAGGTACCAGCTGACTCCTCATTGCCAAAACCTGGCTGAAGATCAGTTTAAAAACCAAGCTCTGCTTTTTTTGTGCTTTTCCCTCGTGAGAACTCCTGTTCTCGCTTGTGATTAAAGCTGGGAGCTGACCAAGTGCCGAGACAAAAGGAAGGCATTGTTTAAAGTATTCTCTGCAAGAGAGCTGGAAAAGTACATTTTGGGCTGTTCTAGCCCAAACAATCCTCATTTTGCTAAGCTGAACTGTGAGAGCTTTCAGTACTGAGGGCCAAAGCAAATCTCTTATCTTTGTGTACTCGTCAAGAATGGGAATTTAGTTTATAAAGAGTGGTTCAATTTGGATTTAGTAAAGAAAATAAAACAACATTGAAACACCGGAGAAAGCTGCACTTCAATTTTGAAGAGACCACAAATGCGAAGGGCCAAATCCACAATGGGGTGTCAGGACAGATCCAAAAGGAGATCCTGGTGCCTGGAGGGGAATGTGGCACCTTAACCCCAAACCCTGGTCTGCTCAGCTGAACTCCACAGCGCCTTATCTGCTACCAGAAAGCTCTCCTGCTCTCACTATTTATCCCACTGAAGCTATTTCCCCCTACAGAAAAGAATTTGGGGTGCCTTATGCCCAATGGCACAGTGTGTGGAGGAGAAAGGTGCTGTCTGGCCGCTTTCCCGGCTCACCCTCCCCAGTGTCCTCAGCAGATGTCCCAGCCCCTCTCCCCTGTCCCTCCCACAGCCCAGCGCACACAGTGCCTGGGGGGGAGCTGGTAAAGAGACACAGGTTCAGACCCTTTTGGGAGTATGGTCAGAGCACGGTGTCATGAGAGAAGATGCCAACCCTAAGAGGGCAGGGGCACGGCCGTCCCTGTGTGCAGGGATGCCTCAAGGGAGCAGCTGCTGAGAATGCACCACCACAGACCCACCCTTTGCTGGAAATATTCGGTGCCAAGCCTGCAACAGCCTCAGCCAAAAAGCAGTGATGTACAAACACCATGCTGTGCGCAGTGTCCTCTGCATGGCTCTCCGGCGATGAGAAGGTCTCTCAGACCTGTAAAGGTTGTGTCATACATGCCCCGGGCCAGAGCTGCTGTGGCTGTGCAAAGAGCCCGTCAGAGCTGTGAACCATCATGTCAGAGAAATGAATGTTAATCTGTGCCCAGAGAGGATTTCAAACGCTGTCACATGGGGCCGTAGGTGGCAGAGGTCCCGTTTAACCCGGGAAGAGAGCAGCCAAGGGGTGGGCTGCTGAGCAGAGCAGCAGGCGCAGATTCAACAGCAGATAAAATAACAAGACCAGCAAATTCACGGCAAAACCTTGAATGTTTCCTGTGCTGAGCCAGACACAAAGCCTTGTATTAAAGAAACAAATCAGACCTAGGAAAGTGGAGAAGTAAAACCCAGGAAGGCAGAGGTACCGATACAAAAAGAAAAGCCAGGGGCTGGAAGAGAAATGTTCACGCTGGGACCTCCCGATGGGACTGAGAGGTGGAGGCGATGGATCAGCACAGGAGTGCTCCCACCAGGCGCCCTGCACCCTGTGGCAGGGATGGGGCTGCCCCGGGCCAAACGTCTGGGAGAACCCCTTTTCCCTGCCCTCCTGGAGGCCCGTGGGGAAGATGTTATTTCTAAGCAATTGTGTGTCCCACCAAGAGCCAGAGCTTAAGCCTGGCTACTCAGCCTCCCAAAGGGGTCCCCTGCAGATCACCGATAACCTGCAATGTCTGGAAATGGTCACAAAAATTGTGACCTGAGGTCTCCCTCTGAACACAGGGGTTTGGGTAGAGGTGGCAAGCTGAAGAAAAACTGGCAAAGAGTCATTTTGCAGAGAAGGTTGTACAAAACAAGGATTTTAAACCAGTTCTCCCTCCAAACAGAAGTATTTATCATTTATACAAAAAAGGCAATCACCCGGTCATGATAAAAATCACATTCATAAATGGGAAGGAGAGCAACTGCTAATCCTCACTCTGAAAGGCAGGGAATGCAATTGCAAGGAAAAAAAAGAAAATATGCAAGGTATAAAACAAGAAACTGGAAGCTGGTGACCGCTTGGGACAATATAGCGGTACATAAACACAAAATAAACCACTTCTGAGTAACGGAGATATCTGCCCCAAGCACCCTGGCCTTGATGCTGCCCTCAGAGCCAGAGGCTGGGTGACAGCGCAGGGACCTCTGTGCGAACCTCTGTTGCCTGCTGCCCCTCCTCTGCCAGAGGTCTGTCTGCTACAGAGGTAAAGCCCTTTCTAATGGGCAGGCTATCATCTTATTTTTCAAACTGTTCCTTGCACAAAACTGCCTTTGTCTTCCGTGGGGTTTCTAAGTGCTACAGCCATGTACCTAGAGAAAGAGGGGAAGCACTTAATCTCCACTACTGAGATTCACAATTAGACATTGTAACAGTAAAAACAGTCTAACGGTCTGGGGACACTGTCTGATTATGCCATAAAAAACGTCATTAAAATGTTGGATTTAAAAGAAAAACCGTTAGCCCTGGAAAAACTCATTAAAAAGTCATTATTAGGTGGGACTGCCATGGCAGAAGGAGGTGGGTCTTTGTGTAATGGACCTTGCATATGCACAGAAGGACCTCCCGGTGATGCCATTACGATGCAAGATTACAACGGCTAAACAATTTCAGTGCCAATCTACAGAGACCCCATTGCGTTACAGAAATGAAGCTAGTTCTGCTGTGCAGAAGTCCCTCTACTGCTTACAAAAAGAAGAAATATATATATGTATAGTCTATAGTTTTATTTTGCTCCAAAGGTAGTCTCATAAAGCAAACCTCCCACCTTTCCCAGGGTTGCTACGTGCCAGCAGTCAGAGGGTGCTGCAGATCAGCGTGCATGACCAGTACAGAGCACATACCAGCAGCACACCCTGGGCAGGACGGCTGGTTTCAGTTCAAAATGTCTTGATAATGTATAATACACCTAAATACACCCAGGCACTTTTAATCTGCCATTGGCAAATGGGTACGTGCATAGCAAAGAAACATACAGCATTGTATTTCGTTAAGAAGAAATGTTTACCCTGTCCTCATTAAATACCGAGCTGGCTATAAATGTTTATGTGTCTTGGTGTGGCCTTTGGTGTGCCCTCACAGGAAGGCGAGTACACCTGGTGCGCTGCACTGAACCCGACTGCAGTTTGCTCCGAGAGCGGGGCGCCCGCAAAACCCCACGTTTCCTCAGATTAACCGCGGTAATTCCCATCCATCAGGGCCCCGCTGCCAAAGAATATGCTGAAACCTGGTAACTTTTGTTTTTAACAAATCGTTTGTTGCACAGAAACTCACAGTTGTATTTAGTGCAGTTAAAGCCTTTTGATTTCTCAGCTGAACCCCGTTCAGGTGGGGAGGTTGCTGGAAGGAATTGAGGGCCCCGGAGAGCTGCGGGTTATAAGGACCCCGCTACCTGTTCTGAAAATGCAACCATTTGAAGGAAATAAAACATCTTTGATGAAGGTGTACAAGTGCCTGGTCTCAAAAATTCCAGAATCATTAAAAGGTAAGGTAACACAGAACCCTTTTCTTTCCCACGCTGTGACCGAGCATGCCGTGCTCCCTGCAGATGTGGAAGCCCTGGCACGGCAGCAGGAAGCCCGGTTCTGCGTGTTGTGTGCACCAGGGGTGTTTTGTGGACATCTGTTTCCCATTAGCCTGTAACTGACAGTTGACATCTATTTTACAGAAAAACAGTAACCATACCATTGTGGTAGCTGGAATAGAGTCTGGTAAATAATATCCACTTTCATGACAAACAAACTGGAGCTTCTTTTGTTTTCTATTTCCATCCAGCTGCGGTCATCAGGAAAAAACCTGTGCAAAAGCGCAGGCAGGTTTACTGTTACATCCAGAGGAACTCCTGAAGCCATCCGTTAGTGATATTTTCCTGCTCATTTCCAAACTCTCTGACGCATTCGCAGGAAATGTTGCTCTCCCACCTAATCCCTACGCTTCTCTATTCACTGCTGCGCCAGCAACTGTACGGGGGAGAGGACCTCACCTCTTGCTGTGCCTGCATGGGAGAGGCTCCCACCGGGTTTCAGAAGCATTTTGTGTACTTACGGAGGCAAACATCAGCCGAGGTAGGAACTACCAAACTGCACATAAAAATCAGGCTGTTGTTCCAATTTTAAACATATTTATAGTATTTCAATAACGGTGTAACTAAATACATCATTACAGCGGAGACAAGTTTCTTGGAGCATAACTTCCCAATTTAGCTTTGACTACAGCCTGAAAAGCACCGTTTGAGGAGAAAACCTTTGCTAAGAGGGCTTGCCTGGGAACCTCCCCAACCCAGGTGGCTCAAAGGGAGGGCTGGCCACTTGCCAGGACTTGTCCTGGTCTTTGGATTAATTCCCAGAGTAACTTCAGGAAACTTCCTGGCCCTTCTGCATTTAAAAAAAACCCAAAACCCACCTTTCCCTATAAAAGGTTAAGCCTTAAAATACCCACTGGGGAACAGACCTTGGAAGCAAACAGCATTGCAGACCAGCCGTCGGTGGCCCAAGGAGGAAGAGGACTGGATGGCGGTAAGAAATAAAATCTCTCCTTGCATTTCCTTGGGCCCCTTTCTTTCCACTTAGAATAAACAAACTCATAGTGCTAAGCTAAGACAGATCACTTGGGCTTCCTTTGCAATATCCAGGTTATTTTAGTGAGGTGGTGAGCAAAGTGTGAATTCAGCCAAGGTTATCAATGTGGATGAACTGCTGACTGACAGCTCTCCAGGCCAGCTGTGCTTGGATCTGCCTGAAAGCTAGCTGTCCACCACATCTGCAGCGTGAAGCTGGTTGTGTGGACCTGACTGCTGCATCTAGGACAAGAGTACCACTGACCTGAGGTTTTCACCCTGATTTCTTCAGGAAGAAGGAGAGCGTTATCGCAAGAAGGCTCTCGCTAGGTTTGCCGAGACCAGTGTCTATCTGTCAAATGATTCCTCACCAAAGGGTGTAATAACCCAATTAATTTATCTGTATACCCACAGCACCTGAATTACGGTTTCAGATCCCACTGTAATATTTAGCTGCATTAGCTTCTGTTGCTGTTAAATGTTGAGAAAAAAGGGAATAAATGGGAACTGCCTTCATGCCCTTAGGGGTGCAGGTGTGGAATGGACATGATTAGTACATGAAGGGGACTCTGGATGCAAATACAGGCCCGTATGTATTTACTGCTGTTGTGGAACCCCATATGCCGTATGCTATACTTAAAATTGCTAATTTTCAGAGTTCAGAAAACCATGTTAGCCATAAAAATATCAGGATGCTGTCTTAGAAATGTTTACATCATTAACAAAATCATTTAATTGCATTCTAATTTGAAAGTTTTGTTTATTCTCAGCTCATATTTTTAGGGCTTTTTGTGCTATCAGGAAGAAATCTGGATAGAGCAAGGTAAGCATTGATCACAGAACTAGGGCTGGAAGAGATGTCAAGGATCATGTAGTCCACCCTGATAGCTGGACTCAGCGCTCCCTAAACCACTTCTGTCAGGTTTGGCTGGTTCTTAAAGATCTCCAGAGATCTCTTCAGAGATTCCATAAATACAGTTTATTCCCATTTGCAACAGAAATGCTAAGTCTGAATGAAGAATGGATGGGAAAGTCCAGGAGAAACAGCAGAAGAATGGCAGGGGATAATAGCACCTTTCTTAGCAGATCATCAGGATCCCATCACATCCACAAGCAGCTTCTCTGGACACCCAGACTAAGAAAACAAGGAACTACCTAAAATGGGGGACAGCCTATGAACAGACTAAGAAAAGTCATTAAGAGGCGATCCTCTTAATGCCATCCAAGTTGGAGGTCAGGATGGTGGCTGCAGAGAACGGCTCCTGCAGAAACATCCCAGTTATCAGGGGAGGAGAAAACAGCGGATGAGGCAGTGGGCTAGGGTGGGCTAGGCTTCTGTGGTCAGCACCTCCCACCCTACACCACTTTCACATGCTGAGGGCAAGATTTGGAGGCTTGCAGTTTCCATCGAACCAGAGGAAAAAAAGTACATTTATGTGTACTATGTTATGTGCTAACAAATGCAGATTCAGCACTTGAAGCCACTCTGCTGTGGCCACGCAATCAGGTCCCCGTGACAGCAAGGTAGATATACCTGCTGTGAAATAAAACTCCAGTGGCACAAAACAATTATATTAGTGGCAACTGAATCTCTGCATATGTACATCCTTCATCAGACACTACCCAGGAAATACGCAATTTAAGCAGCATTAATGAGTTTATCAAGACAACCATAACCTGAAGACAAATATTTCCTTTATTCCATTATTCCCATATTAAGATTATATATGCAATGGGAATGAATGTCCAGTTCACACATATTCTATTAGTCTGCAAGCAGGAGCTCTTGCAGTGCACGCAACCTCTTTCCTTGCAAAGGCACTTTTTCCAGTTCAGGGTAATTTCACTAACCTGATGTGGAAGGTGGAACTGCGGTGCTGTAAAATATCTTCTTTCCTTAGCACCAGGCACTGGTCCAGCTCTGAGTGCCAAAATCATGGTGATGGGCACTTAATTTTCTACTGCTGTGAGTAAATCTAGACGTTCAGAAAAACGTTCCTAATTGCAGATTGGTTTTGCTGCATTTGTGGGTTTTGTACCTCTGCTGAAAACTAAAGTCCAGCCTCTCAAATACAGTCGACTCCATTGTCATTAATATCGGGCTTAACGCCTGCAAGTTTACAAACAAACCAGGGTAACGATAGACTGGACAATAATACCTTGGTACCTCATTTACCATCACTTGGTTCTTACAGGGCACAAGCACCTGTGTTATTAGTCCAACATTTTTATGGGGTTATGCGGTCCTTTATGAGCTGCTAATCGCTTGATCGTGCTGAATTATTGCAGGCTGTGATATTTTGTATAGCACTGCCTGGCAGCACACTGCTGTGAGTTTTGCAGAGCAGCCGGGTGCCCAGCCCCAGCTCAGAGGTGCTGCCCTGCAGAGGTGCTCGACCAGGTGACTGCAGCATGAGGTCATCCCTGGATGCATGCTTTCCACGCGGGGCTCCCACATACAGCGCAGTGCACCCACGGGAAGCACGGGCATCTACCATGTCCCTGCTCCAGCATCCATCTGTCGCAGCCTTCCCCGTAAGCACAATGCAGTCAGAGCAGAGACCTGGCGACTTGCTCTGCCCGGCATGGGGGATCAGGCTGTGGTGCTATCAGCGTGCGTGCCGTGGCCCGTGCACCCGCAGGCGATACAGGCAACACATCTGGTTTCCTCAATAGCGGGCGTGCTGCTGGATCCCCGTGGAGGACACAGATGCTGATGTGCAGCTGGGCCAGGAGATAGCCAGGGTGGGCAGGATGTGTCCTGGGAGAGGAAGAGATCCCTGGAAGAGGTGGGTAAGAGATGCCACAGCACTTGGAAGAGGGTATCCAACCACCTGCTGTCACTGTGGTTTTGCCCAGCACCGCACTGCTTTGCGAGGTGTTAATACTATTTCTTTCTGGCAGGTTGCACCAGTACAGGTAACATCCGAAGGCTATTTCTTATGTATATAGCACTGATTGCTCCAGAGTTTGTCTCTCACACAGTGCCCAGTGTGCCAAATTCAGCATTGCTTCCACCATTGCAAACATCTTACCTCGACATGGAGAGCACAGCCCTTCAAATGGTATGAAAGCTGCATGGAAAGTTATGATTTTTTTTATCACTGTTTTCTTTAACCGCTGGGATTACTACGAAAAAGAGCGTTTGTGTTAATGTTACTGCTGCTTTCTGGAAAGTGGAAGGCACTAAACTCAGGGTTACTGCTGCGACCCAGCGGCTTGGTTAGCACCAACAAGCTTTGTGCCACCAAGCAAAGCAAAATCAGTAAGACCATGCCATAGGGCAGGTAATGGAATAGATGGAGTGACAACCCAGTCACTTCTTGGTACCTTGCATACAACCCATGGCCCTCAGGTGACAGTTTTCAACTCTGCCCTCCAAAATGTTGGCAGAGAGTGTGGGTTTCCCAACAGCATTCCTGGTTTGTTCCTAGTTGTCATCCATGGGCCTGGTAGATGTCCCTCCCTGGATGCCACCGGATCACGGGCTGAGAACTACTGCTCAGAGGCACCAGTGGGAGGATTTCACCAGCAGCAAGCACTCGGGTGAGCAGGGAGAAGGAAGGTTGTTCCTCACTAAGACTTTCCTTCCCTTCCTCACCCTCTCAGCAGAATTAACCACATGTTAACAGTTTGATTTCTAGAACCGGCTACACAATCCTGGATTTTGAGCTCTGGGGGGAAAGGGGGAATCACACAGAAATTATCAGGAGAAAGGCAATCTATTTTTCTCAGCTGGCAGTGGGAATTTGTCCTCCGTCCCTGCTTATAAGCACTGATGTGGGTCACAGGAGAGGCCGCTTTAGTGAGAGGTGCCCCTAAAGGTGCTGCTGTTACGTTCCTACTCGCAGGTCCCATAAGCAAGCACAATTAACAGCACCTGAAAGTCTTCCAGTGCAGAGCTCCTACAAAGGCCAAAGGCTTTTGGTTAAGATGATCGCATCGTTTATTTTGAGAGTTCGGTTTTTAACATCATTTATTATAATCCACCATATGGATTTGCCTTGGATTTAATACTTAGGAAAAAGTTTTTTAAGTTTGGAAAGAGAGCTTAGGAAATCCAGGACTTTGGCAACCAGACATGAGATGAGATGATTTGCAATCTGTGCAAGATATATCTATTGCTCTCAGCCTGGCTTTCATTTCAGACATGGGTATTAGCATGTGGAAAGGGCTCAGTATCACCTCCTTTTCTTTAAAGAGGAAACATTTCTGTTCCTGCTTTAAATTGTTCCTGCACATTCTTGGCTGTCACGTCAGCTCTGCTGTCGTCAAACCAGATTCAGGTGCACAGCTGGAGTGACCCTGCAGGAGTCGGTGGCTTTGCCCCAGCTTTCCAGGAGTGTTAATGAAATCCAAAGCTGGGTCTGGGAGATTTTTCCTTGCTCCAAGGAAGGGTAGAGGCAACTGAATTAGAGGAGGGAGATGCAATTTCTGAGGCAGAAGTTAATTCTAATAAGTAATTGTTACTTCCACCTCTCAACAATGCTTTGATCTTTCTGACGGTGCTCAGCATGCAGAAATAAAGCTTGGCACGGCTCCAGGCTTGGCAGTCACCTGGAGATTTTGCCTTGTGTAGGTCCACGCAGGGGAAAAGCTCCAACCTTGGGGAGAGCAGCGGGGAGTCACTCCTACCTCTCAGAATCGGGAGCTCGCAGGGCTTCAGGACTGGTCCCCCCTGGAGCTGGGGAGGAAGAAGAAGAGCTTCCCTCCATGAGCTCTCCCAGCTCCAGGGGGGACTCAGACCCTCCTGTTACTGCCAGAGGCAAAGTATCAAGGGCATCTTGCCGAGAGAGGCAATAACTCCTAAACCAGCCTGCTCCAGAGAGCCTGAGGACACTGAGAAGGGGCACACACTCTCACTGAATGCCTCATCCCAAATGCAACACGTGACCCCAGACCTGACAATGTACTCATTTTCCAGATTTAAAATGAAGCAGCATCACACTCTGCCACATCCAGCCCACCCTGGAGCACTGAACCCCATTTCAGTGAATGCTGCCCCTGTTCATCCGGATGCCAACCTCTTACAGAAGTCAGTTTGCAGAAGGTGCATTTTGCAAGGGATGTTGCAACGAGGCAAAACATGCCTAGAAGGAAATGATCCCCTCTGGTCTGCAAACTGACCAAAGATGGTTGCTTAACCCCTAGGACAAGAAGAAAAACTCCATTATTTGGCTGCCATTTTCTGGAGGCAGTTTGCCTTTTTAGGACACGCTCATGACGTTTGCTTAGCTTTGGACTTGCTGGGAATTTGTATTAGGATGCCAAAATACCATGGTTATATGCTGGCTGTTCATGCCACACAATGCAGAACCACAAATGAAAAGCAGCAAAGCAGCAATTAAATAAAAAGGGGGCGTTTGGCCCACCACATCCAAGCCTTTGTACAACCCACTGCTCTTCATGAACATCCTCAAAATAAGGAGAGGATCCATCCATATATCAGATGTTAGTGTGAAATGACATCCCATGAGTTACACAAAAATAACCTAGTCCTACAGAGCTCAAATCAGAGTGAGTTACACTTTTCATCTATAATTAGTGCTTTCACGTTTGCCAACAAGATCGCAGCACCACTGGTTCCCATTGGAAAACTCCATATAAAATCCTAACAAACAGCCCAGTAAAATTGTTATGTTTGCTGGTTTTCATCTCCAGCTTGGACACATCAGAGGTTGTATCAGGCTGCACTGAGGCAGCATGCTGTTGCAACATGAAAAGAATAAAAACAGCACCAAATGTTTCACTCAAAGGCAGCCATTTATACTATTCTCTTGGAGACAGACAGCTATTTTCTCATTATTTAAATAGGACCCAAACCCTGTAAGAGAAGCTGCAAGTAACGGTCTCCTTATGTCTCTACAAAGCAGGCTTCTCTAGTCGCTGGCACTAAACCAGCTCTTATTTGACAGCCACGCTATAATTACATCTGGGTCAGGAGGCATAAACTGACAAATTTTATTTGGAAACAATAATTGGGAAAAGAAGCAATAACTAAGCAGAGCTAATAATTTGGGATCCATTTTGCCCTCCTGAAAAGGTTTTTCACAGATTCTTATTAGCATAGGAATTAACATAAAATGCACACCCTAAAGAATATGCTAAAGAAATCATGCTAAAAAAAAATAGGCATAACTAGAAAAATACATAATGAGCTCTGAACTCAGTTGAACACTCCGGAGTGGGGAAGTGAAGGAGTAGCCTGAGAGTTGCTGTAACAGCTGGGGGACTTGGCCGGTCTGGTAGGAAAGACAAAATTCCTTTTTCCAGACCTCTGGGAGACAACTTGGCCATCCATTTTTTGCTGCATTCAGTGCTGATTTCTGAACTCTTGCTAATTACATTGACTAAATGATTATACCTTTAAATTAGCCTATTGTGGATTGCAGCGAGGTGTCTAAGCGCTGGTTACCATGTCCTAGACCACAAGATACTTGCAGAAGGCAATTTTTCTTCCATATTTTTGGAGCTACTGGCAGTTCAAACAGATGCCTGACTGAATGAGATCATTGGTGACTGAGCTGCAGCCATGACATACATTTATAAAAGGAGCGCCAAAAGGCCAGCAAGGATCAGGAAAGATGGCTATAATGGTATTACCGACTGTTTGGCTTGACTTTCTGTGTGAAGGATGCCAGCCGGTCATTTCAGTGTTCAAGCTATTTCTGATACTTGTGCTACAAGACATAAATTTGGTCTAATGAGTACCAAACAGACATGGAAACAAGAACTTCCAGAGAGGAACTTCAGACTGCCAAGCTTCTCACTCAGCACTCATCTGAGCTCTGCATGTACCTGCTGCAGGCCAAGTGCTCCTCTGAGGTTTTCAGCACACCTACCTCTCCTTCGGCTTCCTTCGGGGACGGTGGGTGGTCACATCAGATGTGTAAAGCTGAGCAGTGTGACGCCCCCTGTGTGACCCTATGGAAAAAAATATGTCTCAAATAAGTGAGTGTGAAGATGGTGCCATCCTGAGTGTGCCATGGAGACCAAGTACTTCAGTAGACCATATCAGGGAGAAAACATTCACTATTTGATACACTGCTAAAAGGTCATGGCGAGCACAGCCCTGGCCCTGCCTCAGGAGCAAAGTAGAGAAGTCCTTCAAATCTCTGGATAAGGAGAGAACATTTACAACAGAAACTATGAGCTCTACCGTTTCTGAGACACGTTATCTTCAGATGTGTTTTGAGAAAATTTCCTTTATCTGGAGGGGACTTGTAATACCAGGCGTAAGATCCTCTCCCTGCTTTGTCAGCGAGGGAGACGAGACATCAGCTGATCAAGAGAGAAGTGGTTGCTCTGTCGCACTTTGCTGTGGATGTAAAGCAATGCAGTATAGGTTGTGCCTGTGAGATGCAGAGAGGGGTAGCAGCCGCTCACCCATGCTGGTTCCTCACCCGAAAATAGGTCAGCACCGTCACAACAGTGAGTCAGTCAGGATCAGACAGCAAGGAGTAGAGGAGACTCTTCTCCCCCCGCTACTTTCACAAGCCCAAGGATCAGGCTCGGCTTGGGGAGAGGCTGTCTGGGGAAGGAATAACAGGAGAGAGGAGATGGGGCAGAGAGGAGAGAAGGTGAACTTGTCTAGGGATGGGGGAGAAGCCCTAAATGTATAAAATGTGGGAGGTCATGGAAAGCAAAGGAGAAAGTAGGAAAAGTTTGGGCATGGGTGGTCCTGGGGAAGTCAGTTAGGCAGAAAGACCATCTAAGAGCACAAATCAAGTTTTATTCCTAGCACAGTCAGTTAAAGACACGTACATTTTCTTTAATGGATTTTAGGCTAAGCAAGGTATATCTAAAACACATTAATCACATTGCCTCAGCTGAGCAAACCACTCTGATACTCCACCGAGGGTTTAACATCTTTCCAACATTTGGTTTTGTTGCCTACGTCTCCCCACAAGCAGTTTGTCGGTCTAGTCAGTTCTCCTCCTCCAGGCAGGGCAGGCAGAGCCGGAGGTGCCGGCGGCACAGGCATTTACGTGAGAGCGTGGCCACCAAGAGCCATCGGGACCTTTCAGAGGGGCTGTGCCTGGCGCGAAGGTGTGCTGCGTTTTCAGCTGCTGACGCTCTTTGGATGCAAGTGCCTATGAAATAAGATAAAGGTGTATATGTGCATACCCAACAGCCTACATCAAGGATATGCGATGTCCTACAAAACCCTTCCCAGGGGAGGAGGACATCGCTTCAAATCATTCCTGATCATATTTTAAAAAGGTTCATTAATCACCTGCATAGTTGGGACTAGTAAGCAGGACTTGGCATCCTTCTCCCATTTTTAACAAAGGTTCACAGAGCTTTGTGCTTATAGCAAAGTCCTGATGGAGGCAAAACACCCAGATGTTCCTGAAGAGAGAAGGAAACTTCTTGTGGTCACCAGTGTGATGTCAGATCCTGGTACATTGCAGTCTCTTTCACACTTCCAAGTGTTCCTTTCAAAAAACTGATACCACTGTGTTCCTAGAAAATATCAAAAGATCAACACAGAGATGCTGCAACAAACAATACTTCTTGTTCCCACAGAGTTCTTCCCCCCGGGGCTACAGATCATTTAATGGGAGAATTGGTTATTTCAAAATGAACTGTTCATTCCAGTATTCTCATCGGCAGTTCCATGAAAACTGCCAGCTCTTCTCTTTCTAATTGCTTTTGATCAACAAAAGAAGAACATGCACCCTTAAAAGAAAATTATTTTGACGCAGCTGGAATGGCTCCCCATTTAAAGAGTCTGACGTGTAAAAGAGCAGGCAACAGACAATGATGAGAAGAGAAAGAAAGGAGGAAAAAAACCTAACACATTTTCCCAAACAATCACTAGTTACTTTAGTATTTGTGCAGACAAATGCAGTTACTCCAGAGGAAAACTTCCCATGTCCTTCGGCAACCTCTGCCGGAAGAAGAATTTATTTGGATCGGCTCCTGCTAGCACTCAAGAAAAAGCCAATTCTCAAGTATTTATAGGGGAGCAAGTTGTTAACTTGTGTTGCATGAGTCAGGTTTCTCACTGGTGCCATTCAATCAAACTACAGAGATTAACTTGGATATATAGTCTTGTAAAACCTGCCATGGAATACGCATAATTGAATTTAGGCTACAACTCTAGTCATAACATAAGTAGCAGCCATGTAATCCTAAACTCTAGTGGAAAGTGTGATCTGTCAGCACTTGGGTTTTAACAGATTTCTGTAAAACACCTTGCATATGAAAACTTGGTCCCTCATTGCTTGCCCTTGGTAATTCATTAAGCATTAGTACGTCACACAGAAAAGTGACCAATACCATGGTCCTTTAAGAATTAAATAGAAATTTGTGTTCATTTTCAGCCCACTTCTTTTTCCCAAATCCTGAAATATGGAAGAGAGAAAATAAAAATCTTGAATCCCAGTTAGATTTTGCGATCAGAATAAAATGAAGGCCTTGCACATTCAGAAAAAGCACAGGAAAGCCCCCAAACTCTGGACATCCACCAGCTCGCACCTTCATTGGACCTTAGGGTGGTCATGGCTCTGTTCCCTCACAAGACCCCCCTCTATATGAGGCAGGATGGAGATTCAAGGCTGGGTCTCGCCCCTCCTGCTCGGCTGTGGCAATCGCTGCCTGAACCTTGGCAGCCTTTCCCTTCTCCTCTCCCAGCACTGCAGACCCCAGCGCTCACCACAGCACCCTGCGAGACTCCCATCTCAGCCACCAGCCCCGTCCTCCCTCCTGGCTCAAGGCACCAGCTCCCTTTCTAGGGCCAGGAGCATCAGGCTTTGCCTCCAGAGAAACCTCCTGCCGGAGAGCTGGAGGGAGATTTCCAAAAGGGTGATGCTGGTGTGAGTCACCATTCAGTTCCTAGCCAGAAAAGTTAGATCTGATGTATGAACTCAGGAAAAATAAAGCAGAAAGACTAATTGCTGAGCACATCTAGTTCAGGTGACAGCATGCTCTCTGGGAAGGATGTAGCTGTGCACCAGGCAGGTTAGTCAGCATTACGCTCCTTTGTTCTAACAAGGGACTTGATATCTGAACTTTAGAATTGATTTGGCTTGTTTTAAAAAAAAAAAATTTGTATATAGCGTACATTATCTTCTAGCTGAAATGGTCACCCTTGGGATTTCAACAGAATATGTGAACGCTCAGGTCTTCCAGGAACAGAATCATTCAGATTTACGTACCTAATTATGGACTTAAAAGGTTAACTTTTAACACGCTGGTGTGAAAAATGTTGTCACCCCCTTCCTGGTTATACATAGCAGCTATGAAAAAATAAAAATGACAAAAGAATGTCCTTTGGCCTGAAAGAGCTTGTTTCAGCAGCCAAAACATCATCTCCTGGGAGTGCGTGGAGGATATCTGTGTTTAGCTGCAAGAGATGAACTGACCGGACATGAGATGGGGAGGATGGGATGATAGTGTGATTTGTCACATCATATCCAAGCTTCATGTGAAATTCCAGTCCCAATTTAATCCACTATTTCAAATAGCTGGTACTCAGGCACACCAAAGCCTTTGAAGTTAAACGGCAAACTCCAGAATAGCAGAAGGAAAGCTGGAGCACCCAATACCTCCCTGACGGCCTCTGTCAGCTCCATCTACCTATTTTCCCAATACATGTCCTCCTTCTGGAGAAACAATGTGATTTAGAAAAATCACACTGTGTGTCACACAAGCACGTTTTCCTCATGGCCTTGAAGAAGACAACATGAAGACCCAGGGGTTACGCCATGCCTTTGCAGTGCTGCCTTTGCCCAGCCTGTAAATGACTGAGCGAGGGGAGGTTTAGATTGGCTATTAGGAAAAATTTCTTCACTGAAAGAGTTATCAAGCACTGGAACAGGCTGCCCAGGGAAGTGGTTGAGTCACCATCCCTGGAGGTGTTTAAAAGACGTGTAGATGTGGTGCTTAGGGACATGGTTTAGTGGTGGACTCAGCAGTGCTAGGTTTACAGTTGGACTTAGTGATCTTAAAGGTCTTTTCCAACCTAAATGATCCTATGATTCTGTAAGTGTAAGACCTGCAGGAACCTGCAGAGCCCACATGCCGTATCTAATCCTTCAGCAACAGCAAACTTTTTTGCTTTCTGATGGTTTGAGGTTTTTTTCCTCCTTGCTCTATAACTCCCCTAGAAACCTCCCAGTCAGATTTCTTCTAATTTTGCCTCTTTTTTTCTATCTATCAGACACCGGTTATTTTTACTCCTGCGTTCCTAATGTAGCTTGAAATTAATGCAGCCTTTTTATTTATGTATATCAGCCTCCTCAATGATGTATGCACAGTTTGAGGAGAGAAATAATTACAGGCTGTTGCGGAAGAGCACAACAGGCTGGTGTCATTACTTCCCAGGCAAACTCCAGCTTTGTTCGGAATTCACAGCATATGGGATTTTCTTTTTTTTAAAGATGTTTGATCTGAATGTCATTTCTCTAGTCAACATAATAATTTAAATCAGATCAGGATGCAGGCAGTTTCCTACTGTTCCTAAGCAATGCATGCAGTGCCTTGTGCAGCATCAGAAATCACAGAAAAAAGGTCTGAGAGGAGAGGACATGTCCCTGCTGCCCACCAGGCAAGGCAGTCCCTCATCCAGGGATTTTTGAGCCCAAATAAGGTATAGGAATGTTGACTAATACTTTAATTAAAAACACTCCAGACCAACACATCTAAAACTAAGCAATGAAGATACAAAGTTCAGGAGAAAAACTTATGTCCCCTTTGCAATCACACTGCTCTTGGATCTGTAATGTGTTATCAAACTGTGGACAACTCACTTCTTGCCAGATAAAAATGGTAAACCTTGCACTGCTATTTGAGAGAAGAGGTTCGGCTGTGCCCCCTGGAGCCAGCCATGGCTGTGGATTTCATACGGTGAGGATTGCAAATGAGGAGAAAACCAAGGGACATTTTACCTAGGGGCTCTGACCCGAGGCAGCTGATAAACATCAATAAAAAGAGAAAAAGGACTAAAACTTCTCCAGTGTCTTTCTAATGGTTTTTGGTGGGGTATCTTGCTGTGGTCCCTGAATATTTAGATAGAAAAAGTACTGCTAATAAAATGAATATGCTTTTTGTTTTTTTAAAAAAAGCTCCCCTCACCTCATCAATTCCTCTGAGGGCACTGTGGTTGAGATTAACTTTGGCTGGGAAATGGCTTCCCCGTGCTATTAAACTGCAGAGTTGCTATAATCTCGGGGTCATTCCACCAAAAGGAAGACCACCTTGTACCAGAGGACAAGGCAGAAGAGCAAAAAAACCCTCAAACTTTCAAAACATATAAAGCCTACTTTTCATACAAAACAGAGCCCCATCCAGGTATGGTATGTATCTTTGCTTTATAGGAAGGATTTTAACGTATTTCTTGATGCAACTGGGGTTTAGCCTTTTGATTTGTCATTTCTATTCATAGCTAAATTCAGTTTCCATTGAAGAATATTTGTTGAATCTTCTTAATTTGTACAATTTGTTCATTGTACAAATGCCATATATAATAGGAAAAAAGGCAGGAAATAAAGAAACAATTGCTTATGAAAATGAAACATTTTAATTCAATTTAGATACTATGGCACTTAATATTATTTAAATAAGGCAGCACTTCTTATTTAACATTGCTATGGGGGGAGTTTTTCCTAAAATAAATTTTGAATTACAGTCCAGGTACCAAACCAGGACTATTCTGAGCCTTCTCAGTGTATATTGCAGCGGGATATTGCACAACCTCATGGTCTAAAGACCTTTGTAAGTGTTTAAGTAAACTGGTAAATTGGGATGGTGCTTGTCTTACCTAGGTGTAGGCTAGATTAGTCTAAACTAGTCATCTAGGCTTCCTCTTCTGGCAAGGGGGAAAGAGAGCATCTCCAAATGGCAGATCATCTCCTTCAGTGTTTAGCATTTGCAGGTTAAGTAGCCTTCTGTGGGTGCTTCTCTCCCTGCTCTGAGCATGGAGCAGGAACTAGAAAATTACTTTTGGCATCTGTACTTACTATTAGATGAATAAAAATAGAGAGATGAGTTTGTGCTTTAGTAACCTGATGAAATTAATGCCAAGCCTTTAATTTGTTAGCTTTGGCATGAATTGTTGCACTAATTACTAGGAAAAACAGGTGCCATATTTCAGGAAAAAAACCAACCAAGCAAACATGGAAATAGTATAACATGCAGCACTTCAAAAACGACAGTTCCAGGTAAGAAGCTTTTATATGCAGTGGTAGATCAGAAGCCAATTTAAAAAGAAAGAGAGAAAAAAAATAATCTCTCTAGTCTGTACAATTTCAATCTGATAAGAAGCCACATTAAAACTGTAGTTGGTTCAGTTCTACTCTGAAAAGTACATAAAAACATCTAAGAGGGGAAATCTCATTACACTACCAACAGCAATAAAAACACTTCTTAGTTGACCAGCAGAGCAATTTTAGAGAAATACCTATGAAGGTATTGAGCAGAAAAAAGTGGATAGATTTTTTTCTTACTGTTACACAAAAAGCTCACTGGATAAGTTGAGTTGGAAACAGGGAGCCTGAACTGTGCAGACCTCTCCATTTAGCAGGAGGTAGGACCCATGCCGCACCGTGTCCTCTCCCACGTACTCATCAGTCATGCAGAAAAAACAAAGAAGATTGGAGATAGGCTTTGCTGAATGGCACTGAGAGGCACTGGAAACCACACGATAACCTAGGGGACACATAGTAAAATGCCTGAGACAAAAAACAAGGGGCGAGGGGCCTTTGATTCGACCCAGGAGAGCAGCTCTTCTGATGACACCGATGTAAGCGGTCCTCAGGTCTGGAGAAAGAAGAAGTAGCCACTGCTTATCAGCCACAGAAACATGAGCGCTGTATCCCTACCCCACGGCATTGCCTGGGCAGATCGGTGGTGTGCCCTGCGGCCCCTCACACAAAGCCCCTTTGTTTCTTGAGAAGTGAGTGTTGGATTTCACCCGCATGTCAACCCAAAAACTCTCTGCCATGTTTTATTTCTTTTCACTTATGAGGCAGGGCAAATAAATCTGCAGCACACTTACCCCAAGCTAGCTATCAAACAAATACACAATCACATATTTGAAGAGGAGATGGAGAACATTAGGATGTTCTGCAAAACCACCCTACTCTTTACTGAAACCAGTATTCATCACAAAAAAAAGCTGTATTTCAATGTCATCTTTTGTAAAATGGTAATACTGTGATGGCCATATGATTACTGCAAAGGTTGTATAATTGGAGGATTTAGGATATGCAGAGCTTTTGAAATACAGTGGGTTTGTTCCTTCTTTCAGTAAGATTGCTAACACTTTCTTTTAAGTTGTTCATTTTACATGAATGCATTCATTTTACAAAATCTCCTCTTTTGCTAGTACTAGAAGGAAATTCAGTTGGGCCAATTTGCTCGCTCTGTACTGTTTGTTACTGTACATCCTTCCACCATGTCTCTGCATTCATCTCTCTAGCTGAAAAAAAATCTATTTCTTTCTTTTGTATTTCCCGGAGATCTTTTCTTGCTCTCATTAATTTTTATTGCCCAGTTCAGAGCACTCTCTGCTCTGCTAAACAACAGGCAAACAGAACAGGAACCATGTTTCTGGTAAGGTAGACAGCAAATTCCTCGAAAGGAAAAATAGTAATCCCATGTAATTTTTTTCCACTCCGTCCCTTACACAATCTGGCACTTGGGTTGTTATTTTTAAATCACTAAGTACATCAGCTAGAGGTTTTCTGTGATTTGTCGACAGTCTTTTCTAGCTTTTCTAGCTTTTTCCCTCCATCCTGCCTGCAAATTAATCCAGTGTCCCCTGGGGTAAATCCATCGTTCAAGTCATTCCCGTCAGCAGCTCGTGAAGGTCTTGGCCGGCTCACCAGCACAAGCACTGATCCCAGACCTCGTCTCCTCGGTGGGGACACAGCTGCTCGGTGCCACGCCGGGCTCGGTCCTGTCCTCTGGCGAGGGCCAGGCCACCCATGGCACAAAGCCACCGTGAATTTTGTCTCTCAGCAGGAGGCACGCTCAGGGTTTGCTCTCATTCGTCATCCAGGAGGGACAGAAGTACTTTTTGTCTCCACTGCGTGCTCTAACCTGAATAGGTTGTGCTCCCCCTTGCACACACCGAAACGCAAGACCCTTAGTTAATTGCTCTTCTCTATCTGCCTGTTCTAAGGGGAAATAGCTACTGCCAATGAATAATAAATTGTACATTTGCATATTTTCTTTTTTTCTTTCCTAACTTAAATATTTGATGTCATTTGCAAACTATGGAACTAATTTTTTTTTTTTCATCCCTTTTTAAGATTGTTAATACATCGAGCAAATAACTCCATGGCTCACCTACAGAAGGTGGAAGTGCTGGTCTGCTGAACAGTGCCAGTTTCAAAACCAATTATTTTCTTTTCCTCTTGATTAGGAGAAAAAGGTTGCAAAAGTTTGTTTGCTTTGCCTACTGTCTACCTCCTTTATTTGAGCCAAGGTACTTCCAGAAGACATTCGAGGCATCAGAGCTACTCCGTTTCATGGAGATCGTTCCCTCTGAGCTCATGGAAAGGACACAGCCACAGCTCCTGAGGAGCTCTTCCCCTCGGGAGAGCCGAGATGTGGCAACCACCAAGGGGCAGAGATCGAACTCGCTTCAAGCCTCAAAGCACTGACTTTGGGCAACACGGCCTCAGCAAGGTGCAGGAGCATCCTCTTTTTTTTTTTTTTTTTAACCTGAATACCACTGAGGCAAAGCTCAACTAAGGAACATACAGGCTTGGCCTCAAATAACTATGGTAGAATAAGAAAAATCATCTTCACTGAGATTTTTAGGTTACAGGAGCTATTTGACTGTTTTTACAAGATTGTAAGATACTCCCACCCCACAAGAGACAGCCACCCTTCCTTGAGGGCTTAAAACTTGTTTTCTTCTCTCTTAAAAAGCTTCTTAAAGGATAATATCTGAGAGTAATTCATTTTCTAGTTTATCTGCAGAAAGCTTGAGTAAAGATAATTGTGTTTTATGGTGCTTGAGAAAATCCAGAAAGCAGTTCAGTGTCAACTTTTCTGCTGAGGGGATCCAACCTTGGAGATTAGACACCAATAAACATACTGGAGATGCATAAGTCTTGGTAAATGCCAAAGTTCACCATATTGTAAGTGTAATTTTGATGATGACTACTTTGCCACTAATTCAAAACAACACCTGTCATTGTGTTTGAAGTAAGCAAAGTGCTGAACCAACAGTGCTGGGAGCTGCACTTCTTTATTCAGAGACGCCTTACAGAGGAGACACAAGTGCAGCATCAGCTCTGGCAAACTGGCTCATCTCCGCATTTCCACGTCTATCCAGAAAGGCTGTGGCTTTCAGAGCATGAAAAAAATCCCTCCTTTGCTCATCCCTGGTCTCTCCGTCAAAATAGGGAGCAGCAGAGCACTTCTGCAATACCAGCTTTTGCAAGGGGTTCCCTTGACTGGTGATTGAATAACACGCAGAATAACATCCATGACCCCACATCCCATGACTGTAACAGCTATGGGTGAAAACTTAGAGGGGCAGCAACCTTTGCCCCTAACGCATCCACAGGAAGGTCCATTCGCTGTCCTCTCATGCTCTGCCTCTCCAAAATCCTGCTGCTGAACATCCCTGTATCACCTGATACCTTCCTTACTGATATAACTCATTTCTCTATTCCTGTCTATCATGTATCAGACACTGTATGCCTTTCATATTCTTCTCATAACAGACCAACAAGAAGAAAACCTTAAAGTTAACCATCAACTTGCCTGACTAAGACAGACATGTCAAAAGACATGTACAGCCACCAGTGGGATACAGCACCAGCTTCCACCGCTTTTCCACCCGCACCAAGTCAGTCCTGGGTTTGCCACGCTCCTCGCCACCGAAGCACATCCACATCATGGCCCTGGAAGGAGAGCAGGGTGCCCCGGCAGGCATCCCCATCTCACACTCACACCGCAAGCATCCACCCCGGGCAGGGCTGGTGGAGCTGTGCGCACCCTCCCCGCCAGCCAGGAGCAGCTTTCACCACACACACCGGCAAAGTGCTCCGGAGTTTTCATTGCTTGCATGACCACCACTAATTTACTGCCTAATTACATCTCAGTGAGAAACGGTCTTTCTCCTGACAGAAAATATTACTGATATCAGATGGGGCCAGCGCTGGCAAGGGCACAGAAATCTATGCTTTGAGTAAGACATTATCAGAGCAGATTGTTTTCCCCTCTTCTATTTTAAGTAATCAATCATTATTTAATTAGAATTTAGCAATCATAATACATGTTTAAATACAATGTAACAATTGTAGATTAATTAAAAGCCACTTGATTAAAAGCATCTGAAGGTTGATAACTTTTGAACCAATTTTGTTTCATAATTCCTGTTTTCCAATATTGTTTGCAAAAATCAATTGGCACTTAATTAACCTTATACCATTGTCCCATTCAATCAAAACTAAAACATCTTTGGACATTCGATTCCATCTGCTAACAACCCTGTTAAACAAAATAGCCAAAGTCCCAACTATATTTTCATAACAATATTTCTTGAGGACATTTTCTGTCCCCAACTTTTTCTAAAATGAGAATGAATCAGAAGAAGTCAGATTTATCCTCAGGGACAAAGGAGGGCACCACTGTCTCATGAAACTGCTCCAGGATAGTGTGAGGAGATGCTGGTCATCTGTGCTGGCCTTCACGTGGCCACAGCCTCTCCAGAGGTGAATAATGCTTCTCCAACCACTGTTGCAGAAAATTAATTCCCAATGGGCCATCTTACTCTGTGCACTGAGGAGCAAAAGCAAACAATTCCAGCCACCAGATTCCATCTTTAAAACAAAACAAAAAAAAAAAAAAAGAAAGAAATCCAAAGTCCCACAGGAGAGCAGGCATAAGAAGTCACAACCACGACAAGGGTATGGCAGCTAAGACTGTCTCGCTTACGGGGCTTTGAAATAGCAAATTAAATACATCTATGCAACACAAGCAGGCAAACATGATGCCAGCTAAGAATAAGGAAAGATGCGGCACCTCAGGCATGGTCCCAGAACACAAGATCTGGCAGCCATCTGACCTCATACTTACATTTGTCTGCTAAAGCAGCTGACGGACAATTTGAGGTGGGTTGGGGGGGTCATGACTGAGCTGCTGGGCCAGAGACTGCCTGCGTGGCACACCTCACGCCTTTCCCTTTCACGGCGGCCAGGGCTGCCGTCCCACCAGGCACATCTGAAGATGAGAACGCGCGGACCCTCTGCCCACCCACTCAGGAACAGCCCCTCACCTGCACATGAAGGACACTGGGAGTACTGAGGACCACGTACCAAGCAACAAGCCTAGTAATAGATGTACGTGGGACAACATCTCTGAAAAGCACTACAGGATTGAAAGTCTTTCCCAATAAAGCGCTGGCTGTCAGCCTCAGTTGATTAGCATTACAATGAAAGATGTTCATAAATATCCATACTTATAAATACAGAAAACTTGGGAGTATTAGAGAGTCCTCAGGACACTTTGTCTAAAATGGAGCCTGCAAAAATATTCTCATTTTCCTCAACACACTGGAGAAAAAGATAAAAGTTTTATTGGTACTCAGGCATCACACACAGGTCAAGGGAAATGCATGGGCAACCTGCTGCTATAGTGCTTATGGGTATTTTTCCCAGAGACATTGGCCAGTATTGAACATAGGACACTAACCTAGGTGTGGACTGGGGGTTATCCTGAAGGCCGTTCCTATATCCATAAAACAGTGACAACAACCCATTACTGAGAATCCCTCACAGAAGTTTGTTAATTATTTTCTGACACATGAAGCCAAGAGAGAACAAAGACCCGGGAAAGTGCTTCCCCAGCAGTGATTTAAGGCCCCATATAACCCCACCTAGGTACCTGCAGGCAGAGAGACAACCACTTTGTGCTGATAACAACCAGAACCTCCAGGTAACAAGTCTTCAGGGTTGGCATGAGCTACAATGTAGCCCAGCTTCCCCAGCTTTCAAAGGTGCTGGAATTTGGGGTGTTCTTTCTTGGTGCCACTTTCTGTCTAGGAGAAAAATGACACCTCCTTTCAAAGTGGACCTGGCACCTCACTCATGCCCAGAAACCCACTAAAATAAGGAAGGCTTGGAACCATTCCTGTCCATGATACTGCAGGATGGCAGCTGGAGAGGTGCGCTTACAACATATTTTCTAACCTTCTCTGGCTTTGGTTAATTAACAGGAAAAAGACTGGTGCTAATGACGCTGAGCATCGCATGGTCACTTTACATTCCTACAGCCAGCGATGTCTGGAGCAACACGTAATATGTATTTGGAGGTGTTGGGGAGAAAACCTTCAAGTTTGCTTGGCATGCCACACTGCACACAAGTCCTGTGACACTTTCAGGCACCAGCACCAGACAGAGACCCAAGTCTTTGAATTTGAGGGTGATCTGGTCCTGCTGTCTGCAAGAAGAGAAAGTCAAATGTTGAATTGCTTCCTCTCTTGCCAGAACAACGTCCGAAGCATAGATGGGAGTCCCTGAGTAGGAGGGGGGTCTGTGCAAAAGCCTGAGATACAACCTTGGGTCTGTCTACTGGTTGGTCATAAAACATGCAGAGATAAGAGCACTGCTAGGACCTCTGCTGAAGTGTACTGAATTAAGATAATTAGTGGGACTAAAAGAGCAGCTATAAATATGAAAATGAAAATCGCTACGCTGATCTGCCACCTAACTGGAAGATAACTCCAAGAGGGCGCTTCATCCATAAAGCTACTGAGCCTAGGGCCTGGGATGTTACAGGTCAGCCTGTCAAAAAGTCATGCAACCAGCTTTAAGAGAAAGGAATTTTCAAAATGAAGGGTTTATTCTTTTTATTAGTTTCCTGGGTTTAGACAGTGGGATTTATCTTTAAAGGAAGAATTAAAAATTTCTACTAAATTTTCCCTTTTGTCTATAAATTCAGTCACGTGGGCTAAGGAAAGGCATTACAGGCAACTGAAGCCAGTGCAAGACCATGTTGTGGCTGAAAGGCACAAGCCGGTCCCTGGCTACATGTTCTCATGGCTGCTCTTGGGTCAGGGCTGGGGATGATGCTGCCACACGGTGTGTCAGATCAGCTCACGGGTCTGACCAGGCATTAACCTCGGCTTATTCATTTGCTGTATTAGGTTTTGGTGTGTTCCTCAACCTGACCCCAATGTACCACACCGTGGCACAGCAGTGCAGCTACTGACACCAACACAGGGAGGAGATGGGAGCACCAGGGTGGAAAGGGCAGACACAGCCCTCCTGGGGCAGCGCGCTCTTACATCTCCTTAAGCTCATCAAGGTAGACTCAGAAGAAGATGGTTATTGATACTTATAAATATCAAGAGGATGGGGCCAGGCTCTTCTCAATGGTGCCCAGTGACAGGATAAGGGGCAATGGGCACAAACTGGAACTGGAGGTTCCATCTCAACACGAGGAAAAAACTTCCTCACTTTGAGGGTGACCGACTGGACCAGGCTGCCCAGAGAGGTTGTGGAGTCTTCCTTCCCTGGAGATATGCAAAACCCGCCTGGGCACGATCCTGTGCAACCTGCTCTAGGTGATCCTGCTTTAGCAGGGGGGTTGGACTAGATGATCTCCTGAGGTCCCTTCCAATCCCTACCATTCTATTATTCTGTGATTCTGAGACTTTGGATGCAAAGGAAGCCCCGTACCATTCTCCACACTGAACCAACCAACCAACCAAATGTGACCCCATTGCTTTTGTGATGAAAACTCAATGTTACAGGAACCTGAAACACAAAAGAAATACCAGAGGAAGGTTCACTAAGGACAAGCACCACACAAGTGCGGTTGGCTGAGAGTTAAATGCATTGGCTGCCAGCAACTTTACTGTGTGTCTGTGTATACATATTTTCATGCTTTTGTGTATAAAGTATGTGAGGGTACCTGGAGGCAATATTTTAAGTGGAGGGCACAAGGCATGCTTAAAAGCCAGACCTGAAAATAGGATTTAATTGTATTTTTCAACTCATTTGATTATCTCAGCATCAGAGGCTCAGATTGGGATAGGTTTGGATTAACTGACCTAAATCTTTTCTTCAGCGCGGTTCTGTATTTTAAGGACATATTAAGGAAGAACCATCATTAGCCAAGGTTTAGGTCATACATATGATCTAATTCTTTATTGAGCTGAAATACCTCTTAAATAACAGCAATTAAGATGATGTCCTTTCCAAGCCTTGTTTTCTCTCATCTGCCAAATGAGTATAAACACATACCTGTCTCTCTCATCTTTCAGGGAAGATACAGCTTAATATTTCTCACGTGATTTTACCTTTTGGACGATGTCTAGTCACTATTTATATTTCTCATCTGATTCTTCCTTATTATTTCAGAGTTACCACACTCTGTCTGGACGCATGCTTGGTAGTCTCCCTTTTCAAGGGTATACAGATGATTACAAGTTTATTTTCACAAAATATATTTCTGCTAAATACCAAAACAGTATTCAATCAGGAGAATTAAGCTTATGAAAGAGATGTTAAGCCAATGTCAAAGATCTTTTAGGAAGACAGAACTTCTATGCAATAACAACATGGTTGGATTAACTTTACAACAAAAGGAAATTAGACTGGATTTCTACAGAGTCAGTTTTGTTATTCTAGCTAACAATATGATTAACATTGAATGAATGGTAAAGGCCTCATTCATGCTTCACTTAGCCCAAATTAATGTGACTGATTACCCAGCATCTCTGTTCTGGCAGAAAATCCCGCACCTCCTAGGCTCGTTTATCCAGAGAGTCTCACATTTAACACGGTTGACCCCAGGCAGACGGAAACAGTAGCTGAAGCCTTTGAAGCTTTTGCACTTCATTGCCTCTTCCTCTGGACCACCAGCTCCAACTTCATGTTTAAGGGGGTAAAAGTCTATGGCCCCCCCAAATGTAGAAGATCCAGCTGGGCTGCCTCGCAGGCACACAGGTGTTTGATTACAGTAATTTCAGGAATTGTTCCTTCCTCAAGGTGGTTCATTTTTTTCTTAAATGATTCCCATGTTCCACATTGCCAATTATCAGACCATCCTAGACGGAGGCTAGTGCTAGGCTTGGATTAGCTGCTCGCCCTCCTTGAGGAGCATCCCTGACTCCCCAAGGAGCTGTGAATTAAGCTGCTGCTGAATAACCCCTTTCTGACAAGCACCTGAGGAACCTGAGAAGACCATATGGGCTGTGAAAATGACAGTATGCACATCAAACACTGTTTGTGTTTGCTATGAGAAAACAAGTTGGCGCAGACTGACATCAATGTCAGCATGATGAAGGCTGCAGAAAAAATGTATGCTGTAGATTTATCCTAAGAGGCAGGAAACCAGCCAGGAGCAGGTCACTCCCGTCCCTCCCGCTCCTCCTGCCCCATCACATCAGTAACGTTCTCACTAGAGCAACCCACTGCCAAAATGTAATCAACACGAAGAGCCTTGCCTTTTCCTTCTCCTCATCCTTACCTAGGTACAATACGGATGAAAACAAGAGGCAGTGGAAACAGTCCACGTGCACATGCAGAAGCACGCAGGCAGCTTTCCGTGGTGCTCACCTCTGGAGTAGGCAGGCGTCTTTCCACAGAACTGAGACAAGCGTCTATCCACCACTTCTGGCAACTGGTTGTAGTGCTACGGACCCTTTACCATCAATCTTCCTCATCAGGAGCTCACATACTCCTTACATTATCCCTCGAAATACCTTCCACATTCAGCCAGAGGAGCCCACCTTTGATAAGTGCACCGGAGGCACCCGTGAGGCTGAGTGCCTTTTGTGGTTTCGAGATCTGGTAATGCTTGAATACAACATTCATCCCTCACCAAAAAAATCTTCAGCTGGATTTCTGGAACTGGGCTTACCGGTAAACTGAGTCCTGGTTTTATCCTTACACATTCATGGCTGACTCAAAGGGAAGCCACTAAGGACTTAGTTATGCTGCTCTGCCAGGGTGCTCGCCAGGGTATTGGCACTGACCGGGGGGATCTTATTGACCACCCTTTGACTTCTGCCTCTTCAGCCACCAGAAAAATGACCATACTCTTGAATGGCACTAATTCTCCCACTGGACCAAGAGCAAGTCAGCCTGGGCTCCACTCCTACAAGCACTTTGTGCTTATGCATTTAAACGAAAGCCAGCGTGTAAACACTGTGAAGACCAGCAGTGCTGTGTTAGGGGCAAAGCAAGGGAGGTGGCTGACCCAAGCACAACATGGAGGGCACAACATGGGAGCAAATGCACTGAATCAAACCAGCTGCAGATTACTTGACTTCTGTCACTGCCCGGCAAGGTACTGGGAGGGGGGGCCCTGGAGATAGGTCTCGGGAGCCAGAGGAAGCCAGGGAGTCGTGGGAGGAGGAGGACTGAAGAAGGCTCTAGTGGTCTGTGAGTGGGAGAGGAAGAGAGCAGGCTACTCAGATATTCAGTGTAAATACCGAACACAGCTAGGGAAGTCCCAATATTGTCATGTTACTTCCATTTTTACAGGCATACAAAGAAGTTGAATCCCCTACATAGTACAAGGAGATTTATCCAAGCTAGAGAATAGGATCCTGCCATTGGGAAAGCAAAGGCAGCATCTCTGTTTTCAGTGGACTTGTCCAAGAAGAGTGGCTGAAGAAAACAGTTCAGATGTCAGTCCTTAGGCAAATTACTTCTAATACAATTCTTAACACTATAAGCTAGGTAAATCTTAACTGCTATGTTACTTCAGATGGACAAAATTCAAAACCAGTCTTGTAGTGAAGCTCAGCATAAAACCAATTACCGCTGACTGTGAAACATATGCACATCTTGGAGGCCTTTGATCTTTCAGAATGGGTGACAGAAGCTTCTCCTTGCAACACACTTCATACTGAAATGATCTGGCTATGGTGTCATGACTCCGAACACTGGCGCAGGCTGCAGACAATCTGACTCAGAAAAAAGCTTTATTCCTTCACGCTGGTCACTGGTTTGAGCAGTGAAAACCATTTTGGTCTGTTTCCACAAATTCATGTCAGAAGCACAAAAGGAATTAGCGAATGCCTTCTCCAGATAGCATGCAGTCGTCACTACCAGTAGCTCCTGCATGACAGTGTTTGAGTCTCCCGAAGGTCCTTCTGACATCTGCAATGCACATGTCGGTGGCAACCAGAACCAAACCAAATCCCCCCCGAGTCCTCTAAGATGAATGAGAGAAGAATGGGATAGCATCCTAATATTCCTGGCAAAACTTTACCGAGGCTTGATTTTTATTACCATTGTGTAGATTATGTCTGCAAAAGAAAACAAAAATGAAAGGAAAAAGAAAAGGTTTCTCCAAGGATATGCATATAATTTTCATAGCAGAGTAAGTCCTTGAGTCATGCAAAGGACAAAGCCGTGATAAAGCTAAAGTAGTATCACCATGTTTTTCAGCCCTACAAGTTCTAAACATTCCGTATCTACCACCATTTATGTGCATTTTAAAAGGCAAGAATAAGGAATTCTTACAGAAATAAGCATTCATACATACATATTATATATGTTTGGCTCTTGGCTGGAAAAGAAAGAGGTTTGTACATTAAATTGGAAAGCCCTATAGCATAGAATATGGTTCAAGAATGAAAACAAACAAGAAAAAAAAACCAACCTCCATTCCAATAGATTGTATTGTCATAGTTTGTCCTTAGCTGAAAGCGAATCCACGATTAATTTTAAAGATTTGTTATTGGGACAAATATATGTAGTAGTCTGAGCAAGAGACAGGAAAGATTTTGTTATTGGTTCTGTTGTCTGTTTTTTTCATGGTAGTTAATTCATCTATAAACTTAACTACTTTTGTACAAAAGGTTTTGTAGAGCTTAATGACTTTATGCTTTTGAAGACTATCCTTTTGTACAAAGAAAGGCATCCTGCAGCTGCCAGCACTGCAGATCATTGTTCTGAAATGGTGATGGTGTTGAAAACCAGTGAGATAGCTATCTACCTTCCTGGAAAAGTACATCGCTTTTACGAGCATTTCTAGAAACAAAGTAAGAATAGTAATATGGCACTCCAGCACCAAAAGGGTGGATATATAAGAACAATGCATTTTCTTACAGAATAACACTAAAGGATTTGAGTTTGGGGAGAACAAAGAAAAGACTCAACTCCTGACAAGATAAACATAATGTCAGAATCCAGGACAGGATACATATGGGATTGATTTCACGACAGGACAAACATCTACAGTCATTGATGTTGCTGAAATACACATACACAAATATAGATAAAACATCTGCACACTGCATTATATACTATCTTTTTCTAAATCTAGGAGGTTTCCCTGCTCTGTCACGCGCATACAGTTTTCCAGGCTGGCTGTTGCGAGGGCAGAAGCCGTTTACCCAAGGTGACTCTGCCAGCAAACCCCTTGGGATGGATGAGAAGCGGGAACTCTCCGGGGCCTCCTGCCCAGAGCCTTTTGATCTCAGCCTCATGTCCCCACTTGGCAGCAGGCAGGTATGGCGCGTGGTGGCCCTGTGCCAGCCACATTGTGCAGAGAAAGCGTGTAATTCTCGGGGAGGAAAACCTCCTCTGAACGCCAGGGGAACAAAACCGAAATGACTCCTGGCAGGATGCGGAGCAGGGATTTTTCATGCACGGCGGATCTAGGTATCGGTTTGCAGAGTCAGAGGCTGAATGGCTGACAAGGCAAATGGAACTGGGAGAAGGAAGAGGGACGGACGGACACTGAGAGACCTCCTCCCTTGCAAGCCAAACGTACTGCTTTTGGCAAAAACCTGATTAAAATTTAATTACTAGGTAAGGACAATCTTAGAATCCCCAAAGGAAAATCTTTCATTGTTCATGGCAGGAATAAAGCACCAAATTAATTTTTGTCAGCACGTATATAATCTTGGCTGAGGCAGAACTAACATTTGACTTAAAATTCCTTGTAGAGCAAATCTTTGTCTTATCCTGACAGGGATCAAATATCCATGAACGCACCCTGTTGTGGTATCACAAACCAATAGGATTTCTGGTAAAATAAACATATGGACTAGGTTTTACAGAGTTTGTTTCATAAACCAGACCAGGCAGCAAACTCGGAAGGGCTGCCAGTGAACCCAGCTTTGCAGCTTCACTCTGAGATGGACAGGAGGACACGCTGAATTCCAAGTGGGAACATTTGGCTGCCACGATCAGCAAGCTCTTCTCCCTACAGCCTCAATTTCTCCTCCAGGAAGACCCAATGTAGTGTGTTTTCCACATTTTCTCAGAGGACAGAACAACAGAGTAAGGCAAGTTTGCCAGCTGAACATCTGCTTGGATAACATCACCCAACAATCACTGCATGCTCAATAAGCCCTGGGGTGCGATCACTGAACTTGGGTCAAGTGCTACCACCAGCTGACTTCAAGCTCAGCACTGCTTGAATCTTCAATACTGAGCTGAATGACTAGTCAGACATCTGTTGTAACATCCTTGGTTGATTTCCAAGCAGTGCATAGCTGAACACATCAAACACGGTAGACAGCAGGAAGAAAATCCCATCTTCCTTTAAACCCATGGGTTTTTTTCTCAACCTCCACTCTTCTACTGCAAAACTAGAAATTATTTCCAGCTTAGAGACTGATTTTGAGAAATATGGATGCTTTCATATAATACTCATGAACAGCCAAAAGACTAGTGGAAACTTTCGGTGCATTCCAGTTAAAATATTATTATGAATATCAGCCAACCTGTTGTCAATGCTAGCATAGTTTCTCAACATATGGGGTTGAGGGATGGTTTTTAATGCCTTTATTTCCCTTACTGAGAGAAACTGAAGCCAGCATAAGAGTAGTAAGCTATCACTTTGGTGAAAACCAACGTGTGAAGGATCCAAAGAAACTAATATCTGGTTATGGGTTGGAAATTGGTCTAGTGGAGGGTGTCCCTGCCCATGGCAGGGGGGGTGGAACTAGATGATCTCTGAGGTCCCTTCCAACCCAAACTGTTCTGTGATTCTATGAACTCTGGAAGTCTAGGAAACTCGAGCTAGTCAAAATAACTCCTCTGAAAAAAATGTTTTCTTCAGTAATAGCACAATAAGCTTTGGTGGTCTTCATGTTGGCAAGAAATTTCTTATGAAGTCTTAAGCCTTTTTTTTTTTTTTTAATATTCACAAGCAAGCCTTTAGTCCTTCCCTGCAGGTAAATTTAAAGGGCAAGCCAGCTGGTAGAGAGAATCAAGGGAAATAAAGCATTCACTGCAAGTTTGGGAATTGGGTGTTTCTTGTTGGTCTCAGGAGAGGATCACAAAGAAAGCTGTAGGCAGCAGCCTGAGGTGTTCAGAAATCTCAGTTCTTCATTAACGAGAACACCGAGTCAGGACCCTGCAGCACATCCTTGATGGAATAACAAATAATATTATAAGTGTTATAAAAAAGGACATGAAAGGCTTCATCCACCAAGATGCTGTCCTCAGCTGATGGTAATGGCAGCTGCTTCAAACCAAAAACTTCCAAAGCTCTTAAAAGGCAAACAGACTCACAGTTGAGCTGTGTGTGCCTTCCAAACTCAGGCAAATGGGGAAAAAATGTCCAGTGGCTTGATATTTCAGTGGGACCTTTCCATAGGCTCTGTCCACTGTTGGTTGAAAAGAAATTTCCTAGCAGTCTGTGATAAAATTCATAAAATTCTTTAAAAAACCAAATATGGAGTGTTTTTGTTCCCCTAAGACCTTAAAAACTGACTGGAATTAATCATAAAATCATAGAATAGTTTGAGTTGGAAGGGACCTTTAAAGGCCATCTAGTCCAACCCCCCCTGCAATGACCAGGGACATCTTCAACTAGACCAGGTTTCTCAGAGCCCCGTCCAACCTGACTTTGAATGTTTCTGGCAATGAGGCATCTACCACCTCTCTGGACAATCTGTTCCAGTGTCTCACCACTGTCATTGTAAAAAAATTCTTCCTTAGATCTAGTCTGAATCTATCCTCTTTTAGTTTAAAACCATTACCCCTTGTCCTATTGCAACAGGCCCTACTAAACAGTCTGTCCCCATTTTTCTTATAAGCCCCCTTTAAGTATTGAAAGGCTGCAATAAGATCTCCCTGGAGCTTCTCTTCTCCAGGCTGAACAACCCCAACTCTCAGCCTGTCCTCACAGGAGAGGTGCTCCAGCCTTCTGATCAACTTTGTGGCCTCCTCTGGACCTGAGCCAACAGCTCCATGTCTCTCCTGTACTGGGGCCCCCAGAGCTGGACGCAGTACTCCAGGTGGGGTCTCACATGAGTGGAGTAGAGGGGCAGGATCACCTCCCTCGACCTGCTGGTCACACTTCTTTTGATGCAGCCCAGGATACGGTTGGCTTTCTGGGCTGTGAGCATAAATTGCCAGCTCATGTCCAGTTTTTCATCCAGCAGAACCCCCAAGTCCTTCTCCGCAGGGCTGCTCTCAATCTCTCAATCCCCCAGCTTGTATTGATACCAGGGTAATCATGGTAGTCAAATAAATGCAAGCAGCAAAGAATGGCAAAATTTTATAAGATGTTGCACACAGACATAAGTGGGGGGGACCAAGAAACTGGGGACACCTCATGCTACAAAGCTTTAAATATTCCACCAGCTGATGCAAGTGAAGCTGCACAATTTTGGGTTGCTTAAGAGCAAAACTGGCTGCTACTGCTTCAGGCCTGAAAAAAGGCTTCTGAGTCCAAACCCACATCTGTTAGATCAGTTGATACAGCTAGAAAACACAGATGATACCTGCTCTAGCCTCCACACCTCACCTTGCTCACATTCGTGGTGACCAAGCCCAACGCAGCTCCAAGAACCAGGCACATACCCCTGCCGGGACTCCCAGGGGAGCCACGGGCCCCAGGCAATCCACGCGCCCCGCAGCACTGTGCCTCAGACACCCCACTCCAGAGCCAAAACATCCATACCAGCCTGAGGGTGGCTCTGGAACAAAGTGCTGTAGCCATTTCTGAGGACCAGGCTTGCACAATGTGTGTCAGCACACCGTTCCCCAGGCACACACCAGGCTGCTCAGCGGCAGCCTGGATAGCTCAAGCCTTCTGTCTGCACCCCGTGCACATAAATATGCCCTTTGCAGCTGTACAACCCCTCTGGATGTTTCACTGACCTATATTCCCATGTGTACACCTCGCAGAGCAGCACCGGTGCTGTGCAAGCATCGTTTCTTCCGCTCACCGCAGCAGTTTTCCACTGTGCCCACCGATCACATTGCACGTTGCAAAAAGGACCACTTCCAGCCTCAGACGAAAGCACAGATCTTTGGCTCAGTATTTCGGCGTCACCCCAGCTCTGACACGCTCACCGAAGGGGTGCGAGAGATGGAGCGGCGCAGCTCGGATCACCAGATGTACAACTGTGTCTGAACAGCAGCAGGCCAGTATGTCAGATGCGGCAGGAGCTCTTGAAAACAGGCCCATTAGCCAGAAATCTAGGGCACTCTGCCAATTAAATTATTAACCTCCAGGCAGATTTAAACGCATTGAACATATTCAGCTTTTCCAGTTTTACTCCTTTTGCTACACTCAGTAATACATATTTGTCACAGCGCTATCCATTTCTAAAGAACAAGGTGCTTTATGTGGCTAGGAAAATACACCAGGGGAAGCTCCGCAGTGTAGGAAACTCTGAAGTTCAGCTCTCACTGGTTTTCGATGGGAATTATGTCTTTCGGTCCCACAAATGCTTTTGAACACTTACTCCATTGATGCACATCTTCCTCTGTAAGCGCCGCATCAAGTGGCGCTGCCCTTTGGCATTGGGGAATGTCTGACCGTTCTTCCAGTGTAATGCAAACAGAGAGGTGAAGGAGAGAGGGAAAAACCTTACCTTACTTCAAATCACAGAGCAGGGTTGGCTTATTAATCTGTTCTGTATAACAATATCAAAGAGAGGTTTCTGTAAGTTAATATGTTTGACAGGGCATTTTGAGAGGACTGGGGATGTCAAAACTACTTTTACACAGCCAGAACAAAAGTAGCAGGCAAAACCAGCTGTTAAAAGTCTCTAACTCTGAGAGGTTTCCCTTATTATCTTTTCTTGTGATGATCCTATTTTAATGTAATAGGTGAACATCATTTTGGTAGTATGCTCTAGCACCATCTAGCTTACACCTTAGGTAACTAAGCTCCACTATTTTCTCCTCAAGCAGGCAAACTGTGATAAAAACCACCATTACCCTGTGGCAGATGTCAGAAGACATCCCCTGAGGAGTCAAGAGGGCTGTTCCTCTTTCCCTGACACTCGACACAAATGCCAAGTGAGCTTCTGCAAGCTGTGAGGGCTCTCTAGTTATGCCTCCGCAGGGCTCGTCAGCAATACTTGTGGAGACCTCACTTACATTTTGGGGTGGGCTTCTAGCTGGCTTGCCTGCTTCTCCCTGAAAAGCGCTGCGAAGATGAACCTGCACTCATATGGCACTGGCTGACACTGCAGCACCAAGCAGCGGAGGGAGCCAAGTCAATGAGTCAAATTCTCCTTCTCCAGGTCAGCAATGGACACAGCCAAATGACAGCACCTCGGTCTCGGGGTGCCCGCTGCAGAGCTCCAGGAACCGCATCACCCCGCTCGCGATGGCTACTGCATATTTCTTGCACGTTGAACAACCCCAGGCTTTCTGTTTGAGTCGCTTAGTTAGGTCCACTGAAACAATTAAAGAAGAAAGGAAAAAAGCAAGGCCTCCAGGATGAAGCACAGCGCATGTTTTATTTGCAACACATTGCACCAGCTCTGCTACACAAATGGCCATCTCCCTGCTCAGACATGCGGCACGCTCCCTGCAAAAGGAAGCATGAAAATAGGGGAATGTTTGCTCCAGAGACATAAAAAAGTGGATGTCTGACCCTCATCTGGAGCCCCATCTGGTCCAGAGAGCTTAGCATGATGCAGCATTCAGCAGAAGCAAGTTCACACAATTATTGTTCTGTACTGGCCATTTTCCTGCATTTGCTGCCAAAACCACAGGTTTATCTATTGAAGAGAAAGGACTGATATTCCAGGATATGTTGAATGAGCCATTTTAAAAACAAAATCTGACATGGCTACACTGAAGCAGGGCAATGCACTGACCCCGTGTCCTGGGAGTCTCCAAAGCCCAGGGAGGGAGCTCTGTTAGCACTGTTAAAGTAGATGTGGGAAATGTGCTTTTCAACACATTTTGAAATGTAAAATCTTCCCAGAGGGGAGGCAGTAATTGAAGAGAGAATTGCACAGGAGCCTCTGGAGGCATTATCAAAAGCCAGCTGGGTATATACCTGGAGAAGAAAACTGACACAAGTCTGAATAAGACCTGTAGGAAGAGGAAGCAAAGACAAGACAAGCAGGTGCCAGAATTTTATAACTCCACAATCCACAAAAGTGCTCTACGTCCAAGATGAATCATAAGGGAAGCAACCTTGGCTCTCTCTTCCCATCCCGCGTAGAACTTGTGCTCCCAGATATCCCATGCAGCAGTGGCCACGTTCCCCCGCTCCCCACAAGATGAGCCAACTCCACTCAGCCAAGGGAGAACTTCACTTCTGAGATAAGCACATTTTTGTACCAGCCTTTTTGGAGAAACATAAATTTAATCCCACAGTCAGTGAGATTTCACCCAACGTGAAACTGTCTGTCACATCATCAGCATGATGCCTACTTTTCAGAGAAACATTATCGGACTACAAAGTTCCTCACAGGCTTACGTGAGCTGGCTCTTTGCCACCCACTGAAAGGCAGGCTCGGAGCAGAGCTTACGAAGAGGGGTTAAGAGACGGCCATGAGAGAGCAAAGGCGAGCTGTAGGCTTGGGGGCTGTTGTGCGCTTTGGAAGATGTAGTTTCTGCTCCTCGCTCTGCTATGGCCCTCTTGGGAAACCTCAGGATTGTAGTCTCAGCCTCTGCTGTCCCTAGCTTAGCTTCACAATTTATCGCCTTGTCCGCAGTTCATGGACATCTCAGCTGCCTGTCAGTCAAACTGCCAGTGATGTGTTGGTATTTTAAGGCACACCACCACCAGTACTGCTTAGGCCTAGACATTATTCTGTTCAGGGCTGAGACACCTTCACATTCTGGGTATTATTTACCTCTTTACAACTCTTCACTGTGAGTGAAAGCTTGCAATTGCCTCAAAAGCTAGAAATAACTACAAATTTTGTCAGCAGTATGTTTTTCTGTTAAGCAAGGATTATGTTGCTTTCCTCTTTGCTGTGATGCATAGGTGAAGGTACGCAGCCCATTCGTTTCAGGTTTGACGCTGTTCAGTTCAGCTGAGGCGAGAGCCTGAATACAAAGCCTCAATTCTTGATATCACATTTCAGTTTAAAAGCTTCATTTTAAGGTTCCACAAATGTCCTCAGCCTTCACCAGGCAATTAAGCCCAGCAAATGACTTCTGGAAATTGCCTATGCTGGGAAAATGCGCAACGCAGGTTAGACACAGTCAAAATGAGCGGGCTTACAAGCAGCAGCGCCTGAGCAAAGCTCCACTGTTTTCTAAGGATTTTGCTAAACCCCCAAACATTATATAATCTGTCGATGGCAACAGTGCCTCTCACAAGTTGCTTGAACTACATTTGTAACCCAGGTCATCATCAAAATGCGTCAGGTAGCACCGAGGCGATGACACCACCACTTCACCAGAACTTTAGGACACCAGAGCCAGGACATTTACACGAGGCAGAGGATGAGGCTAGCAGACCAACTGTGTGTAATGTCACTGGGGTGGGTCACATTGAACTAGCGCTCCTGTCACCTCCCTCCCGAACGAGAGCAGACAGGCCCTAAGGCCATGGTGTCTGCAACGCTGGCTCTGGCCGCCCTGGGGAACAGCCTCAGCTCCTCCATGCAAAAGACTTTGGCAAAAAGGAGCTGGGGCAGGCATTGATTTGGGGATCATTCCCATTTTTGCTCTGCCAAAGCTTTAGGGAGGAACTCGACTGGTTTGTTTTCCTGTCAGTAGCTTCATCACTAAATCAGCTGGCAAGTTATGATGTGGTGATGCCAAAAGCGCAGCAACGTAGGGAGTCTGGTCAAAAGTAGGCAGGTCTGGACACCAAGCAACACCTATCCTTCTGTCTCAGCTGCAGTGTAGCTTTACTTGTTTATAGAAAAAGCCCTTAAGATTGTCAGTCAGGAGCTTTCAACTTAATTTTGCAAACATGGTAAGTCTCCAAGACTTTAGGTTTTTTCATACAAGGCGATGAAAAGCAGAGGAACCAGGCTCAGCAGGGACACTGCCCTTCAGAGCCACTTAGAGCTCCCGGGCTCAGTGCTACGCCAGGACAAACCATTTTCAAAACCCGCATTTTCCTGCCTGCAGGTTACGATACGCTCACAGAGGCCAAAAGCGCATTACTGGCCCTAACCTAAAACCCGTCCTTCCTGACTCGGTGTCCGCATGACATGCCACGCCAGCGTTTTCCTGCACAGGGGGTCGGGTGCCTCGGAGCGCTCGCACCCCGGGGCAGGGAGCACGTGCACGGCGACAGACAGCTCGCCTACCGACGGCGTTTGGCAAAGCGGCACGATTTCACAGAGGACGCTCCATCTGTCACTGTGTTCTGCGGCAGAGCCTGACCTCGCTAGCACTGAGGAAGCCCCAGCAGATTAACATTTAATGATGCTTTCAGTTTCAGCCCTTGTAATTTTTCATCTTTCGGAGGGCAGACATAGAAGAGGAAGAAAGTCATATATTATGTACAGCATACATACTTCTTGCAACCATCTCCTTTAATATGCTTGACTTTGAAAGGTTTGGATTTTTTTCTTCTTTCTGTATTGAAAAAAAATTTCTCTACATATATTTTACACCAGAAACAGAACATCAGCTGCTTCTTGTATACACAGACCATTTTTGTTTTGATTTGTGTAACCAGGATACCTAATCAAGTTTAAATAAGTAAACACAGGGAGTATGGTTCTTGGTAGTTGTCTGAACAGAAGCTAGGAAACAACCTGGCCAAAGCAGATGGATTGAGATCCTACAGGTTACTCTTTGTTGTCTTGAAAAATACATTTAACCACATTAATTAATGCAAAAAAAGAAATCCTTAAGGGACGGTAAAATGAACCAGAAACGCAGAGTTTGCATTATTTTTGTTAAGCGGTTCTGTTGATTTTTGTATTTATTTTCTGCATTCAGCTTGTGCCCCGTGCTGGGGAGCGTGTGGACAGAGCGCCTGGAGGCCTGCCGCGCCTACCCAGAGGGCCACCACTGCCACGTGGAACACCAGATGAAATCGGTAAGACCATCCAGCAGCACAGAAGACATTGAAGAAACAACATTACAGTAGGAAAGCTCATGAAATACAAATTTGTATACATATGGCTGAGACTGATGATTTAGGTTAGTATTTGCAGGAAATAGTGACCTGAAAGAGAGATTTACACGAGGAAGCACAGGGACAGAACTGATGGCCCAAAAGGAGGGAGAAACACAGAAGCCAGCAGAGAGATCCCACGCTGCTGAATATTTCTGGAAGATAAGGGCAAGAATTTTGAATTTGGGACGATATTTACCAAGAGACGAAGCAACAGACAGATCCTTAAGGCAAGTAGATCACAAAGGAAAGTGGTAAGACTACTGCCATGAGGACAATTTGAGCTGCCTCGGCCATGATGCTGTAGGGGGAAGCTAGATGGGAACGCAGGAGGCTGCAGGGGAAGGGCATCGACTCAATGCCGCTACCAGTCACTTCTGCAGCCAGAGCCCAGCTGCTATGTGCACTATATTCAAGAAAACACGCTTATTAAAGAAAACACCTGAGATGGCAAAAGTCCAATGAAAGTAAGAGCTGTGCAGTCATGAAGAGAAAAACAAAGCGATTAACCTGCCCCACCCAGCAGTCTTTTGGGGTTTGTTTTTTCAAGCAGTGCCCATGAGCCTTCACCAGCCAGCCAAGCAATGCTCACAGCACCCCATCAGCAATGAGGTTACCACAACAAGCTGCTACGCCTGAAAAAATCAGAGCTTCAAAAACAATTATCAATGCCTGGAAAACTGACAGAAGTAAATTGGGAAGAGGGGAAGTCAGAACTGACTTTTTGGCAGCCGAGACCCTCCAAAGTAAGAAAAAGGAACTGCTTTTTGAAGATTAAAATTGCAAAATCATAAGGTTGCACCAGACTCCAAACCAGCCTAGAAACTGAGAAACGTGACTTCGAGGAAAGGGCACCCTACAAAGGCTTAAAACACCCGCAAGAAGACAGAGAAAGAACAGCTCCGTTCACAAAAGACTTATTCCCAAATAGTCAGAGCTCGTGTTCAATAGTTCAAGTCATAGTGGAGCTCACTTACAGGAAACTTCCTCCTTGGTGTCAGGCAAGGCCATGGGTTTAACATTGCAGGTACTTCACATCTTCATGGCCCATCTCTGTCCTACTGTGCTGTAGGATGGATACTCCTGCAATGGTGAGAGACACGCTGAGCTGAGACGTATCACTCCTCAGAGTGAGAGAAAAGCTGCTAGAAAACTTTGGGGGCGTGACTTTTCACCCTGCAAATCTTACAGCCCCTTGCCAAAGCTCAAATCAGACAGCAATGGCATAGAATTCAAAAGGCAATTTATTTTTACTATTAAAAATGGGTGTTTGTAGTTAAGTGCAACTACGGAAACAAAAGTGTAAAGCCTATGACCAAACCAGACTCCCTGTATTCTAAGGTATTAGCATGCATCTTTATAAGCATCCATCATCATTTTGTGCTTTCTCTGCCCCAAATGTATGCACTGACACAGTCCCCAACAGCAACACAGAGCAGGGAAGGGAAGAGTGCAGCAAAGACCTGTAGGCAGATCTCTCTACCTATGTAACACTTTTACTGAGTACCATCCTTAAGCGTAGGATCTTCGCCAAAGTAGAGGTGACGTAACTACAGGATATAACCACTTTAACCATCCCTAGATGCAAAGACATCCAAACTCCTCAGCAATAATATCCGCAGTCTTAATTAACCTTGTGAGAAATCAGGAAAAGATAGATTATGCTTAGTTACTGCCTCATTTTGTTAACGAGAGATAATTGAAAAAACACATGCTAAAGTGATTGCCTAATCATCACATCAAATTAGTTTTAAAAAATCAATTCATCATGTTCAAATAGTTATTTACAAAAAAGCAACAACACACACAGCACATTACTTGTTTGGGGTGAATCTCATCCAGTCTGGATGAACGGTCTTTGTGCAGGGAGCTTTGCAGAGCAAGGAAGATTGAGGCTGTGCCCCAGCAGCCTTTGGACCAATTTTGGGAATCAGGGCATCCTTCCCACTGCTCCATCACCTTCCGTTTGAGAACGTTTCCTGTCCTTTTGCTGTGCGTCCTGAGGAACCTCTGCCGCCTGCATCAGTGCTCCATTCTCCCATCCATTCTCCCTCTGCCATCAAGGTAAAGGCAACGAGGGTCCATACCAAGAGCTTGCACAACTCTACGCCTCCAAAAGGCAGCATTAGGGCTATAGACAACAAAAGTCTTCTCTCACCCCCATCCCGTAATGACATTCTCTTAATCTAGGTTTTCAGTGAGGAAATGTGTCATATAATGAATTATTTGTAAGTAATTTAACCTGAAGAGCTTTGTTCCAAACTCACGTAAGGCTCCACAGATATAACAAAGCGTTCAGGACACAACTGATTTTAGGAATCGGCAATATGCTTTAGGCAGAAATCTTGATTTGTAAATACCGCATTCTGGCCCAGCAGATTTCCTTTCTGATAGACCATGACCACTTCATAATTCTAGGGCAAAACCATGAAGATTAATAAAAAGCAGAAAGCGGATTTTAATCAACACAGCCAGCTGGTCTGTGGTTTCGATCGTGTTGTGGAAGGAAAAGTGTAACATTAAGATTGAATGAAAAATGCAAAGCACCGATTACACTGCAGAGTATCTCTACCAGCTAAATTAACATTAAACTCAAATTTGCAAATCCTGTGATTATATTACTGCATGTAGGCAATTGCGATATATTTAACGTCAGCTAGAAATTAAAACATCCGCCTTTAAAATAATGAGTTTTGTTTTAAATCCTGTTCATAAAAGTCACTTTCCTTTCTACTCATTTCTAAGAAGATGACCTATTTTAAATCTCATCCTTTAAAAGTATTGTAACGAGTTCCCTTCTCGGAGGGAGTAAAGCAGGGCAGAGGATGGCTGGAAAGCAACTAGGGAGGGAAGAGGAGAGGGAGCCTGCTCAAAGCCCGGGAGCAGGAAGATGAAGGCTTTTCCAACACAGGGGCATGCAGCCAAAGGATGGGAGCTGTGGTCTACAGGAGAGCAGCTCTGGGTGCCTGGGAGTCGGTGGCTTCTCCGGGAGACGGACCCGTGGAGTCGGCAGAGGCTGCAGCCACGCTGCTGCTCCCGGCCGGCAGATGTAGGCTGCTGCCAGCTGCTGCGGGGTGGAGGGAGAAGGGGCAAACAAGCTGGCTGGACCCAGGCCAAGGAGCAACAAAAGGCTTGTGTGCCATCACCAGACCGCCCTGCCCCGCGGATCGCCCAGCCTGCAGAGCGCCATAGCAACCAGGGTTAAAACTGGGTCAGGATTGCCAGGGTGAAACCTGTTGTTTTGAATACGGGGCTTGGGCTTGCACTGAAAATGTTCATTCATGTGCTATTTTGACAGAAAACATGCTATTTGGGGAAGCTGGAGAGGGGAGAGGAGACTACATATATGAGGACGTCAGTGCCCGAAGTGCTGTGAGTGCATGAATTTTTCTTTTTATAACCTACACTGGACCTGGACCAGACACTCCAGGACTAACTGAAGTCCCTTAACATGTCTCCAACCTCACTGCTGCTCTGGTTGTGCTCGCTAAGCCCCACGTCCCGAGTCTCACTGGGGACCGCAGAGGCTGGGCCAGGTGGGTACCTGAGCCTGGCCCCTCCGGGCAGCGGCCACGGTGCCCCGGGGCACATCAGCCAGGCTGCTGGTGCCTGCTACGGGGGTGTCACCACCGCTCGGCACTCCCCAAGGCTTAGCAGGAGGGGAGAAGCAAGTCAGCGGACAAAATATATGTAATCTAGGACTGGGACATGGTAATGCTCTGGCCTTTCCTTAGGAAGCGCTGTTCTTTCAGCCAGATGATTTTGAGAGCGTGGGACATAGCCAGCAGCTGCCACTCCAGGTGTTATTTGGTGGTTTGCAGATGTTATTTAAGATTACTCATTCCATAGTGAGCAAACACATCCATATATTAGAAAAATTTAACAAATACTATGCATGCATAAGAGCAAGAGGGTGTGAGGAAATGTAACAGTGAAAACTGTTTCTTCCAATTACTTCATCACCATTGTCTAGAAAAAAAAAATGCTCATGTTTCTTCCAGAGAAACATTTCTATAGCCTAATGAGGATTTTGAGTTAACATGCCAAGATCAAAGCATTCAAACTGAAAAGCTAAAGTTGGAGCTATACACTTCTCACTGGGCCTGATTTTTCAAAAATGCTGAGCACAATGTTTTACTAAAACAGGGTCTGTTTGATTAGTCCCAAACGTATATAATCCTGACACATATGAGCATCTCAGTGTGCTTATTTACCCTTACAGCACTGCCCTACTTCCAGTTCCTCTTCCCCTTCAAGAAGGGAAAATAGCATTAACAAAGTTTGATTAGTGAGCAATGGAGGCATGCAGGCTTCAGCAGTGGCCCCAGGTCTACAGAGAAGCGAGACTGGATCCCACCCTCCTTGGGTCAAAGGTGTTATCCAAAACTCTGGATTTACAAACTAAAATTTCCCAAACATCCTGTTTCAAAAAGTGCCATGTGCCCTAGGAAACCTGAGAGCCATCAATGAAGATTCTTTTTTCTGGAATGAACTAAATCCTGACTTCAAACAGCATCAAATTTCCAAGCTGGTATGATCAACCTCCCTGAGCTGCTTATTAATCATTTTTAATGTGTTGACCAATTACAATCAAATTCAATAGAGGCTCAACCATATTACATTTCTACAAGATTCAAATAAATCTGAAGCCAAGAAGAGACAAAGACCCAAAATGATACCCACACAAAAACTAGACAGGAACAATTTACTATTTCCAAAGGTGGGTAGGAATTCCCTGTGTGAGGGAGCAGCCAGCTTTCCCCATCAGTATGAGGACAGCTCAAGTTGGAGCTGGTCCTGCCCTGTGCCTCGTCCAACAGGGACCAACGTGGGAGGAAGCAAACATCACGTGGCAAAGCGATCCACAGAAGGCAGGAGAGGCGCTGGGACTTTTGCAGTGGTGGACTGCCAGCAATAGAGGACACAAATCTGCAGGAAATTGTTTCCCTGCAGCACAGTTTAGCTGCGACATTAAGTAGAATTATTCCAAGATGAAGGTAAGATCAGTAAATGACTTCTATGAGTTTCCATCAGTTGTGTTCGATGCTCTTAAGTGTACTATAATGTCATATATAAAAGCCATGTCTTCATTCATATAAAGCAATGTGTCATATAGAAGTCTTAAAGCACTGCAACTAGTTTATAAATTATGATTATTTTTTTGTGTATCTCGAAACTAGTTTCTATGCCTACAATAAGCTGACTTATTTTGAACACACTCTAGCACTCAGATCAACAGAAAGAGTAAACCTCATGTAAATCAGGTTTTCATTTTGCAGCTGGATTGTCTCAGGTTCTATGCAATGGATTTGTAATTTAAGAAGTCAGCAACTCCTGAGTGAGCAACTTCTCGCACTGTGAGCAGAATTTAACCCACTAACAATTCTTAATGCAAGTATTTTTCTGATTCTAGCAAGCAACCTATGATCCTAGAAAAATGTAGATAAGCAGGACTTGATCAAAAGCTCACCTTCAGGTCTCCCTTCAGACCTGTGCAGTGCAGGACTCCAAACTCAGTTATGGGATTGCTACCGTCTCATGGTAGTCTCACATCATCTCACCAAGTCAACACGAATAGCCTCCTCACTACCTACCAGGCCTCTTCTGAACTAGAGAGTCCTCTGCACTGGGCTGTGGCCAGAAAGCAAAATGTCCCTTTGCTCACAGCTGTCTACAGCTCCGGCTGGGGTTGTGCCCGAAGGCTATCAGCTATTCCAGGTGCGCACTCCCACCTCAGAACCACTCCTTCTGCTCTCCTGCCTTGCACTTGGTTTCCGTGGGGTGACCATACAGGAGCTTCTCCGCTTAGCGCACCGGGCTTCCAAGTGATCTCTGGTCCTTACTGAAAACACCACAGCCACCGCTAGGTCAAACTTATGGACAGCAAGGCCAGGTCATTTCTGTTACAGTCAAGTAAAACTGTGAATTGCCGTATCATGCTCTTGGTATGAACAGCATGGTTTGAAACCCAGCTCAGATGGCACCAGATTCTAGCTCTGCCTTTGCCTCCTGCCATTTACGGCTGTGTCTATCACCCAGACTGGAAGTTTGCTTTGCCTCAGCTCCCTCTCAAGTTAGGGGGAAAAATTCCAGTGATGGATGTCTGGAGGTCTCTACAATTCATCCACATTGTGTTAAAAATAGGTAAGGGAAAGGGAATTTCCTGTTCCAGGTAGACTGTGCATAAAACATAAAAAAATCATTATTCAGTATCACAAAAACTGTTTCAAATTACATTGTAATGACCACTATTAAACATTGTTGCAACTTTATCACTGAGCACACAGAAATGACAAAAAAAAAACCCCTGGGATGCTTTAACTTTTTGGAACCATGATTTTCACTTGGAAGAGTCAATCCATACTTCCTTTAGTTTTTCATGACAGCAAATGCTGCCGGCCATGTTCTCCATGAGGTATTCTTCTATGGTAGTCCTAGTTCAACGTTGCACAAGGGAGAAGGACTGCACGAGGTAGAGAACATCACTAGTCCAGTGGTGTCAGCACGAGTTCCACCTCCCCAAACACAGGAAAGTGAAGGCTCAGCAGATACGGGAGTCAGAATCATTCCTGGAGCTTCCATATTTCCACACCAAAACAGAATGAAATCTAGGCATGTACGTCACCCACTGCGCATGGGGTGAGGCTGCATCACAGTTTCACTCCAGTAAGCAGCTAAACACCACCCAGCTGCTCAATCCCCCCAGCAGGGTCGGGGAGAGAATCAAAACTCATGGGCTGGGATAAGGGCAATTTAATAGGTAAAGCAAAAGCCCCGTGTGCACGCAAAGCAGGACAAGGAATTCATTCCCCACTTCCCATCACAGGCAGGTGTTCAGCCATCCTCAGGAAAGCAGGGCTCCATCAGGCCTAATGGTTCACTTGGGAAGACAAACACCGTCACTCAGAATATCCCTCCTCCTTCCTCCTTCTTCCCCCAGCTGTATATGCTGAATGTGACATCATATGGTATGGGATACCCCTTTGGTCAGTTGGGGTCAGCTGTCCTGTCTGTGTCCCCTCCCAACTCCTTGTGCACCCCCAGCCTCCTTGCTGGCAGGGCAGTCTGAGAAGCAGAAAAGGCCTTGGCTCTGTGTGAGCACTGCTCAGCAGGAACTAAAACATCCCTGTGTTATCAACACTGCTTCCAGCACAAATCCAAACACAGCCCCACACCAGCCACTCTGACGAAAATTAACTCTATCCCAGCCAAAACCAGCACCAGCTGACCCTCGCTGGGCTTGTTGAACCCGCTGGACATGCACTGTACAGCCAGCCAGTGAATTGCCTGGCAATTCAATATATTCTGAAAACATTATCCAGGTGGAAGTAGAATTAAAACATTTTCTGGGACTTCCAAGTGACCAAACACCTGGCTGACTCTCAGACAAAAGAGCCATAATGCAAGTACAGGCTGAATCATTACATTGGGCATCTTCTCCTGCACTTTTGGACCTGGCCTATGTGAAATCCCAGGCAAATAGCAAAGTTTTGCTTTTTTTAACTAGACTAAACTTCTAGATGAAAAACCAGGGCATGCTCAGGGATGCTCAGGGTTCTGTTACACTTCTAGTATTTTCTCCTGGCCCCCTGATCCACTAACTCATTCAGTGGTAACCCCAATATAATTAGTGTCACGAAGGGACAGAAGTCATCTGATCCCCATTTAAAATGATCAAAACACTACTGTTAATATGTCATCCCATTTTAAAAAGTCTTTCATTGGCATTCACAGCTTTTCTCAGGAGCCTGAAGATTATTTATCACAGTTTTTCCAATGCCAAGTATTTCATTTCTGCCGGTTCCTCCCTAGCTTTTGCCAAGGTGGATTTTTGTTACCTTGGACATGTTAGAACACAGCCTTTGTACAGCACCTTGTCATCTTAAATCTGAATAAAATCTTCAAGAGTGCCTTACTAAAAATGAATGACAGGAGTAAAGAACTAGTTGAAAATTCTTGAATGGGCAAAGTAATGTGCAATAAAATCACCATGAGGTTTTTCACGAAGAAAATAGTTGCTATCCCATATGCATCTCCTCCAAGACTCTACTCACAGGAAGTTTTTTGATGACAGGAAACACTGGGAGCTTATATTCTTCTACTGCAGTGCTCTGTGCCACTGGGAACAGTATTTCAACCCAGAACAGTGAGGAAAACCAGATGGGTCTAGAAAGGTACAATTTTTGGTCAAAATGCACATGCATTATCATCTTTGAGGGGGTGATGCTTCTTAGGAATTACCCTCTAGTATGGACCATAAAAATCTAAAGGCATAAACTTCTGATGCCTTTGGATCCAGAGTTCCAAGTCTAGTTAGTCTCTGGGATGTTACAGAACATGCGGTTTATACCACAAATACTTCCCAGGAAAAAAAATAAAACAAAACAAATCCCTTAATATATTTAAGGTCAAAGTAGTGAGTCATTTAAGGAAAAAAACCCCATGGACATTACAGTAAACCCCAAATGAAGGACATACATATATATAAAAAAAATCAGTGAGAAGGTCACCCTTAAAGGAAATCCCAAAACAGTGAGAAAAGAAATGCCAAATGAAGGCATAGAAACATATTAAACTCTCCCATTGCATCATCAGGCAATAAATATACAATTAAGACACACTGGTGTTTACAAAGACTGTGGTCAGCTCTTTTTTAGAGATTAATTTTTCTTCCTAATGTTTCCCTTTCACTGCTAAATAAAGAATTTCATTCAGAGTAAGGTTGTTCAACTTATAATGTAACTTTTACATTATAAATCTTTAAATGCCTACAGTCTCTCCATTATATTTACTTTCTCTTCTCTACACAAAATGAATGATTGTTCTAAACATACCCCACAACACTATTTATACTGTACTTGGTTGTTACATCTGTTTTCCTTCTGTCTGAGCAACTAATGTGGAATTTCATTCAAATAGCTTTCCCTTAAAAATGTATTTCCTAAATATAAACAGAAAGATTTCTCCCATGCAAGTGTGTATCCATATGCATCTTAGAAAGCTGTGCAGGCAAGACATTATTCTTCTCCAATATTTCTATTCTTTCATCACACTAGCACAAATCACAAACACTAAGAAAAAAAAAACCCTGAATTTATAAGTAAGTAGTTCATTCCTGCTGTACAGTTGTTTTTTTTTAAAAAGCTAGCTGAAACATATCTCATTCAAACAGCAGCAGCATCATTAAATCACACAATTGTAACAGTAATGATGGTACTGCTTTCTGAAATGAAAATACTTACAGACCGCAGAATTGACCTGTTGTTCCCTAACTTACAGCACTTATTTTAGAGGGCATTTGCACAGTGCTACATTTCTCTCTCAAAGTTTTGATTTGGTTTTGCTTTTGTTAGTGAAAAAAAAAAATAATAGATTTATATATAAATAAAGGGCAGCAGATGCTAAAAGAAGGTATATGCCTGTAGGACAGATGCAGGTCTCCTGATTTCAAATAACATTTTATTGTCTTACCATCTTCTGAGGACTGGAGCGTATTCCAGCTCAGCAGAGCTCCTACCCATTTGTTCTTGTCTGATAAATGGACAGTATCATATAACTTCACTATGATCAATGGGATTATTTATTTACACATCATATACTCCATTGCCTCATGCCCTTTTAGAAACGGTTCCCAGAAATGCAGAGCTACAGTTGTTGTCCAACGCTTTATTTTTCTCTTTTCTTTTTTTTTTTTTAAATTTAAAAGTGAAACGAACAAGAAAGTGCCATACAACTCAGCAAGAGGTTTAAAAAAATATCCAGGGCCATTCACAAGTCTCTTTCTCATATCAAGAGCTTCATTGTCTTTTCCACAAAGAGCAGAATGATCAGCAACATTTTAGTTACACTGCCGATAAAAATAGAAGTAGTAATCAGTAAAAAACATCCCAGCAAAATAAGGATCTGTCGAGCAGCTTGCAAAACCCTGAAGAAGAAAAATAAAGGAGATTCAAATAGGATCTTCTCTCAGTTCAAATGCTATTTGTCTTTTGCTGTGTTGCCATTTGAAAAGGCTTACCGGTACAGCTACACGGAAATAGTATGCGCTGTCATACAATTTAGCTACAGGGAGAGTCCAAATATGCTGACGTCCCTAGATGATAAATGAGAGAGAGAGATTAGATAACCTTATTTCACATTAAATTGGAGAGAAGGATCAGCTCTGGAAACACTGCATTGACAAATGCGGTGCAAAGTAATTACGATAACAAGACTTGATAGCTATAGTCAGAGTATTTAAAGACAAAGTGCTGACTTTAAACCCTGCAAATGTGGGTCTGTTCTGATCAGCTCTGCACAGGAACTGACGGACATCTGGCTCCCAGGACACCCAGCTGGCTCCGAATAACCAAACTCCCTCTCTAGTTTTCTAAGCAAATCCCACAATAAATAGGGATTGCTCCTGATGTGCCAGGTGGCCCAAGAAGTTTAAGGTGTAATAGTAGTAAATGGCAATTCTGCTGATTTTGAACGAGCAATTTTAGTAGTCCTCAGGGAGTGGAAGTTCCTCTATATATTCTACAGATATGAGTAGCATCTTCACTCAGTATTTCAAAAACAGACACAGGCAAGATTTCATGCTATTTCTGATTGTAGTGTCCTGCCGGGTACAGAGGAAACAATATATTTTGTATCTGAAATGTTTATGCTACATTAAATAAAATAAAATTCAATCCTCACCTCCTTTTGACCTAATGATCCATGGTAACTTTTATTTCATCTGTTTCTACTGTCTCAACTCCTTCATCTTTCCCTCCTCCCTTCACTTTCTGACACGTTCTCTCTGTTGGAGGTGGTATGTTCACATGATACAACTTAGTGAGACTGCTGAGTCCAGATGATTGCCCTTTGGTAGGGAATAAGCCTTCCAGTGCCTAGGAAAATCCTCTTGAAAAAAAAAACCTCTTCAACTAGGCAGCATTTCTATTCTGAGCAACATCAAACCTGAATGCTCACTGCTGCTGGAGGCTAGTTAGCTTTAGTCTTTTGATGTGGATTTCAGGTTGACACAGGAAATCTCTTTGACCAGTTTTGGCAGTAAGCTTCAATGATATTTCTGCATTGCAAAACTCTCTGGGTCTGACTTAATTTCAATTCTGTTGCAATTATGGCTGGCAGGTCAAAACTTGGACAATTTTGGCTTTCTGATGGCTTTGCAGCAGTTCCAGAGAAGCCTGTAACATTTTGCAAAGACATTTGCATTTGAAAACTTAATCAGAAAGTCAGTTTAAGGGTGGGGGTATCCCAACTGCTCTAATTTGACAAAGAAACAAAAAAGTAATTTAAAATCAATTAAGAACATATCATGTATGGCACCATAGATCAGAAATCTAAAGAAGACTCTGAAATTACTTCCAACTTCATGGAGGTTTCTCCCACAATGTGTTCAGAAATGCTACTATACTTGCTTCTGCCTTTCCGACTGTTTTAGCCAGAACAGACCTCTCCAAGCAATGTGGACAAATCAAGGCCTTGAAAGAGTCTTGTTTTTCCAGATAATCTGAAGGGAGTTTAAGGTCTTCAGTGATTCACTGGAGGTGATCAAAAGTTTGCAAGATTCGGTCTCTAAATACTTTTTTACTGGAAAAAGCTAACATGTTTTAACAGCTTTTATTCCCATTGAGGCAATCCAGAGAATGATGTGTAAACAACTCTTGCTTTTACAATGAAGAATTTTCCCTAGAGAGATTTACTGGTAAACTCCTGTTCACAGAGAAATAAAGGGGAATACCACCATTGTTTCCAGTGAATTCAAGACTTAAAAACTGGAATTCATTACTCATAAGACAATAATGGAAACAGTAGAGTAGACGAGTTTGGAGGGGATTGTCTCCTACGGCTCTGTGTGAAAAGTACTCCCATTTCTTAAGTCTCTCTGGAGATATATTGAGTTATAGTGGTGAGTTAGGCTGAAGTAGACTCAAAACTGTCCTTGTAGAGAGTCACTAGATAGGCTTTTACGAAAGTCAGCAGAAAACTGACTCCTACAAAAAGTTTGCATCTCATTATGGCCATGCCAAAGCCAGCTATGACTGGCAGAATCAAAGCACCATTTCGATTTCATAGAAACATAGAATGATTTGGGTTGGAAGGGACCTTGAAGATCATCTAGTTCCTGCCATGGGAAGGGACACCCTCCACTAGACCACGTTGCCCAAAGCCCCATCCAACCTGGCCTTGAACACTTCCAGGGAGGGGGCATCCACAACCTCTTTGGGCAACCTGTTCCAGTGCCTCACCACCCTCACAATGAAGAATTCCTTCCTAATATCTAATATAAATCTACCTTCTTTCAACTTAAAGCCATTACCCCTTGTCCTATCACTATCTGCCCTTCAACACAGTCCCTCCTCAGCTTTCTTGTAGGCCCCTTCAGGTACCACCTTAATCAAGATCAGAATTTTGCAGCCATTAATTTTATAAAAATGATCCCCACAAGGCAGAGTATTGTTGGAAAAATCTTACCTGTGTGGTTTCTAGGAAATCCTTCCTACTGTTTTGGCTTGAAGAATAATGGGAGCAATAATTTCCAAATGTGACTTTGCAGAGAAATATAATTAATGGTTCTGTGGTGCTTCAAGAAACAGAGAAAAATAAGGATTTATCCCATTGCTCTTGTATAGAAGAATCATATATATAAAAATACAATATACATAGAGGGCGAAAAATCCAAAGAATTGAATTGTGGAGAAATAAAGCAGAGGAGCTTACTTCACTGGTTGGTATGAAGAAGATAAACCTAAGCCACCAACCTCTCATCTTGCCCCATCCCCTTCCACAAATGGAGGATGGTTTTTTGTTTGAAAACCTGAGTGATCTTTACAGTTTTTAAGATAAATCTAGAAATGTACACTAACCTTCCTCAAACCTGAAGCATGTTCATACCAGAAGCTATTGTATATGACTTTTTATACAAATTAATGGTCATGACATGCTTGAGATGCGTGGTGGTTTACATCATGCATAGGCATAATACACCTGTGCCAGAGGGTACCTGGGAATCTAAACACAACATCAATTTTATGGATGACAAACCCATAATAAGCCTTAAAACAGGGATTTATATAAAGAACTCCCATTTGCTGCTGTACACATGCAAGTGTATCATTAAAAAGAAGTAAAAATATCCCAGACTTTGTCTGGGAAAGCAGTGGTAAACAGAATTTCATTCAGAATTCTTCAACAGCAAAGACGCCTGGTCATATCTTCTCCAAACTATTCCTACAGAGAGTTTCCAGCACTTCCTAGCTTACCAGATGGCTTTTCTGAGACAAGTATAAACAAACAAAAATTCCTTGGAGGTCCAAAGGAACTCAGATATGGCAACGGCTAGCAGAAAAAAATGAAAGCAGAAGGTGGGGAAAAGGTGACATCAGTATTTACGGTTTATGCTGTGGGGAACAATGAAGTACCTCCAGCAAAATGTGCTTTCACAATCTTAACAAGGTATTTCAGAAACATCAATTTTAAAGCATATTATTCATATATGGCAGATTCTCTGTCCTAGATGGGCTGTCAGTACTGTGTGTTGGTGTCATTTGATTTTATTCAGCAGGCATAAAGTTTTCCAAATTTTTGAAGTAGTGGCAGTGTCTTACATTATTTGGACACAGCAATAATCCAAATATGTTTGGGTTTTCTTAAGCGTTTTTGGTTTTGTTAAGTTTGCAGCTTTGTTTAGTGAAAGTTTATAGCAAAGGTATATATTGAAAAATCCCCCTCCCCTCAAACCACAAACCAATATCCAAAATAAATTCAGCATCTGCTACAGTGGAACTCTGAGTATGATGTATTAATCCCTATATGGGAGGGCTGCATTATTAGTTTATAATTGCATACACTTAAAAAGACAGATTTTCAGTTGCTGTAGAAAAGAAGCAGGCACTTCAAGAGTACTATTACATTTCCTCATATCTGAAAAAGGCGGATGTTTACAAGGATAATATTCAAGATCAAAAGACTGAACCCAAAGACCATCCATAACTTCACAGGGCCATTTCTCGGAGAGACTGGAGTCATCAACCAGAGTGTTTAAGAGCTATTCTGGCTATCGCTGGCCTTTCTCAGAAAAGAACCCCAAAAGAAAGGATTTGTCACTTCTGGGAGAACGCAATGGAGCTAGACTTTTATTTGAGGAGAAAATATCTGCCGAGAGGCTTAAGTTTTCTGCTTATTCCTGCTGTAAGTCACAATTTTATGTATTACCAGAGGTTCCTGCACAAAAATCCCCTTCTGCAGTGCTTGGCACAACAGGCCAAAAAAGGTGTTCTCTGGAGTTTTATATATATATACATGTGTGTGTGTGTCTAATAATATTTCTTTACACCAAAAAACCCTCAAATTCCTAGCCACAATCCTGCTAATATATGCGTACATGTCTGCTCAAATGATTCTTAGACTGAACCTTAAGACTACTGGATTTTAATATCTGCATCAATATCAGGTGAAACTGTCTTTTGGCTGAGAGCGGTGTTGCACCTACCCAAAGGTCTATATTAAGGACTTAGTTGTGCATAGATTTGTCCCACTCCTCCGAATAGGGACAAATTCATGTCACAACAGAAATCAGGCAAGAAATGAACCACCATCTTGTTATGTGTGTATTATCTTTAACCGTACTTACTTTATTTCCAGTGAGATTTCTACATCCATGGGTGTGTATTTGTTAACAGGAATAACATAGCTGTAATTTCCAGACCTGAAAAAGGTGGCATTAATGCACATAAGATTTTGAGACGGGTAGCATCTTTGCAAAAACATGGAAATTGCATTTAAATTTTAAAAGAAAAAACATGAAAAGGTAGAAAAAACTCCTGCACACTAGAGGAAACAACTCTGAGAAGGAGACAGCCAAGTAGTCCCACATTAATGGGATTCTATTCCACCATAATAAAGCTTAACAAAACAATTTACCTACCTGCACTGTAGATTTTTACTACAATAGCGATTGTCAATGCTTTGCTGAGTTTCCAAAATCTGTATGGAACTGATTGTTGTATCAATCCCTAAAATATTAAGAATAATGTTTTCTTCTTGATTATTTCAGAAATCTTAGATAAGAGCATAATAAAATTGCAGTTAATACAGTGACATCTACTCCCTTGCTTGCCACTACAGGACATGCTACAGGTCTAAATTAGCACTCAGTAAAAAGCCTTTGGTTGATTACCTTCATTCTGCCATTACACAGGAGAGAAAATCCTTGTTCAATTTACAAAGACAAATATCCTGGGCAGACACCTATATTTTAACAATTTATTTTGGGCAGACGTTGAAGGCTATTTCGATGGTAGTCCAAGTAGGACTACCAACGTGCCAATGTTCATTTTGATGTACTAGAAGCCACGCTGATGCAAGTAACCATTAATTTGAAAAACATGATCATTACTGAAAGAAATAATTTGGAATGCAACAAAACTTGTTTCTAATTCTAAGTACAGGAAAACTACCTAATTCTAATGAATATTGTAATTTCTTCATAAAATGCTGACTTGAACTTGCAAGAACTTAGAGTTTTGTAATATTCTACATATATGAATATCAGGAAATAAGAATCAAAATATGCTCAGCTAACCAAATATATATATGCACTTTGATCCTAAGTAAACTGTGGTAATAAACCAGCAGTAGCAGGATACTATATTGATATCTTCCCAACACTTACGTCTTGAACTTGGAGGAAGTTTACAGTTTGAGGAATGGGAATGTGGAATAAAAACTCCACATAATATTGTATTTTAGAATTAGCTCAAGATCTTATGTATAAACAATGTATATACATTGTATTTATACATATGTACATGTAAAATATGTTTCAGGGCAGCATGCAATGCAGTTAGGTATCTAGACACTAGTAATTGAAAAACTAGTTTCTGGGGAAAAAAAAAACAACCTCAAACCGTAACTGGTTGTACTGATTACCAGGAAAGATGAGGAAAGTAACCAGTTACCAGAATGATTATGTCCCTAACCAGGCTGGATTAGGTTCCCCCATTTGCCACAGGCTTCTTATGCTACTTTGGGCCAGTGTCTCTGTGCCATGCAGGCTTTCTCTAAGGTGGGCACTTATGGTGAGATGAAGAGTATAGCCACAATGGTGTGGCTCTTCTCCGAGGCAGATTAATCCTGCAAAAACCAGTGTGGTAACACAGCAGCACAGCTTCTGCTTTCACAGCTGGCCCAGTAATCACTGCACTGAGCTGCATCCTGAAAAGCTTATTTCTTCTGGACACATTTACAGCATTGGAAACATGCAGGTCCATAGCTAGGACCTGCAACATCTTAGATCCCGAAACCAGCTCACTTCAGTCTGAACTGTGGAGGGCCAAACAGCTTTAATCCCCCCAAATGGACCTCGGCTCACACTGCCAATGGTTTGGGAAAGGCCCAGGTGGGCAGGGAGTGTCTGAGCCATCAGCAGATAGCCAGACTCCAGCTGTTGCCTACAGCATCAAGCTGCCGCTATTTTAATTCTTGCAAAGTGGTGCAGAAACCTTAAGGACAACCTGGTTCAGCAGGCCCAAGCCTGCTCTTCACATCGCACTGTGAACACTGGTTTTGTGTTTCTGTTCCTCTGTTCTACAGCAACAGTTTCCTGCTTTGCAAAGAAACTTGATGATTATAGGCTGACCTGTGCTCTGATTATAAAACATCTGTGTGGTAGTATATACTTAACTTTCAGCATGCAAATATCTATACATATGCTAAAGTGACAGAGGGAAATTGAGCATGTTCATCTCAAAGAACTAGTACAGAAGAACATTTCCCTCTGACACAGCATCTCATTAGAACATGTATCATCATAATGCCACAGAGGCCCTCTTCTGAGGTGCGTAGCCATGTAAAAAAAATCAGAAGGGGAATGATTTTTCTCAGATCTTCCCACTGGGGCACACCCAGGCAACAAACAGAACCTGTGTTCTATTCCTCACATGGCCCTGGGTAGCAACCTGCTTTAAGTGCCTGCCAGTGTATACATGTTTTATCATCCAAATACTGTCTAATCTTTAATTGAACATTTATTAAAAAAAAACCCTTAAACCAGAGCATCCACATAAACAGAAAAAACAAGGCATAATCTTGCTCATACTGAATGAATGCCAGACCATACCATTACAACCTATGTAATCAGCAGATGAACTCATCTTCATGGAAAAGAATCAGTATTTTCAGCCCAGACTGGCTCTGACAGCAGTGCACAGTTACTAAAAGGGGAGCCTGAAATCAAGCCAAATGTCCTGTGTCAAAGAACTTCATTTCATCTCCACTAATGCAGGCAGTGTCAGGATCCTAAGGTGGAGATGGCCCCTTTCAGCAGCTGACGCATTTAATCCGTTAGGTCAACTGAGCCAAACTCCAACCACTTCCTTTACACTGTATCACGCATTGCCTGCACACAAATATGCTCATATGCTTAAGCATTTTGCTGTATAAGGGTTAGCAGTGTTGAGTACCTTGAAAGATTTCAGCCCCTGTCAAGGAAAATGTCACTTGTCATTTTATTGCACCTAAAGCCAAGTCTAAGAACTCTCTAGGGAGGGCAGCCAGAACGTCTATAAAAATCTAATGTAGATGTAAGAATAAATTGCAATGACAAGAAAATGATAGTGAATCACAGGTATTTAATAGATTCCTAAGTGCTAATTCTCTATAATGACCAGTTATAAATGAAACTTCTCTAAATTCTAGCAGCAGAATTCCAACCCTAATGGTAGCTTTTCTAAGTTATACAGTTATACATTTCAACAGGTGGGTTTTTTTTAAAAAAGAGACTTACAGTCATTTCCAAGATCAGGTCTTCCGTTAGATTTTTCGACTGGATTTATTTCGGGTAACATGCTATTTTTGTTTTCTGTAAAAAGACGTACGTACAAACGTCCCCAAGTTAGTCTTGCACAGTTGTAAAAGCAAAACATGAATACAACACCAGAAGATGTGTTGTTAATTATGTCTTAAATAAAGGTATTTTCTCAGAATTTCTCTAGAAAAGTGAACTTTAAAACAATTTTTGAATAATCATCACAGCATACAACCTAGGGAAGGCAAAAGGCCCTTCAAGCCCATGGGAAATGGTTTAAAGCTGTTCCTGTGCTTTCACACTAATTGCCAGCCAAGAATCTCTCCAGAGACATGTTACCAATAACCTGGCACTGAGAAATGTTGATCTTGCCTAAACTAACATGCTTTGTCAAACACCATTTCATCTGGGAAAAACTGGAATCAGGTATTTCTGGAATACCAGTATGTTCCATTCCCTCATTTTCCAAAGGAAACATTCGGATTTCAAAATGACTGTTTAGAACAGAAGTCACTATTTCATTATATAAAAAATTATTTTACAAAAGGAAGGATCAAAATGCATTATTTCACTGAGACTGAAACAAGACAGTTGGACTGACCTTACTGTTTTATTATTCATTCTAGATTTGGGGTTTCATTTCACTACTGGGAAATATGAAAATTCAGACTTTCCTCATGCTAGTAGGTAACTGAGAAAGTGCAACAACATTAACAACTGGAATCTGATGACCCAGAAGCAATGTAATACAAAATCATCTCTGGGATTTCTATCATTTTTGTGTTTTGTTATGAATCTGTGATACTGCTGCCAGTTATTTCTTGAATCCATTTTCTACCTACTTGCTCATCACACAGATCTGCCAGTTCTGCCAACTAAGGTGGTAACTGTTGCATTTAGTAGTTATCTGCTGTCCCATTTCTTTACTGTGATCTGCTGCCACACACCTAGAAAAATAGCTACTGAACACAATCAGTTATACATGTACAGTAAAGACCTATTCATTCTCTCATTCTTCCTTTTAATTTACAAGCCAGTTGTCACATCCTCCTTTCGCTTTCTGCTGTTTTCTCTTAATAGTCTAGATATGTTACCAATGCATTAAACATTCCCTGCCTTTTTGCATTTTCATTAACAGAAAACTATTCTGTAGGAAAACCTATATCCCCTAGTAAAGGTAAAAGATTCCTCACTGAAAGAAAGATTTCTCCCTGTAGATATAATACTTCTGCTGTGCAAGTGTTGGCAGGAATGTTTATTACATACTCTGAATTACTAAACATTTAATACTGTGATTCTTTGACAGATGACAGAAGAAAGCATTAAGTGGGTATCAGAAATTTATATAAAAACTGGATGAAGACAGATTTACTTCACTGAGATTTCAACTATTTAAACTGAGTCAGGAATCAGTACAGAAAATTATTTTTACTTTTTTTTTTGCTCTTCATAAAATTACTATTTCATTGTCCTTTAAGCTGATGCAATCCAAATGAAATGTAGAAAACAGGACCCTGAAGTTATTTTTATTTGGAGCTCAAGTTGCCAATTGAGAACACCAGGAACCACCAAAACCACTGTAGCAGCCTTCAATAAATTGTGGTAAACTTCCACTCTGTCACATATGGTAACTCTGAGGGTTTTCTCAAAGTGGGGTGGGAAGATCGAATTCAATAACAAATACAAAAGTATGAGCATGACCAGAATGTAATGAGGACAACCGTTATCTTTATGTAAGATTCAGATAAACTCATCCAATAAATTTGGTATCCTTTTTTTTTTCTCAAGCACTTTCTGGCTTTAATTCACATGAGTTGTGATATTCTATAAGCAGCACGGAAAACCCTGCTGATGACTTCTTGTGGCAGTACCTTGCTATGAATCCATTAACTACCATCTGAAGACAATAAATGAAAATGCATGAAGTCTACCAAAATCCAGCAGGACCCCTCACCAAGCTTTTATTGTGAGGGGAGAGACACCAGGGAGAAGAAACACTCTAAGAGAAAGTACAGACAGCCCCTGGTTACCAGCAACACTTAACATGAAGGGGTGAGCAGTGACAACTAACAACATTGAAGCAGAGAGCAGAAAAGGCCCAGATGCTGAAGGGTATTCACGCTCCTCCTTTCCACTGAAATCAATAAGAGTTCAAAAGTCTAAATCCTTCAGAGAAACCACTTCTTAAATACAGTATGAGGAAAAAGGCCCCATTAAGCTAGACTGCATAAAGATGTTCTGAATTTTTGTTTAATGTATTTTCTCTTGCTTACGAATGCTTTTGTTTCTACTTCAACACTCCCAACAGCCTTCTCAGCAATAAATCTGAGATGCAAGGGATTAGGATCTACACTGGATGCACTCAGTAGTAGCCTGCACCCACAGAATTCAGGTATCACATGGTGGAACAGTAAAAGGTCTGTTAAATATGAACTCCTAAATTAGCATGTAATTCAACTGTAATGTCAAATAGTTTTATCTTTCCATGAATCAGACTAATCAGTTGATTCTAAAATATCCACTGTTTATCTTGATTATTCCCCATATTTAACTCAGCTTTTTATTCTGAAAGCATTTTCCTTTTCATTTATCTTGGCTACAGCTACATTAAGCAGCATGTTGGTTCTCCTTCTGTTTGGATTTCATATTGACATTGTTACCTTCTGTCTGGGGATACATTCAGCTTCATTAAACTTGTGCAGATCTGAAATCTTTCAGTAGCTTGTGTACTGTGCTGATTTTTCACTCTTGGATCCACACTTAATGCTATTTGGAGCATAAGACCTTGAGAAGGTAAGGCTTTGTGTTTATTCTTATCTTCTCTTTCCACCTAATATCAAAAGCAGCCAGCTGGGGATAGAAGGTTTTCATATTTCATTTTCATCTGTCTACAGTTCCCTCATTTGTAAATTAGATTAATGTCTTTTTGATTAATCAACGCTCTTTCAGGCTTCAGAGCAATACAAATCACTTAGGTACGACCTCTTGAAAGCACTGTATTGAGCTGTATCTGCCACAGGGCTTACTGCAGCACTAATCACAAGAATCACGAGGACCACCTACATGCAGCTTGTGTGCGGACAACAGCACTTTGCAGTATGAAGAACGGCCAGAGGGAGTATCCCACTGAAACAGTTCATGTGGTAAGAGTGTCACAGCCCTGGTAGATATTTGTACTTCGGAGGCTGAACTGCGTTCGTCCCCGATTTCACCTCAACTTGACAACTGCGATTGATACAAGAAGTGTTCCCAAGGCCAAGAAAGGAAGAGTATGAATGCTGAGTTTAGTAAGACTAACACTTCCTTCTAGCCATTGACAATGTTAACGTCTGGGAAAGAGGAATACAGATTCCAACAACTTGTGCATACCTTTATGTATAAACTCTTTCTTATAAATATTATAAAAGTTGTAAACAATACACCTACTCATATATTACACACGTAACGTCTGGCAGACAATATCTGAAAGAGAATTCATCCCAGTAAAAGTAATTTATTTCATAGAGCTCTGCCTTCAAATAACATTTCTCTATTCAAAAACCCTGCCTGAATGAGCAGACTTTTAATTCTAAGTTTTATGTTTTCTGGCAGTTGAATTTCCATCTCTGTCCACAGAAAAGCTGTAGTATCACCACACTGTGACACCATTAAGTGTTTTGGGGTTTTTTCACATCTGTTAATTCACCCTCCACTACTCCCAGTCAACTCCTGGCCAACTGTAGCCAAAGGTTAATTAAAGGGATTAGTAACTTTCTGGTTCACATGAAATCATTTACCATGAATGGCCAGGAAGAACCGTGACACCTGACAAAATATCTTAGGACCCAGAACTCTTAAAGGTAACCAGGCCAGATTTTTCAAAAACATACTGACTGCAGTGACGATTAGTTACATCAGGATTTTTTTAAATCCTCTGGACTAGGCACTTTTGTGGGAAGCTAACTACCTTTAGAAATTCTTGCCCCTTCCCCCACACTCTTCATATAGTCTTTACTCAAATGGTAAATAATAGAAATTAATGTTTCAACTTACGTTTCTCCTTTGCGATGGTTTTCTCAGAACTTAGAGATCTGACTTTTGTTTGATGAATTGGACAACAATAGACCTTGTCACAAGGCAAAATGTCACAGAAAGTCACTTCAGGGATCCTGCTGATGGGTTGAGTGCTCGGAGAAATTGTGCTTTCCTCCTGTAATGCTAAAGGAAAAGAAAAAAAAAAGACACAATTCTCACTAGTGCTGTGTGTCTATTGGTGTTTTATAATAGCACAGAAATTGAAAGCCTGTTACGTGCATGTAGACCAGCAGAGATACAGTACCTGCTGTAGTGGTAGAGGGAGAGAGTAGAACAGAACTTGAGGTACTGCTGATGAAGAAAAAAAAAAAAACAAACCCAAATCATTAACAAATGGACATCAGAGTTGTGGACCAAAACAGACTGGTCCACAATCTATTACTAATTCAACTACTTGCCTGTAAATCGGATGTTTTTCAAAACGTCTGTCATGAATGCTAAGTAAATATAGGGTTGATATTGTCAAAGCGCTGTAGAAAGAGAAGTATTCTGTAGATTTACATCCATCTCTTACGTAACATAACATGAATAATACCTGGGCAGCATCTTGTCCAAATGTAGTAATGTAAACTATCTGATCACTTCCCTTTTAGTGGGAAAAATTTTGACTGAATTTAATGGGTTTCAGATCAGATACTTCTATACAGCTAAGTTCAACACAAAATATGGTCAGTTTTCATTGTAAATAGAATCACACCACCAGTTCAAAGTAGTCAGTTCACAGAGAGATTGTAAGCCACAGTTTTTTGGACTGGAAACGGAAAATGACAGTCTCAAAAGCCCAGAGCATACTCTCCACAAGTCCAATGTCAAAAGTTAAACTTTCAGAGTCACAGGACTGCCCACCACATTGGGAACAAGTCCAGCTTCATTTCACACAACAAAATCACTCTCTACATCAGGAATTGTACTTAGGCACAGAATGACTGCATAAGACATGCAGAGCCTCACAAGCCCAGCTTTGCACCTGTAGCATGAGCCATCAAGACACATTCAAGGTGCACCATACATTGTGACACGGACAGAGATTAGTTGTGTGCACACCACATGAGTATCTCACTTTTCTAAAATTATTTCAACTTTACAATATTACCAGGCATGTTCACTGTTATTTTTAATACATAGCATTGAGTAGGAAGAGTGAGAAGAAGAAAAAAATCACAATCTTCTTTCTGATGAGATAAATAGAAAGGGGAAGGGAGAAACAAGTCAACTTGTTGATAATTAATTGTTACCATAGTGCCATAATAGCAACCAGAGCTATTATAGTCACACGGAAAATCTTCATGGAGCAAGACTCTTTCGTCTTTGACAAACAAACCTAGGAAAAAAAAATGTTTGATTAATTTAAGCAGCACATAAGTAAGCTACTACTAGTAGATTAAGAAATACTACACTAGTTTGACTTTAAGTTAACCTTATTTCTCTCAGAGGAACCATAAAAGTAATCCTTGCATAGGGGTCAATGTCTAAAGAGAAAAACTTAATGAAAGGCTCCCTAAATCTGTGAGCGCGCTGCACACTGTTGACAGTTGAGGGACACAAACATTACACAGGAAGAAAGGGTGGATTAAAATAACAGCTCCTTCTTTTTTCTTCCTGCCATTTTTCATATTGAAGTATTTGAGACCTCACCTGGAGTACTGCATCCAGCTCTGGGGTCCCCAGTACAAGAGAGACATAGAGCTGTTGGAGCAAGTCCAGAGGAGGGCCACAAAGCTGATCAGAGGGCTGGAGCACCTCTCCTGTGAGGACAGGCTGAGAGAGTTGGGATTGTTCAGCCTGGAGAAAAGAAGGCTCCAGGGAGATCTAATTGCGGCTTTCCAGTATCTGAAGGGGCCTACAGGAAAGATGGTGAGGGACTGTTCATCAGGGAGTGTAGTGACAGGACAAGGGGTAATGGGTTTAAGCTGAAGGAAGGTCGATTTAGATTAGATGTTAGGAAGAAATTCTTTAGTGTTAGACTGGTGAGGTACTGGAACAGGTTGCCCAGAGAGGTTGTGGCAGCCTCATCTCTGGAAGTGTTTAAGGCCAGGTTGGATGGGGCTTTGGGCAACGTGGTCTAGTGGAGGGTGTCCCTGCCCGCAGCAGGGTCGTTGGAACTAGATGATCTTTGAGGTCCCTTCCAACCCAAACCATTCTATGATTCTATGATTCTATTTCAAAATCAAGTGAAGAACTTGGTAAGCAGTGGCCACAACTAAAAGATGAGCAGCTTTCAGTATATGCTCGGACCATGTTAAACCAGGGTTGGTGTAAATGCAGAAGAAAGGCACTTTCCAAACAAGTAGGATGTTCTTAGAGATGATGGAGCATTTGATTGTCATTATGGAATAAAGAACATTTGACCTATTATTTTCTTTTGCTCTTTGGCACTGGCAAAAGCAAGGTAGGCAAATGAGCATTGGTTCATCTTAAAGAACAGGATTTAGCAGTCTAGGAAGACTGTCTTGAAAAAGCTCAGCATCTATTTCCAACTCATTCAATCCCTGTGAAAAGGGGTCTCCTCTTTCTGTATGAGGATATGGGCAAGTGGAAGTCATCCAGCAATAGCAACGACATCCTGTCCAGGTCTTAACCACCCATAAGACAGCATTGTCCAGTACAAAACAGGAGATGCTAACTGCAAACCACAGAGAAAGACTCACTCAAGGAAGAAAGCTGAGGAAGAATTATCACTGTGCAGACTTCCAAACTGAAATGAGCATTTCTGTGTGAGGCTGCACTGCAACACATGAGCACACCTACAGGCTCAACTATTCTCTCCTGTTGGTCTCCTCCTTCACACCATTTCACAGCGCGGATATACTCTCTCACAGACAATGTATAGGCAAGAAGTAGAAATGTCTCATACGTATTTTCTATCTCAGCACAGTTAGTTTTTAAGCAGTTTTAGTTTTTTAATTATTCTGGCTAAGGAATTTAATTCTATATTTAGAAACATGAAAGCTTTCACCGATACTTCAGCACTTACAAAAACTCTCTCACAGGTATATTTCATATCTTTAATTTCACTCACCTTGCTGGATTTTAGCGGGACTGATTTTTTTGATGGCAAAAGACTAGTAGCTCGACTATACCTGCTGTAAGAGACAAGATCTCCTTAACATTCAAATGCTTCAGCAACTAATAAATGAGAGACATTTTCAATAGGGTGTTAATGTCACTTGCTTTTGCAATTTTAGCATTTAAAAAGAGAAAGGCAGAAGTGTCATCAGATTCATTTTCAAGAACAAAGGCCTCCAGTTAACTCATTCAGGTGAATGCTATTAAATGCTACATTTGATTTCAATGAAAACTTGGGGAAATGGTTTAGAAATAGGAAATGTTCATCACTTCCACTGAAGCACTAATGAAGATTCTTTCTTGCAGAAGCAGCTTTGCAGATTTCTCTTAGCAGCAATTTCCAAGCTCCAGGGCTGTAACTGGACATAATCTACCCTTGCTTTATGCAACTGAAGCAATTACAAAAATGACTGCAATTTAACAGCTATTTCAAATATTAATTTTGTCAGTGAGTTAAAAAATATGAGAAATTTGCATTTTTGCACAACTTAAATGTTGGAAATGAGCTGAACTCCACTGTCAAGCAAAATTGGGTTTCACTTCGACCCCAGAGACCTCTTTACCAATTTCTGTGACAACAATCAGAGAACATTTCAGACAGAGGTACCTGACTTTGCTCTCTTCGCTGACTGTTGACTTTAAGCTGCTCATCCGTTTCAGCCTGGCCAGTTTCCTATTCCACTGTTCCAATTCTTCTATTCTGACTTCAAGATTGTTGGTTAGTTTACAAAGCTGCTTTACAGCACCAACATTCTCCATAAAGATCTGATCCTGAGAAGCAAAACAATGACAAAAGTAGATACAGTACATTCATCAATCAGATGTAACAAGCAGTAATGAATATGGAATTCACCTACGTAAGGATACATTGAATATTTAAAATGCAAACACAAGTCATCTCACTGGAAATGGGACAAACTTATGACTATAAAACCCTTTTGCTAGATTGTAAAAACTGCTTATGTTCAAGTTGCAGTACATTGAAAATGAGGATTTGCAGAAAAATTTGAAGAAGTTAAAGGGCTTGGTAGGCCAAGAATTTAAACTATAGTTTACCTTCATACTGTGTTGAATTTTAAACCTTAATGCTATCACAACAGGCATATACTATTTGGTTTGTAGTGCTGCAGCCGAAAGGTAGATTTCAGAATCCCTTAGCAAAATGTACATCCAACCATCTGCCTACAGGATTGACTAACCTGGCTCAGACAAGCCAGAGTTTCTATCCATGTTGTACACATGACATGAATCACACAGGAATCGGTGAGACAGGGAAAGATTCAAACCAGAGGCCAAGCTGTGATGGTGTGATATTTTGTTCTCCCCTTCAGCCTCTCCAGTTCTGTAAGTTCTAATACCGCGATCAGCTCCACAACTAACACAGTTCAGACATCCTCCATTTACTCCTTCAGAATATTTTACCCAGGAAATTATTCTACCCCCTGCTTATCATCTAGGTATCTGCTGCTAGAGAAACTCTCATTATAATCATGCAGGTTTAGCCCCAGCCAGCAGCTGAGCACCATGCGGCCCCTCGCTCACTCCCCCCTCCCGTGGTGGGATGGGGAGAAAAATGGGAAGACAAAGGCAAAAGCCGGTGGGTTGGGATAAGGACAGTTTACTGGGACAGCAAAGGGAGCAGGAAATAACAACACTACTTAACCGAATACGCAAAACTGGTGATATACAATGCAGTTTCTCACCCAACAACCGTACAACTCAGACCTGTCCCGAAGCCGGACTGTCCCCCAGCCACGTGCCCTCGAGCCATGCCACCCCACACACACACACTAGCCCCCCTTTTTACGCTGAGCATGATGTCACATGGTATGGAATACCCCCTTTGGCTAGTTTGGGTCACCTGTCCTGGCAGTGTCCCATCCCAGCTTCTGGTGAAAATTAACTCTATCCTAGCCAAACCCAGGACAGTATTTTATCCATTTCTGAGCCAAAAATGGTTACTGATCCACTGCAGGCACATGATAACATCATACTTGCTGTGCTGTGTTTGAAAGAACAGCTTTCTCGTACTAACGTACAACCAGACTGATGCCATTAAACCTTGGATGAAGCTATTACTGCAGTTAATGTCACTAAGTGTTCCAGTCTAGTCAAGCCATGCAGAAGTAAGGCAAAAGCAGTTTTGCCTTTCATGTTGTAAATGTCACACACAACTTTCTTTGAAAGGTGACTGCATTGCACAAAAACAGACAGTATTTTGTATAAACAGAACCAGAGCACAGGTGTCAGTGGTAAGTTGCAAACTGCCCTATTGCCAGAAGATCAACAGCCTGTTTAACTAAGAAGTGACTTCAAAATAACCTCCTGTACCCAGAACTCTGAAATAATTTATATGGACACTTGTTCTCATATCAATGATATGTAACAGCTGCCCTTTCCATTCTCTACGAATTATGCATGCATCTCTTCCAGACAACTTCAAGTAGCTGAGAAAACAGCTCATCTGGCAAAATGAAGGAATACTTTCTTTAGGAAAAAAGGACTGATACGAGTTTTACTGCCTCACTGATGGCAAACTGCTGAGTGCAGTGGGGTTGAGAAGAAAAGAAAGATTCTTGTCCCAAAATAGAAAATTTCCACACGGTTGACATTTCTCTGGAAAGTCGCAGGGCCTGGTTCAAATGTGTAATGCTATCAATTAATTTCACAGAGTTCGACAACACCAAACAGGTAACTGGCAAAGAGACACAACCAAACCAGCCAATATCCTGCTTATCCGGAACTAAACTTGGAATGTGAAATAACAAATTTCAAGGCCTCATCACCTGCCTAACTGTAAGCAAAGATATGAAGCACTGCTTATTTGCTGCTCAAGGTGCTGAGCTATACTGGAGTTGGGAGCTCGAGGTATTTAGAGCAGATATTCCACCTGGGATATTAGATGTCCCAAAGCTCTGAATCCAATATACATCTTAAACTGTTAGACATAAATCATAAAATCATAGAATGGTTTGGGTTGGAAGGGACCTTAAAAATCATCTAGTTCCAACCCCCCTGCTGCGGGCAGGGATACCCTCCACTAGACCACGTTGCCCAAAGCCCCATCCAGCCTGGCCTTGAACACTTCCAAGGATGAGGCTGCCACAACCTCTCTGGGCAACCTGTTCCAGTACCTCACCAGTTTAACACTAAAGAATTTCTTTCTAACATCTAATCTAAATTGACCCTCCTTCAGCTTAAACCCATTACCCCTTGTCCTGTCACTACAGTCCCTGATAAACAGTCCCTCACCAGCTTTCCTTAGGCCCCCTTCAGGTACTGGAAGGCCACAATTAGGTCTCCCCAGAGCTTCTCTTCTCAGCCTGTCCTCATAAAAGAGGTGCTCCAGCCCTTTGATCATCTCTGTGGCCCTCCTCTGGACTGTCTCCAACAGCTCGATGTCTCTTGTACTGGGGCCCCCAGAGCTGGACGCAGTACTCCAGGTGGGGTCTCACAAGAGTGCAGTAGAGGGGCAGGATCACCTCCCTCGACCTGCTGGTCACACTTCTTTTGATGCAGCCCAGGATACGGTTGGCTTTCTGGGCTGCGAGCATACATTGCTGGCTCATGTCCAGCTTTTCATCCACCAGAACCCCCAAGTCCTTCTCCTCAAGGCTACTCTGAATCCATTCTCTGCCCAGTCTGTAGCTGTGCTTGGGATTGTGCTGACCCATGTGCAGGACCTTGCACTTGGCCTAGATGAACTTCATGCAGTTTGCACGGGCCCACCTCTCAAGCCTGTCCAGGTCCCTCTGGATGGCATCCCTTCCCTCCAGTGTGTCGACCACACCACACAGCTTGGTGTCACTGGCAAACTTGCTGAGGACGCACTCAATCCCACTGCCCATGTCGCTGACAAAGATGTTAAACAGCGCTGGTCCCAGTACTGACCCCTGAGGAACACCACTTGTCACTGATCTCCACTTGGACATTGAGCCATTGACCACAATTCTTTAAGTGTGATCATCCAGCCTGTTCCTTATCCACCGTGTGGTCCATCCATCGAATCCATGTCTCTCCAATTTAGAGACAAGAATGTTGTCCGGCACAGTGTCAAATGCTTTGCACAAGGCCAGGTAGAGGATGTTTGTCACTCTTCCTTTATCCACCAACGCTTTAACCCCATCGTAGAAGGCCACCAAATTTGTTAGGCACTATTTGGCCTTACTCAAGCCGTGTTGGCTGTCACCAATCACTTCCTCATTTTCCATATGCCTGAGCATAGTTTCCAGGAGGATCTGCTCCATGATCTTGCCAGGCACAGATGCCTCCTGCCCCTGTCTCCCCAAAGGTCACAGAACTGACATTCACATGCTCTGCCACAGCTGTCAGGAGAAAGAAGACAAAGCACAGGTTGCACTGCAGTAATTTACCTAACCAAATTAAAACAATGTCAAAGTGTTTGTGAAGTGATCTCTGACCTAGCCAAGTAGTCAAGAAAAAGCTAAGTAGTAAATAAGCGATTGCTCTAACAACTCATTCCTGCTTGGGCCACATCCGCGTCACCCTGCAGGGTACAGCAGGCTTTCTCCATTTGCTGGAGCACATCTGGCAAGCGCTGTCCAGAGACTCAAGCTACAGAGGAGAAAGGGAACATGATGGGCTCAAACAGCAGTGCTGTGAGGCACTGTTACAGACAGTATTTTGTGTGATATTTCAGTAGAGAGAGATATTTCCATCAGATGACACATTTTGTAGCATTTTTTCCACTAAATCAAAAGCTCAATTGTCCAACCTAAAAGTTTTGCCAGGAAAAAAATTACTATTCCAAAGCAGTTTTGTGGGGGCTCAATAATGAAAATGATGCTGCAGCTGCCACACGATGTAATGGGAAGGGCTAAAGCGCAAAATGAACCTAGAGTCACGATCTAACACCACTGGTCTTCTATGAGCATCTAGAAATTAGCTACAGGCTGGAACCCTTACCAAACACAGCAAATTTTCTAGAAGTCTCCTTTTCAACAGTATCTCTACAAAGTGCTCTTTCCACAGCTTTATTCAAGGTGTCTAATTCACGTCTCCTTTGTATGGAATACAGCCTAGCAGATTTAACCTATGAATTTAACTTATTTGTAGCCTATCAAAAGTCAAGTGAAATGCACTATTTTTTATAGGTATTTCCTCCAAGTTTGGTGGTGCAAACTTGTGTTTTCTATAGAATACTGAAAGAATGTATGATTCTAATGAATACAGGATTGCGTTCATGACATCATCCAGACAAGACAAGGTTACCACTCTGTAAAACCTCCCTCTTCCTCTTATCAGCTGTAAGTGGGAAAAAGCTGGGAAGTGGTCCTTGACCTGCAGTGAACCAGCACATAACAGAGGGGCCGCTCTCAGAAATGTTCGGGACAAGTGCTGTCTGCAGTGATGTGTGACTGGATTCTGTGACTGACAGTCCCTTGCAGTCCTATTTCTACAGGAAAGTAGGGGAAGAGAGCACAGGACAACAGACTAAGGCATCGTTTCCAACCTGTGAGCATGGTAATTACTTTGTGGGCCATAAACATTTTACATGATTCTGAAGCTACATTAAGGATTTCGGATGACCAAAAAACCTTCTGTCAGAGCGCAAAGAATTAACATTTGTATTTGGTATGAAGTGATTACACCAGGATTAGAGCAAGGAAGTTTTTATTTAACAAATAGAATGCTATCATCGCTTAATTCACTTCTGGAACACTTAATTAACTTAAACACTTAAACAGAAAAGAACGTTTTGGAGTCCCACTTGTTGAGCCAATGCTATGAAATCACTATCCACCTTTATTCAGCAAAGTTAGGGGTTTTTTTCCTTTTCTCTTTTATTGTCTATTATTATAATGAGATTTTAATGTAAATACTTTTTTCATTAAAAGATTCTACCATTTACTGACACCTCATGGTTCAGTTTTTCTCAATGATTTGCCAAACACTGTTTTTGTAAATACAGCTTTGTATAAAGCATTGTGTGTGTTTATAGCTCCATATACAAAAGGAACAGTCTAAATACACACCTCCACTTTCTCTCTCAAGACCATACCTTATCAACCATGAGGAAGTTTTCTATTTTTTCTCCATCATCACAAGCAACATCTCCAACTTCTCTAACAGCTTGAGGTAAAAGCTCCTTCACTTCCTGGGCTATTATTCCTGTTCGCAAGATAACAGAAACTAAAGTCAGGAAACACAGTGACATACCATTGACCATCCTAAAAGCTTTGAGTCGCCCATCCTAAGAGCTACAGAGAGGGACAAACATGATCCAGAACTTCTGTGTGGTAGGAAAATCCAGGATTTCACTTTGGTTTTTCTTCCTCCATTCCACAGAAAACAAACATAAACCTTTAGAATTCCCATTTCTCTGCAATAAGAACAAAATTGCTTGTGATCGTGTACTTCATTCTCATTAAACCTCTGGAAAAATAACCTATCTTTAAAAATTGAAACAGAAGTTGGAAAATTACCAGAAATACTTCATTCTGGCATTTTTTTATCACAAGAGAAACACAGCAAAGTGTGTAATTGCAGTATCCTAAGAAATGAGGATGAAATACAGGGTGTTAAAAGGCACTATGGCACAATGAACAATAGTGGAAATTAATGAAAAATGGGAACAAAGCTGACTGAATACCTGTTTCATGGGTGTTTTTTATTCCCATAACAGATGCAAATTCAGGCTTGTAGTCATACTCCACCAGCCTCATTTGTGTTATTCTTCTCAACTGCTCATTCGTATCAACCTAGTTGGACAAATACCAAGGTTCATATGTTGAAACATTAAAAATGGTCATGGTATCTAGGACATCACTGAGATAGCGACAAGCCTGACATGGCCACTTGGCCAATCTTCACATCAAAAAATACAGACAATCTTCCCATTCCCTGTTAGCAGAGTGCTATTTGTATTTCTATTGCCAGCTACTCTGCAGTCTGACAACTCCCATTTACACAGATATCCCCAGCTTCTATGGTCAAGCTCTTCTAAGGTCCATAGGCTCCCAGAGCACAGTGGTACACCAGATTTCTTTAGGCCAGCATTTCAGCACATCTAGGATAAAGAAGCTGCTTCACATGTCAGAACAATGATCCACACATGTGCTGTGGTGCAAACATAAATGCCCTAAATACTCCAGAGCCCTCACCTCCCGGATATTCTGTTTTGCTCGGCTGTCAGATGGGTGCATGACTCTGCCCATAACTTTTGCATTTCCGCAGACAACCAGTGCTTCGTCTGGTGCATCTGTGTTAATTCCTACTCGACCATGATAGACTATCGTCTCTGGAACATGTCCTCGCTGCCACGGTACATCACTGTCATTTTCAAACTGCCCTGGGTTAGATGCCTGGAAGAAAAAAAATTATGTTTAAAGATATAGCATAGCATAGATGTACTATTCCTTATTCCATTAGGAATTCAGGGAAAATGAAATGTCAAAGCTTTAATATTTAAATTGTATTCAAGAGCTTTTCTAACTCACTAACAGAAAAAACCCAGAGTGGAGTCACTTCTAAGTAAGTGTTTCTGCTCGTACAGCATTGGCCTCATTGCTTTTTCCCTTGAATTCTATTTTATTATCACCGTAAGCTAAACTATCAATGTCCAAAGCTTTCCAAATTTTAACTTTGACATTATGCCACATAACCATTTATTTACCAGCAAATTTTAGCTGGGGCTGGAAATCAGAAAAGAGCAAACAAGGCAGAGATTAAATACATGGGATTCAAAAATTATTTTTTTTAACATGCTTTGGCCATTCCAGTTTTTTTTCTTATACATGCTGCTTCACAAACTTTTCCAGCATGTATTCAAAGCCTGTGCTGAACAGATCAGAGGTGATCTTGGCTTGCATTCACAGGTCCTGTTCTCAAGTAGATGCTCCAAACTATAAATGGCATGTATTGCAGGTTTCTAGAAGTAACTATTTAAAACAAGTAAGTGGAAAAAAGAAGCCCAACTGCATTACCTAATTGGTAAATTACTAATTTAACTGTAAACCATTTGTGGAAAGGACTCATTTTGTTCTCTGTTTACACAATACCTAGTACAGTGGAGCCTTGGTCCACAACAAAAATATTAAAACAAGGAACAGGAGAGGAAGCAGGAATAGGTAGTGAAACTGCCTCCCCCACACACTCCCTTTTTCACAATCATGAAAAAACGTCTGCTGGGGAGCCATGACCGTGGAGGAGGTTAGTTTTTGTAGGGCTGAAGTTTACTGTTCAGGCCCATTCTATTTCCTGCAATCATTTTGCAGCTATATCAGAGAGACAACCGCCTCAGCACAACTAAAGGAATAGAGAACTGTGACACTGGGGGAGGAAAGGCATCCAAACTATGCCCCGGGGCCATAGCTTGATGTACACTTCTTCTGGCAGCAGAACCAGTGGAGGCAGCCCGCATCACCCTGTCACCCATCTCCACCTGCCAGCCCTCAGTTCTGCTGATACACCAACATAGATGACAATGGAGGAACCAGTCTGACTTAAAATTAACCAAGTACAAAAATTAGACTTATTTTTAACACAATTCCCCATTCCTGTTCATTGCAGGGCCCTGGAAAAACAGTTCCATCAGCATGGCCAAGGAGGAGTGTGGCAACAGGAGCAAGAAGGCTGATAGGAGCAGAAATGAGTCAAGCATTGTTCATTCGGTGCTGCCCCAAATGAAATGTCCAATGAACTATGGCCCAGGAAATACTATTAAGTCACTAAATCAAAAGTCTTTTGACATTCTGAGGAGCTTAAGTCTTACTAATATGCCTCAAAAATAAAACGCAATCATTCGTTTTTTTCATTTATTTGTGGTTTTGAATGGGTAGAAAACACTACTCAATGAAATGGGCAGGAACAAATTCACTTTCTAATAGTAATTTCCGCAAGTCACAGCTACCAAATTAATTTTGCTTTTACTCAGCAACTGAGATACTGAAGTATAAATTACATTCAAAACCTGTTTGCTAGGTTCCAGAGACCTATGAAGTCTAAAAATAGCAGTTCCTGAAGAGGTGACCATCTGGAAAAACAAACAATTGCTTCTATCTAGTTAACAAAATGTCATTTTCACTAAGCAATAGCAAAATGAACATATTCATAAATTGTCTCAAATCCTCTGTAATGTTTAAAATTAACTCCTATTAGAAATTTCATGTCAAGGGAACAGGGTCTTTCTTAGAACACCAAAAAAAAACAACAGAGCATATAGAATTAGAAAAAACATTTTGTTTCAATAATTAATTTTGGTTTTTATTTTTTTAAAACTTTGAATTCAGGCTTTAAAATTTGAGTCTGAACAAAAGTATGATCACGATAAAAAGTTTGCACTCATTTAAAGAAGCCAGGTTTTCACAAGTCTTTGCCATCTACACTGCACGGTGCTGTGCACTTACCACTGTTTGTCACAATTAGAGCATGATCTGATATGCCTGATAACCACTACTCAGCTGGTAGTTTTGTTACACTATGTTTGAGTGTATAAATGGCCAGACCATGAGTTGCTTTCTCTCACAGTGCATGTGCACAGCTTTGCCACTTTAAGGTAACCAGTGGCTGGCTCACTGTACTCTGCCACTCAAGCCCTGGCAGACATCTGGAAAATGACTTTTTTTTTTTTTTCTTTCCAGCTTTCCTGTTGACATTTGCACCACTTCAAATCACAGCCTCTTGATTCTTCTGCTTTTCTCCCTTTTTTTTTTCTTTGTCTGCAATAGTGGTCAGGTTTGCAAAATCTCATTCCCTGGATTCCTATTAAAAAATTGTCTCACACACATCGAAGGAGCACTCTTCACTGAAATTTCAAAAGAACCTAAAATTAAAAATGGTACGAAAATTTAAATGTCTAAATCTTACTTAAAAATATGTATCTTATACAGTAACAATAATCCTAAGGATGAGTCAAATGTGAAAATTCAGTGGCTTTACCAAATCAGTAAAGAGATTATATTTGCAACACTGCTAGACGCAGAAAAATAAATTCAGATGAAAGCAGTATTGTGGAACTTAATGGACAAAGAAGGAAAACAATTAAATATGTGGGAATGATACAAACACAATGCTTCAGTGTCTTGAAATAAAAGAACTGACAGCAATGGCCAGGATGATAAAACTTCTCAGCAGGGCAGAAAACTACTAAGTCCGAACACCGCTTTCAAAGCCCTTTCACAGCTCCACCCAGAAAAGAGCTCTGGGCCATACTGCCCTCCAAAAACCTAAGTGTAGCTGCAGGAACAGGGTTTATGGCACAAGAGGACACAAAGTTATGGCCCAGACAAAAAAGGAGCCAGGACTGAAACCATCTGAAAGCCCTCATCTTCCTTAGGCAGCCCCTGTGCAAGACCATGCATATTGGGGATTTGCACTTTTGCTCTTTCCAAATCCTCATGCTACACCAGGCTGTAACCATAAGCTTAGGCAGATGATGTGCTGCCAAAAAAGACCCAAGCAATGGCCTACAAAAAATGACGCCATAACTAAAAGCTTTTGACAAGCCCTCACCTTTCTTTGGAAGCCCCTTTCCAGCCCCACTTATTAGACCAGAGCTCTTGGTCTTACCTGACAATAAACCAAAATGCTAAGCCTATTCCTTACCATAAACCAAGGACTAGAAAGACTCCATGCAAAAAAGATGCTCCTTGATTGGCCCACATGAAAAAGTTTGCCGGACTGCAATCTTCCAGAGGCCCTCACCATCCTTTGCAGCCCCACCACACAGCACCTATGTATTTCCTGCCTTTCTAAGCCCTAAATATAACCTTTGCCCTAGAAATAACCATAACCCTAGACTACGCCCAGTTCAAACATTAAGCACCAGCTACTGGTCATATGAAAGAAGGACCAGGACTGAAAGCTTTTGGTAGGCCCCTCGCAACCCCACTCATGCTGGGGCTCTGTGCTTTCTCTCTTTCCTAACCCTAACCCTCCGTAGCTCCTGTTACAATAGAGCTCTACAGTTTTTCCCTCTTCTAAGTCTAACTCTAACTGTAGGCTAACGCTGAGTAGTAAAAGGAAAACTTCTAAGTGGATCATGGGATTGAATAGTAATGGTCATGAGGAAGAAAGACCAATTCTTCCTTTTTCTATTTTGAAACCTATATTACAACCACCAAATTAAGAGCTGGGACACTCTGGAAACACAGTGGAAAGGGGCAGGTACGGGTCTTAATCTTCCTAGAGCTGCTTGACTTTCTTTCCTTGTAATTTTTATTTTTTTTCATTCTTTTCCTCCTTTGAAAATAAAGCATCCAGCCAATGAAAGCATTTACCAAATTCCTGGCAAGTGTAGGAAATTGTTTCATCTCAAAGAAAAAAACAATCTGGAAAAAAACCCCATATTTTGTACTGGAATCCACAATAAGCTTTCCTTTTAAATTCTGCTATAGCTCTACTTTTAATGTTTTAAAATCCCAATAATTAAAAGATAACAACATACTCATACAATATGCAATCATAGTTTTTTTCCTCAATCTTTTTGATTCAATGGCAGTTTTTATGCTGAAGAATCACCCCCACAGTCTCCTGTGAATATTGAAACAGTTTTGTAAATACTTTTCACATGAAAGCAATATAAATTTCTACCTACCCTCACAATGATCTTTTCAGAGACATTTGCAGACAGTAGGTAGAATTGGTCCTGAGAGACAGCATACAGTCCAACTACCAGCATGAAGTATCTAATTCAAAATTGATTTAATCAAGATAACAAATTGAAGTAATGTGTTTTCACAGAAAATTTTTTTTTAATGCAACTGCTGTTACTGATACATAAAAAGATAGCCAGATGATCTTTTTAAATATATCTATGTTACAATATGAAAGAAAAAGTATTTCCTTTACTCTCAAATAATAAGCTCTTTCAAACACCACGATCACTGAAAATGAACAAAAATTACAGTAATTTTGAAAAATTTGAGTACTGAAGACTCAGAGATGAAGACCCTTCCTTCCCCAGAAAAAAAAATGATCATTATTTGGTTTTTTGACTGCCCAATTTCATCAGCCAACATTCTGGTTGTGATTTCCCAAAACAATCTCTAACCATAAGGATGAGACATTTTCTTTTATTCTCTCATCACACTGTGAGTCTAGAAGAGAGGCCTTTAAGCAGATACCAAGTATCACAGAATTTGAAATTCAAAAAATCACAGGATTTGGCAATGCTGAGATTTTTTCACAAGCATCAGCTCCATGCTAAAGTAGACCTCTTTTCCACTTCACACACAGAGGGCAACTAGCTACTGCAATACCTCTGGTCAGGATTAGGTTTCCCCTTTTTTCTCATATTATTTGCTGTTGTTTCACTGAAATGCAATCTTCCCAATGTTACTTTAGTTATCTGGTCCCCTGGTAGATCAACTCTAAAATAGAAAAGTAAACAAGATCAGGGAAATAAGCATTTGGAGATCTACCTGGCTCAAGCCAGATTTCCTCAAACTCATTAAAACAGTTTTGAGAAAAACTGAAAAATGAAAAAACAGAGAAACCCCAGTAAAAATGCAGTAACCCTGGTTTAAAAAAATGCATTAACAACACAGTGACTATGTCAAAGAGATAAACAAACGGGATAAAGCACTAGCAGTGGGAAACTGTTCTTAGTAGTAACTGTTCTTGGTCTGTTTGTACACAGTCTTGAACATAATAAAACCATATGTGTTCCATATGATGGGTATTTGTTGCCTGCCAAGGGTAACATTGCTTATTATTGGACCTGAATTTCCACATTAAAATAAATAAATTCTACTGCTTGTCCCCTTTTTTCACCTGACTTTTATGTCTGGAAGTATAAAATATAGATCTATGTCTTAAATACTTAGTGGCACTGCTCCTGTAAGCGATAAATAGTATGAATAAAGAGTTTGCATGGAGAAAACAACAGTCTACCAACCACATTCTCATCTGGTATAAATGAAAACATCATCACCCATGAAACAATTTACACACAGAATCTGTTCTTCAGTATGCAAAAAGAAGAAAAATGCCATGATGGCGGTAATTAAGTAAAAATGGAGCTCTTCTCCCGAGCTCAAAGTTCATTTTTGCAGATTATGTATTGCAGCCTTTATCCCAGCACCGTCCTGTCAAAATTGACACTGCCTTATCTTTTTCTGTTTTAAGGTTTATTTAATAGTTTACAGGTAACAGAACAGCTCCAACAGAAGAACAAACATTGATTCTGCCAGTGAGTTCAGATGCAGAAGAATGGCAGAGAGTTCCAGGGAGAAGCTGCATGTATGTTTCTAGCAGAGGCACTCCCCCTTAAAAGCACTGAAAATACATCTCATGCCCCTGTAGAACAGGACCATTACTGACATTTCTTAAGATGAGAAATGCATCTGCCATACAGCTCTGAACACCATACAACAGTGTTGCTAGCTGAATATAAATATTTTGGATAGATATACTTAACACATTTGTAAAGCAGCTGAAAATTATCCTTAATGAAGGGAGACCAGGTATATATTACTACTTTGTTTCTATGTGTGCACCAAAATGGAATTCAGATAAAGATCACAAAACTGGCTTAAAGCTACTATAAGTTTCCAAGAAACAACTATTTTACATTTCAGACCAATCACACATTGAAATAAAGTGGAATAAATTTCTCTTACTTAACAGGATGGAAAGTTTTTTTGCTTCGATCTGACTGAGACTGTTCAATAGCAATTGTCTGGTTTGGAGCTTCCACCTATAAAGAAAAAAGAATTTTCAAAAATGACAATAATATTAAATTCTCAAACATGTAAAATCTGAAATAGAAATTAACAGGCAAATTGTGTCTGAAACAGTGAAATCTCATTTCTCACAGAACTACATAGAAATTAACACTGGAATTGACTCCTGATCAATTAACACCTGACAACTAGTCTGAAGCCCCAAATCTTTCTGTGGACATAATTTGAAAGAAGAAAAAAATCCATTAATATACAAAAGAAAAATTGCTTTCCGAATCTAGACTGCTATTGGTTCATTTTATCCCAAAGCATAAATGTAGATATTTAACATGAGAACTGAACCTATGCAAGGTAGTTCCTTATTTTAATGTAAATTTCTGTACCTTTCAGCAGCACTTTGCTTCAGATGGGAGCAGATGACAGTAATATTCACTAATTTCTTCTACGTTAGAATTCATTAAGCAAAACTGGTAGTAACTGCCTTGTAAAACAGCTATGTGAATTTTCTAAATCACTGAATTTTGGTAGTAAGTAAAAAACATGGTATAATCTTTCAGAAAGATTAAAATTTCTTACTATTTCTGTATAGGCAAGCTTGTGGACCCATACTGGCTGGGAAGAATTTGGTTCTTAAAGTGAAAACGGAAAGTCTAGCAAGAAGAAATGGGGAAATTTTGTTGTTTTTCTACACACGTACTATTCAGGAAAAACAGATTTGATTCTTTTTCTTTGCTTTGTGAATTGCTTTTTCAACACATCTTTTTGACCAATGGGTAGACTGGCCACACCAGCTGACACCCCTGCATCGCCCACAAAGGCAACAAAATTTCAGCCAAAGAGAGGGAAGTCAGTGAAACCATGGCAAACAGGCAAACATGACACCTTTCAGCATATATCAGCACAAGCATCCATAAAACATCACTTTTTTTTGCAAAAGAGTTCCACACAAAAGTCACTAGTAACTTAAAAGAGTTCTCTTTTGTCAGTTCTTGGTCAAAAATTACTAAGAGTTCATTTCAGTTATTTACCTTATTCTGTGGATAATCACATACTAACTTATTAAAAGTAATAATCACAAAGAGGAGGAATACTTGCCTTTATTCCAAAAGCTTTCAAGTAAAACTTTTCTATTGGTTTTCCCCCCAGCTGAGTTTTGACATATTTTGGATGTCCAGTGATTCTAATATGGACTGTGATTTGGAAATGATTCTTCTTCTGGCACACAAAGGCATCATCTGTTGTTGAAAAATTAAACCCTTTATCTGTGACAATCTGATATCCTACAGTGGGTCTACAAAAACAAGAAGAAAGAATAGCAACTTTAAGTACGGGCATTTTTGAATGACATCTTGAATTCCTATTTTTCACGTGGTCTGAAAATCCATCTGATTTTTACTGACAAAATGGGAGCCAAAATATATCTTTACAATCACCAGTTCTACCAGTATTTTCTTCTTCGTCTCTTAGTGATGTAAAAATGAAAATGCATATGAAGCGCACTCTAATTCTAGTCTGACACATGAAATGTTTGGAAACCAGAGGTGGAGAAGTTTACATAATCCTCACTTACAAATCTGTTATAAAGGAACTCTGTGTACGTAAAAGCACAACCAAACCTTTTAGTGTATTCAAGCATTCATTGCTATAAACAACAGAGCTGAAGGAGCGCTGCAGACAACAACGTGCTAATGAGCCAGACAGACCTTCTATTTTGTTCCCAAATTCCCACACCAAGTGCTTCTGCAGAAGCTGCTGGGATTCGAATAAGGGTTTACTCAAGCTAAAAGAAAAGCTATCGATACTGACCCTCTAACCAGAAGACGATAAAACTCTCCTTTATAATGTTGTCCATCTTACCCCAACTAAGGAAACCCTATTCTATTTATTTGAAGGGCTAATTTGTCACTCAAAGATAAAGAGTATTCTGTCCTTATGATTCAGAGCAAACAAGGAAAGGTCTTTCTAAAAGAGCCGGTGAACTCACCATCCCAACAATGTTTCCAGTCCTCTGATTTAAGTGATGGATAATTCTGAAATAACAGGACTACATGGCAAGGTTCTCTTATATGGGCATTGGCTTTTCTTGCTAATGAAAGTTTGATAATGATGATCTCATCTGATGCTACTGAGCAGCTCTTATTAACGCAATTACTGAGGATGGCTTTTCAGAACTCATCCATTTATTTGCACATTATTAGTTGGAAAAATCAAAATGTAAAGACTTCACAAGAAATGTACAGACTTTATTATCTTTTTATAAATTATGAACAAAAGGCCCCTTTCAAACAATCACCGATTATCTGGAACAGGGAATAAAGAGAAAACTACTTTATAACTACTTTATAACTACTTCAAAACTACTAAGTCATATGTTAATTCATATTTAAAATATAATTAAGTGTCTATCATCTCCTCAAACCACCACTATTAAGAGACAAAACTTTTTTCAGTTTCTTCCTACAACTAGTAATTCTTTTTATTTATGTAGGAAATGTGTGTAGGGGAAGGAGTTGTTTGTCAGATTTAGGTGTAAAGCAAATTTATTAGCTGATGTTTTTAAAGCAATTTCAGAATACTGGTTTACACATGCAAGCAGACTGAGAAGCAAAAGTGCAAATTTCCATTTCTCCAAGTTGAATTGTTTGGAACAATTTCAAAGAGGAATTTCACGTTTATCATTTTCTGAGTATGCCATTCACAGTAATTAAGAGCAAATGCATATTTTGATCTCATCACACAAAGGATGGTCAGTCTTACCAAGCAGCACAGTAAAATCTGAAGAATTTTTAGAGAGCAAGGGATATCCCTGTCACACAAGCATACCTACTAGAAATACACTTCAAATTTCTCTTTCTGTTCAGAATTTGACCCTTCAGACAACATCTTTGTAACTGAGTCCCACCAATCACAACAGTAATGGCACATGGGGCTAAAAAAGTGCCCAGCATATACAATGCAGGGCACGATTAATGGCAGAGTAACCTTTTCTAATGAATCTACCTCAGCTAACAGCATTTTGTTGTGAATGAAATAATCAAAAGGTTAAAATACTGGATTAATAAAATGGAAAATAATAATTAACCTGAGAAAAGTCCTTAAAGTGGGCACAGCAATTTCAAGGTATAGGACCAATTCATGTACACTGAGCAGTGATAAGCACATGACTCTCTTGAAACTAACAATACAGGATCACTACTCAGAAAATCTGTGCACTGTGCCATAATTACAGTGTACCTTGGAACAAAGGCACTGCCGTTGACCTCACTTGAAAGTAACAGACATCCTCCGCCAATAATCTCTCAATCCCCTTCCACAGTAATGGTAATGGTACGTGCAGTTGGATGCTTTAATGCTCAGCATCACATTGTCTTTGTTGACACAAGCCACCAAGAAATGTGAGTCTGGAACTTCAATTTTAAGTGTATGGGAACCAACAAGGAATTGGGTAGCAGCAGGAGAGCAATCTGCCTCCATCAACTCACAGCTCTAACATAGTCATCAACTGAAAGTGTAACAGGAGTTGGAAGCCACTTCTGTCAGAGTGACAATTCACATCACAAACGCAGCCAGAGGTTTCTTGGCCCATCCAGCTCCCAAGGAGTAGAAAGGTGTGGGCACTGAGCCATCTGCTCTCATCATGCTAATACCTTAGGAGGAGGGTTGTGTGGGACACAGTAAGGTGTGTACTGCCCCTATCACGCTGTGCACAAGCAGGGAACGTCAGCGTCCAGCAATGACACTGATACACTCCAAACTCCCATGAGCGCTTTTAGCAGGCTGGCCTAGAGGAACGGTCAAATTTACTATGCTGTTTAAGTCCTGTGGAGAAAGTGATAAATTGTTTGGACCAGTCCTGGTGAACAGACCAGACGCTGTAGAAGGGCTTTTGTTAAAAGAGCTCATTCACTAAATACTAGAATGGAGAATACCAGGGATATAAAGTGAACTTCAAATGACCTTTCCCAGATCATGTGGCCAAAAAAAAATTATTTACAGTTCTGATTTATACAGGAAAACTCTCTAACTAAACAGTTGCATGTCAAACATATTTCTATAGTTATTAAGACTTAGGTTATATGAACCCAGAAGTAATACAGGTATCTTCTATTTCCATTTTTCTTTAATGTTTTAGGCCATTAGAGGGAAAGGTGCCATATGCTCCGTAATTATTTGCCTCAATGTGCTTGACAAAATAAACAAAAATTAACAGGTATTTTAAGTTAAACTCATGTTTCTTTTGCCCTTAAATCCCCAAAGGGAAATCAAAAATCTGGCATGAATTTCAACCAGTGTTTAAAGTTCTGCTTTTCTGATATATCTGCAGGTTCATACTCCATCATGACTGCTATACCTCCTTCTCCAGTCTTATTTTCAGTATGAACAAGGGATGCCAAACACAGCATTTATTCCTACAAAACTACAATACCAGCAAAAAAATCCCCAAGAAATCACTTTCTCCAAGTGCAAACATCGGTACTTACAGTTTTTCATAATTAGAGTTAAATAAGCTGTTCCACTGAGAAGTTTGATACGGTTGCCATGTTAGAGCTTGACAGCATTTTTCCAAAGCTGCATTCTGTCCATCACTGTCATATTCCTGCACTTCAGCAGCACAGTCCTTAACGGTTGCTGTAGAGAGATAGTGACAATTCTGTTATTACTTTTGTGACTAGCCAAAAATCCTGCATAAACATTTTTATAAATATATTTACATATATATACATACATATAAAGCATGAATATATTGCGTATGTATTTAAATCTGATTGTCCTTTGCAGTTATTGCAAAAAAATGTGTTATATTCCCTTACCCTACAAAATAAAATTTTCAACTTTCCTGATTAGCAAAATATTACATAAGTAGCACTTCCTATTTTTATTCTCTTCCAAAGGATGGATAGTTTACTTTGGAGAAAAAAAGAAAAAAAAAAAAAAGGAAAGCTAAGCATTTTACTGTAAATCTGCAACACTGCAAGAAGCAATTAAGTAAAATAATTACATATGTTTCCCATTCTCTCTACTACAGGTTTAAACTGAATATACTCCAACTCATTGCAACAGGTCCTTTGTTCCAGAGCAGGAGGCACAGTTTTCCAATAGCAAGCACATTCACCGCTACATCTGATTGACTGGTTAATGCTTTCTGACTATACTTCATGGCATTCTGAGACAGACAGGGTCAACCGTAATTCTCTGAGATATTATACATTTTATGAAGACAGAGGAGAATGTGATAAGAGAGACAGATAAATGGAGTGCAGTAAGGACAGGAGAAAATATGTCATTGAGCATATAAGCTAAGATCCGTTCACAGCCAGTGGCAGCACAGTAAGACAGAGCCTACAGAATCATTTCAGGCTCAAGCTTCATTTCCAGCTTCCCACTTCTGACATACAGCAGAGTGAAAATATAAAAAAAACAACCAAACCACCACCCACAAAAACAAACCACCACAGTAACGAAATTCACACATTTCTAAATGATCCCCATGCCATTTTTACCAATGGTTGTGTTCTTTTTCCAATAGCACGTGTGTCAGTGAGATTTTATTAACAGTGACTCCCAAGGAAAGCATATTTCAAAGCTGTGTCTTTAAATATTAAAAGCAGCAATAGCAATTTTAGATACAGGAGCATCTGCTCATCTTCTCTTCCCAGCAGTGGTAGACTTAGAGGACTAGTCCCAATCAAGCAACATTGATCGAATAAAAGATACCACAGGAAAAGTAACCTAGTGAATCCAGTTGCCACTTATTAAAAGTGTTCTAAAAGATTGATTTAATGCTTTAAAATCATTTACTCCGAAGAAGTAACAAGCAACTCTCAGATTTTCCATTAACAGACAAGGGTGAAATTCCTCAGATAAACTGTTCATTCAGAGAGAGCCTCACACTTCACAGAAGGTGATCCATTTCTGTACATGCCTGATAAGCTTTTTTGTATCAATTGGTATAAGCTTAGCATTTTTATCTTGATAAAACAATGAACCAAACTAAGTTGGGGAAGGGGTGGGGAAGAACACACAGCTTTTACCAAGCTTGTGCATGGATACACTTCATAGAAAAAATATGGAATTGAGATCATAAAGGGAAACTGCAATCTGTTTGCTCATCCACCACATTAATTCCCTGTTAAGCTGACCCACGGTGGTTTCTTTGCCCAGTCAATTTACTGCCAAGCAAAGTCAGCAGCGTATGGTATCATCTGTGTACTGCAGGCTCACGCATGCAGAAGGGCAGAGTATTTCATCCAGAGTCCTCAGGAAACATGAACCTCTAACACTTCTTATCTCTTCACCAAATATAAATAGGTGCTGGTTTTCAAAAACACTGAAAAGGTAAATTCCTCCAAACCTGATAGTGGGGTACAGACTGGTACCTTTTCAAAGCCAGCAGGAGCCGTGCTCTTAAAATATTTACTTAGCTATGGTATGAAACATTAGATTTCATTTTCACACAGTTGCTTACCTTGTCTGGAGTCCTGAGCCTTGACTGGAGAATCAGTGGCATCTCCCAGTAATTGTGAGAGCTTCCTTTTTTTGCCTGATGCTGCAGAAATACTTTTTTAAAAATACATGTTGCATTACTCATTTATAAGTATAAATACAGATATTACAGAATCAGAACAAGACAACACCCTGGTATCTTACTCTAACTGTACTGCCACCCAAACTGTGATTTGCATGGCGGGGGGAGAGATTGTTGTTGGCTTTTTAAAACTGCATTATGCAATTTTTCCTTCCAAAACATAAATTAGTTTTTTATTATTATTATTTCATAGGACTAGAGAAGTTGATCTCTTTGAATATTTACACAGTGCATATGTGACATGGTTTTACTGTCTCCTGACATTTGCATTAAAATCACAGCTTTATCTTGAATAATTGTACTCCACCAAACATGAACTCACTTTCCTTCTTAATACAGAGAGCACTAGTAGCAGTTAAACTAATGCATTAACGAAGAGATCTCAAGGGGCAACTGGTGGGTTACAGTTTTCTCCTTTCCCACAAATTGAGATTTCAAAAAATACTCCTTTGTTCAAAGGGAAAAAACCTTATTCCAAAGTTTTGATATAAAATGTAAGCTAGAATATCCTGACAGATGGTCATTCCTTCTGGATGGGAAAAAAAAAAAAAAAAACAAACAAGCCAAACTCCAGGTCTCAGTCAGGCCCAGCAGGTACTCAAACTAAAGTTTCTCCACGAGCAGAAAAAAAGCCCAGCTATCACTTTGTTATTCTTTTTCTGGGTTTGTTCAGAAGTTCCACATTTGGTTAAGAAGCATTTTGTATCTTAAGTTCCAATAACTAAAGTATTCCCTCAAAAAATAACATGATTTTGACTATCTGGCACCTTTTACTGGAAAACAAATAAAGAACACAGCTTCACTGAGAAACCCAGGTGCAGCTTCCTTCCCCCACATCACATGTAACGTGTAATTGAGCTCTGTACAGAAGAGGGGAAAGGAACAGAACATCTGCAAGCCCAGGACTAACACTGATGAACTCACATTTCTCTCCCCATAACCCTCTGGCATGCATCAGTCAATTCATTCTTACTAGGAATCACAGTTGGATGCTTGTACTACCCAATGTATTTTAAATAATTAAGCATCCACAACATGCTGGTGGGTGAATATGGCAGATGGTATATGAATACCATTTCACTTGCTTACATAGATATGGCAGGTTTGGGGTTTTTTTTCTCTCATGCCAATTGTCAGAACACTTAAAAGATGTTTATGGACAAAACCATGCAATTAGTATTGCAAAATGCCTGAATATTTTTATAATCCAGTTATGAAGCACCTATTGATCTCTCTTTAGCCTTCCACGTTTTAAAAGTTGAAATCCACTCCTACTTCCAATCTGAACTTCAATCAAGATGTTTAAAGAACCCTCAACCACAAGTATCTCAAACACGTCTAAACACTGCCATCCTGTGGATAACCTTAAACTCAAGGGGATTTTACACCACGTCTTCTACCAGCTCTATTTTTTTATATATCTGTCCCATCCTTTGCATAAAAGCTTTATCATTTACCCAGAAACCTGAGATGCATTTGGCTGAAAGTATGAATAATTAAAACCCAAACAGCTGGAGGACATAGAATTATTCCAAGGAGTCACAGCATTTTCTGTCTTCAGGCAGCAGCCTTGGGGGATGCTGCAGGGATGTCCACTGGCATTGGGGTCAGAGTAAGTCTCCGTGAACCTGCAGGGAAGCTTGCTGGGTGCCACAGCAGATGGGCATGGGAGCAGAGGCTGTGGCCCACTGGGCCATGTAGTATCATACCATGGGGCTGTAAGAAGTAAACAGACATGAAAGTAAGGAGGAAGAAAAGGAGCTGGAGACCTTTTTACAAGCTTGGGCAAGGATAAATTCATGTGACCTACTCTGCAGCTGTGGTGGAGAACATGGTTCTGATCCAGAGTCCGGTGGGGAGTCTGGCAACTGGCTTTGCCTAGGGATGAAAAAGAGATTTTACTTTTTACAGGGAGGAGACATGGAGGACAACCACAAAGCAATACTGAAAGCAGCTGGAGAGGGACCGCCAGGCTACTGACAAGGGTCTTCAGGAAGCATCGCTCACCACAGCTGCTGCCCTGTCTCACAGGAGCAACGTCACTTACACTTCATCAGACCATCTCCTATGGCCCTCCACCTCACCCCCATGTAGGGAGGCCCCATCCCTACCAGGTCTTGCCCAAACCCTGCTCCAGACTCACTGAGTTCAATCCTCCTGCCTTCCCATGAGCCGTTCGTCAATCCCTTCCGGGCACACCAGCAAGACTGAATACACGGAGCTCACAAGGGCTTTGAACCCACTCTCTCTAGGCTACAGGTTAAAGATCTGCAGCATCTTCATCCGCTAGCCTATTTCTTAAGATCTTAGTTTGGCCAAAGCACTCTTGGTCTCTATCAGGTGTTAGCAGGTCCCATGTTAGCACCTTGCTCACAAGAGGCAGCCCAAGCATGGAGGGAAGCGGGGGCTGCCACACACACGGGAAGCCTGTTTGTCCGGTCTGAAACGAGCTTTTACAAGCTCACCAAGAAGACCCAGAAGCCCGTGTTGGGGTTTCCACAGGTAACGAGCTACATTCCCTCTTTCCAGTCCAACACGGTCTTCCAATTCAGTTTGGAAGAACATAGTGGGGGACCAATAATTAGTATCTTCTATGCCTAAATCGCAAAAGAATTGAAAATAAAAAGTACTAACAGGTCCATCCCAACAGCCTCCTCAAAGAAAAGTTTCAAAAACAAACAAAAAAAACCCCTCTCACTCCTCACGGAAGACAAGCTGACCGTTTATTTATAGCGCCTGAGTTTATCACCAGGAAGAATCTCGACACATTGCTGAAACTTAAATACAGACTAACTCGTAAGGGTGCGCCGGGCAGGATCCGGGCAGCGGTGGCCGCAGGCTGCCCTGCAGGAGGACAGCGCCCAGCCACCCGCAGCCGGTTCCAGCCGGCTCTGCCCCGCCGCAGCCCGCCAGAGCCTCAGCCAGCCAATCAGCGGCGCCCAGCTCCCGCGGCAGCGAGCGCCGGGCCGCTGAGGCGGCGAGCGCCGGGGGCCGCGCTGGTGCTGAGGCTGCGGTCCCGGACGCGCCACGCTGGAGCGGGGACACCCCGAGCGGACTGCGGGCCGTGAACCACCCACGCCGGAGCTGAGGAAAACGAGCGAGGAGCGGGAAGGAGAAGCCGTTGCCCTTCGCCGCACCCCCCGCCCCTATCCGGCGGCAGTGGGAGGGACCGAGTGTAAGGAGCGGCGACTACAAGGGAAGCAGGAAGGAGGGAGAAGTGCTCGGTTTAAATTGAGCTTCGAAAAGGCGGGGGGGGGGGAGGAATGTTCTTTCCCTACGTGTTTAATTGTTTATATTCTCTTTTCTCAATACACGAGTCGGTGATGAAGTGTGTTAATGGGTAACAAAGTAAAAATTTGAGTCTAGGCTCTCTTGCCCCCAACAAAGGGTGCTCACAAAGTGCAGATCCACGTAGCACCCCACATAGTACAGCTTCCATGTCACCTGCCATAAAAACACCTGCTGAGTAACTGTGCCATGCCAAATTCAGGCAGAGCTGGGCTGCTTTCCTCTGTATGGAGCTACATAAGCAAGAGGCTCATCTCCCAGTTCACATCCTTTGTACTGGAAAGCAGGGCCACCTCCACAGCAGCTCAGGGCTGTTGGCTACCCGCACCGCATAGGACCACCACCCTTGGCAGCCTGCTGAGGCAAGGTCCCAGCACAGCACCTTCAAACCCCCGGTGGGAGCATTACCAGGACCAGGTGCAGAGGCGTGGGATGGGAAGGCAGTTACGCTCCAACAGTCATTACGAGATCCTGGGACTGGAGGCATGACAGAGCAATTCTGGCTGGGAACCAAGAAATTCCACGTGATCTACAGCAACCTCCTTGCCAAACCCCATAGCCAAGCAAGAGAGATTTATGTTTTAACACCCCTGCTTGGAGAGGTCAGTGTGGAAAGCCAAACAACTTAAGTGTGCTCTGTGAAAAAAAAAAATCCTATGCCATCTCGCTGCCATTTAAAGGAACTACAGAGGGTTCCTCTATTACATTAGGAATAGATGGAGGTTCAAGAAATGCACTCTTAACCCTTTCAGGTATTCCTATGAATTGTAGGCTCAAACACTGCTCTGAACCACTACCTGAAAGACAAGTGCTTAAGATGCCTGTTGGGCTAAAAATGCTAGAGCAGAGGAAGGATGACAGAAATTTAGTGAGACATACCTCCTTTACACTTTTGTCCACTGTAGTGGCAGAAGTTGAGTGAAATAAAATTGCTTAAAGGGGCACCCTCATATTCAGAAAACACATGTGTTCCTACATATTCGGCAAATATTTTCAAGCATCAATGGAAAATTTCCATCACCTGATTTTCATTCTACTGCTTCTACTTCAGGTTTTGTATTGCTGAGTTTGGATGGCATGAGAGAAGTTTCATTTTTGGTCACAGCCTATTACTTTTGACACATTCTTGCGTATTTTGTAACGGTATCGCTACTGGTTTTCTAACATACCACATCCACAACCCTGCATTTTGGGTTAGCTTCAACTACATGATTACTCTCAAAAAATAAATTTAAAAATTCCACATTAGAATAATATTTAATTTCCTTCAAACCAAATTTTCTGATGCTTTTAAATACCATGTCTACTGTTCTAAACATTGTTTTCAACTTTGAATAGCGTGTCAGTAAACATTTTAATTATTTTTTTTTCTGTGGGATACATGATCCATAGCTACTGAATTCCAAATGTGTCCTGTAAAATTTAAAAAGATACATCCATAAAAGTCTAAATTTTCCCTTCTACACATTCAGTTCATGTTCCTGGTTTCAGACACTGCCTTGGGTACTCATTTTCTGCTTTAAATTAGAGTATTTCAGTAAAATAGAGACAAACGCTGTCTAGGACAGAGAAAGCATACATGAAGTACAGCGGTAGTAGGGGTATGTCTCCAAGTTAGAACTTTACTGAAACTGGTATTGTGCTTTTTAAGGAAAAAATGTTCTGTAGTTTAAATGATTCTGTATTACAGACATAGTGTATCACTTAAATGCCTACTTAGGAAAGGACATGCAACCCTTGTTCTCCCTTCACTGCTCAAGGGTAAGCCATTACTGTAGGAAAAGATGAGGAAACTACCTGGTGCTTCGCATGTGATGTAAGAGGAGAATAAATATGCCAATGGGCTGTCTGATGCAAGGCGATCTTTAATGGACACTTCCTGATGCACCCAAGACCCTAGTGGTAACAGCACCCTTTTCTTTGCAGTCTGCATTCGGTATTGCATGTGCTGTTATGTTGATCTGTATTTTATGTATACGTATATATATGTGTGTGTGTGTGTGCACGCATATATATAGGCACATATATGGAGGCTTTTAATGTTTTTCTCCTTTGACACATTTTGGCAAGTTCCTTTATGAGATTCTGTTCTGTTTATGCACAAATAGTCTGCAATACAGACAAATACTTCATTTTACTTTTAGAGATCTAATGATTCAGTAAATGTTCTTCTTAATCCCGCAGTTAATGAAGTATTACTGTAGTATCAGTGTAAAATCCTGTTGAGCCTCCAAACGCATAATAGCTTTACAGATTATTTCCTTGCATGTAAATACTTAGTAGCACTGCAACTATTATATCTAATATACTTAAGCTACATAATAACACATATATATACACACATTTATATTTCTGCTGTTGTGAATAAAAGCAAAAGAATAACATTTTAAAGTTGTATTACAGGAGTTCAATAATCTGTTTAACCTGACACATGTTTAGTTACTCTAAAAATGAAGGTTATGTATATTTATATACAACCACCTCTTCATTCTTCTTTACTTTTATAGCATGGGCAGAGAGAGAATCAATTCATTATTCATGATTTAGAGCAAGTAGAAGCCTATTTAGCCCACTGTAAGTAAATATGTGTGCTTCTGAGTGTGTCCAGAATGAAAAATCCCATGTTTAATTATTTTTAAAACATCCCCTCTTGCACTACTTCTTGGCAAGTGCAAGTGTCAGCCCATTAATAATATTTTGCATTGAACAAGCGTCATCTGACAGTTGTCTAGATGAAAGATTTGGGCTTGAAGTCTTTGATAGATCTGCTGTAACTTTCCACCCTTGACCATGACCCTTTGCATTATGTATCCTTTGTATGTCTTGAAGTTAGTCTCAGAAGAGATTAATGGACAGTTTCACTGTTCTGAATGAAGCATTAGGATGAAAACAATAGCCCTGCTTCCCTCAAACTGGGAGGTTTACATTATTCTCTCAATTTATTATACATTAGTCTCACATCACTTATTCTGTACATAGACACTAAACTAGCACTTACAGGAACGTTAAAATAACAGCTTTGCATTTAATACCACAATTAGCATAACAGTTGTGGATTATCCCAGACTTCATTATCATTCATTCTGTTGGAACTACAAAACAAGCATATTTCCATTACTGTCTGTAAGTCATTTTTCCAAGTCATCTTCAGCTTCAAGTAGCAATATCAAGAGAGCCACAATCCTCCTGAAACTCAGATTTCAGATCTATTACGTTCAGATTTTATCACGGGACTCATGAAAAGAGCTGTTTACTAAGGAGGGGAAGTACATGTTGCTGTAATACTTACAAAGTTCCAAACTCTACATCACTACTGATGAATTCTTCCAACATACTTGTATCCACCATGGGATTCTCCAAGGCTCCATGGACATCTTGCCCTAAAATTAAAAATGTCAAAAGGACAGAAATTATGAGAGGGGAATTCAAAGGGAATCATCGGTACTTCAGACTAAGTAACACTGCCTGCTCTCCTACACAAAGGAAAACCAAATCCGTCCTGAATCGTGTATAACAGGTGGGTTACGGTTCTGGTTTTAGTCACTCTGGGAGAAAGGATGACAGGAAAGGCAGAATAAAAGAGGATGTGCAGGGGAAGGTGAAGATGACACAGGAGCACCAGACAAGCAGCAGCTCATGCATGGTATTAAAGCTTCACGGAATTACCACAGCAAGAGGATGAAGGCCTCCAGTCTGCAACTGGGGGAAGAAAAGGGGTTTTGAAGATAACTTGATACTCTTATTAAGAAAGCAAAACTAAACCTTTAGAAATGTTACAGAGATTGGTGTTTTCCTTTTATTCTCCCTGAAAAAACAGCCCACTAACATGTTAAATGTATTAATGAATAGAAAGTTCAGTACTTTATCCTTTGTTGCTTTCTAACTGAAGGCTATAAACAGATTTTATGATTATAAAGTCTCCGGAATTCATGACAACTTTTGTAGAAGTCAGCCGGAACTCTCTAAAAAAGCCAAACAAACAGAACTGCTTTGTAGGCTCCCTGCCTCTCCAGCAAGCCTTCCATAAACTTGGGTGCGGTCAGTCAGAAAGCAAACAAGATAAGGATGTGAAGTTGCTGCTCTCTCCAGTGCACGGCTCCGTTCCTCTGCTACACGAGGTAAAAGGGACTAGCCTACAAATTGAGAATGGCGGCACCGACCATTTGTGAGAGAACACAACAGGTTAATCACTGTCATCGAGCACAGGAGCAGTGACTAACTGCCTTTGGGGCTTTTACTGCCTTCTCACTGCGCTGGCATCAGGCATGTGCATCGTAAGAAGTCATATTAAAATTTCTCCTGTTCTTGTCCTGATGTCTCTAATGTGGCTCCTTCTTGATCCATTGTTTAGACAGTACTTAGCTGCAAGCAGCATCTAAAAATCCACCACCTTGCACAGGAATTCCCTCGCATCTCTCTCAATACGTAAATGCACATCGCTAATAAACATCTAAATGGCTTTGTGATCACAGATTAATCTAGGCATCATTTGCTTTTTGCTGCTGCAGACTTGATTGTGGCTGCCTTTCACTGTGAGATAGAAACTTGCAGGTGTGCTACGACAGATCCTTGCATCCCAACATACTGGCATTGTATACAAACCCATCCCTCACGCATCAGAGAAGAACAGATTCAATAGGTGCAGCAGACTTACTTGTCTCAGCAAAATTGTAACGTGGAAAGTCTTGAAGCTGCATCAAAGCACTTTGCAAAACCAGCTTGAGAGTACAAAAGAGACTGGCTTTCCTTAGCTGCCTTCCTCAAACTTGTTAGATTCTCATCTTTTTGTTCTTTGTGTCTGAACTTAGGCTATCCCCCCTTGAATCTCAAACACTTCTCCTTTTGCTAATGTAGTCCACAGGAAAATGATTCAATCACCTTCTCTTCCTTGAACAGCCCATCTGTTCCTCCTGTTCAAATCGCCTGGCCCTCATGCAGAATAATACAGTTTTATTGTTAACATGAGCCCACAGGTCAGATACAAAGTGTTTTTCCTGTACCACAAAACCAAGAATTCCTTATTTTGACCAAAGTCAGACAAGCTCTTTTGAAGTACAGCTATGAATCAAAGGAGGGCAGGGCCTTTAACATGGGCATCCCACAGTCCAGAGATAAGCCCTGTTGCTAAGTGATGACAACAGCAATACGTGCCATCCCCTCTTAATCTCTTCGCTTTGCATAAACAGTTAAATGGGTAGGAGGAGAAGGAAGGAACAAGTAATTCTGTGCTGGGAGAGGAAGGAAGCACACAAGGAAGAAGATAGGCCACTGCTAATGACAGTTCACAATATGGGTGCACAGAAGAGCCAGCACATTTGGCTGCCCTTTATTCTTCCTTTCTGAATGTACTTTCCAGGTCAGTGGCATCACGTGCTTGCATCAGCATCTGTTGCAGCAGAGGAAGAGCTGTTGGATCATATGCAAATTTATTTAAAATGGTGGCACCCATTTCACAGGCATTTGATCACAGTAAGTACTTAATAGATACGGGTAGCATGCATGCCGGTCGCTCTCCTGGACGTTAGGTGGCTGCAAGATCAGAGAACTGTGTATGTAGGTGGACAAGCCCTGCTGAGAGGCCCCTGTGAGCACACAGCTTCCTGTGCAGAGCCGTGTGCCTGGCTAAGAGCTGACAGAAGATGTGCAGAGTCAGCAGCCTTTATCAGCTTGTGCTGGGGACCTCTGCTCCGAGTCCACGCTCCACAACGTGCCCAGACATCTCTGGGAAGAGTCTGCACCGGGTGACACATTTGACTTTGGTGTCACGGTGCAGGGGATTGCCAGCTACCCAACAAACTGATGAAGATGAAAGGCTAAGACAGTGACTGGGGTTTCATGCACAGTTGTTTGCAGAACAGAGACTGCAGTCATAGGCAGCATATGACTATATTTTTCCCATTTCTCCATAAGCTTGATATTCCGTTGTTACCTCTCCTTCAATCTGAAGCCTAAAACCTGTCAGTCTACCACTGGTTTCTGCTTCCCTGACCATTCTCACCAAGCCTGTCCCTGTTCCCAGCCCCAGGCCCCTGAGGAGTACTCTGAACTCCAGCCTCCTCATCTGGCAGTTACATGTTTCATCTCTTTGACAGACATCCCCTCCATTCCTCCAGCCACGAGGCTCATCACCTGGCTCCTGAGCTTCCCTTGATACTCTGCACTTCCGCAGCCAACAGTCTTGATCCCTGAATTACCTGCCTTGATTAACTCTCTAGCACTTCCATGTAGTGCCTTATATACGACTGTATTTAAATCAACTGCATCCTTTTCAGTAGTATCTAAATGCAAAGTGAAGGATGGGTGACAGAGAACCAGAAACTCTTTGCAGTAAGTTTTATGTCTTTGAGCAGCTATTTCAGAGAAAGTCGCACACAGTTGTGAATATGGCTTGGACCACAGCCATCCCTTTCCAAAGGAGTACCCAAATAACCAGGATCTTAGGGTGCTCTTTCTGCAAACATAAATTCAGTCCAGGACCAATAAAATATTCCGTCAAACTTTTTGTATTGACTAAAAATCAGTACTAAACTAATCATTTCTTGACACTAAAAGAGGATGCCAAGAGGTTCCCAGCCGAGTCCAGCTATTTGTAGTAAAATCTGTGTTAAAACATCAGCTATTCTATACAGGGAACAACCCTTGAATAACAGCTTGAGATGTAAAAATGGCACACAAACACAGTGCTCCTTAATACCTACTTGCTGAAAGAACAAATTAATAACATTTGCTACAAACCCTTGCAAGTTGAGGGCAGTGTTTCTGCTTGAGAATTAACTGATTTTCATCTGAAGGTACTTTACCATTGAGGCCAAACAGGCCTTGACACCTTATGAGCTCCACTATAGAGGCTCAGAGAAAAGTCCAGTTGAACTTCATGGGCTTACACTAAGATAAGTTGTACTCAGGGGGCTGGCAGTTCATCAACTTCTTTCACGCTAAAGGACTCCAAGTACTGCTCACTACTTAAACAGTTCAAGATAGCCATGTTTAATGGCATGTTTGTTCTCTGGCTTGATTTATTCACCAGTAGCACCAAACTATGTTCAGTGTTACCCATGCTGGAGCATGAGTATACAAAGAGGTGGCGATTCCACTAAGAGACTTCTTTAGATCATGGAGAGCACTGAGACGAAACACACACATTTCAGATACCTCAATGTACCTTCCAACAACAAAAAACCAAAACAAACCAAAAAAGACTGAGTTTAACAGTATAACTAGGTCAGCCTTCATTCAGTGTCTCAACCCATTGATAACACCAGCAAGAGTAGATTGCTCTGCTGCACACTGACAGGCAGAAGAGCTAATCAGGAGCTCTGAGTCAAATGACAAATAGGAAGTTATTGAGTCAAAAATGCAAATGTTTTAATTAAAAATATTAATTTCAATAGAAAACATAGAAAAAATGTGCAAAGATGAAATCTCTAGTGTGGGAGGAGCAAAATGAGACAGGAAAAATACCCCAAGAACTTGCCACACCACAAGAGAAAAGTCATTTATTTGAATGAGAAAAAGCCAAGGTCAAATCCTAATCAGAGTCCTATCTAATCTAAGAGGTCTATTAACGACTGAAAGTAGTGATCAACAGGAAAACAAACATTATCTCATTTTCCTTGGGGGGGGTTGGGGGGGGGGAATCCTTTTTTCAGACTGTCCCCTCTCAATATTGCAGATGTGAGTTTATCTTACTAACGAGTGTCAAAACAAATACACACCGTAAGGAACTAAAGCAACGGGGAAAATTGAATCCTTTTTGCTCATGAATTTCAAATAATCTTACAGAACAGATCTGCATGTGCTTAGCTGCCAGCTGATGTATTTGGAAACCAAAACCAAACCACTGATAAAGCAGAGAGACTTCCTCAGTGGCAGCATTCTCCACTTGATACTGCAGGACTCAGCTTTTTTTGTAGCCTGAAAGACAAAGTTCTAACGCTGCTATGACTAATCTCGGACGCCACCAAGTTAGAACTAGTTTATTGCTTTTGCTTCATGAGGTGGCCTTATAAAGCCAACCCACAAGCTGTAGTGCTAAGCTGGAGAGAGGCCATCAGTTAAAGTTGGCCTTACGTTCAGTGAAGCTAACCCCTGCTTGAAAATAATGCAAACCCTGCTTTAAACCAGCTTGCTCCCTTTGCAGATTTACCTATGGTTTAACAGCAGGAGGCTACTAGCCACTGTGTGCTGAATGAAAGCATGATTAGCTCTTGTAGCCTTGACACGTATCTAATCTCAGTGTCCAGATAGTGAAATTCTGCTATCTGACAGTACCCCGAGTGCTGCACGGCGTTAGCAGACCTTTGACACATGCTAGTGCTACACAGCACAACCACAGGACATTACTGAAGGAACATAACCTCCCAAGATGGTTCTTTTTCCTGCAATTAAATGGAACTTGACAGGGCTTCTCCCCCTCATGTTGCCCCGGACAGAGGTTCTACCAAATTACCTTCTAAAAATAGTTATATTCGTAATTCTAGTTAAAGAGCTCACACAACTAAAACATCTGAGACACCTTCTACCATCAAAGTACTGTTGTCACAAAAGCCAACAGAACCTAGCCCATACTCCCCAGAGTCCTGTTTTCCAAGTCAGTTCCTAAAATTTTTTCTGATTATGAGGGGTTTTTAATATAATTTATGCCCAATGCTATTTTAAGTATTTAACAGCTATACAGTGCAGTACTTGAACAAAGAGCTTGATAAAAACAAACATTATGTTGCTGAAAGTAAAGCCAAGCAAGTTTGTTAGCTTTTGATCTCCATGACTTAAAGTGAACTTAAGAAATGTGGGACAAATTCGCTAAAATCTATAGATACCGAATCTGCTGGCTAGCAGCCCTAGATTGTGGTGTACTGATATAAATTTCTTGGCTTAAATACATTTTCTTAATCAATGCTGGAGAATCTTTAATTTCCTAGTTTGAAATTAACCGAAAAGTTAGAGTTGCCACCTCTCACCAAGGTCAACAGAGTGCCAGGAAAAAAAAAAAAAAAAAATGAAACCAAAACCAACCCACAGAAAACCCCAAACAAACCCACACTTATTTAGTAAATTGAAATTAAATGCAGGGAAAGAAAAATTGTCCATGTTATCTAAAACAGAGGAGGTAGTTTTCCAAGTTACTTTGAGATCAGTATCACATGAATACCTGCACAGGTAATAAAAGGAAAACAAATACAGAAAGAAAAGCTTGGAATAGAAAGGTTAATATTTAAAAAAAAAAAGTCTAAACTGGAAGAAGGGAAAGAAAAAATTTAGTAAAAAGTACATAAGCCTTCCAACAGCCATTTTGAATCATGTTATGGCAGGGCCTTAGAAACATGGTTTTGTTATGGAATCTATTAGAAATTAAACTTTGTGGTAAGAGAAAGGCAGGAGACTAACGGGGCCTGCTTGAATGTAAAATGTCTTTGGGAAAAAGGCAGGCCAGATACCAGCCAAGACACCAAAAAAAATAATCGAGTTTAGCTTCTCAGAAGAATCCCCAGGATACTGCCACAATTACCATTTCCCCAGTTATAATCAGGCTGTTTCAGAAGAATGGTATCTGTGGAAAGCAAGCCCTTTGTAACCTCACACAGAATGACAGAGCAAGGAGAGAAATATGAGATCAATTGCAAAGAGACCTCAGCCACTTCCCAGTTTTTCTTCCTGGCAATCACCCCGGCGGTCCTGTGGCTCTGCTGGGTTCACCTTCCCGCTGGTCTCTGGCTGAACTATGAAGAAAAAGGCGCTGCAGCACATGTGTACCATTCGTACCATTTCACTCTGGTATCACCTTACACAATAGCTTTGTATAAATACAGCTTTAGGGACTCCTTCTTCAATTAACCCCAATTACTGTATTTTTGCTGCCACCAGAAGTTAACTCTCTCTTAAAACTTGACTCTTACCTTCAAAGAACTGCTGCAAGGCCTCATTTTCTCCCACCACATCCATGAAAAGCCAGTAGAAGTGGTTTGCTTTCCTGCTGCTTGAGGAGTCCCACTGTCTCTCTTCCAGATGACTACGAACATGTCAAGGAACACATCATGCCTTTGTCAGAAGTTTTGATGATTTTTTCCCAGCTGATTTCGTTCCTTCCTAACTAGAGCCAGGGCTACACTTCAACTCTGCTACACCTAAAGGAGAACCTGACAAGGCTTTTGAGCCAAGATGAAGGTGATGTGCGTTCTTTCGTTCAGTATGTCCGGTGTTCCTAAGGACCTTTGGTCCCAGTACTAACCATAATTACACATGCGCAAAAAAATGTGGCAATAAAAATTACTTATCTTGTCTCTGTACTTTCACACAGGTGATGTACTTAATACTACTGATGAAAGCAACAGTAATCAAAAATGCAAGAGCAAAGCCCTACCAGTTTCGCTGTATGTACTAACCCATTTAAGAAGTTGAGCTTCAGACTGTACAACTGCTCTAAAAAAATTATCTCACAGTAGTTTGATTATAGGGAAGCAGAACTACATTATTATTGTTAACAAAACTAAATTACAGATTAACCTGTTTGTCTGAGGTAACATTGAAAAACATATGGGAAAGTTGAACATTGAACAAAGGTCTTTTAAGCCTAGTAGCGAATTCTATATCCATTTCTTTAAATTGATCTTTGTACACTGAAAATTGCTCCTGTTCTGTCACCCCTAAGCAAACAGGAGGAAAAAAATATTCAGTCATTTTGAGTAGGCATCTGTAAGAAGCATTTGCTTGTCAACAAAAGCTTCAATGAAGAAGTCTGGGAGTAAGGCCATTTGCTGAAATAGTTGTATTCAGCAGAAAACTAACTGTTGCAGTTCTTACAAGCCCCAGACACTCAGAGCAATACAGGTTTCTCGTGATAGGCAGCTTGTATTAAAAATACAGAAAAGAATTTTGGGGAAGGGACTTGAAGACAGAAGCAAGCCAATCAGTATTTACACGATGTTGATGTAATCTAGCCAAACAGTCACTACCACTGAGATATGCTGGGTACATCTTTGTAGTCCCTGGTATGAGAAAAGCACCTCAGCATAGTAACCTTTAGGTATCATTTATGTCTTGACGCTATCATGTACGGAGAGGACTCCTCCTCTCTGCTTGAGTGAACAACACTTATACAGGATTATTAAGGCAGAACAGCAGCAGCTACCAGCTATCATTGAACTAGTTTTAGCTAATCTGAGCAACAGTTTGATTTCATTATGTAAACTAAGGATTAATAATCATTTAAGGAAGTGTTTATGAGGCTAACATAAGACCAACAAACGCAGTTTGTTTTCTAAGTGAGTAAAACCAGACTTCCTTAGCATTACTTGAATAATAAACAGCCTTTTAACAACTGAAGGTAGAATTCTTCCAGATTTCTACAGTAGGAACTAGTACCCAGTGACAGGAGACTGATAAAAATTTCTTCAGTACTGAAATAGCCCAGGCTGGACATATTCCACTAGTAAAATACGTTCAATTGTTTGTTTCCACGTTAAGATAGAAATGCCTGATCAAAGCCAACACTTGCAAAGTGTTTTCAGGCACATATATGTGCAAGCAACACAAGTATGGTTTTAAATTTCACTGCTCATTCTATTTACTTTTGTAAAATGGAGAACACTCCAATAAGACAGTGATGAACAGTGTTATTTTTGTTCTGCATCAAACAAAAGAAATCTGCATCCACTGAGATGCTTCTTCTTGAAGAACCAACTATATAAACTTGCCTTTACTTCTAATGTTTGTCAGTTTACCTGCCAATACTTTAATCTTATCTGTAATTGATAAATGGCTCTCATGATCACAACCTAGTGTTTTTCCAAAAGGGCTTTTATGTACCGAGTCTACCGCATACCCACGAATACGTTCCCTGTAACCTCATCAACTGCTTTCAGCTTAGACTATGCTCAGGAAAGAAGGACCACTTGAAGTGCAAAAGTTGCAATTGAACAGAAAAAGCATCTTCCTTAAGACGCCATGATCTTTTTTTGGGTTCTCTTCATAGCAAATTGCGTGTGTGAAGAAACTGCTAACATTATATGGAAATTATCAGCAGTATGTTAAAGACATCATGTAATGACTATTTTCCAATTTGAAGAACAGCTGTGGGAAACTGATGTATAAAACATTGAAAACTGGAAATACCAAAAAAGTAGGAGAAAAATAAATCATTTAAAGGAATGAAAAAATCCTAATGTTTTTAGCAGTCAGATACAGACCAGGACAGACTCCTAACCAAAGAGTGACCAAGGTAATTCTATTGTTCACTAATATAGTCACTATACATGTTTATCTTCTTACGTTGTTTTAAAAATGAAAAATGTAGGAAAGCAGCACTTGAAAGAATTCCAAGTTCTCCTAGTTGTCTGTTAACTATATTGACATACACACAGAGAGATACATACATATATTTAAACACTACAATGAAGAAAACATCAGCCATTTACTCCCTCTTCATAAAATCATCTCAGTTTTACATTTGGGAATGACTTACAAGGGAGGTTCACAGCATTCTACATGAGAAAGAACAGAAGACAGACACTGCTTCAGACTAACACTTTAATCAGAAGTTTTGTTTTTAAATGTAAATTACAATCACTAATACACTTGCAAGTGCTTACCACGTTTGTTCAACTAATTATTATATGTACGCATATACAGCAAAAGTCAGTTTAAACCAATCACAGTACTTCTTAGTGCAATCTGCAAAAGGAGAAAGATCTTGGACCCACTTTGTGGAAATAAATATCAAGTGACAAAAAAGGATTCAGCCATTTTAGTTATGTATATTCAATGAAGTTCATGCATGCGCAAGAGTAAAAAGATTTAGAGCTCTTCCTTGTAATAGCCCAGTTTTGCTAGTGACATCTCTCTTCTCAGCTGCATAACTTCCCAGAACATCTGATCCACTAAAAAAAAAAGACAGAAATATCGTTAAACATACTGAATTCATATTTTATTTCAACTGATGTAAATAGGCTGCCTCACTGTACATCAGTGTAGGAGAACTACAGAAGTAATAAACATCTAGTAGAACCAGAATTAATGTGAGGGCTATTTGTGCTTGGGTGTGACAAAATTTGTTGAAGTATTTATTTTAAAAATTCTAAATGATGGTCCTGTAAAAAATTCCCCAAATTTTAGACAATTTTTAAATTGGTGAACAAAAATACATCAGCACTTCTTGTCAGCTTCAATTAATCGCTGTTTCTCATTTTAATTGCCCTGCCCCTTGACTCATTTTCTGTAAAAGACTACAAGAAAAAGTAGAACGTGTGAACTGCTTCATCACAGAATCTGTAATCTTGTTGTAATTTTTCCACTTGTAATTTTACTTCTTCCCTCTTTTTTCTACCACTAATCTGCCACCAGCAATATACTGCTAAACTTGATAAGCCCAGTGCATACCTGAAGCTTCTGGACATCACAGCAATACAAATCAAAATTGAGCATACAATTATTCAAGACAAAAATAACTTCCATGCAGTCAAGATCATGATGTAAAATGACTACAAAGATTATTAACCTAACCAACAAGTACAAGGTCTTCCCAACCATGTTTCAAAACCCACTTTTGTAAGTGACCTCTGTCTCAAAAATTATATGGTGCATGAGGAGAAATACATACAATGCATTATGCAATCATTATGAGTGCCTACGTTCTTCTAAACATATTGTTGAAATATTTACATAAAGCTAGAAATGCAAATTCTCTGGTTTTTAATGGTAAAGATGACAATTGAGCTGAAACACCAAACTCAAGTTTTTTTTCAAAACTTCTTCTGAAGAATAAGTAATTCTGATAAGGCTGAGAACATTTTATTATTTGATGGGAAAAAAATATTAATTTCTTTATCTCAATAGAAAAGTGAACAATTTTTAGTTGAAACTATATAGGTCTTTTTGGTCAAAGAAAAAGCCTTTTAACTATAAACCAAATTAAAACTTAAATAACACATTTTCAAGATCTTCTGCAATGCTAGTACATCCATAAAAATTACCACCATCTGAAGGTTTTATTAAACAATTTAGTATATGTAATAGGTGAATTTTTGGTAAATTCCATGAAAATAATTCCCTTTGACAAAGAAAGTTAACAGCGTTATTTTTTGTAAGGAACAATCTCTCTATTTATCACCTCAGGAATACTTCAGGTTAGAAATGGAAAGAAAATATTTGGGTGTAGTTAAATACTGAGCTCTTGAAATTGGGAAATATCAGAAGAGATGACTATAGGTGAGGTAAATCAAAGTGGGGCTAATTCTAGCCAAATTCTGGATGAAGCCAATCCACACAGACTCAAAAACTGGAAGAATAAAAAGCACAGACATCCATAAACATTACAATGCTGGTTTAATCTACTTTCAAAAATGCAACTGAACTAAAAAAAAAAGTTAACAGTGAAAGCCATTTTTTTAAATTAACTGTCAACAGAGGGCTAATGACATTTTTTCTGTTATCTGCTTAGGAAATCCAGGAGCCTAAGTCTGATATGGTCTGTTTCAAAAAAACCTTGGACTGAAGGCTGTTGGGCAACATTCTTTGACCTGGACAGGAAATACAATTAAATCAATTGTGTACAGTTTAAATACAATCAAATCATCATCATTTTCTTTTAGTGATAAACAGGTAAAGTAGTCTCACAAATGAAGACAAATAACTACAAATCTATCATGCAATATATTTTTAAATTCCAGAATTAAGTAACTAGGCGTACAGTGCGTACATTTTCATAACCATCTTCTTTTATATGGACATATTGAAACTGAATAGCACAGTTAAGCAAATTTCTGAATTACTGCACAGAGTTTAAATAGGCAGTTGTTGGATATGCTAGCCTGACAGGAACAAAGTGATGAGGTAACTCGGGTGAGGAAAAAAAGCAACCAAACAAACCAAACCATCCTGAAGCAATGACAGTAAAAAACACATGTATCTTTTGGGGTGGGGAGTAACCAAGCCTTAGATGCATTTATAACCACAGCTCTAAAGAGACTTTGCCATGCCACAGCAATGACCAAGACCTCATTTCTCAGCTGCACTCAGATGAACAATTACAGTATGGTTCCCTGTTTACTTTTTTCACAGCTTAACTCAAAATATTGTCATCCTTGCCAGTTTTCCCTGAAAGGTAGTCTGACAAGAAGTGCTGTCTGAATTCTCAATGCACAAAATGAGAAGATGCACCAATGCACCCTGTGAAAAGAAAAAACGGCCCAGATCAAACAAAACTGAAGTCAGTTTGGTCTAAAAATATCTACATCTTCTGTCAAAGAGCCTTGATTTTTCAATACTGTGTAGAAAAACTCTAACTCCTCTTGTTATGGAATTCTTCACAACATTTCTTACTGAATAACATAAGGCAGTTTTAGATGGACTAAAAATCACTGCTTCATAATTTGTTGTTCTTTAAAAAAAACCAACTTCATTGGAGGGTGGGATATCACCAAAGTCTCATAATTACAACCATCACTGCCAACAGATAGCTTTCCTGTGATGACACGTCACTGCTACTGTGCACAGATAGCAAGTTTTAGGCACACGCACTATGTAAATGTCTATATATGCCAAATACAATTTCCTACTCACCATCTTGCTGCTTCAACAGTCCTTGCTGGATGTATCGAATATACGTAAAGAAGTTACACACAGAAGTGATCTGAACCCATATAAAAGTAATGGTGGTTAGTATCATTTTGTGTAATGGTATGGAGAAACAACTAAATAACTACTACTCAAAATGAAGTCACATTATATCTACTTACCCTGTAACGACAGAAAGGAGAAATGTAGTAATAACTGCTTGAATCTCCTAATTTGATTCTATGCTTGCATGACTTACTTTGTCCGCTGAGAGCACATTTCCTACAAAATAGAAAGTTTGCATGATTTAATAAACAAATCCAACATTAACATCTAAACACCTGCATGCATTTTAGGTGTTAATGTAATTGCTTCATATTGGCACAGATACCCAAGTGCCTGCCTTCATTTTACAAGTTGCAATTATTACATTATGTTGTCAATTATTTTAGTTCCACAAGGACTAATTTTGTTTCAATACCAGTGCATCGTGATGCATTTCTGATTTTACAACTTTCTTCAGCTCTGGCGTGTACTTCCATATTCACTAATTCAGGCTGCCTTGACAAGTCTTGAACAGTGGGATTTCTTTAATTAACTCTTCATATGTGAAATAAACATTGTTTAAACTATCAGTTGATGCCAACATTTAAACAGATTTTTAATACAACATCTGCTTGATGTTGTATTTTATCATAAAAAATATCAGCCCTACAAAATAGCAGTCAATTCTCAGAACGTGTTTGAGAGTGGCTTCAGAGACCAGCTTTGCATTCATACCCAAATTAAAATAATATTTTATATTCAGAGTATAAAATAATTTGAGACAAAGGAAAATAGGCTGTCTAGAAATAATTCCTTACATTACCATTATAAAAAGTGATGGTAAAATAATCAAGTTTACTGCTTTTGGTGTATCACAAGTATGTCGTATTCAGGAACAAGGAAAGGTCAGTACTCACCACAAATTCTTCCCAAAAAACAATTCAGGAAAAGGCAAACAACTTTAAAGTAAGTTTCCTCCAACATTCTTTAGAGAAAGGTTTGAATCTCTTGAAGAAACCACTACTAGTACAATCTTAATAAATGTAAATAAAACAGGAATTTGATTTACTTGGAATTTTTCTATTGTAGGATCTCAGATGAACTGGGTTGTCATGGCATCCACCATTTCATTGATTTTAAAAGCTGCTGGCTCTTCTCCCTTCCATTTCTACCTCACAAAATTAGCGAGTCTAAGAACAAGCAGCCTTTCAAAAGTGAAACGAAAATTACTAAGCTTCTGTGGTTCTAAACAGTGGCTCAGAGGCCCTTGTAAAGAGCCTGCAGCTGGTCCCCAGAACTATGTAAGACAGGAGAAAATTGAAGTGTGTATGTGATTTTCCACAGCAATTTATGAGGACTGACAACAGACCATTGATCCAAGAAATCCTACAGTAGCTGAAGCAAGCTGATCGCAATTTCACTCAAGCTTTTGTGAGAAGACAGACAGACTTTCAATGCTAGCCATTTTTTCCTTCTGACTATAAGAATTACCTTCTATATGTTATCTTCCATCACACCAGGTTAAATGCCGGCATGATGGTTACTACTAATGACTCAGTTCTGCACTGTACAGCACACATGCAGCTTAACACTTTGTTCCCTATGGGGACAATTATTTGAATCCTGTGGTGAAGCCCAGCTGTCTTCTGTTAAGGCAGCACTTACTACACACCATCACAGGCACCTTTCAATAACTTCAGTATATCAAGAACCTTTCTTCACTATTAAAACAGCTCTCCACCCTCTACTCCTTGTTTTGCTGTTGGGCTATTACTCACTATTTTCTGCATCCGTTCCCCCATCCCCCACGCAACTGTACAATAAAATAATTCCTTTGAAAACATTATTCTAGTTTTTGTTATTATTTATTTACAGTTTGCCTGTATTTTGTTACCTATTTAAGAACATGGTTTCAACAAAAATAGTGCTTTGCACCGTAGAAAAATAAAAAATATGAAACTGCTACTCTGATTCAGTGAAAACTGGCACTCCGTGCCAGTAATTATATATAAGGCAAAGCACATTTGCTGTCAAATTACACCTACATATTGCATATTGCTTATCTATTACTTATCTACAAGCAATACCACAAAAGTTTTTGTCCTTGCATGACAGTGGGAAAAGGAAGAAAGGAGCATGCCTGGCCTTTTGATATAACTAAATTACAATTTGTGCACAGTCATCTCAAACCATTAATTTATACCTCGCCAACTATTTAATGATTACATAAGTTCCAATTAAGAAATTGTCTTGCACTGGAGAAAATAGGTTAAAAAAAATCTCATGAAACTTCTGAATGATGCAAGTGAGTCTCTTGTTTTTGAGTAAATATTTCATCACATTGAGAAGTAGGGAAGTTGCTTGAACCACAATGATTTTATATCCATTTGCCAAATGCTCTTTAATGACACGTGATTTGTTTCAGTTTTTTCTGGCTGTCCAGATTCTCTATTGCATTCATGGAACACAGCTCACAGCAGTGTATCGTGGACTTGAAATCACCACCCCTTGAGCAGCTCCATTATTGGTGGTGGGCCCTTCTGATAAGCCACTGTTAGAGCTCAAAAAGTGTGTTTTCTAGTGACAGGAGTAAGCTGATATACGAATGCCTGAATTTTGTAGGCTAGAAAGGATCAAATAGTAAGTTATAAAACACAATTTTCATTTTATACAGCTTTCTTAAAGAGAAAGTAAAAAATTTGACATTATGTTAAATGTATTTTCTCTTCCACTCAAGAACGGGGGGGGGGGGGGGGGGGGGAAGAACTAAAACCCAATAGCAATGAGAAAGAAGAAAAAAAAATTCTTAAGTCAGATGAAGACATTTTGATGCAAATTTTCCATCAGAAAACTGAGCTCTGCCAAAAAAAGTGTCACAGAGAGAATTGTCAACTTGTCCAGAAGATCTCCAATAGAAAAGTGAAGGCTTTCTCAAGATTTGGAAGGCTCCAGATTAACACTGACCTTGCTTGCTTAACCCCAACATACTCTAAAGCACACTACAAATCATTTCCTTCTCGTCCACATCCATCAAAGCCCCAGTGCCTCAAGCAAGTCCCTCCTGACTTAACTCTAATATCTGTATCAGTACCTGACAACAAGTCTTGCTTCAGATTCCTCTGGGACCATTCCAAAATTTCTAAAATAACCTTCCTGTCATTCAAGCATACTTCCTGCTTTAGGTTCAAACTCACCTTCACCTTCATTCCCACTTGACTACATCCCTCCTGCTCAAATTCAGAGGATTTACTCTACATATCTTCTCTCAAATCCTTCAGCTACCTTTGTCAGTGTGCTATGTACTTCCTAAATTTCTTATGCCACAAATGCTCCAGATGTCTGATACTCAGCCTGTACTACTTCATTACCTATTTCTTTCATCATGCTTTCCAGGTGATAGCCCCTAGTTTAAAAGCATGTGTTTTAAGTATCAGGATGGCCTTTTCCAAAGAAGTGAATGTTACTTTTGTGGTCAACGCATCATAAGTAAACAGCTCTCCCAAAATGGGAATTTGTCTTAAAGGTTTGTTCTATATTAGTCTTTTTAAATTTATTAGTTGCTTACTTTCCCCATAAAATTTTGTAATGGCAATCTTCAAGTCATAGATTTTAGGAAATAAAGTTTGAGATACACAAATTTGACTGAGGTGATCAGTTGATAGCAGTTTTCTCAATCCAAAAGTTATCTCAAATGAGTCAAGATTCCCTCTCTGTCTGTCAGCTTAACATACTTTGGTCCCCCACATTCAACTGCAGAAGCTTTCACAAATCGAACAGGTTGCAAGCCAACAGGTTCAATGCTGAGAGTGTTGTTTTCAACAGCTTCCAGAACAGCTGAGGCCAACTGCAAGAGAAATTTAGAAAGCAGTTAAAAACAGCTCGGTGTTATCCATTGCCTCAAAGCAGTGACATATTTCTTCTTCTGCAAAGTTAGGAACACCAAAAAAAAAAAAAAAATTCAACTCAAACAGAAATTCAATTACAAATGAGATTTTCCTTTCATCGTGAGCAAGAGGTCCCATTTCCAGGCTCCTGTTTAAATTCTGCCCTCCAAATAACCCTGCCCTGAAGCAAGATAACTGCCTTTACAGCCAGGAATGTAGTCAAGCATGTTTAAAATGCTAACTGTATTTTCAGTCATTCTTCATAAGCCCAAACAGCACATACATTTGTACATGCAGTGCTCTTACCAGAGACTGGACATGGCTCAAACTTTGTTTCTTTAAAAAAATTGCTCTAATTTTATTGTGTTCTATGGAAACACAAAATGATGCAGCATGCTTCCTTATCTTTCAAAAAACAAGTAAATATTATGTCACTTTTTCAGCCACAGACAGCTTTAGAAAGGTGTTCGAACAAGAAAGACTGAACAATATATAGAAAAGCCAACATAATATATAGAAAAGCCAGTTGCAACTTTCAAACGCTGGTCTAGTTAAAACATCATCTTCATGAAACAAAGAGCAACTTTGCTCAAGCTTATGTTAATTCTTTATAAAGACGCAATCACAATACACTAGAAATATGCTCATTTTGCTTGATTGGACTCAACACCTGCCCAAGACTACTGTTTAAGTATGGACAAATAATAGCCATTACTTGATTTAAAAGGTGTAATTTCCATTATTAGTGAAATAATTCTGTGCGAAGGTTCCTTCCTACTGAGTAATAATTATATTTTTCTATTGTACTTTGGATATCTTAAAACCAGAATGTTACTATTAAAGTAGTTCATATGAAATACTCTTTCTCTGCCGTCTCCCCAAAGCAAAACACTACACACATACACAAGAGGTTACTGAGAGTTAATGTAATACATCAACCATTCAGATAACTGCATTTCCAACTATTCAAAAACACAATACATGTGTAGTTTGTTGTTTGGTTTAATGGCACATTATTTTATCAATATTCAAGTGAAAACAGAAGTTGGTCACTATGCACAACATCTGGAAACAGTAACTGATATAACTGCTAAGTGCTAGAAGTCTCATTCTTTCCTTAAGAGGAAATACTCATCTACAGTAATTATATCACCACTGAAGCAAGAAAAAAAACCAAAGTGAAATTGCTGGGAAAGACAACAGCACAGCCTGCTTACACTGCAGAAGCAATTTAATTCCCATAGTAACCAAGTAAACTTTTTAGTGGGAGAGGTTCATATGATGCTGTACACCAACCATAATGAACCGGCATACAAATAACTAAAAGATTGTGCACGCTTACGGCTAGCAAATAACAGTAGATGAAAAGCATAGGAAAAGAACGTAACACCACATGAAAACAACAGGTAAATGTTATTAAGAAAATACAGCGCTTTCTATGTGAGGTGTTTAATTTTATTGGGAAAAAATACATGAAGTCTGAAGGCTTTAAAATTTGTTATTTTAATAAAATCTAAGAATATGGTCTCTTTCTCCTAGAGACTGATATCACAACTACAGCCTGTAAATGCTGCTTAAGAACGAAAACTAAGTAAAGCAGTTGGAGCTGGAATCAGCTCCACATTATCCCCAGGATGGGTAAAATTCCAGTCTTTCCCCTGTATGGGAGAGTTTAATGGAGTAACACAAGGAAAAAAAAGTCTCATAATTTGTTTCATCTAAAACCACATTCCCAAACTATCCCTGTTGAATCATATCAAATTCCAAAGTCTAATTCTTGTAACTCAAACCTCTGTTCAAGAAAATGCCCAGGCTGTGCTTGCAGCCTGCTGATTGATACGAGAGAAAATTGGTCTACAAAGTTAAATATAGTGGTCTCTACTGCCCCCTATATAATAAACAAGAGACAGTGACGGGACACTATTTCTACAAAAGAGTATCTTTGAAATATCAGGAAAAAAAACCATCATCCATTCCTACAAACATCAGATTCTACCAGATAAGAGTAACATCTAAAGGAGCAGACCTAAAAAGGCCGTATCTGGAATAGCATAAATGAAACAGTGAAGAAAAAAAAAATTATAATTTCAACACTCCAGGCTATACTTCAGCACTTCACTGTAAACTGTCACACTCTAATTGAACAAAAATGGTTAATACAAAAACATTTGTAGTACATTCTATTGGCTTCATGTAACTTATTTAAGGAAAAAGCATCAGTGACCACATTCAGACTATTTCCATTACCTCACTTTTTGAGAAGGTTAAACATGGAAAAATATCTTCTCGATAAATTTTATCCAAGAAAGGACATGTTCTGTCCATAGTAGGTTCATCCTTCCAAGACCTGAATTCATTGTACAAAGATAGGTCAGCCTAGAACAGACACAGAGATTCACATATTTTAGTACTACAATTACTACACTAGTGTCTATCACTTGCAAATATCCACAGGTAAATAATGAGCATTAAAACTAAAATCTTTCCATTGTACTGTGAAAGAATGCTGTTGTGCCCCAGCTATGAACACCTTCTTAAAGCCACTTTCTGAAGACTGTAAATATAAGCAAATCAAAACGTATCATTTTCAAGACACAGAGGTAATGCATTCACTGGTCACCACAACACCAGGGACAAGCTAATTACCTCTCCTTCCTTCCCTAAGCTTTCAATAACTTAACCGATTGTTTAAAAGAAAGAAACAAAAAAGTAATTTTCTTCTTGATGCATCTTCATTACAAAACATTAAAATAGTTGATTTTTAATCTTATTTAAAAAGTACACAGCTTTGAACCAACCTCTTTCAGTCTTTTGTTCTTTCCCCATGCATTACCCCTTCTCTGAGCTCCCAGCACTTTGCCATTCTTTTACATATATATTTTTTGGGCAGTTCTTCTGTCATTTTTGGTTTGTTGGTTTTGTTTTTTTTTTCTTGAAAAAGAACCTACAAAAATTAGACTGGCAAATTTGTTTTCCATTAGAGCTACCTGCCTTACACTCAGGTACAATCAGGAACAACCATCTTAATTAAGCTAGTCCATAAATGTTCTGGTTGCTAAGCCACAAAGCCCACTGTACAAATGAAATTCAATAGGTGTAATGTGCTCCCTAGAGGAACATTTCCCATACCTTAAAACCCATCTCAGGTCTGGCTTTAAAATGAATACAATCAAGAAACAGCAGCAGAAAAAAAAGCCATTTTTTATTTGTTCTATGAGAATCTAAAAATTAAGATGCATTTCTTATTAACTCGGTTATTTTCTAGATTTAACTCAATTTCACCCAAACCAATTTATCAAGAAGCTGCCTTGAAAAAACTGCTCAGTGAATACAGCTTGATGTTCTTCCTTTGCAATCTACACTGTGTGCTACATGTGTATCTCCTCCCTGCCTTTACTTGCGCTTTCACTAGATCAAAGTTTTGATTACCTGCAATTAAATATACAGCCAATTGTAATAATAATTCTAGTTAAATTTCTTATGTTTTCATTCTACAGTAAAACATAACATCAGAGAAACATTTCAGCTCTTTGAACAACACTGCATTTACACTGAGTGGAAGCTACCTGCCTGCCTACAATCCAGGCACCGAAGGGCAACCTCACTCTGTGGCAAGAACATTTAGCAAGAAGGGAGCAGAAAGAGTGTTTCAGACCCAGCTCCCAGAAACACAAAAACATTTCCCTTGGACCAACAATAAACAAAAGCAGTAAACAAAACCACAACGCACTGGATAACAAAAGCAGTAGGGAAGGCATGTCTCCCCTCCTTAAAACAATGTCCTAACCACCACGCCAGAGGCAGTCTTGCTTCCTTCACCCCATGTTACACTTCATTAAATACTCCTGCTCTTCATTAAATACTCCTGAGAGACAGAAAGGCTCAAGTCCCAGTGGGTGGAAAATCCATGTGTTTCATATTGATTCCCTGGGCTGTCACTGGAAAAAAAGTGTCACCTGTTTTGAGCAGCCTCAAAGTGTCTCCTCATGCAGCCAACAGAAAGGAGACTGAACTGAAGAAAAATGTCAGGCAAACTGGGCCTTCTGCAGCATGTCCTTCACATTGACCACTTTCTCTCCACAAGTAATTGAGGCAAAACAGATTTCTTACATCTCCCTCTCTTGCCCGACGCTTAAAAATGTCATTGAGTCATGACCTCGGTGTGATGCTTACAAAGTAAGTGGATTCCATCTCAGCTCTCCCCTTTTCTGAAGGGCAACAAGGATTCAATTTTAATAATGAAAACATCCTGGATACCACTGAAAGTGGGCAGGCAGTATGTAAAGCTTTTTTCTTTTTTTAAGCCTAAGTATGAAACAGAAACTGGAAAATGTCTTTATCTTCTAGATTTATAGTAAAAGGGTGTATAGTATAAATGCACTTAATGATGACTGGCAAAAGAAAGTATAAAAATGGCCACTGTGAAGCACATTAAAGATCCAGTTGGCCTGTTATCCATCTGACAATGGCCAGCAGTCACAGAGCTGGCTGCAGAGCAGTACGAGAGGGAAGACAGTGACATGCCTTCATTTCACAGCCTCTCAACTTCCAACAATCTGTAAAGAAGCTTCCTAAGCCAAATCTCATATTGATCTTCTATGTATCTTGACAGGCTTTTCTTTTGACACTTTGCATGACTACATTTTGAACATATTTATATTTTTAATCTTGCTACCTTGACAATGAGTTGTAAAGTTTCATTATGTACTGACTGAAAATTATTTTCCTTTTAGCTTTCAGAGTTTGCTTATTGCAAGAAATCATTAATATTTGTTCACCATTCACTTTCCCCATGTCACTTGTGATTGTATAAATTTTTGTTCTACCTCAAGTGTCTCTCTCTCTACACAAAAATACTTCCATAGGTTTGACCATCTATGTCTCACACTTCCTCATATTTTCATTATGTCCTTTCTGAGATGAAGATATCATAGCGGCATGCACAGACACACACATCTACTATATGTTTATACAGCAGTATAATGCTTTTTCTTTTGCTATTTATGCCTTTCCTAACAAATCCTAAGGCTCCCAGGTCTTTGACCATCACTGAGCACTGAGATGGTGTTTTCAGAGAATTATCCACAAGTACACTACTTTTTTTAATCCAGTACAATGTAGCTATTTCTAACTCCACAACTGCACGTCTACTGGAGTTGCATTTTTTTCCTAGATGCCTCATTTCTCATTTATTGATTTTTAATTTTATCTGTTGTTCTGCTAACCACTCAGTATTGTAAGATCCTTCTCAACTGTTTGGTCACCTTTTGCTACTACCATTCTAAGGACTCAAGCACAAACTTGTCGCCTCATTATTTCCCCATTTTCAATTACATGAGTAGATAAAAAAAAAATCACAAGTCCCTCTGGTACTCCAGTGGTAACTCTCCTCTTGTTCTCTAAATCATTGATTTTGTCTTCTCCCTGGCCTCTTTCACCCATTATTGATCTATAAATGACCCTTCCTCTTTTCTATGACAGTTTATAAAACATTTATGAAAGTTTATGAACTTTCGGTGATGGACTTTGTAAAGGCTATCAGGACTTATCATATAATTATACTGCACCTCTTTTTTTTTAATACCCGTATTTAAATTATTAATTCCAATATTTCAAATATCTCATCTTCACTTAATGATTTAAAGGTAAACAAGACCTGGAAAAATCACTACCTATTTGTATGCAAGAAAAATTTTCTTTCATTAATGAAAAATATCTCTAAAATAGTCAGTATTACATGAAGATTTAATATACACTAGATTTACTGTGAGCAAAACAAAACAATAAAGCCAACTTATCAGCAAAAAGAGCACAAAGAGGACAATCGTTATACTGTTACCTCTTTACAGTCTTTTACAATTGGCTGCATCATGGTAAGGTCCTGATGACTGCCACCCATAGCACTGCTTGTACTCTTGTTTCTTGCATGGCCTTTCTTAAAAGGAGTTTTTCCTGTAGACTGAAACTCTTTAGTTGGAGATGTCGGTGAAGTAGACAGTACTAGTGTTTTCAGTGCTGCTACTTCAGCCTGGAGGACATCAATCTGGGGGGGGGGGGAATAATGTCATTAACAAAAATATCGTATTAGGCTATTAAGATGTTAAATCATTTAACAAACTTTCCAGTTGTCTTGGTTCAAATCAAGACCTCCATCTTCCAACAGTACTAACACACAGATGCCTACGCAATTGCATACTGTAGTAAAACTGGTTTCCTATGCACCTTACTAACGATCTGATATGCTGAAACACCAGCTCTGTGTCCAGAGCTGTTAGCTAAGAATATTTCAAAACGACAGAAAACTTAGTATAGATTTTAATAATGTACACAGGTAATGCTCTATTTACATCTCTATAAGTCACAGTTTAGATTTCTAACCATGTGAAAAGACAAAGCAAGTCGGAAAAACCTCACCTTTCCCTGTGCTTCCTTTAGCTGTTTTTCTGCTGCAGCTTGTTTGACATTAGCTTCTTTAACCATTTTGTGTGCTTCCTATAAAGAAATGTTTAGCTAATGTAAATGCTTTACACAAATTTACAAGATCCAGTAAAACAACAAAAACTAAGGACATGCTTTTGCTTCATGGAGACTACTTGTGAATAGCAAGTTGTGCAACAGTCTGAAATTAAACAGTTACATACCAAAAAATATCTACAAATATATAATTTGAATTCATCACTGCCCCACCAAGTTTTTTCTCCTGGATCCTGAGCCCATTTTCAGAAATTCAGCAACTCCATCCACACACACCACCCCCCCAGCAGGAACGATACCTGTCATGAACACCAGGCTCCAGTCACGCTTCGGTGGCTGACAAGTCAAGTTTCTTGACCCCCAAGAGAAAGACTCAACCAGTAGCAACAAAAGCAACATGAGTACAGTAGCACATTCAAAAGAACTTCTCCCTTCTTCTAGCCAGAATAACCAGTTTCAGTCAACTGTAAATTTCTGCATGAAGGAACCGGTCAAACAACTACGAAGTCTGAATCCTTACCATCAATAAAATAGACACAGCAACAGTTTAAAAAACAGTTTATGGATTAATAAGCATTTCCTAAATAGAACAGAAAAAGCACTAAAAAACAATCCAAGTAAAGAAACAAGGCTAAGCAAATAAAGTAGAAAGCATAAAAGGACTGGGAATTTTTTAAACATCTTTTTACCTTGTACCTCTAAGCCTTTCATCTGTGTAATATATTTGTTTAGGCTCTGATCCAGCAATTTGCGCCTGTGATCAAATTACATTTCTTGGTACTTACTGAAGGCAACAACGATTGAAAGATCAGGGCCAGCGACTAAATTACTTAGGCTAGGATCCTTTTCATATCTGTAAAGCGCCTAGCATGTATCTGGACACTATATAAATATAACAAAAAATGTTCATACATCATCATACCAAAAGATTTGGCTCCCACTGGCATACAACACAGCTGTTGGTAAAATTCTCTTAAGTAACAACAGACACATGCAGGAATGGGAACATACACATTTATACAATGTGTACAAATACATTTAACATTGACCATGCAGTTTCTGCTTAGTGATGCACTTTTGAAAGCAAAGCATGTAACATTGCTATTACAGTGTAATAATGTAATATATACACCCAGCTGTGCAAAACAAGTCTCAATCCTCCACTGGGATGCATTAATATAAACTCCAGCATATCCATTATATGGTCACTGAAATTAGTGGGATTCAGAACAGAACATGAATTCGAGGGCTGTAGATCCCAGTGCAAAAATCAAGAAACTTCAACACTGTGTTTTGTTAGGGCTTCTTAGTGAAATCAAATCATGAAAGAAAATACAAGTGACATGCCTAATTAAAACAATTTTTACTAATATGCTGTATTTCAAACATAGCTTTAACAAACTGATACATTGTTCTAAGTTAAAGTGTCATTAATATAAAATTTCACTGATAATTTTATTTTTATTCCTCTACAGTTAAAATACCGGCCCCACATTTTCCTCTCCCCCAACGTACACAAGTATTTATGCTAAAAAGTACCTTTCCAGTCTCCCATTTATTCACACACAGGAACTGCTTAATATTTTAAGTAACTCTGCCCTACTGGGATGATGAAATAAAATACGTTGCCAAACCACAGAGCAGTTTGTAGTTTGATTTTTGAATGTCAGTATTTTCAAGGTGTTAATAGCACTTTTATACTAACACAACATCACAGGCTTAAATACTGTTTCTAAAACATACCTAATGTTGTATCTTTATATATATGCTGAAAGCCAATACTTAAGATTTGGTAAACACAGAATCATAGAATGGTTTGGGTTGGAAGGGACCTTGAAGATCATCTCGTTCCAACCCCCCTGCTGCAGGCAGGGACACCCTCCACTAGACCACGTTGCCCAAAGCCCCATCCAACCTGGCCTTGAACACTTCCAGGGAGGGGGCATCCATAACTTCTCTGGGCAACCTATTCCAGTGTCTCACCATCCTCACAGTGAAGAATTTCTTTCTAATATCTAATCTAAATCTAACCTCCTTCATCTTAAAGATATAAATCATATCTGGATTATGAAATTTATTCTGACAGTTGCGGGTATCACAATTTAGCCTCTAGGCATTCCTATATATATTCCTATGATAAAATGAGACCTGATCCTGCTTCAAGTATGGATTTAAGATTTTTTTTCTGTGTAATATAAGAATCTTTGCTGGCACTACTGCCATTTTCTCAAATGAAAAGGTCCCACTCACAGTTCACGCTTCTCACTCGGTAGCCATGTTTCACCCTGGTGCATCACTCAGTATTAATGTTTCTTTTCAAGTTTGTGGGAGTAGCGTGCTGCCAGACCCAAAATGCAAAAGCTGAAAACATGATTAAGTTACATACTTGCTACCTCCATTGATCTGGAACTACATTATTTTATTTAGTCACCATGGCAACCCCAAATTTGGCTCTTTATCTAGATAGCCTTGTTGTCAGACAGAGAAGCTGTCTCAAAATAGTTACGCCAAAAAATAACCCTAAACAGTTTTAAGCTTTCTGATATATTTTCCTTATTTTCTTCATTTTGTACCTAGACAGATTGACAAGCTCAACAAGGTCTCTTTCATCTAAGTGAAAAGTCTACTGCTTGCTCTTAAGCCTCTACTTCAACACATCCGGGTCTTCAGGACACAAATCCCTTTATAAGCTTATTGCAGAAAAATTCAGCATACAATATACTGATTCTACATAAAACATCTAGCTCAGCTTCCTTTAAGTATAATCACATCGAAGACTCCAACAAACCTCAAACAGACTAGCTGTAAGTTCTTCCAATTCCTGTCCAAGTTGATCTCGTACTTTAGAAAGCCTTTCACATTCTTCATCTTTTAACTTCAGCTCCTATGGAAAATTGAAAGTTATTTATTCTGACTTAGAGTAGTAATTTGGCCTTTTAAAGCTAATACCACAGAGAGGGGGGAGAAAAAGAACAAAAATAATCAGAGGAACATAAAACCTTTGCTAAACAAAACCTTTCAAAATATTAATCTTAACACTAGAAGCAATTAAATTACTGCTGACACATAAATAGCTATTCTTCCTGCTATACAGCAATGTACCAGGCCAATCTAAAGTATCTCTACTCCAGATATCAGTGTATCTAAAATACTCTGAAGTAAAAAACCCCTTTTTTCCTGAAAGTACAGAAGACTTAAGTCACTTAAAATATAGACCAAATTAATTCCTGGGACAGACAGAATACCAGTTCTGTTTACCCATTCCTTAATAGGCACTTAAAGAAAGTAATGTTTAAAAAAAAAAAAAAAAAAGCTTTGTCTTAAGACAATCCCCAATTCTAAAAGAATCTTAAAACATATTTTACTATAATTTCTCCTGCATATCTCCTTACAACTAATACAATTCCAAAACCATACTGTAATTATATCCTGGCTCTTGTTTATGCAGATATATAAATCAAAGCAACTTAATGAAATTCAAAACGTTATTTGTCTACACCACTGAAATTTGAGTGAAGGCAGCCTGATCATAACACCTTTATGGTAAGATTTTAACACAGATTTGGCAGTAGAAGGGTTACATATGCCCTATCTCATCTGTATTTTCCTAAGTCTGAGGGAAAAGTAGGGTAATTTTCAGAGAAGTAGAAAAAGTTTGACAAGGAATTTGAAAGAAGGGATACTGTCCGCCTTTCCCCACCATTAAACCCTGGAATCTCTTGCAAGAAAGAGAAGGATAGTGAGAAAAAGGAAGGGAAAGAAAAGCAGCAGACGGCCCACTTTAACCTTTCAAACATTTTTTGGGGGGGCATAACTTGCTTCACATCCCCATCTAGTTCTTCCTCCTCCTCTTTTCCCCCGCCAAGCTAGCTATTACACTACCATGGCTCCTGAAATGCAGGACCCAAGCCTGTCACCGACATGTTAAAGACTCCAAATACAATCTAGCAATGCTTTGCTTTGATGACCTCCAGAAACCAGTAAAGAAAACAGCTGCCTTCAGAAAACTCTGGGAGGCCAGTCACTACAGTCATAAAAAGGTCCAAATGGCAGCTTCCCTTGTGTTTCTGGGAGGTGGTTAGTGTTTCTCCCAAACTCTTCATGATTAATGTTGTACACAGCAATGTGGGAAACTACATCTTGCTTTGTAGCATGCTGATAGTAGCTCTCAATTTCTGCAGTGAAACTGGTAATAGATTTTCCTCTAAGATGAAGGGTCCTCTTTGACTTCAGCTCCTAAATTCGACAAGTGTTTAAGGACTGTTCTAAACTCATTTAGTATCAAAGGCATTATTTCTCCTTTCTTTTATTTGGTTTTAACTTTGGACATTTTGATTGATTTTTAGCCTAGTTTGTTTCCTATTTTGATTTTTTTTTTTTGCTTTCCATATGCAACCTTTTAACTCTTTTGAAAGGTACCACTTAAATGATAGGTTTTTTTCCAAACATGGTATTTCTCAAATAGTAGTCAACTCTTACTTGCTAGCTACTATTCTGCAAACAGTTACCTCCTTCTCTCCCTCTAAAAAAAAAAAAAAACCACACAGGAAAATAGCTACAGATGGAAGAGAAGGAAAAAGGAATACAAAAAGCCAAAGAAAAAAAATACTGGAAAAAAGAGGGGGTTAAAAAAAGAAAGAGAAAACAAAATTTCATTGTGTTCAAGTATTTCCCATATAAAGTATGGTTTCTTAGTAAGGAAATCAAAGATTCTGATGCAAAATGCTTAAAGCTCAAGTTTCATGCGTTCCTATAAACACAGAGGATACATCAATACATTTCTTTTGGTTTACATCACTGATTTGTAAGGAAAATGCAACATAAACATAATACATCTTAAAAAGGAAGTTATATTAATATTCAGGTCAAGGGTTATCAAACTCACAACGAAGGCAGAACTACCCCAGGTTCATTTTTGGGCTACCACTATCAATACACTATTTTAAGTAAGATGATTACAGTTTTGCCTACAACTGGAAAGATTTGGGGGGGTTAGATTAAAAATTAGGCAGACAAGTAAAGCTACTTAATGAAAACAAAAAGGAGACAACACCAAGCAGTCTACTATGCATGGCTGCTTAGCTAAATTTGTCAAACACTGGGGAAGTTTCCATTACATGATTCAGGAGGAGCATAATATAACACGTTATTTTGCCAAGCAAAAGTTTAAAGCTCAGGTTTTTTAAGCAGGGCGGAAATGAAGAGTGCCCAAAGCAAAAAGCTTAGCAGTTATTAGAAACATTACTACTGCCTGCGTCTTAAACACATTACTGCAGACTTCCCATCAATACACTATACAGAGGCAGAAAAGACAAGTGCGTTGCTAGACTAACTATCCATGCTGCAGTCCTTCCCACATTGCTGTTCCGAAAAAGTAACTACTTTAAGAAGATGAGCCATTATAAAGTACAACACACACAGTTACCAAAGTAGGTAATAAAAAAAAAAATTAACTTGCGTTGAAAAAAACCCTTAAAAATCCTTTATCAAAGAGTCATATTAATGCTTATTTCACTTTGATCTTCACACTACAAGATGGGTCTTTAGAAAGAACCAGTGACATAAGGAATGCAAATTTCTGCTTTAAAACCATTCATATTTTAAATTCTAGAAAGAAAATCATCCTGAATCTAGTTCAGCAATTTCACTAGGTCAGAACTAGATGCAGAAGATAAAGGAAAAAGCAAATATTTTCTACAGCTATCATCTAAAATCAGAACTGTGGGATACTGCTAAATTCTGAAATTGTCAAAAAAGTTTGTATTTACATTAGAATATATTTCTATTTGCCTGGTCTTCACTCAGCACCCAAGTTAAACAAGCTACTGGTAAACTGATAAATGTGGTTGCAATGCACAAGAGTGTTTAATGTGAGAGAAGGTCCAGAATATCTTTTCAGATAAGAGCATTTCGCAAACTATTGAATTATCATCTTACAGTGTAGGTGAAGATGCTCGTGGGTTTTGCATGCATAAAGTCTTCTACTTGCCTGAGAAAATTTCTATGCCTACAATACACTACAACAGCATCAGTCAGAGGTGTGGAAACTGAAAACTTTCATCGCTGCAAGGAACTGCTATAAAACATCTTGAGAGAATCAACCCATCTTTAACAATCACAAGCCAGTGACCTTACAATTCAGCTACAATTTGTTTTAGAAAACCTTGAAAGCATAATCTTCAGTGACGTTCTGGGATGGTATATTATTCTGGAGCATCCTCATTTTAATTGTTCATTAACTTATAAGCAAATGGCAACAGAAATTTAAGAATGCTGAATGTACTGTATAGTACTACTAGAATGCCTGGATAGTCATTATGAATCTATTCATTAATTCATGCAGAGTTTTTAAATGTCATGTTTTACTGTGAAAAAATAAAGAGATTTAACTGTCAGTGTTAGCCTGCACAGAAACACATATAATGGCAACGGCCTCTGTTATATTAGATTCTTTGATGATACAGGCAGAACAATGAGAAAAAAAATCTACTTCAAATCCTGTATCAGCACACAAGATCTGAAGACAAAAGATCAAATTGTAACACTCTGTTTCTGAGATGAAGAATGCATACATAAATTGAAGCCTTTGAAAGAAAAATCTAGATCTGAGGATCAGGTTCTTAAGCTATGTTGAAATTTACAATACCACATTCTATACTATCACCTCTTTCACAAGAATCACTGTATCGGTGTGGAAAAAACCTCTCAGTTTCACTCTACTAGGAAAATATCAGTAATTCAGATTTCTACTACAAAAACTCAAACCTGGTTTCACTTGTTACCAACAAGCCTACAAATCTTAAAGACCATGGGAAGCATGGAATTCCTTCTCAAACCAAACACAGCATTTGCAACCAACATCTCTGGTAGATTGCTCTTTGCTCATAAGAGAAGGGGGCTAACCATCAGTGAGAGCTGGTAATTTCAACACTTCAAGAGAAAACACACCTACACAGAAATCTAAGTTTCCCTCTGCAGTCATGGATGACATCATTATATTGACAGTCTGACTGATGAGGAAATAACCTCAGGGCCAAATCACACAAAAATTCAAGGAAACATGGCTATGAACTGCCACAGCTTAGAAACTACAAGCGAGCTATCCAAAACACATGCAACATGCTGGTGAATTAAGATGAAAAGCAAACAAAAGGTATTCCTTTGCAAGGACTCCACTAAGCTTGCACATCAAGAAATACCATATATCAAAATACCATCACTATTCTCTCAGATGTTGTCTACAGGTTGATCCACCTTCAGTAACTGCAGTGACACAGCTCAATCCATACATGGCAGAAAAAATGCAAATGCAGTGAGACATGAGGAGATAAGGTCCCAGGCATTGAATCACTAAGCCTTTTAACACCTTCTCAGTTTTCCTTATGCTGCTTTAAAAGGGTAGCAAAACAAGGAGAAAGGTTCAGATCATCTAAAGCAAGGGCTCTTCAGCTCCAGTTCACAGAATATAGCCAGAAATTAAGTCTTCAGTGAAAAAGGAAAAATTACCTGAATGGTCTCAAAGAATGAAAAGTCTATGTCATTTTAATTAAAGGGGCATTTTAAGGCAAAAGTACGTCCAATCGTATATGCTCCATTAGCATATAATGCTGCCCTGCTGTTATCTCCGACCCAACCTTTCTCCCAATCTCATTACGTGATTTGGTGCCGCAACTGATCTAGACTGAAGTAGAAGGAATATTTCCTCTCATCAAGAAACAAATTTTTTTAAAAACTTTTTTTAACAATTTTGCCAGCAATGCTGTTCATTTTGAGAGGCCTGTAGTCTTAAGAAATACAAGGCATACACAAAGGAGAAAAAAAAAATCTTTATTCTATTCCTGAATAATTTCTTCAAGAACCATACTTAAATGTCTAACAATTACATACCATACATACATTTTCTAATATAAAAACTGAGAGTATATTAAGAAAAAAATTGCACTCCAAGCAGACACATAAAAAAAAAATTACATGGTGGAGCCCTACGGTTCAAAATTCCTATTTCCTTTCTAGTTCCCTTTCTGATCACAACTGCAATAAATTCAAACCAATCTTTAATGCATATCACAATAGCATAGAGTTTGGGTAAGAAATTTGGAACAAATGAAAAATGTTAGAGAGCAAATTTGTGTTTATTTTGTTCACTCCTGGAAAGTCTGTAGTCTGTAAGGTTTCCAGGCTCAATGAACTCACAAATTCAAGTGCAAATTGTAATTCTCATTTTTCTCACTGTTCCTAATAAACAGCACAGAGGCTTACAGAGAATTTAAAACCATTATGCAAAAAACAACCAGCTATACACAGGCACTACCTATTAATGATTTCCCTACAGATTTTTTAAGAGAGTACTCATTGACAAAAGTGAATATACTTGGAAATGAAAGTTTAAAGACTGCGTGACTTACTGAGAATCGCACAATGGGCACAGCCCTATGTGAACAGACATGACTTTTGGAAGAAAGCAATCAGAGATAAACTAAGGATAGAAAAAACTAGTCCTCATACAGGAAGTGGAAGAAAGTAGATAATACGGAAGGAATAGTGTTCATTGTCGTACAGGCTGTAAAAACTCCTGCTATGGCTCCTATGCTTCTGAGCAACTCTGAAACAGTGCAAGTTTAGGAAGACAAGCAGACAAAATAAGTTACCCAGCCAGTATAACACTGGTAAGAATCAACCTGATGGGTTGAGAATTAGCAAGAACTTTGACATCAACAGTCTCAAATTAGTGCTGAATTGCTTTTGTTAAGACCACACATAACATGCAGTTAGTATGCCCAAGCAGCCTTAATGCCATTTCCTTAAAAATAACCTCAAGTTTTGGAGTGAAGTAGGAAACATTTCAATCTTAAAGAGACAAACTGGTATACACTGGAATAAGATTTTCAGATAATTCCAAGGCAACAATAGCAGATCTAAGTTGTGATTTTCAAGTACATCAGTTGTACTTTGGTACTGTCAGGAGCTGGAAGAACTTTTCTCAAGTTTAAACTTTAATTTGTTCTTACTTTCTAAGGTTCCAAGTTGAACTGCTAGGATTATATATTCACATGCAAGTTCCTCAAACTTAGGTCAGGTTAATGTTTCCTTTCAGTGGTCAAATGAACATATTAGCCAAGGACGCAACTACTCAACAATAAAACAATCAACAGAAGAAGTGATGTTAGAATCCATATTTAAGATTCACATTAACAAGTGCAAATGCAACTGACAGCAATGATGACTATATTCAACAAGGTGAGGTAACAAACAGAGGAAAATGAGTTCAAACACAACATAAGATGAACTTACATCTAAATAAGAATGGAATCATGTAGAGGAGAGGAAAGGGCACGGACACAAATAGCACAAAATCTACTCAGAAGTTTAAGCACAGAGGGATGTTAAAATGATAAATAATGGCTTTGCATTTATATAGCACCATCCACCCAAACAAGACAAAGCGCTTTACAAATATTAATGAATTGAGCCAGAGCATCTTCAAAGGTATCCATATTCAATTTGAAGTGTGGTGTAACAGTGCTCTAAAGAACACCAGTGACATCTTTATGGCTTCTTTCCTATGGAGACATTCCTCTATGAAACATCATAAGTACCCCTGTTCTAAAGCATTTCTATATTCCATGACACATGCTATACTTTTATACTCTATGAGAAAGAAGACTCGAGAGGTATATAATCAGCATCTATAAATACTTGTACTGTAACAATGGAATGTCAGAAAATTACTCCTGTTCTCAAATGTCAGAATGAAGGAGCAGTCTACGTTTCAAAGAAAAAGTGTGTTTAACCAAATATTGCAGCTTTCCATGGTTACGTAGCAGCAGCACTAGAAAAAAAAAAAAACCACAACACTATCAAGGAATAATTCTAAGACATTACCACTGCACACGTTCAGAATAACTTTACATAAAATAATTACATCCTAACAATTCTAGAAGAAATCAGTAGACTCAGACTGCACCTTCTGGCCCATCTATCATTGTGCAATATAAGAACCACTCTGAAGACAGAAAAAGTGGGAGGAGACAAGACAACAAGCCTTACCCTCTGAGCTTTTGCAAGTTCTTCTTTCAATCTTTCATAGCCCTTTTCTCTTACTTCCAGTACAGATGGGCTCCGTAAGTGAGATAAACTGTCTGTACTTAACCCAAAAATATCTTCATTTCCTTCAGCAACATCTGCTACTGTAGCACCCTGCAAAAACTCTCTCTCTGCGTTATTGCTCTCCTTTCTGGAATTATTGTGATTGAATGACCCACCCTGGGGTCCAGAGGTAGAACACAGTACTGCGTCGGTAACATTGATGCTGTAAAGAGAGTAATATATATTTTTATTTATATAATACATTAAGAAGAAATATTTTAGAAGTGGCAGTAATGGTGTTGAATGTATCATTATGGACACAATTTAACATTACAACACTAAGTAATATTAAAATTGTATCTTAGTAAAGCAAGCAATTTATATGCAACAAACATCAGCAGTTAAAATAAAAAGACACACAGAACTTACCTGACACCTGATGCTTCTCCACAATTCAGTTGTCTGGGAGATGAATAAACAGGTTGTGTGGGAAGGTCAGAAACATTTAATGCATTGGGTTGGATTGGTGTGGAGGAGACAACAGAAGGATGTGGTCGGTAGATAACACTGGGTGAGGTAGTTTGTTCCTGAGTCCCTGGCTCGTTTACTCCAAGAAGATCTGGTGTAGTAGGTGAAGCAAGGTTTACTTCATGAAAGCCTTCCAAGGGATCACTGGCCATAATAAAAGCCTCATCATATGAAACCCTGAATTAAATAATCACATTATCAGAATGCAAACAGGAAATATATAATTATATATGACAACTATTTGAATTAAAAAAAACACCCAGACATATGCTCAGATTACTTCCTGATATAATGGAAACCATGGACTAATCTTGCAAAAGTATCAACTTCAAACCACCAAAAACTGTTTTTTTCACACATTGGAGTGTTGACTCCAGAAGATCTAATAGCAGACCCCACATCTAAATGGGATGATGAAATCAAGAACACGGTCTATATCAGAAAACAAAGTCATCTTTAATATAGCCTAGAGCTGTTTTTTATCAAAACATAAATATATTATATTTATGAAACACGGGGAGACCTGGGAACCAGTAAGAAAAAAAAATTAAAACCTAAAGCTTCCACTTTTAATCTCAATGAAGCAAATAACCTAGAGACAGAAATCAGTGAATCTTTAAATAAATTACAGTCCATAGCAGTTCTGGTTACACTACACATCTGATCTTGTCACAGTTCACTGAAATGATAGAACTAGCCAATAAGACTCCTCATGAAGTGTGATGATGTGTATTTAATACATCACATGATTAAGTGATGATAACAATTGTGAATAAGTATCATACCAAAAATATACTACATTTTAATTCCATGTGTTTTTCATAAGATCTACAGAAAACAAGTAAAACAGACTAATTTTTACAAGCCTCAATAGAAAGCTCCTATTTTCCAGCAGTTTATCAGAGATCACAAAAATCTTTGCATGATTCAAAACTGTAAGTTGGAAGTAGTATGGAAAAATTTGTGAACGAATTACTTAGCAGTAATTATTCACTGCAAAAACCATTTTTCATGTTATATACATAAGAGAGAAAATTAAGACTTCACAAAGGTACTTAACGTGCAAAGGAAGAACTGTAGCATCTAAATGAAATAATATATTGCATTTTACAGAGAAATCTGCTTGGGTCTTACAAATGGAAAGACAGGGCACAAAAAAGGTCTAGAAAGATGACTGTCATAGCCACGAAGAGATGATGCCATCTACTTTCATGTGCATCCAGTTCATTAGCTGCTTCATAAAACACAGAAAATACCAAGAATGGAACCCCAAATTAGCATATGCAGTAATGTTTTAGTTACATCAATACTTTTTGGTCATCTTAAACTCAAACAACACTGTTCAAAACTGGCTTCCATTTCAAGTATTGTACTGAGTGTGTATACATCTGTGTTGAACAAGTTGCTTTACCAGGTACATTTGGAAGAAATGCATTTCTTCAAACAGTAAGAATATGTTATTTTTTCTCTGCCTCTTAATTGCTCCCACAAAAAAAAAAATCAACCACCTCTAAGAAACTTCCCAGACTTAAGGGACAAAAAGGACCTTACAGGAATAAAAAGGGATGTTTTTTGGTTTGGGGTGGCTTTTTTTCTGTTTTTTTCTGCAGAAATTTGTTTTATTTTGAACTATCAATAGCAGTTGCACAAATATGATTTACACAGAGAAACGCTGTCACAGTTTTGCACTTTGGAGCTCTTCTACCGTAACACAGAGATGAAGAGCTTAGTTTTGAGTTTAGGTAAGTTTAAAAAATATTCTTGTTTGTTTTCCCTATAGTTCTTCTTAAACTATTATAAGCATTATAATTACATGCTCTACATGATGATAAAGCCTGCCGAGTCAACAAGTTAAAACGGAGGGACTGCCACAGCCAGAGGACATTTCTTCAAGGTTAAATTTCAAAAAATGTTTTCAGCTTTACAGGGCAACTATGTCATTGTTTTACATTTAATGTAATGCCATCTTGAAAAAATAAAATTGCATAAACAGTCCTTTAAAGTTCATCAGCCCAGCTGAAAAATATCCATCTCACCAGTCTCAAAGTCAGGCTCACATCTGCAAAAACACATTTGCTTTCATTGTTCCCATGACTCTCCTCTTTTTCAACCACCAAGTAAGAAACACCCAATACTACTATACTGGCAACACCGCCAAGATGTCTCTCCATATTCTCGATTCCTGGATTCCAGTCTTCACAATTAACAGAAGATGCAGGCTTCTGAACAGGGATGTAGAAAGGCTGCCTGAATGCCTTGCCTTTTCTATTCCTACAGCACCTAAGAAAGTGCACCAAAAACCACCCAACAGAACCAAAGACTGAGAACATAGCTGAAAGCAATCAGGAACAACTCTTCCGTCACATCTTCCCTTCTGTTTATTAGTTTGATTTAAAACTTGAAAGACGTGTTCATAATTCTACTGAAAACTCAGTCTGACCTGACGTTCACTAGTGGTACCACAGTATTTTGCATCACCAGTACCACTGGTTATTTTCAGTTGTATACCTCATTGGGCTGAAATTTTCTGAGAGGGTTTTTTTCTCTAAAACGATTTTAAAAAAAATACTATTTAGGTATTTCCAAGAAATAAAAGGCTCAAGAAAACCTTATTTCTCAGTTTTTAATGTATTTTACTATTTCTGTACAAATCTTAGGACTGTTTGGACCAAATACTTGATGTACTTAAAGTAAGCAACAGGCTCGAAGATGTGCCATTCCATATCTTTACGATAATTTACACAAATTCAGCTACATTGTGAAGTGCAAAAAGTCACCCTGGCTCACACAGAGAAAATGATTAAAAGCCTGCTTATTATCTTCCTGATGTTGAAATGCATGTCTAGCTCCGCCACCGGACCATCACATCAATCTACAATATGCAAATTAGTATGCTTGTTAAAAAAAAGAATCTATCCTACCTACACGCTCCTACTTCTATGAGAAATGTTCCACTTAAGTCCTTTCCTACAGTTTTTGCACTTAACCTGCCTACATCCTGCAGTGTTTTTAATAGTTAAAAAAAAAAAAGGAATTTTATTTACAAGACTACCACTCTGCTTATACATTAAATATCAATCTCAGCCTAAACAGACAAGAGAGATTTATGAGTAAATAAATCCATACATGTCTTCTCAATTATCAAAACCCAAGCTTTTTCTGATACAGAAAGTTTAAAAAGTTATAAATGTTATTCCTGGAAGAGCTGAAAATAAAGTCCCTCAGCTAAACTTTTCCCATAGTCTGTCAAACGGGCACTTGTAAGCATACCATCTGGGTAAAACACTTCCCATTCACAACATTTTTCTTTCCTAGTGTTACTTCTCACTTAGCAGTGAGCAGGCAGAAGCTGGGTACACCACCCATACAAGACAAAGAAGCCTATATTAAATATCTGTTTTGAGATGCCAGTTGAACACACGTTACGCATTAATGAAACCAAACATACATGCAAAAAGCTGGTGGTCCTAAAAATAAAAGCTCTCTTTTGGGAAAGAACTCTTCAAAATAATGGTAAACAAAAGGAGGGAAAAAAACCTCACATAAAATGTCAGTGTGATTAAGGATTACAGGCTTGGTTAAGGCTGAGGGGGTTCATATTATTGGCTAAGGCAGCAATGAACAGCCTTGCTGGGAAGCAACATGAAGCGCATGGTAAGCGGAGAACTTTACTAGGAGCCAAGCTGACAGTCTGTAAAAAACCCACAGTGTTGACACAGTACTCTTTAGTAGTAATTCTGCTACTATGAACAAAAGCCGATATTCTGACATTTCAGGGCAGCACACTTATTAAACAAAATCATGAATTTTCTCAATACTTTTTCTTCCAATTTAATATATGGTGAAAGCCTGGAATAGCATTAGTGCCTACCAAATACATGATTATTTTTGTCTGAGTTTGGATGCAATGTGGATGATGTACAAAATTCAAGTACTGTAACAAATCTGGATTAAAAAACCAAAATAAATTAATTTCCTTACACTTTCATCTGGAAATAATGCAAATTTGGTGGAAGCTGTCAAAATGTTGCAGCTTTTTATTACTCTCCACTGCCACATTTGCACTGCTGACTACCCACATAACTTCATGATGAAACTATGCTCAAATCTGTTATTTTATCTAATATTAAATGAAAACATACTACAAAGAAATCAGTTTAACATGTTTCTATAGCTTCTAACAGGAATCAAGAACTGTGAACATTTTCAACAGCAGTCAAATCAAAATGTTTAATCTAATTTTCCTGTTATTACTCTAAGAGGGGTTCAGCTACTTGTTTGAATCAAAGCAGTCAATAACTAAATACTAAAAAGCTCCCTGAAAAGCAGTATTTACTGTGGTTTGGGGTTTTTTTTTGGGGGGGAAGGTCTTGCTGAAAACTGCCTACTACAAACTCTGGAGTTTGTCTTTCACAGATTGCTTTTAAATACAAGACTGGTTGAAGATGACAACTTTGAACAATCTCCTAACTGTTGTAGGCCATTTAAAAGCAATGCCAGCACCAAACTTTTCACACATCAAAAATCTCATTTTTAGCTTTACTATTAAAGAGCACCACCACAACAGAACCATTACCTGCTCAAGTGAAAAAAAAAATAACATAAGGAAAAAAGAAATTACTGTTTCTAAACATTTTGATGAAAAGTAAATTCTAGTTAGCATTTACCAAAAAAAGGTACCTATTAGCTATAATATTTTAATCTTCATGCAGTAGGCCTTTCAAAATATAATAAAGTCTCGAGGACTTCATTTATTAGACTCCAACAACTGCTTCAGTTAATTTGGGAGAGGATAGGAAAGTGGATTTTCTGTAGCCGTTCCTCAAAAGGACTGGCATTAGCCCACCACTGGGCCTGCATTCTTCTCAGTGGGTTTAAAAAAAAAGTTTTGAAATATTTGGCATTTTACAGTCTGGAATGTAATATGGTTTAAGCTCTAAAGAACTCAGTAGGGAATTAAAAGTAGTGAACTAATAAATACCTTTTAAAGAAGCAGTTCAATTAAGTACTGCTACACCACACTTATGCCTATCAGATGCAGGCAGTTTAAAAAGTAAAATTGTTGTAAGGCATATATGGAAATTAATTTAAAGTTCAAAACCAATTCAATTACCAATTCAATCTATCCAGTATGAGATATTCATCAAATGTTGGCACAGGACAAAGTTTGGTAATTTATTTTTTTTCCCCTAACCTGTTTTACATTTAAGCTTAGCCACAGAATTCAAGCAAGTTTAAACGCTGTTATCTATGCCAGTTCGTTGCAAAAATACAATTCAAGATTTGGCACAGGAATTCCCTTAAGGTTTGCAAAAAACAATTACCACCTTTACAATTTTGCAATTATGATAGAAATTTCTACTCCAGGAGCCCAAATACGCAACAAGTTTTTGTTGGAGGCAGTAAGATATGAGAGAAGAAAGCACTGAACTGCTCCCATCTTTAGATATTCTACTTTTATTTGCGAGTGACCTTGCACTACACATTTACCAACAGATGGTAAATAGAAGGTATTCTAAGTTAGGCTAGTCTACAGAATTTAAGAACTAGCAAAACCATGTTTGGTTCAACATGAGAATATTTTCCTATTGCATTCCCACTAGTTTCATCATATAATGCTGTGACGTGTCTTCTTCTACTCTTTACTCTCATGTCAGGCATTCAAAACACTATTTCACACTGTTTTAAAAGAAATATGTAGTCTATCTGATAGCAAGACTTTATAAAATTAAAAGAATTTTTCTTCTGCTGAACTGATGATTACAAAAAAAAAAATCTCTGAAAACTTCATTATAGGGCTGTCTTCAACTAGAAAAAATACAGGTGCAGCCAGTAAGTGTGTCTCTTACAGAAACAAGCAGCACACAGATTCAACGACCTATATTTATGAAGTGCTTATGAAACCTATAAATAAACATGGTTTAGAGTCTGGTAGATAGTACACCTCTTACTAGAGAGAAAAATCAGTGCTTTGCAAGGTAGAATACTGCAAACTTTTATTGTAAACAAATATTCAAAGAACGCTGTTCAGTTCAGAAAGACTCTCTAAACCAAGTTAATTTAACTGCAAATGGGATTCTCTTTGCGGTTGCTGTTCTTTTTAAGACAGAGCATTGTTCCGCCTTATCTTGTCAACAACTTCACAATCTCATCTCAGGTTTAAGCCTGATCACTGTGACTACAGCGTGATTCTTGCCAAGACTTGGACCTAAAGACCCCTCTCATTATCAGTTAACCTTGAAAATATTCAACTAGTAAACTTAAGTAAAAACGATCACAGTTTCCATGATATGTAAAGCTTTCTAAATGTATCTGCAAATGCATTTAAAGAAACATTTTTCTTAATTTCTGAAAAAATATTATCATATTATTAAGCATAATTAAAGTGTCTAATACGAGTTTTAGTCAAGTTACAGTAAGACAAGATACTAAATGCCATATTAAAAGGGGTCTTAAAAATAAAAATCCAAAGTACACATTTCTTTTCTGGGAAAATCCATAAACATAAGTGGAACAGTAAGAGACCAGCTCATTTGGCATTTACCATGAATTTTAAATCAAGTCGATAAAAGCTATGAAGATAGCTGCAGTCTATAATCAAACGGCTTATTGTGACTGTTTTCATACAGAAAAAAATTCCCCTTTTAAAGGTAGTGTAACAAGATGGATATTTCAGTCGCAGCTGTGAGGAGCACTCCCATTTGTTATTTATTAAAAGCATAATGAGAATGGTAAATTATTTATCCTTCTTTGCTCACTAGGTAACGTTAACCAAGCACAGCAGAAGAATGACTGCCAAGACACGAATACAAGAGGCCTGACTTTAACCCTCCCCAGAACTCATTAAACAGATCTATAATAAAAACAACAATAAAAATATTAAAGCAATGAGACCTCAGGTTTTGCCCTATATTTTACTGAGGAATACAAATATTTGAACAGATGGTAGCTGCCAATACATGCTTCTAGACTGAATAACCTTACATCTGTTTTAAAAGAGAAGCTGATAATTTCAGTTACGCCAAGTCTGTGAAAGATTAATTATTTTAGCTATCTAGATCACTGGTTTTGAGACTTCCTAAGAACATGCATACAAACGAACACTGTGAACGAATCAAGCAATATAAAGCTTAGTACGCTATCTGCAAACAAAAGAGACAACACTCTCAAACCGATGAAAACACTGTTGCTTTTCCTTAGCAAGATGAGCATTGAGGGTATCATTAAGGATTTGGCCACTCCGTGCTCTCCTGCTTCCAGATCCCTGGGACTCTAAGGAAACAAGTGGAGCATCAGCACTTAGGCAGTACAAATTTCTGCACAGCTCATCACTTGCAATCAACTTGTAACCAGAATTTCCTTTCTGCGACTTACTCTCTAACGTAACCGCATTACGAAATTAAGGTTAACTGAAATCCCTACTACTACAGGCTACTTATCGGTGACCAGGTATTAACCTCTATATCGCTCGAAGACCTCAAAGCAACCAGAAACGCGACAGGCGAGCGCAGCTCCACAGTCCCACAAAGCAGAACTCCCCTTCGGTCTCCCACCGCGCTGGTTCTGGCGGCCCTCGGCACCGCCGCCCCAGGCCCAGGCGGAGGGGGGGGGGGGGGGCGAAGTTGGGGAACTCACCGAGCGGCCCTGCCCCCTCCTCCCACCTCTCTCGCCGCTCTCCTCTACCGCCGCGCCTCCCGCCCCGCCGGCCGAGAGGTTTGTGAGCGGAGAAGACGACTTCAGCACCAGCTTAGCCCTTTCTCACAACTCCCCTCTCCCTCTTTTAGCCACTCCTGCCCGGACGCCCTTCCCCCCCGCCGCCCCCGCGCAGGCAGCCCTGAGGGGAGGACGGCTGCCCCGAGCCGCCAGCTCCGGGCACGCGACGGCTCTTTGTCCATGGCCGCTGCCGGCTCTCCCGGGGCAGGTGCGCCCGACACTCTCTGGGGTGATCCCCGAGAACTACTTTTGCCCAGTTTTGCTTTCGGCCGCGGCCGGATTTGGGGGCACCCACTCAAACCCCGACGGAGCCGGCGGCGCCCGGGTCAGCGGCGCCTTCCCGCAGCACACGGCCAGAGCGGCACGGCCCGGGCCGCCACCTGCCCCCGCGCTCTTCCAGGAGGGGACTCCCCCACCCCAGTCCCCGCAGCCTAGGTGACCACAGCGGGCAGCCGCCAGGTCCGGCGCGACGAAGCCCGCCCGCCTCCGGCCACCGCACCCCGACAAGGGGCAGCCCGCCCAGGCGGCGCCGGCTCCGCCCGCCCGGGCACAGGCTCCCGGGAGCGCGGCGCCGGGCAGGTGCGGCGGCGCTGTCGGGGAACCGCAGCCCGGGCCGACCACCCCCCTCACGCTAGCGGGGCCAGGGGCCGCGCAGCCCCCCGCCGCCACGTACCTGCCGAGCACAGCGAGAGCGGCCGCCGCACCGCGTCCCCTCAGCCAACCTGGGGGGGGGGGGGCGGGGCGCTGGGCAGCCGCCGCGCATGCGCCCCGCGGACGCACCGCCCGCAGGGGGGTGGAGGGGGGCAACTGTGCGCGACACCACCCCCCCCTCCCTGCCGCCCCCTAGCGGGGGAGCGGGTAACCGCCCCGGCGTAGGGGAGGGGAGGGGAGCGGAGGCGGGCGAGCCCCCCGCGCACGGCAGCTCCCTCAGGCCGGGGGACAGGCTGGGCGCCTCCGGAGGAGGCTGAGGTGCAGGGCCGGCCAGAGCAGCTTCCTGTCAGTGGTGGTGCCCAGGCCTCACTGTTTGCCCTCAGCTACCAGTGACCCAAAATACTTCTTGAGGGACGGTCTCGGGGGAGGCTTTTCCTTTACGGTCCTCATCGTCAGCCACGCTGTCAACAGGCAGCCAGGGTTTCAGGGGCCAGAAGGTCTGGCAAGAGGAGGCCTGAGGCCGAGGGAAAGCTGACGTGTTGCACGGCTGGATGCATGGGTGAGGAGCAGCCTCCATCCCTGCCCTACAAGTGGCACCAGGGCGGCCCATGGTGAACATTTTAACCACATGATGTGTTAGATCGCTTCCTTACGGCCCGGCTGGAAAGGTGCCACAGACTCGCAGCAGACACAGCACAGGGCCCGATCGCTGTCAGGCGCCACATTTCACAAGAAGTGAGGCTGCAAATGGACAGGCTGCAGACACTCGTAGCTTCAGGAGGGATCAGCCGACATTTCTGTGCCTCCACTCATCACCTGGAAGAGAGGGTTAAAACATGGCTTCGGGTCAAGGGCACGTGAGGACAGGGCTATTAAAGTCTGAATGTTTTGTAACTGTGAAAAAACACAAGGAAGTTAATAATTCTGTATTTAATGGTGCACAGTAACAAAGGCACAGGATTACACAATTAAAAATGAGAGTTATTCCAGTTCATTATCCAGTGATTTTCACTCATGGGGCATGCACTGCCCCAAATCAGGTGCCAATCCTGCCTAACGTATGTAATAATTAAAGACTGAACTGTAATTTATATGCACAAGACTTGTGAAATAAGGCCACACATGGAGCTAAAATAGAGCTCACCTGCTAAAAAGGTGTGTTTTTCCAGCTCTACTAGTCTGTCTGATAAAGAGATACTACTACTACCTCTCATCTTGGCTTGCCTGTGTCCTTAAGCTTTCATTACTGCCATCCTGACACAACTTCAGGCCATTTTCCAGCTTTTCAGAGGTTAACGTGCAGCCTTCATTTTTTCCTTTAGGAGTCCAGGTCTGTACTGTTTAGTGTTTTCTATGTCTTTCAAAGCAGTAGGCAAATGGTTGGAAAGCTACTATAAACAAGACTCCATTTTACCACTGGTTCCATTAGATTACCAAAAAATATTCTTCAGATGACAGCAGTCTTGGCTGGGCTATGTACTTTCCTTGTTGTTAGTGCAGCTGAACTGAACCATGTGCTGGAATGCTGAGGAACTTTAGCAAAAGCTCATGTAAACAAGATCTTGTCCCATTCATCAGTTAAGGAATCTAGGCCACGTTCCAGTCAATAATTGAAATGTTAATTATCTTGACAGCTTTCCACTGAATGTGAAAGAATCCTGTTTGGCCAGTCCTGCAGGACATAGCCACAGACAAACAATGTTCTCTGTGGCACATTCACCATGGCATCCACCAAACAAGACGTTCATTGAGGGCAAATTAATATGACAAGGAGGATGTCAAAAGACAAATGCATCAATGCCATTCATTGTAAAATAAATATATTACCTATAAATAGCAATATCTTCTACATTCCTTTTCAGTATGTTAATCTACACTGACTGCAAGGGGGCTCAGACAGCAAAAATGGCTACAAAAAATCATCATCCACAGTTTTTCTAGATGCAATCTGAAAGCCAAGAAACCAAGCAGTACAAGAAGTAGAACATTCAAATAGCAGTATAAATTGAAGTTTGTTGTGAAAAGGTTCATAGAACAGAGATGTTCAGTTTGAAGAGCTCTGACCTTTAAAATTATTCAATTTGCTAATATTGACATGCAATAGAACCCAGGCAGTGCTATCAGAATACAGGTCTGCCAAATTAGAAGATGCATCAGAAAGTTCATTAAAAACACAGTTGCAAAAGAGACATGACAAGTGGAGTCAGAAGTTGAAAACAATGCATTAAGACATAGTAAACCTACAAGAGTCCATAATTAGGATCTGTAATCCTATCGTTCTTAATCCTGTACAACGACTGTACTTGGCATGACAATCCGCTGTCTTAACCAGATTAGACATCTTGCATTTCAAGAAATAAAAGCAATACAGTTCCAAAGACATTTGACTGTGCTAAAATTAATCACCAACAGATTTATTTTGTCAAAGTACTTCTGTATTTTTCTGTATGTAATACTTTAAAAGTCAGGCAGCAACAAACCACAGAAAATATAACTTACATGGTTAAAATTAAAAGTTGAAGCAATTTGGATTAAATCCAGAAACATAAATAAGAGAAGTAGGCACTTTTTTGGGAGAAAAAAAAATAAAAATCTATTTTAAAAGAGTACTTTTATCCAACCCTTGGTTCCTTCCTGTGCTGCACATTAGAGCAGGGCTGCTCCTCCAGGCATCCTGAGCTGGGAGCCAAGGACAACCCCACTGATGAGGCCACAGTCAAGAGCAGTGCTAGGCTGGTGACAGCAACAGGTTCTGTCATACACCTAGTGACCATGACACAAGGTGAGATGTCAAATCAAGTCCAGAATCCATCCAGGAAGTCTTGTCAGGGAGAGCAAGAGACAGAACTAGAGACCTAGATGTAGACCTACACCTATAATTTAAGTCTGAGGCTCATCCAAGGAGGGAGCAACCAAGACAGGCTCACTCAAGACACAGCCCAGGCAAACCCTGGTGGCCTGGGCCTGAGCCTAAATGGAGTTCTGGAGCCCCTTCCCACTGTGGGAAGAAGATGCCTGAGTAGGGGTCCCAGATGTGGCTGATTAAGGCCTTTTAGTGCCCTTAGGTCCCTGGCGATCAGGAGAACTGAAGTCCTTTTAGAAACAAAACCATGCATTGCTATTGTTCTAAATGAGTAAAGTCACTAGTGCCAGTGATGTACAGTTTACATCTTTGGTGGAATAACATATGCCATGGGTGCCATCTCTGATTAAACAGATGTAATCTGACAGGACCATTCAACAAAACTACACAATGTACAAAATCTGGAGGACGGTCTTTGCTGAAACTGCGTTGTTTCTAGTGAACACGAGTATTTGCTGCTCCCATCAAATCTATTCACTCAGCTTGTTAGATCAGTTAATCTGTTCCTTTTGAACTCTTCAGTGCGGTTAAATGCCTCAAATCAGAAATTCCCGTTTTCCAGCTAGATAGAAAGCTGGATAGGTATCTCTCCAAAGACTTGGCCACAGCAATCTATGTACTAACAACTGACAGTCTCACTTGCATCACTTCTCTCCAGTCATACTGGTGCAGAATGTGGTAAACATCATCGCAAACGGTTCCCTTACTGCACAGTCTCCCTGAACTGCATCTCTGTCCGTCCAGGTCTTTTATTGCATTTGAACCATCAGTCTGAGAGACTATGTCTTCAAAAGTGGCTGTTTCCACTAATAGTTACAATCCACTGGACCTAAGAAATCTGTTTCAGGAAGGTAAAAGCACAAGAGATGAAGGTGTTTCACAGAAGGTAGCCCCAGACCATGGCAGTCTTCTCTGTTGAAGGCAAGAATGGCTGCAGGACTTTAAAGAAGCCAAGTGCAGCATTTTTCTTTGATCTGACTTTAATTAAAGTTTCTCATCTATACGCACAAACACCAATGCCAGCTAATCAAATTTTTCCTCCTACAGGTTGGGAAGAATAAAAAAATGAGGTGGTTGTTCTCTTTATGGAAGATGTTCAAGTGTGCGGTGGGGGAGGATGTCTCAACAATTTCATGGATAAATAAAGCAGATAAACTTTGAAATCTTATTTTCTACTTGCCTGTGGTACTTCCTACTTATTTCTTTTATTATTTTTTTTAATATTGAATAAACTGTAATTATTACCTCCCTTTCAATGAAGATATTACAAAACAATAAACTCAAGCAAACCAAAGGATGAATCTATTAATAGAAGTCACACATGCATTGCAACCCCGTAGCACAATGAAAAGAAACAAAGAATGATCTCATTCAAAAAAGGTACAGAGACTATAAATCTTAGCTATTTTAGAGATTTTTTACCCCCTTCTACAAGCTCAGATGAACCAGTTCTAGCAGTTTTGGGAACCATAATATGGACAAGAATTCCCCAGTCAGGCATATTTCTTCAACATTTAGCTAAGCATTTGGAAAATAAATCTGATTGGTACATTGGCATAAATAAGCATCCAGCTTATGGGACTCCTAAAACCGCAGTTCTTATCTTTTTGCTGCTTTCCCTGATTCAACTGATACAACGTTAAAACCAGTGAGGTCTGTGTTTTTCTTCAAATCTACCCACTAAAAAAACCCCAAATAATAGCAAGTAGGGAGGCTTGATGTTAAACTGCTCCTGAAGCTCTTTCTCAAAACTTCCAGTGGTGGAAGACAGCACAGCCTCCCTAAGCCGTGCGTTCCAGCACCAAACTAACCTTGGAGTTAGAAATATTTTCCAAAGTCTAACCTAATCTACTTTGCTGCAGTGTAGGACAAGAGGTAATGAGCTTATCTCAGTGGATGCAGGAAGCAACAATCTTCAGGGTATTTGATGGCATCATCTATCCCCTCCATTTTCTCAAAGAATAAACACAGCTATTTTAATCTTTCCTCATAGGTGATGGGTCTTAGACCTCCAGTTGTTTTTATTATTCTCTCTGGGCTTCTTCCTGTGGGTCCTTATCTTTGTAGAACAGTGTTCAAGTCTGGGCACAGCACTCCAGCCGCGGTATGAACAGCACTGCCTTTAACATATCGCACACCTCCTTATACATCCCAGCAAAGATCCCTTGCTTGTTTTTCTTATGGCAGCAGAATGCTGCTTAACCAGTCTTTCTCCAACTTGTGTGTGACTTCACTTGTGAACTTTCTTCTCTGTCCATTGATTCTTACTGAATTCTAATCCAGTTCTGAAAAAAAAAATGTTTATGGCCCTTCATATCTTGCAAATTTGATAACTGCAATCCCTATTCCACCAGCCAAGTCATTAATTAAAATATTGCACATTATCAGAACCAGAATGATCCTCTGAAATGAGATACTTTAACAATTAGCTATCCAAAACCATGGTTTGAGCATGGTTTTCCTATCAGTCTTGTGCTGTCTTTGCAGTAGTTTATGATAGACGGTGTGTCCTTCCCTTTTTTCTGAGATGTCATAAGAGGGAATTTCAAAAGCCTTACCAAACTCTATCTGTATCGCATATATTGATTCTTTCGTATTTGTCCTGGAATGACTCAAATGATGTGCTGAAATCACACAACAAATCTGTTGCAGCATCAAATCCTCAAACCACTTCATAGTCCTCTCCTCTGTTAGACTTGTCAACGCACTAAATCAGCATCAGAAATCAGAGCTTAAAATGATGTCTAAAAAGTGAATGCCCATTAAAACCCTGTATTCCTTAATTAAAAATCAAGGCTTGAATATCAAAAAATATAAATTTGGTCAATAAAGTCCTTTTATCCACAGCATATATCTATAGACAACCTGCAGAACTCAATGACACAATATAACAAGAATGGCAAATTCTTTACTGTGTTAAAAAAACCCAACCTTTATATGACTACACAGAACACAGCCTAATCAGGGAAGATAGAAATTCATAAAGAATATAAATTCTCTATTAACTATTAAATGTCAACTATTAAATGACAAGGATTAAAAGAAATTTCCCCTTCAAGCATGTTAGTTTACAATTGTGCACTTTAAGACTGATTCTGCAAACAAGCTGCCCAACTAGGCAGATTCTACTGTTGCATATAAAATAAATAATGCTTCTGGGGTTTTTGAAGGTGCTTATAAATGTAACTTAATACTAAGCGGAAGAAAAAAAAAAAAAAACCAAAATGGCCTTACCAACTTATGTAAGGACTGACATGTGGTTTTGTTTATCTTTAGAAGCAAGCCAGGGACGGATTCAGAATGCAATTAAAAATAGTACAACATATTCATCCCTAGCTGGAAAACAGCAGAGATGCCGAACCTGAACTCAAAAATCAGAACATAAAAATACAAAATATATTTTCACCTGAAAATTAACCCCCCAAAACCCAAACAAACTGTAGCCCTGACAAACCTATAGTTAAAACTCAAGAATCCTTTTACCTGATGAGACTCCAAAAATCACTCCATTAGATACTTCAAATAATAACAGTGAAAAGCACAGGCTGAGGATTCAGGAATCCTATGTTTTATTAACAGTTCTGCTTTGGACCTGTGTAACCTCCCTGTGCCTTAATTTATCCATCTCTAAATTAAAATTCATGAGACTTCTTCCTCCTTCCCCATAAGGTGTGGTCACATGATAAAATTTAAATAATGAATTTTTCAAAGGTCTTCATTCTTTCAGACTGAAGTTTCTGTAAAAGTGGAAGATGTGGCTTTAATGGGCTGATTTTTCTTTATTTTTCCTCAATGACACAGAGATTCAAAACCAGACTTCAATCAAGGCTGGCAGTTATTGCTAAGTTTTGCTCTGTGAGGTGAAGCTGGTCTTATGGAAAAGTTTTTGCAAGTACCAACCATTTCTCTATTTGATAGATACACTGTTTTATTCATCTTCTGTCCAGCATTACCTAGTTGGTACGGACATCACTGCACCAGGCATAGGAATGCCTCCCAGTTTAGAGTGGCCTTTTGTTCTCCTTGTCTTCTGCTGTCTTCTCCAGCTTGGCACACTCATGGTGGCAATGCTCTGCAAGGTCAGCACAGCAGAGAGGCATTTCTGAAAAGTAATCCGAACCCTTTACTCAGTTGCATAGATGGTGAAAAATGCTGAAGTAGTATCAATACCAGAGCAGTTCCAGTTCCACAAAAAGAGAGGGATTACTCTGTTATACCTCCCAAAGTGACCTTAAAAGTGCCAGGCCCCGCAGGACTTGCGTTACCTTGACTAGAAATGTGCCCACACTCACCGTGGCAGGAAAAGGTTTCCGTCATGTCACTAAAATAGTCAAAGCATGGATTTACCCAGAGGAGTGTGAAGGATAAATTCCCTGGCTAGCACCGTTCGATGCCCATCTGTGTTCTGGGCCATGTGCTGGTCTCAGTAGTGACACAATGAGCGTAGGGTTTGTTTCATCTGTTCTTGGCTCACAGACTAAACCTTGTGTCTGGGGGAGCAATGAGACTTTCGATTTTGAACCAAGGTAAACAAACACATCATAGCGCTTATTTTGCAAAAGCTACCCAGGCTGTTTAGGCATTTTTTCTAAGTAAAAAGTTGCAGAAAGCAGAGAATGAGAGGGTTTGTTGTGGTTCAGGTGAAAATGATTGGGCTTGTCCGTAGAAAAAGGAAAGGTTAGTTGTTTATCTCTGTTTGTTCATTAAACTCACTATTCTTTTTCCTGGATGCTACTTTCTTTTTTTATACTCTTCCCCCCCCCCCCCCCCCCCTTAATATCTGCAAAGTAAACAAATTATGTTCTGAGGGAAATGTTTAGCATTGAAATATGCAAAGGAGGAAAGCCAGAGCTAGCTTTAATACAGGACTGGCAGGACCACCTGAGTCATGGAGTAGTGTCCTCACTTTTATCCTTTTCACGTGTGTATCAAGTACCATTTTTAGTGGTACTTTAATTTAATAGCAGTACGTTTATTAGGCTTTTTTGAACTAAAACTGGGTAAATAAGAAAAAGAACTCCTGTGAGTTGTTCCCTTTACAAAAAGAAATTGATGGTGGAAGAACTCAAAGGGTAGAAGGAAGTTTACAGAATGTGGAAAAAGGAACTGGCCACTTGGGAGGAGTATAGGAATGTTGTCAGAGTATGCAGGGATGCAACAAGGAAGGCTAAGGCCCACTTGGAATTAAATCCGGCAAGGGATGTCAAGGACAACAAGAAGGGCTTCTTCAAGTACATCAGCAGCAAAAGGAAGACTAGGAAAAATGTGGGCCTGCTGCTGAATGAGGTGGGTGCCCTGGTGTTGGAGGATACCTAGAAAGCAGAGTTACTGAATGCTTTCTTTGCTTCAGTCTTTGCTGCTAAGGCCGTACCTCAGGAATCCCAGACCCTGGAGGTAGGAAAGAAAGTCTGGAGAAAGGAAGACTTTCCCTTCGTCCAGGAGGATCGGGTTAGAGATCATCTAGGGAAACTTGACATCCACAAATCCATGGGCCCCAATGGGATGCAACCACAAGTGCTCAGGGACCTGGCAGATGTTATTGCTATGCCACTCTCCATCATCTTTGAAAGATCATGGAGAACAGGAGAGGTGCATGAGGACTGGAGGAAAGCCAATGTCACTCTGGTCTTCAAAAAGGGCAAGAAGGAGGACCTGGGAAACTACAGACCAATCAGCCTCAACTCCATCCCTGAAAAGGTGATGGAACAGCTCATTCTGGGAGTCATCTCTAAGTTTGTGGAGGAAAAGAAGGTTATTGGGCATGGTCAGCATGGATTCACCAAGGGGAAATCATGCCTGACCAATCTGATAGCCTTCTGTGATGGCATGACTGGCTGGGTGGATGAAGGGAGAGCAGTGGATGTTGTCTACCTCGACTTCAGCAAGGCTTTTGACGCCGTCTCCCATAACAGCCTCATAGGCAAGTTCAGGAAGTGTGGGTTGGATGAGTGGACAGTGAGGGGGGTTGAGAACTGGCTGAATGGCAGAGCCCAGAGGGTTGTGATAAGTGGCACAGAGCCTAGTTGGAGGCCTATAGCTAGCAGTGTGCCCCAGGGGTCAGTACTGGGTCCCATCTTGTTCAATATATTCATCAGTGACCTAGATGAGGGGACAGAGTGTACCCTCAGCAAGTTTGATGATACAAAACTGGAAGGAGTGGCCGATACACCAGAAGGCTGTGCTGCCATTCAGCGAGACCTGGACAGGCTGGAGAGTTGGGCAGAGAGGAACCTAACGAAATTCAACAAGGGCAAGTGTAGGGTCCTGCACCTAAGGAGGAAGAACCCCAAGCACCAGTGCAGGTTAGGGGTTGACCTGCTGGGAAGCAGCTCTGCAGAGAAGGACCTGGGAGTCCTGATGGACAACAACCTCTCCATGAACCAGCAATGTGCCCTTGTGGCCAAGGCGGCCAATGGTATCCTGGGGTGCATTAAGAAGACCATGGCCAGCAGATCGAAGGAGGTTATCCTCCCCCACTACTCTGCCCTGGTGAGGCCACATCTGGAGTTCTGTGTCCAGTTCTGGGCCTCCCAGTTGAAGAAAGACAAGGAACTACTGGAGAGAGTCCCGTGGAGGGCTACGAGGATGATGAGGGGACTGGAGCATCTCTCGTATGAGGAAAGGCTGAGAGAGCTGGGTCTGTTTAGCCTGAAGAAGAGAAGACTGAGAAGGGATCTCATCAATGCTTATGAACAAAAGTGGGAGTCAAGAGGATGGGGCCAGACTCTTCTCAATGGTGCTCAGTGACAGGACAAGGGGCAACAGGCACAAACTGGAACACAGAAAGTTCCACCTGAATATGAGGAAAAACTTCTCTACTCTGAGTGTGACCAAGCACTGGAACAGATTGCCCAGAGAGATTGTGGACTCTCCTTCTCTGGAGATATTCAAAACGCACCTGGACGTGATCCTGTGCAACCTGCTCTAGGTGATCCTGCTTTAGCAGAGGGGTTGGACTAGATGATCTCCAGAGGTCCCTTCCAACCCCTACTGTTCTGTGATTCTGTGGTCAGCCATCCTGATGTAATCCTTTTTTATGCACAAATACCAATAATCCTATTCTCGTAAATACAGGAACAACAACCATTCCAAGTCCTTTCCAGACAATATCTAACTCAAAAGAACTTGCCTTTTCTAAACATTTTTCCCTGCGAATGCTTTTCTGTTTGTTCGTAGTCTCCATCTTGTTCTCCGAATCTCTTCTGTCTCATCTTTCCCTTTCTCTCTCATACGGATAATCCCACAAATTCTTCTGTCCAAGACACAACTCAAGAAAATCCTCCATCCTTACAGTCCCAATTGCATTCAGTGGTAACATGGCTCTAGATTTTGATTTGAAGCCCCCTTTAATTTGAATACAGATAATGAAGGGTATAGTTTCTGCTGTCAGCATGGTTTAATCATGCCTCTAACCCCATTGTGTATGGTATTTGCACCAGAGCTTTGCATCAATCATTACTGCACAGTGTTATTCTCTTAAAGTCGTGTACTAATCCGGATCACCATTCTTACAGGTGGTTTTTCATATACACAAATCAAAATACATTTGTAAAGAGAATTTCTTCAAAGAATAGTCAAAGTTGTCCTCGTTAATTATTAAATGGGAGAAACAGAATGGTTCAGTTGTACTGTTATGTGTATTGTCCATTGTTATGTGTTATTGTTATTGTTGTTGATATTGTTATTATTATATTTCTATGCAGGGAACAAGAATTATCATTTGCTACTGTCAGAGATGTAACGCCACTCACTAAAAGTGTAGCCCCTTAAGCCATAAAGCACATGAGTTTATGATGCTTCCAGTGATACCTCAAAAATCTTGACTAGAGCACAAACATGCCTGTGTTACAAAAAGATGCACTGTTAACTCTAATACAAATAAACACTTCCGGTATTCTTACAAAAGAAACATTCAGATGTGAGAAAAGATCTCTCTTTCTCAAATCTAACTCCCTAAGAAGTGCAGGAGACATTACAAATACATTATAAAACACAGACTATTTATCAATCATCAATATTCTTCAATGTCCACAACAATACAAAATTCTGCTAACAGAACTTCTTCATTAAAAAAGAAATTACAGTTTTTCAGCATCCTGCATGTACAAAAGTATGATTATGCAAATGGCTGTGCAATCAGCTATATTTTTAGGCAAGCAAGGAAATAATCTAATATCGAATGCTTGACATTGTGCAAGAAGTTTTGAAACTCTGGTCATCTTGCGAAGCAGAATGACACTGACTTCAGAAGATCCAGTTTATAGAGCAGAACCAAGCACCTCTCCTCCGGCAATTGCCCTGTTCACCATTTAGCTTTCACTTAAGCTGAAGGTACATTAGCATATATTAACTAACCCACCCGGCCTGTTGCAGATGAACGAGATAAGTAGGTAGCACTTTGGAGAGGTAGGTCTTAAGTCAAGAGAAAGCTCTCCCAGTCAATCCAGGCATTGACTTTTGAGCCCAGTTCCTGGACATCCTATTCCTGGTTGTTTTGTTGATCCCATCTTCCATCTGACAAGTCCTGCGCTATGACATTGGTTTGATTTTGTGTGTCTGGGCCTTCCAGTAATAGAAAGATTGTCACAGTGATAATAATATTTCTAATACCAAACTTAGCAGTACCGCATAACAAATTATGTTTATTTCATTACAAGGAAGTTGCAAAGCAACTGTTTCTGAATGCAGTTTTACAGTACTCAGAGAATTAATCTGTCGGGGCAGCAGGCTTTATCCTGCAGACAAATTCATTTGTAATCCTCTGAAGTATTCTGCCATGTGACTTCCAGAGATAAAAGAGCTTCCTTTAAAGTATATTTCCACAACCCACACTGAGTGATGCTAAGTACGATGGTATCTCTCCCACTAGATTAACTTTTAATTATTGCAATTTCTCTCATGAAAGAGACTGTAAGATATCACAGCAGCTCTCTACATGTTCATTCTATGGGCCGAGGACATTTTATGTTAATTTACTCATTTGTTTAAGACAGGAATTCCAGCAGCAAGTGACAGTAAGTAGGAAAATAAAGCAAAGCTCAATATATTCTCGTCTGAGAAAAATCTGTCAGCAGCTTCTTTAATACTGCCCTCTTCTTAACACTTTAATTATTCACTTCTTTTCAATAAGAAAATTCTTTCATGTTGTTCAGACCACATTTTAGCCTAGTTATTATGGCATTTCTTTGGATATCAGCGTTACGCATTGTCGTTACAGATACTGACATGTTTGCTTGAAGCTTCACTAACACACAATATGAATTAGCGTCTCTTCCAAAAATCTTCCAGTATAAATGGGCACAAAAATCAAGAGGAAAGAGGAGCAGGAAGCACAAATAAATGAAATAACTTGTATTTGACGGATTTCTACCATCTGTTGCACTGTGCTGTCTTGTTAAACACTCATGGATGATATTAGCAGAAACCTATCTACTTACATAATGCTAAAATGGTTTTGTCTCTGTGTGATTTATATGTGTCCAAAGCACATCAAGAGAACATGAATGCAAAATGCACCATTAGCAGTGATCATTAGTAGAGCTGCATATACAGAGGAACTTCTGAAAACTATTTTTGTAGATGAGACCTCTCAAATCCTTGTCTACCATTGACACCTGTAGAACAAAAGAACCTCTTTTGCTCCTATTTCATGATGATAAAACAACATTTGCTAAGGATGTCCATCAGGAAAGGTCAGAAAAAGGACAAGATGTGATAAAATGAAACTATTCATTGCAAAAGTGAAATACTATTTTACACACTTCACAAATCCATCCTTTTTTGGTAACCTTTTAGGAACATAGTGTTTCCAAACAGAATTTCTGCATGTTATCTGCAATATGACACCTGTTAAAGATAATTGCATGTGATAGCAAAGGTGTTAATACTTAACAAATACTTAACAAAGTATTACTTATTTATCATGGCTTGAAGAGAGCTTCATTTGGATTAATAGTCCGTAATAAGACTCCATATAGATTTTAAATGATCTCCAAGATCTGCAAAATACAAAGGTGAAAAAAATTAGTGGTTTATAGTATATAGAGCACTGGAATTATAGGAACAGTTTGGAGGTCCTTGCTCATTGTTATGAAATTTTAAGAATTTGCTATAAAACTTCATTTGCTGCGGTGGACTCAGTGGACTAATAAGTGGTCATGAGCACCCATACATCTTATGGTAGAAACAGTCACATAGCAGAGGGGAGACAATAAAAATATGAATCCTTATGGAAGTTTTTTCTTCTTTTTTCCTTCAAAAATATATATATATTTATTTTCTCTATATGTTGTATACTTCAGCTGCCTGTTAGCCAGTTAATCAGTTGGCACCCTGTTTGAATGTGCTTCTTCACTAAATAATGTATTAAAGTGCTAGGAGATCACTCAGATTGCCCAAGTGGCTCTTTGTAGCATAGATGTACTCATTCAACAAATTTGGCAGAAAGACAGGGTTATGAGAAAATAGGAGAGATGAGTTCCAGTTCCTAATAGCAGGTCACAGACTGCAGGGCTTTCTGTCCTTCAGAATCTGTTCCCAAACTCAGTGTTTGATGGAATACTCTTTACCGTACCAGCTTGGCAGAAATCATCAGAATTATTTTTAAAAAATTCTTTCTCTTGAATCTCTGGGAACTAGTCCAGGCTCATTCCTTGATAACTCCAGGCAGAAATGCTCCAGAAAACCCGTGTCCCCTTTCCTGTCAAATTGCCCAAGGCTACCTTGCCCAGCTAATGCCTGCTGGCCCAACTCTATCCCAACCTTGTTGGAAGCCCATCAGTTATGAGCAGCATGCAGCAACGGGGATTTATTGGTAGGCAAGTTGGGGGGAGGCTGCATGAAAGAGCCCTGCTCTGGAGGGTGATTTGCCATAAAGGAACAACCCTGCCCAACCTCAACTGGTCTCTGCTGCTACCCAGGAGGAGGCCAGGACATCAGCAGTGTCCATAAAACTGCTCCCTTTGTCCCTCTGTCTGCCAGTTCCATCTCTTCTCCCCAAAGAGGCCGTTGGGCACCTTGCTTCCACTGCCACTGCAGCCATGTTGTCTCTGGCCACTGGTATATGGTGGCCGATATTTAATGTGAGGAGGCGGGAGAAGGAAGAGAAGATGGGACAGTTCTCTCCATCCCCAGTGCTGTCACACCCCTGTGAGGCTGCAGCCCAATGGCGGAGGGGCAGAAGAACAGATGCCACAGGTCTCCCTTTGCCCCGATGCCGCCCTACAGCTCTGCTTAGCTGTGTGCTCACTGCGGCAATGGCCTGCGCACGGCTTCCTTGCCGTCAGCCCTCTCAAAGCTCCAGCAGGCATTTCTTACACAGCAGGACTGTCACGGCCGTGTCAACATCACCCAGAAGCAAAGGAGCGTGACTGTCATTAACCAATATTTTCTCAGTCCTTAGCCTTAGCTGACACTTTTATCAGAGACTGGGAAAAGCATTCACTGCTGTTTTCTTCCTCCCGAGTCCCCATCTTTATCCTCTGCCTCTAAAGCAGAAGGCAGCTTCTAATGTCTTGGGAAAAAAAAAAAACGGATTTTTGCAGACATCTGTAGCTAGTCCTTACTGAACCACAGACATTATTGTGATGGTTTTCACGGCCCTTCTGTAATAAATGAGCTTTTGGAGCCCACCACCAATGCATTTTTAATGTGGATTCAAAATTTCGATATAAAGCTAAACTGAAGAACTGAATCAAAATGTAAAACTGCCTTAAAATTTACAGCAAAGGTATCCACTCACTCATGCTAACACAGACATTGATGTCAGCTAGAAAAGGCAGTAAATTCATTAACCGGGGACGTTGCAGTAGCAATGACAAGTTACCACTCTCTCCCCCCTCTTCCTCCCACCTTCAGATGGACCAAGGCAACCTATGGGGGTGGACAGCTTAGAATGGGAGGACCATTAGCTGGGAAAGGATGTGCCCAGCCAAGTCAGAGGGCACAGTAAAGCCACGCAGCAGCCTCTCTTAGCGAGGGCTCTACACCAATCAAGTCTGCTTCTCTTGGGGAGGGGGGAATTGGGGAAGGAGAGAGAAAAACATCACCTGTCTTTGGGAAAAATCCAGCAAGGATTTAGGAGCACCTTGGTGATAAAAAGAGGAGTATTTCCTACAGAACCAGTCACAATGGAGCCACATGGCTAGAAACCTGTATTTATTTCCACCTCTGAACACATAGGAGCTCTAAATCTTGTGTCTTCTGCAAAACAGCTCAGAGCCAGTGGAGCAATCTCAGCTGCTCCAATCTGCAGGAAGACCAAAGAGCTGCCAGAAAAACCACCTGATACCCACTGACACACAGAGGTGCTATTATTTACTGCTCAGTGAGACCAGCAAACGATTATACTCAGCAGAGAAAAATGTTTTAGGTCTAAGTAACTATTTTACCAGTGACCTTAAAATATCCCTGTTGTTAGGAGTTTTCCTTGCAGAGGGCAGTCACTGTAATAGGATCAGGCAGTATGTTTCTTCATGCCAAGTCACTGAATGCTAAAATGATTTGTCATCTTTCACCACAGGCCACTGCCTCACACACACATGCCACAGTCTAATGTCTTGCCTGCTTTGACATCAAAGTGTCTTCCTTCTGCCATTGCCAACAAGAAGAAAGACAAACAGTGGCAGCAACTGATTTTCTTTGCAAGAGCGTTTTAATTAAATAAGTGGTCTCAAATAGTCTAATGGGACTAAGGCGGGGGAAAATACCTTTCGTTGTAAAATGTATTAAATCTATAAATCTTGCTTACTTTCTCCCCCTGCAATTTTTTTTTATTTACTTCACAGTTGCATTATTTCATTCTCCATAGAGATTTATGGCAACATTATGTGATATCTCCTGGGCTTTCACAGTCTATCACCTTTTACGACTCCCTCTTAATGCCATGGGTCATAAAAGACAGAGTTCATCTCATTTTACAAAGGGAAATGGGACAAGAAGTCCTGTGCAGATCCTCCAGTCGCAGAAAGGCTTTCACATGCTGCGATGTACCATCTTGAATAGGTTCAATGACTTTGATGGGACTTTTGGTAACAGTGACTCTGCCTGTTTTGAGGGATGGGTGATTTCTACCCCAGGGACCTGATTTCCCAATCGGAATCAGCAGTGCAGCGAGGGAGCAAAGGTATGCTCCAGGGTGAGATCGAGATGCAGCTGGGGCACAGTCCCAAGTTTGGTGGGGTTGTCTCTGCACTTCCCATTTAGATGTAGTCAGTGCTATTCACTGATGTGTCTTCGCAGGGCTGGCTCAGAGAGATCACGCTTTTCAAGAGAAGTCTCAGAGAAAAATGCTCCCTTCTTATCCATCCCCCTTTGGGGACAAGAAATAAAATGTAGAAAATTGGAGGTGCCAGCCAAACTGTCGCAAGATTCTTCATTCAAATGAAAGGGGTCCTTCCGATGGCAAGTGGCGTTATAATTATAGACTAGAAAAGAGCAAGATCAGCAGCTGCTGCTGCTGCTGCTTGCGTTTGTTCCCTCCGTAACTGACAGGACAGAGTACTTGGCAAAAACAGACTTCCAGAAGTGGAAAGACATTTTAACCCCTGTTCTTGTCAGTCCACTCCTCCTGGGGCTCGGCAGCAGCAACCCCTTGCTTCAGGTTAAGGGAAGAGCAAGGTGACTATTGTGGACTTAAAGGGGACTTTGTTTGGGACATCTGAGAAAGAGGAAGGGTCCAGGATTTGCCTTTGGGCTTGGATCGCCGAATCTAAATAGCAGGTCAGTAGATACAGCGTGCGCTTACTGTGCTTTTGTAGTTGTCTTAACTCTAACCTCTCTCACTCACTTTCTCTACTATGCCAGAAACCAAGAAATAAGGTGATACAATGACAAGGGGTAGGTCTGTGCAGAGGCACTATTTATTTATACATTCTGTAACGTGCCTTTCATAGTCAGTTAGGAAACACTGATGGCTGTTATTTTTTACTGTGGTTTCTCTCTGAATCCTAATGCATCCTGAAATTCTCAGCCAGGCAAAAATCACATTTACAATTGGGCTCAATATTAGTAGGGGGAAAAAAGTCTTTTATTTTTAGGTGTTTATGCCTAAAGGCTTCTGATGATCTTAGCAAAAGTAGAATAATATATAACTCACATTTCAGCCTGTGCTTGAGAAAGTTTGTGCTTGAGAAAGAGGGAACAAACACTGAACAAAAGGAAAAGCAGTGTCACAGCTATGAGCCAAAGTCTCTGCAGGCATAAAATGGGTATAACTTGTGTTATGTCCTCAAAACTCGCAAATCCATAGTAGCAGATAGCCTAGCCCTATATCTGCTAATGAAGTTGAGGGCACCACAATTAATAGGAAAATCTTTCATGACACCAGTTCTTGTGGTATCTAATAGTACGCTCTCTGTCCTTCTGTGGCCCGGACCAAAACAGCGCTCAGGCAGGAATGTGCTGGGGGGCATCGTTATGCTTTGCTCTTCCTGTCTGTCTCAGTTTTAGCTTTTTAATTTCCTGTGACCGTAAGCAATGTTGGAAAGACTCTGGGTCAACATGCCGCCCGTGAACCAAAGGCTTGGGACCACTGTGCAAGAACCAGACCCAGTGCAAGGCTTTACACCAAAACTTCCCATTGGTGGGGGGCTATACGCAAGTGGTTCTGGTTGTTTCCGGCGGAAAAAACACAAGGGAGCGTTTAAATCTGTGTTTGCTATGGTGTGAAATCTAATCAGACGCTTAGCTGTCTTTCATAATTTCATGTAGTCTAAAGGGTTCTTAGATCACCTTAATCTGACCTACTGTATATTTTAGGACATTACACTATATTACTCTGAAATCTGTATATGAACCCAATGATAAATGTTCGATAAAGCATTTGCTTAGCAGCAAGCTAAAACACAGTGCCTCGCAGGTAAGGCAAGGCAAGGAAACCAAGGCACCAAAGCCTGAAATTGCTGTAACAGTCCCACTTTTATTTGCCCCATTTCAGAGGCAGAAAGAAAAAGCTGCGGGCGTCCAGTGCCTCCCAAGATAATTCAAAGAGTGTCTATTCAGAGTCAAGGGCATCGAGTAAAGTGCTAAGAGAGATGGCTGGAATCCGATTAGGTGAAATATAGTTGCTCGTATCAATCAGGCAAATTGCACTTCCTGGAGAAAACTCTCCTATCCCAGTCTAATGTTGGGGAAAACATTCTTAATCCTGAATCCTATTATCATTACAGCTCTGCAATTGTGGTCAAACCCCATCCACTAGGCCTTGCAAGACAGGATTTGCTGCAGCTCTATAGAGAAGGTGGACCCATTTTGTCCAGGTCCGCTAGTGGCCAGTTTCTGGCACCATTCAGTCACTGATGCCTGGGAGGATGACTCCTTCCTGAACCTCATGTGCAGAAACTGAGAGCTGTGGATTTGACACTACTCACTGCCTACCTGCAGAGCTGCAGATGCCATGAGGTGCTGCAGGCAATCTTGCTTCCTCTGTAGCCCAGGACAGAAGGGACTGAACAGAAAGTTTCAGAGATGCCCAGATACCTGGGGACACCACCAGAGCCACTCAGCCCCAGCCCTGTATGTCCCAGCTTTGTGAATTCTTCCTGAAGGTCCTCTTTTGTCACACTATATGCTCTCATCTTAAAGATCCTAAACCACAGGGCATCTATCCAGTCCCCTGTTTCCATATGTGGTTGCCCCCACAGATAGCGATTTATGTTTTACTTTGGACTGCATTTGTCTAACTTCATCTTCTAATCGTTGCACCATGTTACGCTGGGGGTCTGGGTTCCTGCCAGGCTATAAGCCCTCACATTATCAGGTATCTTTGCTGGATCTAAGTCCTCACTTAGATCTAAGTCCTCACTCACAGGCAGTCCCACTGGAGGTTGCCATTGCAAATTGGATATTAGTGATAGAGATGATAGAGAGACACTTCTTGATGATATGGCTTGAACACACATACTCCCTAGCATTAATGGGCAAGGACTAAAGCTGTTTACAGTGATCCCAGGAAACTCAGTGTATGGTTAAGAGTATTTTTGTACCCCATTCCTCCTCTATAGCCTAGCCACAGGTTTCTCCCATTGTTTATAAAGCCCCATATCTGCTGGAGAATGGAAATCTCTGCTTCCATCTTCTTAAACATTGCATCCTGACCACAGGCTTTTTAGCAGACAGGACTGCATTTCTGCATGCCAGTCAGCCAGTTTGGCTCCTGAATTGAACTTTCTGGAGTTCAACAACAAGAACAAAAAATTTAAAGGCATGTGCCAAGTCTCAGAAACAGGAAAACTATCATTTGGATGCTAAAGAATAAAACCCATGCATCTTATTTTAAAAAAACAAACACACCAAAAAAATCTTCAAGCCCACGCTGGCAAATCTCGAGCAGCCGTTCTGCAGACGAGAAGAGACAGTCTGTCAGCAATAGAAGGCTTATGGTGTCTTTTCCCTGCTGAGTCCCTTGGTGACTAAAAGAAAAAGTGACACTTTTACAGCTGAATTTTAATGGCTTACTTTATGCTCTGCATCAGAGACACAGCCAAGTTGCATAAAATACTATCAAGCCATCTATTAACTATGAGTTCACTTTTTTTTTCTGAGAGTAAATGACCTACACTGGCATCAAGAAAATACAGGCAAGAATCATATTTGTGATATACAATAACTACCCTGAGGCTTTGTGCTTGCCTTAGTTACTCCCTTTCATGCATGCCGTACAAAACTGCTTTCACCCCCATTTGGAGTTAGGTTTTTTTTAGTGAGCACATAAAAGTTCCTCTAGCATCCCCCTACACTGGGTAAGCAAGTAACAAAACCTGTGTAAAATATTTACTTGTATACTTTTAGTACTGTTTTAATTACACAGTGTGGCACGTTGCCTACCTGAGCAACCCTGGGGCTTTTTGTGCATGGCCATGCAATGCTGAGCTATTGATGAGTACGTCTAGCTGCCAAGACGAGAAATAACAGGGTTCCCCAGCTGATCTCAGCTGCTGTCGTAACTGTTAATGAAAGAGGCAGTCTCCAAACCTCATTTGGGTTTAGATGAATATAATTACCAAAGCCAGCTAAAAATACTGGCTGGGGAGGAAAGTGCATTTGTGAAATTTAGCTTTACTTCTGTTGCTGGAGTGCTGACAAAGTTTTGAAAAAAAATCCAAGTAAATTTACTTCCTTTTCTTTGCTCATGCTGGACTGGAGCAAACTGGGAGTAAGCAGAGGCTTCAGAGGTGTAACGTGTCCCTGCCGCTGCCACCCAGGCAGGTGGCCACATTCAGTGCTAGCTGTTGCTTTTGGGTGGCCTTTGAGGTAAAGCCTGAATACAGCCTTGCATCAATCAATCTGCAGGTCTCAACGGGGCTTGTAACTGCAAGATTTTTTTATTTTTCTCTGTATATGTATATAAACGCACACAGCATGTATTTATGTATACAAATACTAATACATGTGAATATGTGCGTGTATATGTGTATGTATCTATCTATACAAGGGTGCATTCAGGTTAGGATACACTGTCTAAAATGATGTTGGTTTCCTGCTTCTCTTCTACCGTTTCTAGGCGCAGCCTGCCAAGACGATGACAGTCACTTATTCCAGCAAAGTAGCAAATGCCACTTTCTTTGGATTTCACAGATTACTCCTAAAGTGGAAAGGCAGCATCTACAAATTGCTGTACAGAGAATTTATTGTTTTTGCTACTCTTTACACAGCGATAAGTGTATTATACAGGTACACTCTTTCCAATTCACTTCTCATTAAATGTTATACTGAAGTTTCACACTTCATAATGTTAGGCTGATGAATGAGAGTTGGGGTGGGAGGCTACTACACAGTTATTGTCTTTTCCTTGGACCTTTTCTAATGTCCTTTCCCTTCCACATTTACTTTAACGTTCCAGAGAAAGCACATAGGGTATAAATAAAATACTGTCTATTGTATTCAGCTGATTCTACTTTCAGCCCAGCTTTAAGCAACCGTCCTACTGAAGTTAGGCTAAATAAACACCCATAGCTAGCCTATGTTCTATAGATGTTATCGTTCCGATGTCGAGTCAGCGGCGCCGAGCGTGCCTCTCTGCTTTAAATGATAAGTATAGACCTTTTGTTTTACTTGCAGAATTGTGTCTTCAGTTGCTCAGCAGTAATTTCTTTAACAACCCTGAAAGGTAATAATTTGAAAGCCAGGTTATATAGTCAGGAAAAGCAAAGTTTTGCTTAAAGCTAGGATGGCATGGCAAATTTTATTTTTGAGCTTGCAGAGGGCCAAGCTTGCATGGAAATCAGCCGTGGTTATTACCTGTGTGTCACCCAGCACCTGGGATGGTCACATTAGAAGGAGTTGCTTCTTCCACCAAGGTGTGAATTAAATACCTATATGACAGATGCAATGCATCAATTAGTACAGTGAAACTTTTAACTGATGAAGTACACTACACAGAGGTATCAAAATCATGATTCAGCTCTTACCTTGATCTGTAATTAGACCTCAGTGGTTGCTTTTTATGTGCAGCAAGGAGAAAATGAGCTTCAGTTTGTCTGTGATTAATCACTAATTTTCCAAAATGTTCAGTAATCTATATCTGTAAACTCAGAAGGAAGATTATGGCATTAATATGTAGAGAAACATCAGAGTCACACATTTATTTAAATTAATCTAGTTTTACTGAAATATTAGGCAATTAAAGACCATGGTAAATACACCATGGAAAGCTTTCTATATGCACTGCAGTTTTTACTGTACAATTGTAAGCAAAACCCACCAAATATTTGTCATCTATTCCTTTTATATGAAATCAAAGAAAAACTGTAATAGTCACCTATACAAATAAAATAATTGTTTATATTTAACTTGTTGTATTTTATTAGATACCTTTCTCCATGGGCAGAAGCTGCCATGCTCCACTCATTTTCTATCATTTGGTGAATATTTTCCTCACTGTCGTCGTGTTTTTAATCTTGTGGAAAAGAGAAATTTCATAGGAGTAAAACTGCTGCACCAATGTAGCATTTTCAAATAAGAGCAATTAGAGATTGGTAACCTTTTGCAATTCAGGCAGACCTGAGCATTTTTATTATGTAGCCCTCCGAAAGACAAGAGCAAGCTCTACCTACAGACTTACGGCTTACTGTTGTCTTTGGTCTGTAGGAGATAGCAAGCTCATTCTCCAGGTGTATTGATCCTAATTAGTAGTGCCAGTCAAATTAGTCATGAGAAAACTGCGAAGACCAGGGAATAATATTGTCTTCTCCTCCGGCTTCTTTATTACATGCCAAAAGTGTTCAGTGCTTTAAGAATTCACTTGAAGACATTAGACAGGGCTGCTCCCAATTGCACATACCTGATTATTTATACATATTTGCACTTTGTAGTTAGTGCCAGAGTATTATGAAAGGACAGATATATTTTATTTTTGCTGCAGATTTTTTCTTACAGGTAGCCAAAAACGGTTCTTTGAGAAATTATCAATTTACTGTGACAAATATGCTGAACAAATCCCGGTAACTTTTGTGCTTGGTAAGTACCAGTTACATGTGAAATTATTTTCCAGTGCTCTCTCTTTTTAGGCATTTTGTGAATGTCCGTGCATGGAAGCATTTCAGAGCTGAGGGGCATATGGGAGGTTAGAGGCTCACAATAAAATCATCAGCTTCCAACAGGTCTCCTTAAATTCAAGTCTCTTTTGGCATTTATGGTCGTGTTCTTAATATACCAACAAAAGAGTAAAGTTTCCATACATATATGTGTGTGTGTATATATATATAGGGCCCACAAACACTTATACATTGTGCCTGATCTTTGAAAGCACTAAGTCCACTCAAGGTTTACTACAGAAGAGGAAATTTGGAAGTTCATGAGTATGAGATACGCAGCTGTAACGGGCCATTAAGTTGCAGTGTCTATTAAATAATTAGCATTGCGTGCATCCTGGGTTTTGACGTGACTTACTTCATTTATGCTGGGAAACAGAGCAGCTTAGTGGTATGGATAACACTCTGCAAACTAAATCAAAGTAACCTAAACAGAAATCCTGATAGGCTCTAGACTTTTTTTTTTTTCCTTCTAACCCCCAGGTTTCTATGTTACTTTGGTGGTGAATCGCTGGTGGAACCAGTTTGTGAACTTGCCGTGGCCAGATCGTCTGATGTTCCTCATCTCTAGCTGTGTCCAGGGCAGAGATGAATATGGGCGCTTGTTAAGGAGGACTCTCATGCGTTACGTGAATTTGACATCTCTGCTGATCTTTCGATCCGTGAGCACAGCCGTGTACAAAAGGTTCCCCACCATGGACCACGTGGTAGGAGCAGGTACTGGAGTCCTCCCCCCCCAAAATTTCTGTCCTTTCCCTCAGTGGTGGGGGCACAGGAAGGGAAGGAGCCAGGATCATTTTTTCTTTCCTCTTTGGCCCCATGTGTGCCTCATACTAACCCACGTCAAAGCTACCACGTTTTTGTCAGTCGCTTAAATGACGTGCCCTTAAGTATGCATCTTTAACGCTCTTGAAGTCTTCATCTAGAGACACTGTAGAAATCAAATGAGCTTGAGACTCTTGAGTGATCTGCTTTCAGACATCATGGAGGCAATAGGCCTGTCCCAAACACCCAGGTATATGGAGCAGGCACAACGTTCTCCAAAGCGTGAAAAATAATGTAGTTGTGATATAGTATGATGCAGTAGGAATGGTGACTTGTTATATGGCATTACCTTGATGTCTGGGATATAACTTTGTCTCGTGCATCAGAGACTGATCTCTGCAGGCACTTCCCAAGTACAGATTCATCTGAATTTAAGTAGATTGCACATTTTAAGTGTTGTGATAATCTTAAAAAACCCCAACCCCAAGGATTTTTTCTTCAAATTTACAACCTCACCTTAAGCTTAGTTCTTCAGGGATAAATATACTCAGTATTAAGCGTGTCTTTATTTTCTGTTTGTTTTGATAACACAGTGCGTGTGATGATGGGGAAGAGAGTTCAATCATGTAAGACTTTCCCTGTCTATGAAGGACCGACCAATGAGTATTTAAAGGCAAGGTGTGATGACTAGCGTGGTCAGTGTCAGGGGTAGGACACCAGCACAGAGATGTGGGGATCTGTTCCAAACGGGAGAAGTCATACATTCTTTACTGAACGTCTTGCATTTATTAAAATTATTCCCTTGGCAGACATTAGTAAGCAAAGTTGTAGCAAGTTAAAATATGCAGCGTGTATATACATATACGCATTTCAAATATGTGTGAGAAGCTTTGGCTATTAAAAAAAAAAAAAAAAACAGTCAAAATACAGAATGCACTGGTCTTACAGAAAAAAAATCATTTATGTTGGATTCAGTTGGATTTTGAAATTGTCTTCCTTGTGCTGTGCCACAAAACTGTTTACCTGAGCCTGTGAGAGGTCAAGGAAGCTTCTGTCACTCTCCCCAGCAATCTGCTTCTCGTATGCACTGGAAAATTACAACATTTCCAGCAGGCTAATCCAGCTCTGCCTCCCTATTGCTAAAGACAATCTGTTCCAAAAGAGACAAAATGTCGCAGCGTTGTACAAAAATCGTAGACTGGAAAACAAGTTTTGGTCATTTGGGTGTTTTTAACAGTGGAAAATATTCTCCTAGAAACTGTGTAACTAAGTATTGATAGTGTAGTCAGCTCTGTGGATTTCAGTACTTATTCTGTAGGTTTTAATGCATATTGTGCCACAGAATTTTTGTTGATGCAGTACTGAGCATTTGGGGGTATATTTTGCTCCTATTAACATCCAGTGATTAAGATAGTGCTCTGCAATTATCCCCTCCCTAGCTCCCTATGGCATTACATATCGGACTGCATGGGAGTGCAGCATTTAATATGAATGCGAGTGGCTGAATCTGATACTTAAAGCACAGTCATCATTGAAACAACTTGTGCTGATTTTGCATTTCGCTATCAAACGGAGAACTGCCGCAGCGTAACTATTGCTACGCGTTTCTCTTTTCAGCAAATGAACTGCTTAAATTCACAGATTTTAAATCTGAGAGCAGTATCATGATAATCTAGTCTGAGTCATCCATAACACAAGGCATAAAAAGCTTACTCACAACATCCTTTATCATGTTGCAATAACTGAGCTATAATAGCTTCTAGGAATATAAGCAGCCCTGATTTAAATTCAGCTGAGGATAATGGCGACTACACCGCATCCTAGGTGAACTGACATTCACAATGGTGAACTCGCTGTTGAAATGTGAAATTTTATTCTCAGTCTGAACTTGCATAGAGTCATCTTCTAGTCAATGTATTTTGTAATTGGTTTGGGCTGTTCTTTTTCTAATTAGATGAAAACACCATTTTCTCTCAAATAGCAGAGCACGTAACGGCTTGAGTAAACTTAGGAGCTTCACCTTCTGTAGTGTCTCCCTACAAGGGATGGTCTTCAGTGCTGGATCTTCCTCCTAACTGCTTTCTAATCTCTTTCATTTTTTAGCATTCTTTATAGAGTTGTAGGCAGTAGGTGCATGTAGATTCATGACATTACGATGCTGAGTACTGCGGTACTTATGCTGTAAGCATCAAATGCCTAGCAGCAGTCCTGAGTGTACCAATCCTGTTGGCTGCAAGGTGCAAGAGGGAAGTTGGATGCTCAAGAACACGAGTCTCAAAACACATGAGTAATGAGTCAGCAGCTGGGCAGAGAGCAGCCCAAAACAGCTGATAGAAAATGAGGAAGAGAAACTTGAGGTGTCAGCCCAGCTACATGAATACCTAGGAATGGCTGAAGGTTGCAGTCCCAAACCCTCCACTGGAAGGAAGTACCTAAATTTCTTTCCGAAAGACGCAGAAAGTGAAACTTTTATCTGCTTGGCCATAGTTAGCGCACTCTGGAGATAAGATGACCACTGCTCAGTTCCTTCTTTTTCAACCACTAGTCTTCAGAGTATTTAATGTGTGTGCCCTGAACCAGTTTTGTCTCAAACCATTCAGTTTTGATGGGAGAACTGAATACTCCTTGACTCACTTGAGGGAGACCACGAGTGACTTTATCCAGCCAGGCTTGTGTTCTCATCAATAATTTTCCCATAAGATCACTGTGGGTGATACAGTTCACATTAGTGTCCTTTAATTCTTACTGATTGTATCCCATGACAAGCTTTTCATGCTTTCACAAGGATTCAGTGCCCTGTCATTCCTTAGATCATCCTTTTCAAGATCTTGGCACAGTATTTGCAAATATTTTCAGTTTTCTGGAGCTGCTCCAGTCTTCCAGTGCTTGTCAAAACCAGAGTTCTTGTTCAGAGAGTTCCTCAGTTAATGCTTTGAATACTCTTGAATAAAAATAGTATGATCATATTTAGAAACCATTTAATTTTAATAACTGAGATTTGATATCCTCCCCTGTATTTGATGGAATATAAAGTGTTTCTTTACTGCTGCAATAATAGCAGGAGGTTCTGAACTGCATATTGTTTGCACTGCCATAACCTTCACCAGCAGTAAGAGCAATCCAGACTTGTTCAATATTGTCTGTGAGAAAAATACTAGGCATTATTAATATCTATCAAGGAGAATATTTAATTAATAGAAACATAACCACCTTAACTTTATTATTATTTTAAAATAACGGCAATTTGAATGTTATTGTTAAAAGAACAAGGCTTTGTTGTGCTTTTCTGAACGAAAAGGTATCCAGGTTCAATGGAGAGCTGAACTGATCCTTGGGACACCCTCAGATAATGACTTCCCAGAGCCTCTCAAGTGTCTTGCATCCAGTGTTTACTCCAGACTGTCAGTTTTCTGGTATTCTGTCTGCCTGTTTCAGCCTGATAGAAACATCTTTTCCTGTCCCGTAATGAGCAGGCTGGCCAGCCAAAAATCAAAGGCAGCCTGAAAGACTGACTTTAGGAGTCTGGACTCATGACAAGCAGGTCAGTTTGTCTGGTTGCCTGATTATTTCTGTGCAGTAGATGATGAGAGCTGGCTGCAAACTGCCCAGGGACCTTTTAAAAGCTGTATCTTACTCTGTTCTCAGATTCGAGGGTACTGCAGGAGTACTGTGTCTTGCTGCTGAACTTTTCCTCTTCCACAGAATTTTCTGCCCTGTCCTTGTGTTCCTTCTCAGTAGTTACAGTATTTCATACCTCATGTGTTCACTTGTTGCAACTGTACAACAGTGACATTTTCCCCAATGTCGTAATATTTAAGAAGGTCGCCATGTTTAACAAATCTACTTTTACCTTATTCACATTTTTATACAAAACACAACTGAGTTTGTGTATATTTATTCTTTTTCTGCTTCATGTATCATTAGCAATGTTAATAACAATGGCCTAATTCTTAGTTACTAGTTGGAGACTAGAAAAAAATTCCTGTCTATTCTCAGTTCCCTTACTGAATTTTCAGCACTCAAACTTGTAATAAATTGGCTGAGCCCCTTATTTTGGGGCAGCTATGTTATTAACTTTGTCCTGTTTTGGAGCTAATGTCGACACAACAAAAGAAGCTTTATACCCACCCTGGCAGCTGACACACACACCTGAACAAAAATCTAAGATCCCCCTGACCTGAAGATTGCTCCAATCCCAGAAAAATCCAGGATTTGGACTAAGGAAAATGTGAAGTTCCCCCTCATGAATTTTCTGAGGTTGGTCGTCTCAATAGCTGGGTGGAAGGAGGACAGCAGAGCAGAGCTTTGTTACCCACGAAGCCCAAGGGGTTGGAGGTGCTGCTCCAAAAACCAGCTGCTCCCGTGCCAGTCCCAGGCAGCGAGCTGCTCTGCTGCAGGTTTGTCCCGCACAGCCCTGGCTCCCCTGCGATCTAACCTTGGACTTGCTTGCAGCAGGGGGAAGCAGGGCTTCACAAAGCCAGGAGAACTCTGCAGGTAACTCAATACCTTCCCAGCACCCCGGTGAGGCAAATCGGCAAGCAGAGAGCAGCTTCAGCCTGCAGCCCCGCAGCATGTCATCTGGCCCGGCGTCCCGCTAGCAGCGGGATTTCTGTGCACAATTCCTTTTCCATCTCTTTGCACGCCTTCCTAACCCCAAAGAAAACATGAAACGCAATCTGGCAGGGAAGTATTTTGCTGGCAGAAGGCACGCTCTCTGTTTTCATGCGCGCACTTGTATCCTCTGTTGCTTGCTCGCTGCTTTGCAGATTTACCAAAAAATTATCAGAATCAGAAGGTCATGTAACTGCCCTTATAACATATGTTGAGATGCTGCTAAAAGCCATCATTGCTGAAAAGTGATAGTTTCTTAACTGATACCTCCCGTTCCTTGTTTTTCTGAAAGCAGAATATGAAACTAGATGGTAATCTGTACAATTCTTGGTATTATATGTATCTACAATATGTCAGCAGTTAGATACGAGAACACAGTTAATAGCAAATTATTGCATATATTGATCAAGAGGGATTTTGCGAAGGAAGTTATTGCAAAAAGAAGTTGTTTCAAGCAAGATCTATCCTGGCAAAAAGGCTAAAAAAAAAAAACCAAACCCCCAAAAAAAGAAAAGAAGAAGGAGGCAGCTACTAGTTAGAATCATAAAATAGTGTTTTGCATAGTTCTATGCAAATATCACATAAACAGATTCAAACATATTCAAAATTTATAACTCCAGTTGCGATGACTGACTGCACAGAATAAATGAAGTTTTTTTATTTTGTGTAAATAGGTTTTATGACAAGATATGAAAGAAAAATTTTTGATGACCTTAAGTCTCCCCACCTTAAATACTGGGTTCCATTTGTCTGGTTTGGAAATTTGGCATCGAAGGCACGAAAAGAGGGAAGAATTCGAGACAGTGTAGATCTGCAGACACTGATGAACGTAAGTAGAAAAAGTAAATCTACAGAAAACTAATTTGAAATTGCTATGTGGTAGCTTTTTACTTGTATAATTTGATTTAGTGCACAGAACTCTCCACTGTCATCTAAATGATATTACTCAAGATTTATACCACTATTCTCTGTGTACCGATGTACGCTCAAGCACATACAGCAGCAGGTCACTGGGATTGTATTTATATGGCTAAGAAGATATTAACTGAAGCAACAAATTGAGGAGTAAAAAATTACTGTAACATCACTGTAAATTCATACTTCTTCCATTGCTGCAGGGAAAAAAATGAGAATAATTTGACGTTTGGAAGATTTTCATATCAGTTTCAGGGAAGATAATCTCCCTGAATATTTCATTAAATGGTCAAACATCTTTTTGTGATATAATATATTCTCTTTCGTGTATCACTAGACTGTAGATAAGATAGAAACAAAAGATAATTTGTGAATAAATACATACTATACTAAGCATTCCAACTCCATAAACTAAATGATTATTCAAACATGACAATGGGGTGCTGGATATAATTGTGATATCAATTTATATATACTATGCTTTCTTATCTCCCTGTCTTTTTACATGTGCAAAAATGAATTGTAACAAAATGTTTACCATTTAGAATTGAACTTCATGTAATTATACTTTGTTGGGGGTTGTTCTTTTTTTTTTTTTTCCCCCCTTGTAGGAGATGAATAAGTACCGGTCTTGGTGTAGTCTTTTGTTTGGTTATGACTGGGTTGGAATTCCACTGGTCTATACCCAGGTACTGAGACATTACCCTTTACAAAATTTGATAAAAATGTCCATATAAGGGGAATTTGGTGCACAACATCCATAGATTTGACCAGAGTCTCTAAGCTGTTGAGCACTCATTCACCCCTACAGGACTATGGACGCCTGGCTAACTATTTAAGTCATATTTAATGCAGAGATGTTTTGAAGGCCTTGCATAATTTGGGAGAGGGGAGGGAAGCACTGAAATGTTTTTATGTTTCCTGGGTCGTCTTCCTGGCTATAATTATTCCTGTGGCCTCTCTATTTGTAATACCTCCCTACAGATTCATAAATTATATGGCAAAAGGCAGTCAGAGGCCTTTGGGTATGTGTTGCCTTATGCATGAGATGATTGTACGATTGCACAATTTCAAAGAAGTTTTGTTCTTTGCAGGTTGTTACTCTCGCAGTCTATACTTTTTTCTTTGCCTGCCTGATAGGGCGCCAATTTTTGGATACTGACCAAGGGTATCAGGGACATGACTTAGATCTTTACATTCCAATCTTCACACTGTTACAGTTCTTCTTCTACGCAGGATGGCTCAAGGTAAACTAGCTTTCTGGAAAGGTCATGGGGGAACCCTCCCTAGGGGAGCTGGTGAAGGTGTCAGAGCTGATTTGTGGCACACTGTAAAATCACCAAAGATTAATGGAGTTATAGCAAAGCCAAATTGAGCCCAAAGTGTCCTGTGGTCATAAATAAACATAATCCAATAAATTTTTAATTCTACCTGCCAGATCTCACAGTAAGAAATGGTCAGGAACCTGAAAGAGCCCGTCATAGTAAGACCAGTGCAGCCACAACTCCCCAAGGAAGTATTACTCCAGCAAAACTGGGTCCCAGGACTTAGACTGTAAAATGACAGATGAAAGATTAAAAAAAAAAAACCCCTCCACTGTGTGATGGGGAAATATTGCTGCAGACCTGGCATGGGCTTAAAGAGACTGAATCATACTTTCTTCTTATGATCAAAGCCAGCCTTTAGTATCTGCTGTTAACTTAATCAGATGCAGGCAATTAAAGGTCTCCAGTTCCAGAGGGCTATCAAACAGCGACAGCCAATATTGGCTACAACCCCACCGCGTAAAAACATTCATTAAAAAAGAAGACTTATAGAAGGAATTGGATGCTACCCATCAGCCCATTGATGCCTGGTCAGTTAACATAACGCCATCGATCTGATAGTTGAGTAATTAAGCCACATACCTCACGGCGGATCTCTCCTCTGCAGTGAGTATCAAGGTAGACTAACTGAAAGAACGTTTCAAATAAAAAGCAAATTGGTACATTAGGGTCTATGTGCATTAAGAGTTCCTTTTGGGATTATTAATCATGGCTGGAAACTTAGAGCTAAGTTTTCTGTTAGAATATAAATTGCACAAAATTGGGGAAATTTAGAGCCCCCTTCCCACAGCCAACTCCAAACGGCAGAGTAGAGAAGGCAGCACACTGAGCTGGCGGATTGCGGGGGGAAGTAAAGTGCATGCAGGGCAAGCTGCTCTAGCCCTGTGTCCTAGGAAATCAAGGGAAAAGGGGTTTGCAGCGTAGGGACCAGCCTGGAGGGGAGTGGGAGAGAGAAGGAGAGGAGAGGAGAGGAGAGGAGAGGAGAGGAGAGGAGAGGAGAGGAGAGGAGAGGAGAGGAGAGGAGAGGAGAGGAGAGGAGAGGAGAGGAGAGGAGAGGAGAGGAGAGGAGAGGAGAGGAGAGGAGAGGAGAGGAGAGGAGAGGAGAGGAGAGGAGAGGAGAGGAGAGGAGAGGAGAGAGGACGGGAAGCTTGCACGGCAGGGAGAGTGCACTGCTCCTGCAGAAATGTGAGGCTTTATCTCTGGGCAATGTCTTCCAAGCGGCTTGCAAAACTGTAAACTGTTCCTCTTGACCACCCTGCCAGTGCTCCCAAAGCGGGGAATGGTTTCCCTTTCATTGGCACCCAAGGCTGTCAGTAGCACCTCTTCCAGTTACGCTCGGCTTCCAGCCAACTCCTGGCTATGGCAGGTACAAGATGCCATTGTAACTGAAAAACCTTCTGCATAAGGAAATGAAAGGGAGGAGAAGCAGTTTTGAAAAGCAAATTTAATATCGGCAGTGCTCCCTCAGAGCGGAGACTTGCCTGAACCTGCAGTGCCCTCCAGTCAGGATATTTCTGTCTTGAAGGTTACAACCGGTTTCCTGCTGAGTGCATTGTGCTTTGGCTGCCAGGCTGCAGAAAGGCCCCTGAGATATTGACTTCCAGTAATTTGGCAATTCCTCAGAAATGATGGCTAAACTGAGCTCATTCCTTGGCCTCGGGCCTGGTTTGTTATACCTACAATACAGGGGCAAAGTTTCCTACCATGTGAGACACTTCTAAATCCCCATTTTCATTACGGGGATAGATGGACTCTCCAAATACAGGGCTTAGTTGTCCAGCATTACATGCCTTTCTGGAGAATAAAGGCATATCTCACATGCCAGGACCAGGTCAGCCAAGCAAAAGGCCACCGCTGCTGTTCCCTCTGTCCCAGCCCTGCTCACTTTTTTTAGCTCATGTGACAGGTTTTACAATGGATTTTTTGGGCGGTGATCCCTGGGTTTACACTGAGCTGATCCAGTGTCTTCCCTGGAGAGCCACAATGCAGTCTGTGTTCTGGCTCATTCCTATCGCAGCACTTCCATAGCTATGCCCAAAATTTAATGCCACAGGGCAGGCCAACAAGTGTGAGCAGAGGTGTCCCCTGTCTCTTTTTTGTTCCTCCTGCTTTACAGGTGTTTTTGTTGTGTTAGTCTGCTCAGCACTTCATTTGTTGTCTTCCACCACTGGCCTGGGAGAGTCAGCAAGTGCTTACCCACTGGTACAACCTAGAGGCACGTAGGAATAAATAGCCAGAGAGTGACTGCCTTACTTATAATAGTTATTTAGATCATAGCCATCCATAGCAAGGTTCATGAGCAGGACTGTTTAATCATACAGTCGCTTCACCCATATCCACATTAAACCGAGGACCTGGCCACTGCTCCTGTGCGTGGCCCTGGTGACCACCAGGAAGGCTTGGGAGGGTCAGCAAGAACACGATCAGCTTCAAAACTGAGGCTTAAAAAGACAAGCAGAAAGAGAAAAGCATGAAGGGGGGAGGATATTTAACCTCAGTGTACCAAGGAATTGAGAAATAGAGAAGCAGTCTGAATTTCCTAAAACTTTTAAAAAAAAATTTCCTATTTTATCTTTTTTTTTTTTGTTCCCCAGCAGCTATGAGTTTTCTCCCCACAATGTACTTTGCTGATCATGGGGATGGGGGGGCAGTCTCTGGTTGTTTTTCCATTTATTTGTTCCTTTGGTGGAGGCAGGACTGGATAAGGCTGTGGGCAGCTAGAGAGATTTCCTTTCCCAGCCTAGTTCCCTGAGTAAGGTGCCTCACCACGAAGGTGCCTGAGCTCACTGGTCAGTTGTCTCCTCCACAGGACGGGCTTCTCCCCTGCAGTTTTAATCACTTCATGTACAGAAATCCAAACCAGCAGGCTGAATTAAAGAGCAAACTCAGATCCTGTCTCTTGGCTTTGGCTAGCATGATGCATGGCATCCACTCAGGTCAAGTCTTGGTGGGCTGCATTTCCCGCAAAGCTTCAGAGGGATGCCATCAGCATCACCCCCGATAAAGAAGCAGGGGCTGTGGGCTGAGCTAAAGAGATGAGCTGTATTCCCTCTGGCAGACTCCAGCTGCAGGGCTGGGGAATACTGACCCAATAGGCTGGTAGAGTATCGAAGACCATAATGCAATAACAGAGCTTCTGGCTGCTAACCCATTCATTTAAATCAGCCCAAGACAACAGTAAGGAAAGGTAATTGCTATCTTATGTGACAATTACCGTGGCCCAGACATGTCTCAATTCCCAGTAGTCCAGTGCCGACAATCATGATTGACAGCACCAATGAGGCACGGAGGTATGAATCTATAGGGAAAGCAAGCTGTTCCTTCGCTAGGCTGGCAAAACCATCATACGGGAGCTCATGCTATGATTGCAAGTGACAGGCAGGGAGAGAGAGACAAATCAGATCCTATTTTCTCTGCAGCAGCAATCCTGACACGGCATGCCAGCCTCTATTCACTGTCTCATTTTCCTTTTAGGTTGCTGAACAACTTATTAATCCATTTGGAGAAGATGATGATGATTTTGAAACTAACTGGTGCATCGATAGAAATTTACAGGTTGCTGTTGTTATTTCTTCTTGCAGCTTTACCATACCATAGACTATCATTACATTTAATCCTATTTCTTATGTCGAGGTACAAATTAAGGGCAACAAGTGTCATTAAAACAAATTCTTTCCCTGAAGGAGTACCTATGGCTGTGATCCTCAGATTTTATTTTTACAAGCTAATGCATCCTGATTTTGATATTTGGCATTTCTTGATGCCTGACTAAACATGCAAACAGCTGACCTCAAACTATAAGCTCACTTTACGCTTGGAAAAACATGTAATGTAGGTCAATCCTGCAAAATCCAAAAGCCATCTATTCCCACAGAGATAAGAACACATTTTGCTAATTTGAATGTCTACAGATTACAATATCGTATGTGAATCTTCCTTTAAAAAAAAAAAAATTGCAGTGAAGATACCAACAGGACCAAGTAGGTCCCTGAACTAATAAGCAGGGCCCATACCATGATTCATGGTGTGATGCTGTGGTCAGCAGAGAAGCGTCTGTGGGCAGCACAGGATCCAGTGTCCTCAGTGGCAGGAGCTGTGAGATGGCCGGGGTAAGCATTTATCACAGTTACTCCTGATTCCCAAACAGCCCCGGTCTGTCGTGCCATGAAGAAGCCCAAAGGCACGAGGAGGTCCCATGGCACCCGCTGCTCCCCTTGCAGGTAGCGCCAAGCATAGGGCTGGGCTGCTGTCGGACCCCCCGTGTGCTGGGGACCACAGAAGCTGTGAGGCAGAGCCGAGGTGTTAGAGGGAGGGAGAGCAAACCAGCATATTAAGCAAAGCATGCAATGCAGGTAGGTGCAGGAGTGGGAAAGGTCTTCACGCCGCCAAAGATGCTCTCTGGCTTAACACCACTTCGGGGTACTCATGCAACAGAGCTGCAGAGCCCTTTGTATAAAGTATATTGGAAGGGCCTAGAACAGGATGGTCACATATTTGGTTCTGCGTGTGTTAAAATGTGGACAAAACCTATCAGAAAGCTTCTTGGCTTCTGGACATTTTAAGGAGCACAACTAAAACTCTGCATAGACTTCCTATAGCACATGGAGGATCATATGTCCATTTAACCACATCATGGGTGAGGAAAGGACTTCAGTTTGACACAAATACCTTTGCAGCATAGAAGATGCAAGTTGCAATAAAATTTATGCTCTCGTGAGTATAGGAGGGTATAGGGGGTATATTTTATACTGCTGAGTCTCTTCCCAATGCCCAGGCTAGCACATGCAGCTTACTTCAAAGGGTTTCTGAAAGAGATGTTGACCCAGGGAGTACAAAGCAGATTATATTTCATATACTGTACTATATTGAAAGTGACATGATTTGTACAAAAAAAAATCTAAGGTCTCACTTCTGGCGGTGGATGAGATGCACATGAACTTACCAAGGATGGAGAAAGATATTTACTGGAACGATTCCTCTGCCCGGCCACCCTACACAAAAGCAGCTGCTGATTACTGTATTCCTTCGTTCCTTGGATCAACTATTGAAATGGGGTGAGTGACTAAAGGTCCTTAATGCCATCAGAAAGATCGCCACCCGTACAGCCCACGTTGACTGACGGACAGTCAGCGCAGGGATGCGGGCTGTGACAATACTGCGAGCGGGGAAGATGGGGATGGGAAATGATGTTAGGAGGGAGTGGGCAGGCTGGTGTTGGTGGGATGATGTCTCCAGTGGTCCATGTGCTCATACCAATTGTGCACCCATAGCTTAAATAGTATAATTAATAAATAGAGTGTGTTTGCAGGGAGGGTTTGTTGCTAGGCTCTGAGCACAGGATGGCACCTGAAGACAGTGACTTCTCTTAATATTTCTGTATTTACTGCACCTTCTTCACACATCCCCGAGTTCACAAAATAGCTATTCCTTTGCTTGTTTAGTTAGCAGATGCTGGCTAAAATCGGTCCAGGTTTCTGTGAAGATAAACAAGAAATGATCTTAAACATTGTATGACTTCTTTTCATTGACTAATAATCTAGGCATGGAAGTTGGAGTGGTCAGATTTTGTGAAGGTATAAAGAAGAGGAGTTATTTGCAGAGATCAACACAGGAACCGTCGTTATAAAGAAATATATACAGGATATAGGATTGCCCCGTGTTGTCAGGATCTATATGAGAAATCAGTGATAGGCCAGTTAGCTTAGAAGCTGCTGAGTTGCAACACTTGTGACATGCTGTAATACGGAACAGGTTAATAAGTGTAAATACTACCATGCCTGAACAAATACAAGGGCAAGTAGACGTTTTTATCTGAAAATCTTTTTTAAAACTTTATAGTAGCCATTTTTTTAACTTTAAAACTTATCTCAAGAAGTTTTCAATTTCTCAGAAGTTTTCCAGCCTTTATCAACATAAAAACATGCTTAATTTTTTGCTTCATTTGGCCCGGAAATTGGTGTTTTCTCATTTTTATTCCTCTTATTTTTCCATTTTTGCATGCATTCTACTACAAAGAACAATGATTTATATGCATTCCTTTTATCACACACAGCCTTTCTAGAATTTATTTCTTTCCGGAAAAAAACTATAAAATGGCCAAAAAGAAGAAAGTAAAAAAGTAAAGAAGAAAAACTCATAGAATATAATTTATTTTACTGCAATTTGTAGGGGGAAAATGGCAAAGAGAAAACATTATTAAGTCTGCAAACAGTTTTTTAATAAGAAGCATTTCACACAAAAAATGAAGGGGGAAGTGAATGAAAAACAGCTCCACCTTAGCCCCTGTGAAATGCAAACAGCTCTGATGTGTTGACTTTTTTATTAATTATTTTCTCCTCTGAACTGTCTCTCTGTTCATCTCTCAAAAAACTGGGCAGTTCTGATGCAGACTTCAAAAACAAGGTCTAAAGATTCATCCCAGTCCAAAGCAAATACATAAAACTTGAGCCCAAATCCAAAGTCTTCTCCAGTCCCCTCAAGCCAGCATCTGTAACAGGTTGCCCAGAGAGATGGTAGATGCCCCATCCCTGGAAACATTCAAGGCTGGGTTGGACGGGGCTCTGAGCGACCTGCTCTAGTGGAAGATGTCCCTGCTCATTGCAGGGGGGGTTGGACTAGATGACATTTAAAGGCCCCTCTTCCAGCCCAAATTATTCTATGATTCCATGATCTTCACAAATGTTGGATGAAGTTCCTCTGTCCCTCTGGGTTGGCATTGCCTCCCTGTGCTCCTCGCCTCAGATTTGGCCTGAGTCCCTTTGCTGTCCTTGCCCTTAGGACAGGTAACTGGGCCAGTTTGGCTTGTCTTATGGGTCAGTAATGTGTACTGAATTGCCTGGCAGACGCAGCAATAGTTGTTCTCATGAGCCACCAAGGCTGGGCAGGAGAAGAGTACCAGGTACAGGTGGGTCTTTCAGACACACTGTTGTGCCCCAGAAGTAAGTGTGATTTGGCCATTTGAGTAATTCCAGCATTTTTTGAAACCATCACACTCAGCTTCCAGGAGTAGCTTTTCCCTCTTGTTATTTTTGCCTAACAGATTGTCCTGAAAAAGTATCTACAGCACCAAGCAGGGTTTCTATCTCCCCTTTCCTTCACCCTAAGTACAAGCCTAACCATGTGGAGCTGCCACAGAGGGCTGCAGCCCAAATATGAAATGGTGCCAGATGCCTGGCTGATTGCCCTCCCAGCCTGCGTGTGGAGAGCTTTCTGTGTGATCTGGCAGGTCCAAAAGCAGAGGCACTATTTCCTGGCACCCTCACCCCTTTCATGCCCTTCCCTGGGGACACACGAGAACCTTGGTTCCCATGTCTTCCTGCTGAGACAGCAGGACATATGTGCATGCAGACCACACGTTTCCCATATGTAAGTGACACCTATTTGTGTCTTTATTTGGCAGGCTGGCTGATACTGAATTCCTCTACGGGGAAGAGTGGCCCTGGGAAGAGGAGAAACACCGACGACAGCACTCAGTGCTGAGAAGAGTCAAGAGATTTCTCAGCGTCCATGAGGGCCCTTCGTCCCCGGCTCACCGGCGCTACAGTCGGCAGACAAGTGAGAATTCGGTGTTTTTCCCAGCAGATGAAAAGGGCCACATCAGACGGTTGCAGGAAATGCACACAAGAGGGAGACACTCTACCTCCAGCTTCAAGAAGAAACATGAAGGAGTTGACAGAAGTAACAGACTTCATAGTAGCAGAGATCTAGGACCCATAACTGAAACCTCAAGGAATGAGGCACAGTTTGATGACAGTGACACCTCATCTGAGACAAACAAGCCAGTTCCTGAGGTCATTGTCTCTGAAGCCGAGGAGAAAGCACTGCCTGTGCTGGGCAAACCAGATCTGCAAACAGAGCACACTGCAAGCGTGCCAGAAGAAAAGCTCCAAAGGAGACTAACTGAGGCAAATGTGACTCTTCTGGACCATCCTTTTTTCCCCCCAGAAATGACTACATACCTCACAGGCTCTGAGGTGCATCAGTCACTTCCTACTGTGATAGGGGAGCCCAAACATGAACCCCATAGTAGTAACATAGCTGGTTTCATAACAGATCATGAGAGAAACCTTCAGCGATGGAGTTTACCGAGCTTCCATAGTCATGCCACAGTGTCAAATGCCGACGCTGCACCGCCTTTAACAGATTCTGGGACAACTTCACAACAAAGGACCTTTAGTGATGGAAAAAATGTTACTTCTGCTGCTGCTCCAGAGACGTTTGAGATGCAGCACTTATGGGAAAACCTGGATAGTAAAGAAACAGCCATAGTAGAATTTTCTAATGAGAAAAGTGAAAGAAAACTTTGACCGTGCTTCCCTTACATTTGATGGAACTTTTCATCTTCTCTTGAAAATGGTTCTCACACAGATTTGCTGAAAGTGCAGAAGGGCAGACACAATGCTCAGACAAGTCCTGAGCAAGATCCAACAGAGGATTTGGGCACCTAAATAGGTGGCATTGTGGTGACACGCTTTAAATCTGAAATTGGCTTGAAATCTGTGACCCTATCGGGAAAACATTTATGGGAGGAACTGGGAGTCTCAGGAGTGGATGCAAACCAGCCAGCGCACATGGCAGTGAGCTGTGTAGGCTCACCTAGAGGAAACACTAATGTTTTCAGAAGAACGGAGGTGCCTCTGTCCACTTTGGATCCACCCTGAACACTGCTACCTTCAGATTAAGGTCCATGACATTCTTGTAAGACCTACCAACAGTTTTGGTTTCTACCCAAGTGGCTAGAAGGGGAGGTGTGGGCTCAATTCCCTCCTCAGCCTGGAGAGATTCATCCCACCATCTCTCACTGACCAGCAGATCGCTTGAAAAATCAGGCTTCTCATTTGTATGGGGCAAGAGCCTGCCCCACTCCTGCTGAAGCTATGCCACTACAGAGTGGAAAAATAAAAGGATTAAATGCTTAACTTCATGAAGAAAAATGGAAGAGGCAAAACTTCTGATGACCTGGGCATGGGAGGTCTGATCCTTGGTCTCTGCTCCTTGGAGCATGTATGTGGTGTACCTAGTGGCCGTTTATTCTAAAACACCATTTCCAGGTGGCCTCCCTAGTGATGACAGGGCTGTGGCACTCTGTCAAGTGGTGATGGAGCTGTAGGGGCAACTGAGCTTAGGGCTCCGCTCTTGCAGAGATCTTCAGCTGGAAGCACACAAGCTGCAGTCATCCCAGGGAGACAACCAAATGGCTGAGGGCTGCTAGCAAACATTGCTCTCCACTTCCTCCCCCCTCCCTTGTTCCCATGCTGCCCAGATGTACCACACACGTTCTCCATTAACCCAAACCCAAGCCATCATTGAGTGGCTCCTGCTGCTCCAGGGGTGGCCAAGTCATCTCCCTAAATGTCCTGGTAGCAACCTGGCCTTTCAGCTACTGCTCCTGCAAGAAGTCTCAAACCTGAAAGCATCAGCAGCTCTGCATTTTTAGCTCTCAGCCACATCTACACAAACACAGTCCAGAGCGTGATGCCAGCATTCCCCCACAAGTGAGTATCCCAGTAGGTGGTGTCCCTAGACAAGGGAGACACCAGGTAGCTCAGGGGCTGGGAAGAAAAGAGAAAGTGGGAGAAGCAGAACATTATGGGGTCTGCAACAGCCAGCAAGCAGTGTGGACTGTATGGACAGCAAGTCCAGACAGCTCTCTTGCTCAGAAGGTTGTACTTCAGACAACAAACCAGCATGTCTACCAGACTAGCTGGTAGCACCAGTGGCTGCTGGAAGTCTTCAGGACCTCCTGAAGCTGGGAAGGGAATGAATGGACCTGCCTGCTCCTGCTCCTCTGGCCAACAGCTTAGACGAGGAGCCCTTCCAGTAGGCTATCACATACAGCAGGACTCTGCTATCTCATCTGGGTAGGCTTGGGGAAAAAAAAAATCAACTGCCCTCTCCAATTCTACTTCTTCCAGCTTTGTTTCCATCTGGGAAATGGCTCCTGTTGGTGTGCATTAGACATGGTCTGAGCAGTGCCACCCTTTCAAATCCTTCTTCAAAGACACTAGACAAAAGCACATGCATCCTCACCAGTTTAGGAGGCAGAGGACACTTAGCCCAAAGAAGAGCTGTTTAAACTCATATTACAGGAAAAATATGAGTTTAAACAAATTTATGCAGAAAAGCCAAGCACAGATTTCCCAGGCACTTACGGAGGCACTTCTTCACACCATGAGATGAGGTGATGCCGGTGTCTGACAGCAGCTGAGGTTTGATCACAGTTTCAGAGTAAGGCGTTTTGGTGCAACCTCACCCTTGCCACTCCGCAAGAAGTCCTCAGGCAAATCAAGTTGCTATGTTCAGCTTTGACCAACAAAATGAGAACCTCAGTAAAGTGAAATTATACTGAACTAAACAGCACCTTAGCCTAGCAGTCCTATTTTCTGGATGGCCCTTACTAGGCAATATCCAGCTTCTGGCAGCATCCTCCAGCTCTTCAGTCATCAGAGCCCCAGACTGCTGACTCTCCTTGGGGAAGAGGACTCTATTGGTCTGTGACATTGGTGGAAACGCATAGTTTTCCCTTCCCTACATCAGCAGAGAAGAAAAGATTTTCCTCCAGCATTCCCTCTTTCTTCCCTATTCCCTATTTCTTCCTTTAGTTGAAGCCACACTTTTCAATTCAATATTTTCTCAATTTAATTGCATCTGCAACTGTCAAGGAGCTCCATTTACCAACAAGCTTAACATTAACAAATGGTAAATTTTAAGTATAAACAATACATTTTAAGGATACCCAGACAGCTCACACAGTTAGACAGAAAGTTAAAGGAAGTGCTGTTCTCCTTGGGAGCCTGAAACGCTCCTCTATAGCACTTTGTTAGAGTCAGGAGAGCAATACATGTTTCGGGAGAGTTTGGCCATACTCCTCCCAGCCATCCACGTATAGGAAGGGTTTTCAGTGGGTGTGGAGAAAGTCTGGCCTATTATCTAGCTCTCTCCTCACAGTACATAAGCTTGAGGGACTGTGCTTCTCTCTGTATGGGAATTTAAGCCAGAAATTAGATATTCCTGTAAAGTGGCCACCACCAATCTGCACTGAGGGTCCAGTCCCACCACACCTCCTCACTCTCCTCCTTCACACAGCTTTCGCCAGGGCTTAAGGTGTTGGACCAAAGTGCTCATCCTCCTCAACACAGACATCAGCACATTTCATCCCGGCACTGCTAAGCCTGAAGAAGCCTTCCCAGCTTCTCATCAGCCAGCTCTGCTCATCTTCCATCATCTTCTCAGCCTGGCCCCTACCTAGGACGCACACTGCGGCTTTCCACCAGGACATTATGCATCTCATGAGCAGTGATTTTGCTGCCTCTCCTGCTTACTCTGCCAGCACTCCCTGGCCCAGCAACTGTGTTCGTTCTTCGGTGGAGGCTAAGGCTGGCCACGCAGCTTCAGTCAGATAAAAGCTTCAGTTAAGTCCCACAGAGGTGTCTATTAGGCATGGAGACACATGTTAAATTAGGAATGACAGCTCTGAAATCCCACAATGTAATCTGCAATACACAAATAGCATTTCACACAGCGGGCCGGCTCCTGGTTAGCTATAATATTCTGTCCATGGCTTGTAAAGAAGCTAGTGCTGGGATGAGTTACCAGAAAAATTTCCTCCTCTCATTTAGTCTGTTATCTCACTTTTGTAAACATCTGCGGGCTCTGATTTGTATTAAATTATCTTTTGGGATTATGTGCTCTCTTAGGCACTTCTCTCAGTAAACTATTTGCCTTAGCATGGTAAATGGACTATTTTAGCAAACCCAAAAATTTACAATTCGTGTTCACCTGGATAAACAATGTCAAATTATTGCATGAATAAAGGCACTTTGAGATACACAGTTGTCTTGACTGTATTGAACTGTCAAGAAGCACTGCTGGCAAAGGTTTGACCTACCACGCAAGTCAACTTGATGTCTACCAGGAACAGCGAGGCAGACCTACAGAAGTTGGCAAAGCTGGAAAAGACTGAGGAGAGAATAGGGCCAGGATAGACAAATAGGTCAGAGCAGCAGCTTGCTCCCATCAAATGGTGTTAATCTTGAGCAGGATGAGATACGTCAGAACAAAGAGAGGACCGGTCCCTGCACGTGCTGCCTGACTTTCCACCGATTTCTAGGATGTGTTCACACTCTGCGCTGGAATTTATAGAGCTGAGATGTCAGTGCAGGGACCGACCGGCTGCAGGGACATATCCCACCACCCTTAAAATCCTCCGTCATAAATAACAGATCTCTTTACTCTGAGTGGAAGCTCATGTTTGAGGAATATACACATTTTAGAAATAATGGAAATGTACCAGAGTGTTAAGTCTGCTGCAATAGTAGAGAAAACAAAAATACCCTGCTGCTGTTAAATGAGTGATAGGGTTTTATAGATGTTTGTTTGTCTTGGTTTACGACCAAACAAATGACATTTTTTAGACAAATAAGTTAGTTCATGGTCACTCTGTTCTTGAAGACTGATAGGGACAAAGGGGAAACAAGGCAAGATTGGCCTGAAATACACAGTAACTTCATACGGCTCAATTTTGTGTGCAAAAAGAGACAACCGGCAGCACAGTCCCCGTTGCTATAAGTTGATAGCCTGGGTGCCGAATGTGTAAGACAACGTGGCTGCAGATAGAGACCTGTGAAAACATGCACCGAAAAGACAAGTATTTTGTACTGGAAGGCAAGATCAGTGTATCAGAGATACCTACAGGCAAACTGTCTTGCTTTAGTAAAACTTACTGAGTCTTACAACCGGCCGGTCTCCAGCTCCCCCAGCCCTGCCCTGCCTGGGAGGTGCCGGGTGCCTGGGGCTAAGGCTGCAGACATTTTTCGGCTTTAGGGGGAGATGAGCAGCCCCAACACCCCAACACATCCCATCTCTCCCCTCCAGGCCACAGAGTAACCTGGAGTTTCAATCGCTGTTGCACCCTCTCCTCCCCCTCCTCTCTGGCCTCACCGCACAGAAACTGCTGTAAGAAAACATAAAATGAAACTGAAAGAGCACTAAGTCCAAAGTAGATTTTCCTCAGTTAAGTTTTATTCACGTGCGCGGGGGCAGTGTCAGTTTTAGCGATCCAAACAAATACTCCAATGGGTCTAATTTAGGTGACTCTTCTTTTGTCGAATCAGAGCAGCTACCTGTGGCTGTTTCACACCTCTGCCAGCACTGAAGCTGCTGCCGCTGCTGACCGCGAGCGCCTGAGCAAGGGGCAGGAGGTGTTTAGTGCTGGTGTGTTGGTCTCGTAACTCGTCTGAGGTGGAGGGACGCCGCGGTATCCCTTTGCAGCTCCCTTTGCAAAGGTTGCGGTCCGGGTTTTGTAATCTGACTAGATGCTGCTCCCCGCTACCCGCACAGCCAAGGGGCAGAGGTGTCAGGCACCAAAAGCAGCATCTGACCTAAGACACTGACATGAAACACCGAGACCCAAAAGAGGAAAAAAGCGTCAAGCGAGAACGAACCCAAGGGAAAAAGCAGGTTTGAGAGATGGCATAAGGAGCAGGATATTGTGTGCAAGGAACAGTAGTGGAAATTAGTGGTCACACGGGCATCAGTCAAACTCCTCTTTATGTAAGCTGGCTGGAGCAAGCACATATAAAAAGAATTTACGTGGCACTAAGGAAATGAGATTGGACAGAACCCTAACCGTGGAAAATAATGAGGAAAAGGAAAGCAATAGGAGATGAGATGGAAACTACCACACAAGAAGAAAAAAGGATACCCAGACCAGACCAGACTGGGATTAGTTTCCCCCACTTGTAACTGCTATCTTGTCAGCCTGGCACTGTTCAGCATTTTTATCCTTCCTGCTCTTTTGCAAATCTGAGTGCTGGGTTGTTTTCACTTCATCCTGACAGCTGTGATGTCCATCAGTTTTTGAGGAAAATTTGTTTCTCAGTTGTATATATAGAGATTGAACCAAGCTATATAATTTGGGACAAGGATCACCCCCAAATCCCTTAAACCCTGGGGAGGGGGGTGACACACAACTGCATTTAGGTCCAGAGTTTCAGTTAAAGCCCTTCTTCACATATGTGTTGAAGATCCCTACGTTAACATTCGGGTTAAGGCAGAATAAATGCCATTACGACTCAGTAGTAATCCTTCCTATGAACAGCTTTAGCAAATCCCACTCTGTCATTCCCACGGTCAAAAATGCAGTAAAATGCAGACATAAAGACATCTCCTAAAATCCAGAGTGGGCCGGCACGAGTGGTGATGTCAAGAGACTGAAAGCCGCTCATGCAGAAGGTTTGGTCTTCAATAGACTCCTGCAAGAGAAAGCACGTGTCCTTGCGGCCGCCTGCTCCAGCCTCAGCTCGGGGAGCGGGGACAGGGGACAGGGGAGCCCACAGATACACACCTTTATGACGTATTGCTCTGCTGTCAGCTTGTACTCATGGTGTCCGATGGTGAAGCTTATGTGAGGCAAGCTGGACAGTCTTCTGCAGTCTACGAGAAACTGTATGCGATGCATTGACTGAGACGGGATCGGTTTGCCTTTTTTTAAGTAGTGCCCTTTGAATTCAAGATTTTTGCAGCAGGTAATAGTGAATTTACTACAGAGAAACAGCATCAGGCTGACTTACGGCCCAACACTGCCCTCCGGCTTCCCAGCTCCTGCACTGGGTCAAACCAGCCTAGCAGCCCAGACCACTACACCAAAGCCCCTAGGGACCCAGAGCTGAAGAAAATCCTCACCAGCCCCTAAAGGGACAAGGTGAAGGGGGACTCTAATGTCACCTCCGTAGAACTTGGAAGCAAAAGCCCTGGCGAACCCGTATTAGCAAGGTCCGCTGAGTAAAAGTCCCCCAGTGCTCTGATTCGGACTGGGTGGAGGGAGCTGCCTCCAACCCACGCAGGGAGCACCCTATGGCTGCAGCTCACCCCGCTCCCTCCCGTAACATCATTGTTTTAGGAAAAAAAAGCCAGTAAGGAATATGGCACTTTATACTTATACTTTGCCCTGAAGTGGGATCTAAAGAGCAGAAGAAAGACTAAACTTTGGCATGGCCATTAATTTCCATAAATAATACATTCACTTACAGTAACACAGAAGATCATTTCCTGGCCTTTCTAGTCATTTCATGAAACAACTGGCGTGTTAAATGGCACTACAGAATGCTCCAAGCCCCAGAGGGATCTTTGCTGTAAACCATAGTGTTTAAAGTCATTGTTTTAGAGGCTTCCTATAAGGAAGAATCTACAATTTTTGTTGTTGTTAAATCTGCTTTATGAAAACATAGCTCTAAATCTTGTGTATACTTATCAGATGTCATACCATTAGAACAAAATAAACCGTGGGATATGCAGGACAAGGGTAAAAGAAGCCAGTATAATGCTTAGTAGGATACAAGAAGCAAGACATAATTCATTTACATAGCTACTACGTCCAGAACAAATTAATCCTTGCTGGAAAGAGATAAAGGTTCTGGTAAAATCACTTATATTGGAATAAACTTGAGCCAATAGACTCAGGCTGTCTGTGGGTGCTACAAAAACAGTCATAGAAAGTCTTATTTTCAGGATGCTTTTTTGCAGAATCTGAGATGCTGTCTGAGTGCTTTTACACCAGAACTGGAGTACATAAACTTATTCTGCAATGACTTGTTTCTTGTTTATATTACACTAATATAAGGCATTGGAAATATATATTTTTATCTATATCCATTAGTATGTACCATTATAAAACCAATCTGTTATTTAAGCGTACTGTTCGACACGTATGTGAAAATTCGAATAAAAATTAAATTTAAGGTTTAATTGAGATAGAATCAGAAGCCTCATGAGTTACACAGATGCAACTCCAAGTCCTGCTCGTACAAAAGGAGGCAGATTAAAAGTCCACTTTTCTCTTTGATCATTACCCAGTGCACTGGGTAACCATAACATTCTTAATTTTCTTCCAAGTGTAGTTTTGCATCAGGAACAACACAATTAAAAGTTAACAGTAACCATACGTGGCAGCTTTACTTGGGGCACTGGAGCTGTAGCAATGTGGTAATTACCTGTGGGATTCAGCCCAGGGCCAGCAATAAGGCACAGTAAAAAGCATAGAATCACAGAACGGTTTGGGTTGGAAGGGACCTCAAAGATCATCTAGTTCCAACCCCCCTGCCATGGGCAGGGACACCCTCCACTAGACCAGGTTGCCCAAAGTCCCATCCAACCTGGCCTTGAACACTTCCAGGGATGGGGCATCCACAGCTTCTCTGGGCAACCTGTTCCACTGCCTCACCACCCTCACAGCGAAGAAGCTGCTCTCTCCCTGGAGGCAGGTGGGTTTAGCCTTCTCAGGCTTGTTATCTCACTGCTTTAGATATTACAAGGGTTCGGTCATGCCATCTGAAAATTGCCAGTGGGGAGATGCGAAGAGCAGCAGAGAGACATCTCAGCCTGACCCACAGGCAAGGTGGTGGGAATGCCTAACCTACCTTGAGCAGCCTTGGAGGTGGAGGTGCTCCTCAGAGGGCAGGCAGGGATGGGGAGGAGCAATGGGGAGCATCAACAAGGGGGATGCAGGAAAGAGCAGCAGGGAAGAGAAGAAAACCAGCGAGGAGACAGAGGAATAAGGTTCAGGAGGGAGGATAAGACAGTGAGGTCTGTCCTGCACCCTGTGGCTCATCTGCTAGGAATCAGCGTTGTGAGCATCACAGCTGCGCATCCCTCCTGGGAGCCCTGGCATGACACCACCTGCTCTGCTGCAAGCTGACAGTGAGAGGTCCTGTCAGTGGAGCCTTTGTGGGGCTGTAAGTACCCCCATTTGATGCTGACGGGGCTGGCTAACAGCACCGAACCCCTCCTGGCTCCAGCAAACCGATGGCTATAGCCAGGGACTTTGAAAAGAAGTGCTCCTCTGATTTTCCATAAGAAAATTCTCTCTGATGTAGAGTATGGATCAATTCCTCAAACTGACACCCCCATTATTTCCTTACACACTAGTACTGATGAGTACAGGAGAGGACGTGGACATTTGGGAGGAGGGCTGGGGCAGCAAGGCAGATGGGTCAAAACCAGCACGGCTCTGAGTTCAGTGCTCTCCTGGAAACAAGGCTTTCCCTGAGACCTTTCTGAACAACTCTTTTGGTTATTCTCCCACTCTATAAGCTCTTTGCACCAAATACCAGTTTCTCTTCCTCTCTGGTGGTTTTTTGGCCGTATAGTTTTTACCTCTCCAGTATGTGACGGACTTGCCCCAATATACTCCTGTAATCGCCTGATTTGTGAAGAGGGGCCGGTGATAAGAGAAGTGCCTGAGTCAACGATGGCTTCGCAGCCGTGGGAGCAAAATGCCACCCGGCCCTGGATCTTTATGCTGTGAGTGAAAAACAAAGCATCTTTAAGCAAGTGGTATATACACTGTGACATTATTGCTAGCAAAAGTAGCAGAGTACAGTCTGAAGTTAAAACTAGCTGCCGAGTTTTCCTAGTCTTAAAAGACAAGAACGTCTTTAAAAGACAAGAAAGCAGTAACGGGAAACTGCATGAGGATGACTTCTCTTTTGTGGACCCACTTTTCTCTCTCAGGACTCCTACAGCCCTAATCATTTGCCTCCTGCTGATGAATTTGTCCTCACCCGCAGGTGTCTATTTCATGCATACATACATACATACATACATACTTGTTCAGGTGGATTTGCCAGTAGCTTTTCTCGGTGACTGGGACCCAGTGGATTGAACCTTTGTAGAGAGAATGGTCTATCCCCCCCAGAATCAACTCACCACCATTCTCAGTGTCATCTCCTCTGAAAGCAGAAGACAGGTTAACACAGACATGGGAGTGTGCCAGCACACACTGATGAGATTACACTTAAAAAGCAAAAGACAATGCACAGTCCTTTCTAAATTCAGATATAGATGGCTGAAAAGAATAATTTCTAAACTATAGCTGCATACGTCCCAACTCAGAGCTTCCAAACAACTTCTGAGAAAAATTGGTGTAGGCTGACAAGGGCTAAGACAGGCATTGGGAGCAGGGTGAGCCAGTTGCTGCTCTCACCTCAGAATAAACACTAGATAAATTGGTGGAGTTACAGCTGGGTCCAGATAAGGTAACAACATTTCTTTTCTGAAAAGTGGCTACTTGGGTGCAGCACGGCTTTTCTCTTCATCTCCACTGGCCAGAAGGAAACCTCTGGCAACTCAGACATGGTGAGTCTGAGCCGGGAGCTTTTCTTTTGTTTATGACCAGCTCCAACAAGAATAACTGTCCATCCAAAAATTCGAGGTCCTCCCCAGCACATTTTTCCTTTTCACTCCATATTTTTCAGTGTCAAATTGAAAAAAAAAAAGAAAGAAATGAGGAAAATTACTTTCTAGAATTGAAGACTTACACAGATGCATGATTGTGTCAACAATTAAAATAGATTTGCTTCTTTTTTGACAGTGTCACTTTAAAGACTGACCTTTTCAGATAGAAAGAGAAGACTGGCTCCTCTACCAGCTGCTGGTTCATGATGCTGTCAAACACAGGCAGAGCACTGCCCACTGCTAAGGAGGGGTAGCCCAAGCCGAGCACGCCATCAAAGTGGGCAAGGGCAAAGGTTGTTCCTGGCTCAAACACCGACTCGCCAAAGTCCTGTCCCTTGATGGAAATGTTACTGATCTGTTCGGTACAAAAAAAAAAAAAAATCCCAAGAACTGAAAGCAAAGACACCATCTATTACAAGAAATTAGCCACTTTTAATGCTTTAATTCTGTGCCTGTTTCTTCATAAACCCAGGATAAGACCCAAGGAGACAAGCAGAAATGCAAAATAAAATCTTAGGGATTTGTCTGGGCAGCCCAAAGCTGGAGCAGCACCCATACCTCTCAGCACCCAGCTTGGTGGGACCTCACCCTGCCCTTGCTTAAACCAGACAAGGTCTTCCAGAGTAAGGCCGGTATCTGAACTTCCCTGAAAATGGTTGACCTGGAAGCTGACAACCCATTTTAGGTGGAGGCTCACCTGCAGCGTGTCTTTGCCAGCAATGCCCAGAAGCTGTCCTGTGCCATACTGCAAGGAGAAGGCTTCCCCTCCGTGCTCATACGAATCCGACAGAAAGGACTTAAATTTCTGGTGCACCCCTACACAAAACAAATGACACTTCTGCACCGAGGGGAGGTCCCGGCAATGTGCCCGCTCCCCCATGCACAGCCAGCTAAGATGCAGGCGAGGCAGATTTTTGCTTGTCTTACAAGGAAGAAGGCATCAATGGAGGTGCCCACTCCTCCACAAGCACACCAGTTTTTCTGTACCTCTGAGGTTATTTTGGGGTTTAAAGGCAAATCAAAACAAAAATGGGCATTTCCACCACTATTTGTAGCTCTCCCAGATTTATTTCCATGCTTTTTACATCAGGCACCTCGTGGTGCAGAGGGATGTTTGGCAGCTGCAGCTGGTGCCTGCCTTGGCTGTGGGGCGGCACAGAGGGGCAAAGATGGAGGAGGAAGCTGGGGAGAGGAAAGCAGCCCTTGGGGGTGCTCCAAATCCTTCCTCCCAAATCTCTGCTGTAGGCGACCTCCATGGGAAAGAAGAAATGGCCAAGGTACCTGAGATACAAAGAGCGTAAGGCAGGGTAAATTTTCTTACTGCACGCTTCGCTGATGCAATAAGCGGAAGGGACCCAAAAATTGGAGGAGCCAGTGTCAAACACAACGGTGAACCTCTGCGGTGGCGTGCCAACGCTCACAACTCCGTAGTACTGCGCCTGGGGGAGGAACAACCCGGTCAGCCCCAGCCTGCCACCCAGTGAGCTATTCCTGAGGAAAAGGCAGACTTGGGAGCATCACGCAACGCTTGCTCAGGGGGTTCGGTGCAATTTCATCTGAACACAAATGCACGCTACAGGGATGCATGCCTGGCTCCACGAGTGGCTGCAGGCAGCAGATTTCACTCCAGCTGAGTGCATAACAGTGCAGCATTGTTAAAGCCTTTTAAGCAAACGCTCCGTCGGGTTCCCCATGAAGTCAACAAGCCCTCTTGCACCGACTTCAGTGGTGCAAGGTCAGCCCCAAGATGAAGCTCCCGCACAACCATGTGGGCTTTCAGGCAGCTCCCTACTGATGTCAGTAAGAAATCTGTGATGCAAAGACAGCATGACCTGCCTCTGCCTGTGTCAGAGGGCTCTGACCGGCAGCACAATTGCTGTCATAGGTAGCTGGGCTTTTTCCTTTGTAATTAGCAGCTATTAGCAAGTTAAAAAATGAATTCTCTTGCAGAGACTGTATCTGTTGTACTGAACAAAGTTCATCCAGTGGATAAAGAAACCACTGACCGTCCTTGGATACCAATTGAAGCTAGAGATAATCTGTGAACACGTGAATGCTGGAGTGAAGAGCTTATCCACATCCTGAATGCAAGTGTCCAAGTGCCCCTATCTGGAAGAGCACTTCAGCATTAAGAGACCTATTTTTAGGAAGAGGCATTTCTGGAATTCAAACGCAGATAGAAAAGCAATACCCAGTGCCAAGCCTTTTGTAGCAATACAAATATTTGAATAAGTATCTTCAAGTGCATACTTGTTAATTAATACACTGAATATAGTTTCTGACCCTGGAGTTTATGGTCTGAATGAGATAATTATGAAAAGGCAAGCAAGTACACCATTTAACAGAATATCCAGCTATACAGCAGGATTTTATTCCTTACTGTATTAAACAAACCTTTATTGATTAATCTGTAAATTGAGACATGTTGATCCAAAAAAACCCAAACCCAAAAACCTCACAAACACACCACACTGAAACCTCCACAAAACTGTTCCTGGTGCTAGCTGGATATGCTTGCTATGTGAGGTTTGTTTTCTTATTTTGACATTTATCCCTCTTTGTTAAGCTTTAGAGCACGCGGAAATGTTTCAGTCTCCTTTGTTCTTCTTCATACACATCTCTAGCTCATCTTGACATATTCCTTTACGGCCCTCAAGTGTCGGGAAGTTCTTGCTGAATTAATTTGGCTTTCCCTTCCCTGTTCAGATGCAATCTCCACAAAATTTCTGCAACTTAGCTTTCCTTTAGATAAGCGTAACAGAAGAACCGAATACAATAGAAAATGAAGACCAACCAAATGGGCAAAAAGCTAAATGCAGGAAAGACAGTTTACAAAATGGTTGACCTGCTGACTTGCCTGTCTGAGATCCAATGAAACTCATATTTTTCCTGTTTCAGTTTAGATGGTAAATACAGCCAGGTTAGTGTGAGACCCAGGTCAGTCTCAGATATGTAACAGACATGAAGCTCAGGAGATAAAAGAAGAAGAATAAAAACTCTAACTTGGGTCTTTTTTATCACTGAGTTATGACTCCACGTGATCAAATAAATGAGATTTGGGGGATTTTTTATTACATGCAAACATCTGATAATTAGAATATAGCTAACTGAAGTAATCAGATTCTGCTACTAAAAACCCAATCCTGAACCAAGATTGATACAGGCAAACCTCCCACATTTGTTGGAAATCCAACCAAGTCCAATACACACCTATACAAAAATAAAACTTGTCACAGGACTACCACTGCTAGATTACATCAGCTTTCTACCCAAGTCCCATGCTAACCTAGATCTATACTTTATTTTGCAGACTGGTAAACTAATTTTTGATGATCCTAGTATTTATAGCGTAGAGCAACAAGCCATCTCAAGCCCTATAATTTCATTGTGAGACTAGGTTTCAAATGCGCTGGGAAAAAAATCTGCCTTCAAGAGAACAACGAGTCCTTATGATTGCATTACCAAAACTGTACTTACATTCATGTAATCATACAGCCTTTCTGAAGCGGTTCCTACCGATAAAGCAATATCTGCAGGGAAGCAATGCAGGTACCTCCGGGCAAAAATGTCGGGGTGGTGATTCCTCCAAAATTCCTCAAATTCTCCCTTTTCCTTCAGCTGTTTCTTGATTGATTTGAATCTAACGAGGGGAATTCTATGCAAATAAAATAAACACACAAACATTAACTGTTTCTTCTTTCTAGAGTTCTCATATACTCTTTGTTTTTAATTTGTTTCTTTTTTGAGACCTGGGGTAGCAACAAGCACAGGTCACCCCAGGAAGCCAGCTGAGACATGCACCAGTGATGCCAGATGTGTTTTCTTACCGTTCCACGGCCACGGTGAATGGGATGTAAACCACAGCCAACAGTATCACCTTCATGGCTCCAGGTGATTTGGGGTCTAAGGACTTTACTCCGAAGTTCCTTTTTTATACCCCGTTGTCAGCAGAGGGCTGTTCATTCGCCAGGTCAATCAATCACAGGAGGTCAGTGCTTTGGCAGAAAACCAATTAATTTGCTCTCAGAGTAACCACTGGATTGTGCAAATAGTGGTGTCCAGTGAAGCTACTAGGGCACAGATAACCAGGGCACAGCCTAGACCAAATGGACATTTTACTAACAATCCTTAGTGTCTTTTACATAAATATAATAAACAGAGTGAGCTTGGCTGCCATTAGCATGGGAAAGAGGAGGCGATCCAAGGACTTGCCTGGTTCCCTCCGAGCAAACTTGTTTTCAAGCTCGCTTTAGTGACAAGTGGCCCAGAAGTGTCTAAAGCAGAGAAAGAGGATATAATATATAACCGTTCTCCTTTTACATGGAGACATTTCAGCAGGGCTGAGCAGACGGACATTTGATAGGGTTGTGACAAGTGATCCCCTAACCACTGAAGATTAATTTCCTATTTATGGGAGAGCTCTGGTCCAAACATAAATGTGATTGCCATCCCAAAAAAATAGGGTCTTAAAAAGATGACAGCCTGTGACATAGAGTAATAAATAGCTAGTGGTTTTGTACACATTTCAGCAAGACATTTGGAAGCGCTCACGGGGATTTATTTTCCCATGAGTTTCCTGAGGTTAGCAGTTCCCACCCCTGCCTGACACTTGGGTTCAAGTCAAGCTGGCAGAAAAATAATGGTGTCAAAAAGAGACTCTGATCTGACAGAGAGTAGCCCCAAACCCATTAGCTGCCTGGGAGGAAGCTCAGAACTGAGTCTGCAATTTACTTCTGAGACTTTTTGAAGCTTTCCCTTGCACGAGAAAGTGTGGTGAGCAATTACATAGTGTAGCCCAGCATACATTAAGGCTGAATTTGAATAATCAGCCATTTTTGTTCAAAAGACCCAACTAGGATGCAGGGAAAAGAGCAATAATGATTATTCCCCTGCAATATATCACTTATTTGAAATAGACTGCTCACCACGTGAAGGTGAACTGGAACTCAGTAACCCCTCCAAAACAGAGCAGACATGCGTAGCAAAGAATGAATGTCAAGAACATGGAGGAGGAGTCATCATTCGCTCTAGCAACAATGCCCTAGTCAAGAAAAAACAACAGAAAAAACCCCAAACACACAGCATTTGTAAGTGAAGAAGGGGTCTAAACACCTGTCACAGCCTTTAAATAAATGTAAAGCAAATCATTATGAGCACATACTAAAGACATTCTTAAAAACTATTCCTTTAAGCCTCTTTCCTTGTTATGTCAGGCTGATTGAGTAGGGGCACGAGAGGCTTAAAATAATTATTTTAGAGCTCTCTTCATTAGTCACCTGGATTTTGAAATGGTTTGTTTTTTTCAAACTTACCTCCAAAATTGTGAGGGCTACACTAACTGCTCTCAGCAAAGGCTGAGCCTGGTGTCAGCACACAGCTGTCTGCAGAGCTTCGAATCTGAAAAAACACCAGTATGTCTGGTTTTATTTGTTTTACTTAAAAAAAAACCCCTCAAAAAATTCTCAAAAAATCTCAAAATAACGCAGGAATAATAACACACAGCTTTTATATTGATTTCCATTTTATTGTGTTGTGGTTTGTTGGGTTTTTTTTAATTCTCTAGCCCTGAGCAGTGTTCCCCATTCCTTCTGGACTCAGAGGTTTTACACATGTTCTCAGCAAGCAACCACATTTTCTATCCCGCAGCCGTCCCAGCCACTGAGCTGCAGAAGCTGGGTGCTGGAAATGAGAACAGTGAGCAATAGCTGTGGTCCTTTGTGAACTTTGAGAAGGCAAAGACATTTCTCAAGGAGCCTACACGCGCCACCTGACGCGCAGCAGAGCAGATGTCATGGCCTCTGGTAGGGCAGTGTCGCTTTGACGAGAGCAAGACGATGTCTGTGCTGAAGCACCTTTATCGCTTGAACTTTTCCTCAAATGCCACAAATGCTTCTGGGAAGTCATTAATGCTCATGTTGGAAGGCATCAGGATAACTCTGAAGACGTGAAGTGGCTTTCAGAACACCGCCCTGGGTCTAATGAGGGGACTGCTTTTGCCTTAGAGCCTTCACTGAGTCGCTAATTCTCAGAAGGATCAACACTGTTCATTTTATTGCAAATGTAGCCCTTTATTATCCCACCATGTGAAGGTTATTTTTTCCCAAATACTCTGATCTCACAGTGTGTTCCAAGCAGACATTCATTTAGCCAACAGAGGTACAAAATGCAGCAACAAAAGGTCATTGTGACTTTTTTTGATAAGCTGGAATAATGATTAAACTACAATGCAGAGGATCCTAAGAAATAGTTGTCTGCAGCTTAAAAGTTTCATTAAGTAGAAATAATTCAAGTAGAAAAAATATATACGTATCTGTGTCCATAGACATAAGGTATATTGCAAAGTTATTTCTCTCCATATGGATTATTAAAAAAAATATGCCTGAACTATATTATTAATATACTCTTACCTAGGCTTTATGTTGTTCTTATCAGCAGGATATCTGAAGAGATTTGTCTAAGGGACATATCTTTGCCATGGATGTAAATTCATTATTATTTTTTGCAAACGCATTTGGTTTTCCACACCTGTAGCCTACAGTACCTTAATGGGGTGGGGAGCCCTTTAGAAGTCTAAAGAAAAGGAAACAAATATAAAAACCTGCTGAGGGCCATGGCAATATTTTCTTAAAAGTCAGATCACGTTCCAGGGTGACTGCTTGGAAAAGGATGCCCTGTGAAATCCAGGAATGCCATGTTCCCCACAGTGGTCCTCTGACAGGACACGTAGTGTTAAACCAGTAAAGAAGTGGCTACTCTGAGATGCTCATTCAGCGCGAACCGTCTCTTGCTGCTGGGATGCTATGCTCAGCACGTCCCACCTTCCATCATGAGAGAGTATTTTCAGCACCTCTCTTCCACAGCATGGCCACAGATGACTGCGATGTATCTTTGTTCTCTAGGCTTGATACTCTGCCCAGCTTCTCCATCCAAAACCTATTTTATGGCACTCAGGTCACAGCACTCGCTGTTCTCTGTCCTGCTGCAATACTGGTCCCCAGATGCCCTCTCTGTTCTCCTCCCCCAGGAAACCCTCCATACATCCTTTATACCATCACTGCTGCGTGGCACAGCCACTCATCTTGCAGGGAAAAGACCAGTAAACTTCCTATAGCCTATACTCAGTTGATAGCTAAGAGCTGCTTTACATTTGAAGGCAAGTGACAGTAGAGAGCTCTCTGTTACCAGATTTGACCGGAAATCCAGAGGCCACCTTAAATGTTTGATATCGCCTTTTTCTCAATCTTCTATTTGCTCTGCCTTTTGTTTTTCTAAGAATACGTGGCTCCCAGCAATCACGTATTTTGGTTGTGTAGCACCTAATGGCCAGAACCTGACTGCAGATTGTTTGAAGAAAGTATCCTCCCTAAATTACAGTAAGTGTGGAAAAAGACAGCAATGAGCTGCAGATATCAAAGTAGACAGCCAGAAAGGCTCTTTCACCTTAAAACACTCTGCCAGCTTTCAAACCCAAAGATCATGGTAGAACCATGGCCAACACACAGGTGGGACAACCCCCAGGAAAGCTTAAAACAGCAGGAGCTCAAGAAGCCAATGTATGCAGAGGTGCCTACTCAAGGGAAGGCTCCTCCTGGAAATCAGAGGTGCTCCTGACCTGAATAGCAATGGGTCTTGCTGAGAGAACGAGGGGAAGAGTTTACACTGTCACATCTAAACTTTTAACATATTTATCTCATTCGTAACAAGTGAGAATCTTGATGGCATTAAATCCATGGCAGTTTCTTGCCATGTTTTGGTACGGCCACGGGAACTGCAGTAGCACGGTCAGAAGGCAGACGGAGAGCAGCCTTGGCAGGTTGTGATAGTGAGCATATTAAATGTGGATTCACACAAGAAGCAAAACATAATGTAATGAAAAAGGCCCTACACAGTCAAGAGTGCCAGAAGCTATAATAAACACCGTTAAATTAGCAACATAAATAGTAGAACAGCTCAAGATAGCAGTTTGCCAAGTATTTGTGTTAAAGGTTTAAGATAAGTACTGGGTGGCAAGTTACACTCTGAAATTATGTACTTGGCACCTTGAAAAGTAAATCCCTAAAAGTGCCATTCGTCTGGGAAGTCAGTCAAGTCTTGACACGTATTTTAAACAACAATTCAATTACATCCGACATTTTGCTGAAAGTTTCATGAAAGCTAAACGTTAAAAATTTGGTCTTCTGTGGTGTTTACTTTCCTAAGCCAGCACTGGCTGCACAGCCAGAGCAAGAGGTGAGGGGCTGAGGCATCCGGGTGACGGTTTGGGGCAAAATCGGAGAACATTTGCAGTATGCAGGAAGAGGCCAGAAGGAATGTTTTTGGAGGGGGTGGGGCGTGTGGGTGGAAGAAGGAGACCTGTGCTATAAGTCGTCCTGTCTGTAATCCCCGTCACCAAACACTCATTCGGTTATCAGAAACATTTCAGAGCCCTTGAGATTAATGACTGGTGCCGTGTAAACAGAGCCTTATATTGGGAAGACGGAGTTGCCAGCAGGTCAGTGCACAGCAGGAGAAGACCAAGGCGAGCCCCTGTCCCTTGCAGTCCCAGCGATCCCCAAAGAAAGAAAGTATGGGTAACAGTCTGAAAGCCATAGTTGCTTTTGTGCCCTCCAACAAGTGCCAGAAGTACCTCCTGGAAGACCTAGAAGAGATGCCAGTGGATAAAATGGTGGATCTGAGCGGCAGGCAGCTGAGGCGGCTGCCTCTGCACATTTGCTCTTTTAGAGAACTGGTCAAGCTGTACCTGAGCGACAACAACCTGAACCATCTGCCCCCTGAGCTGGAGCAGTTGCAAAACCTGCAGATCTTGGCGCTGGACTTCAACAACTTCAAAGCGCTGCCCCTGGTTGTCTGCACGCTGAAGCAGCTGTGCATCCTCTACCTGGGCAACAACAAGCTCTGCAGCCTGCCCCTTGAGCTCCGGCTCCTGCAGAACCTCAAGACCCTCTGGATCGAGTCCAACTGTCTGCAGTGCCTGCCCGAGGTGGTGTGCGAGCTCAGCCTGCTCAAGACGCTGCACGCCGGCTCCAACGCGCTGCGCACGCTCCCTGCCCAGCTGCGGTGCCTGCAGGAGCTGCGCACCATCTGGCTGTCGGGCAACCTGCTGTCCGAGTTTCCCCCTGTGCTCCTGGATATGCCTTTTCTGGAGGTGATCGACGTGGATCGCAACTCCATCCGGTTCTTCCCCAGCCTGGCTCACCTCCCCGGCCTGAAGCTGGTGATCTATGACCACAACCCCTGCAGGAATGCACCCAAAGTGGCCAAAGGAGTGCGCAGGGTGGGGAGATGGTCGGAGGAGACCCCTGAACCCCGCAAGCGGTCCGGGGCAGTGATAGAAATCACGCTCGATGAGAAACCATCACCACCTCCTGCCACCAAGCCCGAGCCAGAAGCCGAGCCCTGCTGATGCTCAGCTGCCCACTCTGTCTCCAGGGAGCACCATGCCACCTGACTAGTCTTCAGGAGTAGGTGCACCGGCTCAGGGCTAGGTGACAACAAAACTCGCTTGTACAGACACCCCCTTTCGCACAGCACCCAGCACTCTCGCTAGAGCAAAGACTTCCTCCCTTTCCCCCTCCTCCCATGCGGGGACCACTTAGAGCCTGCAGTAGAGATGAAGACACTGTTTAGATGTTTTCCATGGGTGGACTGTACGTACAGAGCATGTACGGACTCGCAGCTCTTCACCCATAGGGCTCGCTCTTCTCACCTCCACCTTGCTGAGGCATCCAAGCCTCAACTCTCCGGTGGGAGTCACAGCTCTGAAGTAACCCATGACATTTGTCTCAGATGAATTACCTGAAACGCAGCAGCAGCAGCAGCTTGAAGGTTTCCCTGCCTGCCACGTGGGAAGCAGTAGTGGAGCCCTGGCTGCACTATCAAGGAAACGGCGCGTATGTACCAGCGAGCTCCCCTCTTCCCGCTGCTGCCTTCTTCCTGGAAAATTAGCGGCCACTCTTACTTTGTTATTGCCAAGCAGCATTTTAAATGATGCTGAGGAAAGCCAGAGGCTTTGCTGTTCGTTTTTATGTTACCGACAACACTGCCCGAAAAGCAGCAACACACCAAGTTTTCATGCAGTAGCAAAGAAGAAAATCAAAGCCTGACTAAAATGGGAAAAACACGAGTGGCAAAGGTGTCCTGGTTTCGGCAGGGATGGAGTTAATTTTCTTCCTAGCCGTGGGTATAGTGCTGCGGTTTGGATTTAGGATGAGAATAACGTTGATAACACACTGATGTTTTAGTTGTTGCCAAGCAGTCAAAGACTGTTCAGCTTCTCATACTGCCCTGCCAACGAGAAAGCAGGGGGTGCACAAGGAGTTGGGAGGGGACACAGCCAGGACAGCTGACCCAAACTGGCCAGAAGGATATTTCATACCATATGATGTCATGCTCAGTATATAACCGGGGGTTGGTCGGGAGGCAGTGTGGCTCAGGAACCAGCTGAGCATCAGCTCCGGGTGGTGAGCAACTGTGCTGTGCATCACTTGTTTTGTATATTCTTTTATCATGGTCATTATTCTCTCCCTTTTCTGTCCTATTAAACTGTCTTTATCTCAATCCACACATTTTATTGTTTTTTTTCAATTCTTTCCCCCATCCCACTGAGCAGGGGGAGTGAGTGAATGGCTGTGTGGTTGGTGTAGCTGCCAGCCAGGTTAAACCACAACAAAAGATAAACTTGCGTGAACAAAACCCAGGGCTGGGAGCCCGCTGCTACAGGCCTGCACAGAATTTGAAGCAGAGGCAAACTTTACTCAGTTGACTTCAGCTGGGTATTTCTCCAGCTTGCAACTCAGGCCAGTTCAGATCTCCTTCAAAATGCAGTGAAGCCTTTTTTTTAAGTATGCTTTCCTTTAATTGTGTAACACACAAAGAAATCTGGCTCAAAATGACATTTTTAGCTTTTGTTTCCATGGGATGGATCATTGAGTTTGGTAAAAGAGGTTTTATTTAAAAAGGGCGGGGAACCCTTGGTGGCACGGATCAGCCTCTTCCCTCTCCGTCTCACTTGTCAAGTGGAACTGTCTCACCAGCACAGCCTGCAGAAGCGATGGTTGACTTCCCAGAAAAGGTTTGATCCAATGCCAGTTCGTGACTGCTTAACGTCATTTACATGCTTGAAAAATTATCTGGAAATATACAGACTGTGCTAGCGCTCGCCGTCTTGTTAAATGAAGCCTGGATGTGGATCTGGCTAGCACCCGTGTAGGGTGCTTACTATTCATTAAATAAAATGTACTAGTGTCTCACAAGAGTTAAACCATCCTTCTGAAGAATTAACTGAATTCTCCTTTTCCAAATTCTTTATCTAACCTTTTCCAACAAACTATCTCTTCCTACAAAAGAAAATTACTCAGCAGGACAAGAGTTTGGGGCTTTTTTAACATCCCCATTCAATGGTTTATTTCCGATGGAAGTGATTTGGTAATTTATTTATCCAAGGGGGTGGGGAAGAAGGTGCTTTCACCTGCTTGCCAACAGTTTGTATTTAACACAGCGCTCTATGCAGTATTGTCACTTTTGGAGAACATGAGTCTTTGGAGGAGAAACCAAAAAACCGTTCAGAAAACCTAAGGGAAAAAACTGTTTACAGATACTTTCTTGATTTCCAGTGAATCTTCCTGCTTTGGCAGACCTCCCCCGGCGTTTGCCAAGGTGCTGCGTTATACTTGCAAGGGCCGGAAAGGTCCCAACACCCAGGCGGCGCCTCTCGTTGGGCTCCCACGCAGACGGGACCCCTCCGCTCTTCTCTGCTGACAGTCATCAAGAATCTGAGAAAGACTGGTGCAGGCATCACAGACTGCCTTACAACCTGAGCGTAACGGAACTGGTCCAACCGAGAAACACGCTGCCTTTGCAGCAACTACTGGAATAGGAAAGAGTGGAAAGGTAGGCCACAGGACATGAAATGGGGAAAAAGAAGAGGAAAAAAGGGAATGCAATGCGGCCTGGCCATTTTCCCACTAACTGCCCTCTCTTGCAATAAATAATAGGTGTTTGTAAAGTCAGCCGGAATCCAGTACCTCACAGTCAAACACACAGACTGTTTGGTATCTCTCTCTCCCAAACTGCATCTTCCTCTCACTCCTCCCTCAGAAGAACTCCTATCTGCATAACATTTGTGGTGTAAAAAGCTGCAAAACCCCTTAAGTTCTAGTTCTGGGTGTTGACCGAGGTTCCTCTTCAAGCTTTTTCTCTTCCTTTCGCCATCAAAGAATGAATATACTCCAGTATCGCTAGAAAAGGGTAACATTTAACTTTAAAGCCTATTTCTAGAACCTAAACTCAAAACCTATACAGCCAGGACAAGAATAAACCGCTCACACTAGATGCACCATGTCAACCCAAACTCTCAAGCCTTTGTAGCTCGCCGGGATATCCTCAGTGCTGACTGCCTAGGCACCACTTCCTGTCTGAGGATGAGCACCGCTGCTTTTCTAATGAAACTGCCCTTCTTGGTTCTACACAAAGAAAAATACAACTTTGATGGATTTGATTTTTTTTTTTATTTCTGTGTATTTTAAGTGGAACCTGGAGAGGAACAGAAGGAATAGGGTTGTATAAAACCCTTGTTTTACTTGCAAGTGAATCTTCCCCACAACATATAAACTGAAATAAGTTAAAACCAACTGAAGGCAGTTATTTCATGCCATTGATGGAGATCTGCTTTGTCTCAAGCTTCTGTTCCATAACCTCACGAAAACTAGATCATTAAAAAAATTACTAGGTGAGATCTGGTCCACATATCCTCAGGTACTGAAGAATATTTAACATGGGCGGTGGTCTGGTACGCGTTTTCTGCGGAGAAAAAGAAAAATCAGAAAATTCCTCCCCAAACTGATGTCCACCAGCCTTCCCACCCACCTTCATATTTAATTTTTAGTTGTTATTTTGTGTTCAGTGCTAGCTTTATCCAGTGTAGATACTCAGATCGTACCTTGGTGCTGCTTTAATAATGTCATCTACACGAAGAATCATTTCTGCTGCTTCAGCTGCGCTCAGCAAAACTTGTCTCTTGACTTGGAAACTTTCCGTTACTCCCAAGACTGCCATGTCTCCAATGATACCCTCTTTCATATCTGGAAGAAGGGACACATTAAGAGGTTGGGGTTTTTTTTAACTTGAGGGGTTTTTTTTAAGGAAATTACAAGCAGCTGACAGTATGGCAACTTACCTGCTCAAATGAACTATACTGATAGTAAGGGAAGTATTAAAGTCTTTCACTTCAAGGCTCCTGATTGAAGCCTAACATGTTGCAATTGCATCAAAAAAATTAATGATGAAAACTTTATACACTGGGAAGAGGAGACAAGATCCCAACAGAGCTCTCAACGCTATTTCCTTAGGTATAGCAACTTCAGAATTCTTCTCCACATTTTTTAAGTTTTGAGGTATTTGGTTGTTTTTTTATTTATTTTTTTAAAAAATCAATGCCTTTCTTTTTAAGCTTCATATAACTAGACTCAATGTAAGTAAGGAAAGTGGTTTTCACAGGTGGAAACCATACCCTTCAAAACCAAGGCTTTTCACTCCATTGTGAAGAGCCCAGTAGAATGATAAAAGAATATAACACTCTCTATGTTCTATGCAAAGCAAACACAAATCAACATACTCAGTTCTTCCAGCTGAACATACCAGTGACAAACAGATGTGACCAAGTTTGATAATTCCCCTCCCCAACAGCAATCCCAAGAGCAGAAGTATTATCAAGCCCCTCACCGAGTCCGTAAGTAGTCTTCCCTTCACTGTGAGCAGCTCTCAGCTGAGCAACCAAATCTGCACTGTCATAGCCAGCATTATCAGCTATTATTGTTGGGATCTAAGGAGAGAAACACAGGTTGGTTTTAGTTAACGCAGGGACTGATCCCTAGTAAACATGAAACATACTGTGATGTTACTAGTTTATTAATCAGTTTCAAGAAGAGGAAGTTTCAAGAACATGGCAGATGATCTGTTACAGTGATCAGAAGATAGGGAAAAAGAAAAAAGTCAAACTACCTCTCAGGATTTTGTTTAAGACCTTGTTAAGACAGTAGCTGAGAGGACAGAAGCATGTTAGCAGATCTGTCAGTTAATTTTACATGGACAGAAAGAAATCTGTCTCTTTCTTACTATTTCAGACTACAACTGCAGAAACGGTTTCATTTTAAGAACATGAGTTCGCTGGTAAGCATTAACCACGAGATCATTCTGTTTGCCGTTTAAATGACAGCAGTGCAAATGGCACCCGCTGACTGAAAGGGTAATGCCAAGCCTTACCATGCTCTTTAATTTTCTTGGCAGAAGTGCTTTCCTATGGTCTTTCATTTCCTAAGAAAGGTTTTCCCTAATTTAAAATATAGGAAGACAACTTTTCCTCAAATTGACAGTCTGTTAGCACAATAATAGTCCATGAACGTTTCTTGCGATACTCTTTTTTTCCTACTAAAATGCAGTCTCCAATGCAAGTCTAGAAGTTTCTGTAGTACTAGAGCATGAATACAAACAAATAGCACTAGAGTATCAATAGAACCGACGGGTTGCTCTTTTCTAAATCAGCTGTCAACTGAATTAGCAGAGATTTTATGTGCTATTTCTGTTGCACTTTCAACCTTGCAGGTATCATATCAACACTGCGGGTATCTTATCAACATTCAGATTTTTATAACATGTAGAATTATTAAAACACCAGTACTCTTTTTCTAAGAGAAAAAACAGTAACTTTTTCCCCTTTGTTCATCCAAGAGATGTTGCTAAATTTTACTTTACTTTTAGAAAATAAAAACTTTGCAAGAGAAGCAACCATCTGATCTCAGAAGTTAGTAAACTTAGTGAAACTTTATGTCTATTAATCCAGCAATCTGATTAAACAAACTTACCATTCGTAAAGCCTTAGCAAAGGACTCCATTGCAACAGACTCTTTGCCAGGTGTTCTGATGGCAAGTTCTGCGACAGCATTCGCCATCAGCATCTCTGAACAACCTATTCATTGAAGGCACACAGATGTTTTATATCAGACTTGAACAATAATACAAAACGTATACCACGTACAAAGAATCTAATATTCACCTCCACCATACACAGTTCTAGTGTCCTTCACGGTCTGGGCAAGAACACAGAGAGCATCATGCAAAGACCTCTCTGCTTCATCTAGAATCTGCTGTGTTGCTCCACGCAAAACTATGGTGCAAGCTTCACCTAAAAAGTGCAAATGTGAAATGATGAAAAAAAAAAAAGACACAGAAAGAGGCTATCACAAAACATTTGTAATGGTTTTGCTATCACTGCAGTCAAGTTTTACATAAATCAATTTTAGGTGGAAAAGCATGACAACAATTCACAGGTAGAATGAAACGATGTAGACTAACCTACTGCTTTCATCAATTAACTGTTCCGTGACATCTTACTGAATTGAATAGAAAATGAATGTTATCTTAAAGCAACCCCTCAGAAACTTACAGTATTGGCATTTACTAGAACAAGCTCTCAAGTTCTTGAGGTATGACAAATTACTACTTTTCTTGTCAATTCAGTCTCCCAAAGCAGAAATTTTGGTTCCCATCCTTACAAATGCTTATGTGTATGTTTAAGGTTAGATGAACAATTTCAAACCTGAACATACATCTTTGCAGGATTTGTATTGAAGAGCAAGGCTTTAATAAAAAAGGTTATGTGAATCATTACAAGATGCCTATGCTGCCCTGGTAACTGAAAAGCGTTAGCAGAGGGTTGACACAAATGTTACAACCTGTCATTAGTGGTAAACGCTCACCCATTGCCACTCCAGAGAAATGAATGAGTTTATCTTCTCCAATCATGACTTCTTCAATAAGCTTGCAGCTTCCTAGTTTTACTAGCTCAGGGTGATCAAAGGTTGATGCAATTTCACCACCTACAAATGTAAGATCATACAAAAGTTAAAGAGCTCACAATGAAAACATCCATTCATGCAAGGTCTAACTAGGGGCAGGGGGGAGGAGAGGAAGAGATCATCTTCATAATTGCCCCAAAATAAATTTAAATTAACAATAATGATAAGCCAAATTTTTCCAGTGTCAGCATATGGCAACAGAAACTTTCTCCTGATGTTGAGAAGTCCTTAAAACACCAGTATTTTGTTTCATATCACAAGAACTACAATAGCTGTAATACTTTTGAGTTCTGTCTGGATTAAAGACGAAATGTTGGTATTTGCCAGTAGTAAAACGTCAATCTGTTTAAAAGGTTTAGTAGTATTTACTGATGAAGTATTTATAAAACACTAAATCGTTTGTTACATTTTTTAAACTTGAGCTTCTGCCAGCATTCATTTTGCCTGCCTGAAAATGGCTGAGAACCACTGGCCACCACCCTCCTGGATCTATTTTTTTTTATTATTTTAAATATGAAAGAAAATTACTAACTGGCACTAACTGGCTAAATTGTATTCCACAGTTAGCATTATGATCCTTTATTCACAGTTGCTAGAGGAAAAAAAAAGTATGTTTAAATTATTACACAGGGAGGATTCAGAATCAAAACAATTTACATGTGAAGTGTAACATACTAAAGACAGAAACTGAGTTACCTGCTTCTGAAAAAACACTGACAGTTATATAGCAGTTGATAAATCAACAAAGTAATTTCAAAGTTACTTATGGCCAATTTTGTAGGGTCCTTCACATACGTTTGTATTTAAGTACTGCAAAATAAAGCTTATTTGGAATACTTTCCACATTCACAAATCCACTTAATGGTAAAAAGTATAAACTAGGCAATAAAGCATTAACATTTACTAAAGATCAAATGATGTGACCCTCCAAGTTTCATACAAGGTACTCCACACACCTGTAACAAGAGCCAGTCGTTCTACACCAGCAAAGTCTGCATGTTCAATAGCCATGACGCCAGCAGCTCCAAAGAGCTGTTCAGGGTAGTTGTAGATCAACTGCCTACAATTAAAACACAGGCACATCTTCCCATTATGCATGGAACAAACCTTTTAAAATACCAGAGTAACAAAGGACACCCGATTCTCAGTAGCATGGATGTGCAAGAGGTTTCTGAAAGCTACAAAAGCAGTCAATACGTGAGGCACCTGCTACACATGGAATATTACACCACACAGAAGCAAATGCAGTGACAGGAAAACATACAAAGCTAAAAGAAGAAAAAAAAAATTCAAACTATTACAAAAGATGACACACATTCACACTAAGCACAGGGACCAATATGCTTTAAATTCTAAGTTTTTTGATCCTAAGTGCCTGCTGGGCACTTAACTGCCTATTCTAGCTGGGCACAGTAGAACAACATGTTAAGTAACGTCTTTAATTCCTTAACCAACACAAAATCCAAACAGTATACAACGCTATGGAACAATAAATGGCCAGTCTTGTAATGTATACAAATAGCAGACCACAGAGAAGAGTATATGCTCTCCTATTAATATGTATCTCACTCTCTCTAGAATGAAGTAGTCATCTAAAGCTGAATGGTCAATGACAGATGCCAAATTACTTTTCCCTTCCAAATTAGAGACTGAGTATTGTAGACATTGAGCAGGAGCTGGGAGATGCCATCTCCATCAAAAAAGACATTTCTAATCTATCTTCAAACAGACAACTGGCGCTGCTGGGTACACCCAGGAAAGTTTCTTCCTACTCTGGATCCATACAGCCTTGACCTTTTGTAAGCATCTCCTCAGCAGTATTTGACTGGCTAACACAGTACCAGATGTGAAGTGGATCTGCAGTATGCCTATAAACAGAAGTCAATTTTATCAGGGAATAAATCTGCAAGTCAAGAATCAAGCTAACTGGAGTATCGCTAGCCTGGCTACAGTGACTAACTGCTACCTGAGCTTCCTTAGGGCAACTACCTGCATTACAAGCATACAGGGTAGTAGCGATGGAGTTAAGGATTAAGGAGTTAAGGATTTTTTTTTGTATACTTGAAAGGATTCTTCCATCAATTTGCCAACAGGACTCCTGACTCTAGGACTCTATATTTGTACCATGTCCACTGGACAGTACTCATTTTGCCTCCACTAGAATGCAGTGTGTATGAAACATGACATATATAGAGGGGCTATGAGATTCATCAGTCTGTCAGTGCTTCTTACAGATGTTTGACACAAATTTTGAAGGTGAGTTATACGATGCACAATGTCCTGAAAGAGTGAATCTTTGCTACTGTGGAAAAGAGTGCTACTCTTACAACTCCTAACCTTTGGTGCAGTACTAGCTAATCAGCTTCCTAGCAGACTACGTGATGTGCTGAACCACCAGGTAGATGTCAAGTTGCTATTAAGTATGGCAGTTCCACTCAAATAAGAATTACTGAAAAGCAAAAGCATTTTTCATCATTAAAAAACTGAATGATTTTTTTGCACTGTGACAGTTTAAGAGAGAAGCACACTGCTAACAAAAATAAGCAACCTGGATTGTGACATTTCTTAAATGAAAATGGTTATCTTTCATACTTTCAAAGATGTCCATAAAAAAAAAAGCTCATGACAGGGAGCAGAGAGGCCTCTCAAACACTGTTGAATTTGGAGCAGTACTCCAGCACCAGCATTTTCATGCAGGAAAAAGCACAGCTGGTCAATCTGAACTAAATGCATTCAGCAGCACAGACTCTTTCAGCACCAATTTCCCCCCAAAGAGAGGCACGTGGATATGGACATTGCTGCTGGTATTCATAACTAAATAAATCTGTTAGTATAAAAGCATAGTGACATTGCTTCAACTGGACTTAAACATGGATCCCTGATTAAATAACATCAGTTCTTCCTCTTTAAAATAAACATTATTAAAATCTTGCTACTTTGTAACTCTCCCCTTTTTCCAAGAAAATACATACCTGTTAATAAAGCAGTTTATTCCATGCTTAAGGATACGGTCTACCTTCTCTTTCATTTTTTCTTTTTCTGCCTGTTCTATTTCTGCTACTTTTGCTGTAGAGTCCACTCTAACACGAGAGCCAAAAATCTACATCAAAGAAAACAGAGATTTCAGTCTAAAAATTAATTCCGTTTACAAAAACATTGTTTCACAACAGTAGTTCAGCCACATACCTTAATCTTGTCTGTATCCATACCAGTATTTGCAATTAGAATCTTTGCATTTTCAATTCTTTTTGGCTGATTTACACCAATTTTCTTGTCAAGTAAAAAGCCTGCGGTAACAGAAAGGTCTTGTAAGACTTCAGATAAAAAAGGAAAACAATTCATTTAAATTATAACAAAATTCCCTCATATTTATTATTCAATTTAGTAGTAACATAGCAATGTTTCCTAAAACAAATTTGTAGACGTGTAACTTTCAACAGCTTCATTTCTCAAGTTCACTTACAGCCAACAATACAAAGACTTACCTTCATCTAAGTAGGAATCAGCCAAACTTCCACCAAGTTTCTTAATGACATGGATAGCCTCCAAATTACCAGAACCTTTCAACCTAAGAACAGCTTCCACAGCTAGCTTGACAAAGTGATCTTTATGATGAGTAAGCAATTTTGACGAAAGAGTTGTTCCTGCAATGTTCATCAAGTCTTCACGGAACTTGACTTCATCGTCACTAAAATAAAAGTCAGTAGAGTTAAAGCAGAAAGTCTAAAAGCCTTAAATATCATTAACCTACCACTGTGAGTCTCTCCCCACTTCTTCTAGCCTATATCTACGTGTACCATGTTCCATTTTGAGGAACACTACAAAGAAACCTTCCAGTGTTCCGGAACACAACCTTCTATTTGAAATAGAAGTTCAATTAGAACCTCTGCATTCAGCTTTAGAAAGTCTGTGTTCTCAAAGTGTCAGGTAAAGAAAACAGTCACATCTGAAGTCTGAACATTGTATGTGAAGTAACAGCTCAGATTTTTCTTCTAGGGAGAAAACTGTTGCTTGTGTTTTGTTTCTGCACATCCTAAGTAATTTCAAATAATTTCATAAAGTTTCCGTACTGCATCTAAAAAAAGCAGTCTTTTTTTTCCTTAACTGTTAAAATTAAAAAATTCAGCCTTTACACTACTTAAAAGAGAGTGAAGAATTTCCCAATGGCATATAATTGTCACTAATGTTTTAATCTTGACTGCTTTATAAAGTTACAGCAAATGTACATAACTAACCCATGATCCACAGCTGCTTTCAAAAGTGCCTCTCTTGAAGCTTTTGTGGCTGCTCTCCAGCCTGCAATGATGGTCTGAGGATGAATCTTCTTTGAAATCAGTAATTCTGCCTCCTATTTAAATGAAATTAAGAATTAGGTTTTTCCCCCCGAGGTATATTTACACTAACTAGGAGAGACACTTCCAAGTAATCAGAAAATTCTGAATAGCAGTAAAAGCCAGAGAGCTGTAACAATGAAATTAAAGTCACAGTCACCCTACCAGCAGGTTTTTTTTACATTCTAGGTAAATATGATCTGCCCTTGGAATATCATCAAGAAATTTTGATGGCGGAAAAAAAAAATGCTAACTCCAATATGAATTGCAACCAGACATATACTTCAAAATAGCAATCTTTCACTTCATGTTCGAGATCAGTTTTCTGTTCACTTACAGGTGCAGCTTGAAGTGTAGTTGGAAAAAAACCCACCCCATATTCAAACTCCCCGTTTGTGAGGAACTTGGCAAGCTGATGGATCATTTCTCAGATGCTCTTCATCAGTTCCTGGTTCTGAGAGGATTAGATTTACTGGCACAGCTCTGCTAACAAGAATTCCTCACTTCTGAAGTCTCTTTCACAGTAATTTCAGATTTGGAGTTTAGCAGTGTAAACTTTTACATAAACATAAAAAACATGCAGAGCTTAAAGGAACAGTATGAATTCAGGTCTTGTGCACACAAGAACAGAATTCAACATGCCTTTTTTTTTCCTCACTAATATGATAGAAAAGGATTTCAGAGGACAGAACCTCACCACTAAGCAGTGCTGCATGCTGCCCAGTGCAACATCCAGGAAGTGACCTGTGAGAGGGATACTTCTCTGTTTTACTCGCATAAGAAAATTAATTTTCTCTTATTTCATAAAATGTACCAAAGTAAAATACTTGTGAATTTATAAATAATAAGGAATATAGTCTACAATAAAACAAATAAAAAGATGAAGTAATACCTAAGGGTTGGGTTTTTTTTCCTATCAATTTCAATGGCAATGGAGCAAGATATTTCTATACTTTGGGAGCTCTCTTCATAAACATCAAATAACACACCTCCTACTGATATCGCAGAACATTGCCAAATAGAAACACATCTGAAAAACTGTAATACGTCACCCTCAGTAATTCAGCTGCCAGCACTGTGACAGATGTAGTTCCATCACCAACTTCATCATCTTGCACCTTTGACATATCTAAAGGAGGAAAACACTGTATTAATGTTTTGATTCAAAATACCATGCTCAGCAGTACCAGGTTCACATAGAATTATTTTTATCTCACATTAGTTTGGAGAAGAAAAAAGATCTTGCTCTTCGATAGTTTAAGGAAGTCACTCTAAGTCACAGGAATTTGATTTGCATCTCAGGTTTTTATCATTCTTCAAATTCCTGCTCTTCATTTGCAACCTAGACACCAGTTCCAGCCTGGCGATGGTCAAGAGCTACTCCCCTCTCTCCCCATTCCTAAAGATGGTCATCAAAAGGAAGTAGGGCTGGACAGAAGCTCTAAGGTATACATACAGGATCAGAGAACATAATAAACAAGGATGCCACATGAGCTGCTGATAAACAAGGACCCAGCAAACAAGAAATCATTAAGAGATATGACACTGAATTGTTCAGGGTCCTGTTTGTCACTAGAACCGGCACACTAGGACAGTTGATCACGAAGGTAAATTCTGTACAACGCTGAGTAAGTGTTAAAAAGAGATTTAGATCAGGGAGAATCAGAGAGAACCTCTGTACCACAGTAGATTTCTGATCTAAATTTTCCCAGTGAAAAAAGAGGGGCACACAGCTGTCTTTTGTTCCTTCTGACTTCTGGGACAAACCAGGGTTGAGGGAAAACAAGGAGACACCAGAACAGTTTTACAAGAGCAACATACACCTCAATTTTACTTTTGCAGAGTTCCACAACTCTTGCAACACCTTGGCCTCCTTACTTCAGGAATTCTGCTCTCCTTCCCTTAGATTTGTCACATTATTTGAATAATACTTTTCTAAGAACAAATAAAAACTACACAACAGAGTTACAAATGAAGAAATGCCAAGTACTGCAATGACAAGCTGTTAAAAACTCACCAACTAAAACCTTGGCAGCTGGGTTGTCAACTCCAATAGCTTTCAGAATGGTTGCACCATCATTGGTCACTGTTACTGTGCTATCTCTCCCAGTACTTAAAAGAATCTTGTCCTACAAGATGCAAGATTTAGAATACTTCTTGAAAACCTACTGTAACTATTAAAACTAAGTTAACAAGTCTGAACCACTAGGAACTTGTTGTCTTACCATGCCTTTAGGCCCCAGAGTGCTCTTGACCAGGTCACCAATAGCAATGGCACCAACGAAGGACGACTGAAATGAAAGCAAAACATACCTTGTAGAGCGATTTATTTCTACTTTAACAGAAGAATTATACACTAGCCCATAACTTCCAAGAGGATATCTTAACCCAACCCTTCCACAGCCACAATTCTTTCAGCAGAGTCTGGGTCCAAGTTTCTTAACTGCTACATTTTGATAACCAGATCAAGTATACTTCTCACAGAAACCATAAAAGCATGTCTCATGACCAAAAGAAATGCCTTCCAATGAACACCAATCTTCTGAGTTAAGGTACATAGTTACTTAGTTTTTGAACAATTATGAGGAGTTGCTCTAATTGTTAGCATAAACACTCCTCTTCCTTCTGTTCACAGACACACAACAAGAAAAAACAGTGAGAGACAGATGAAGTTCCACATCACCATAAACTGAAAGTACATTTAACAGTAGAAAAGACAAAATTTAATCACCAGTTTCTTAGAGAATTAAACTTACCAACCGAGCTGTTTCTGCCTTTTCTTCATCTGCACCTGCCTTGAAAATGTTCACAGGAGCAAGGGAAATGGATGCCTAAAACAGAATTAACATAAGAATATTCCTTTAGCTTTAATAACGCTATGCATTTTAAAAACAAACCCCTGACACTAACAGCCTAAACAAAAGTTTATTAAAATAATTTATTTCTATACCCCATTTGGTTTTGATAAAAGATAGATTTTTTTAAGAAAGAGTCAAGGTGAATTTATCTTGTAATCTCGTAATCACGTGAAGAGATCACTAGACCAATTGCAATCTACTCCGAGAGACCACATACCATATTCTCTGATAAGATATATGAGCCTGAAAGGCCGTTACCAGAACCCTACTCCATGGCAACGCCTGTGCTGCTGTTCTGCGTGGCTAACCATCAGATCCAAACAACCCAACATCAGTACAATTAGCAGAACCCCCCAAAAAAATCTAGTTACTGAGCACATCGGGTCTTTAATATATTGATATTTGTGTCAAACCCCCTCTTTTTTTTTTTGCATTTCCATGCAAATTAACTATAGCAGCAACGAATATATGCCTTTGAAGACTAATATTGCAAAGAACTCAAGGCCTTAAATGAATTAGGATCAAATCCAAGCTCTGTAGCTTTTCACTTTGCTGCGTGATCAGCACATGATTTGTCTACCAGTTTCGTGTCCATTCCATCATTAGTTTGACACGAAAAATCAGAAGGGTGCGGTAGGAGACGCCAGGCAGCGCGAGGACAGCTCTCGGCACGCCATCGCGAGCGGCCTGTCACGCTCGGGGACGCGGTGCCGCCTCTCCAGACCTCGGAGACAAGAGAGGGGAAGACCCGGCCTCCCGCCTGCCTCCATCGCGTCAGCCGTGCCGCGGGCGCGCGGCACGGGCGGGCCGAGACAGCCCCTCCCGAGGGGCGGGGGGGGGGGGGGGGCGCTTACCGCGGGACCGGGAGCCGCCCAGGGTCTCCCCGCTCCGGGCTGGGCTGGGCTCGGCCCGGCCGCGCCCTGACAGACCCTCCCCGCGCGCGCTCTAGAACCTTCCAGGCCCAACACGCCGCCGCCGCCGCCGCCTCCTCC